>NW_027206057.1:125000-1325000 GCF_024711535.1 Dipodomys merriami | reverse complement strand
AAGAAAGTCCATGAGACCTCTATCTCCACTTTACCAGCAAAAGGTCAGAAGTAGAGCTGAGGCTGAAGTGTTAGAGCACTCGTTTTGAGCAAAAAAGCTTAGGGAGAGTACCTAGGCCCCAAGTTCAAGCCCCAGGATGGGCACACACACATGTGCACATGTGTGCACACACAAACACACACCCATTCACACACACAAGATTGTCATGTTTTCCTTCTTCTTCTATGTATATAATGAATGATATAAACAGATTTGATACTGACTTATTATTTGCACTGCTGGAATGGTGAGGTTTTCTAACTGTACAGTAATTTAAATGCACTGCAAATTCCTATTTTCTAAATTATAAATTGTATCATTTTAGATCATTTTTTCTTATTTCAATTGCTAGATTTTTATTATTTTATTATTATGGTAGCCAATTTCAGTAAAATTCTGTATTTTGTAACATATGTAGATATAGATCTAGATATCTTTACCCACTGTTTCTAGTTTTCTAGACATTTGATTTTTTATCTTGCTCATATCATTTATGTCATTTATATCCATCTCTCACAAAAATCAGTATATGATTTTCAGTGCTGTAAAGATTTTAATATACATTACTTTTAATGATATTAATATTTTCAAGGGACTACTGTTATTATTAGATGTTGACACTTCAATTTTTTTAATTTAATTTAATTGTCAAGGTGAGGTATAGAGAGGTTACAGTTACATACATAAGGTAATGAGTGCATTTTTTGTTGAATATTGTTATCCCTCCCTCATCTTTCCCACTTTCCATCCCCAACCCTCCTCCCAAAGTTGTAAAGTTCATTTCCAACACATTGTCTTGTGAGTGTCACTGTTAAAAAGAACTTATTCAATTCCAGGGGCCAGGTAGCAACTATCCATGGGCAATGGAGAATGCAAAGGGAATCTAAAATGGAGGAGATCACAAGGTCGCTCTTGTAATGAAGACTTCCCAATCCACTGGTGACTCCCACCCTATAGAATGGACCTAGGGATAGGAATTTCTCACAGCAATCTCAATATATACTCTATTTCTTGATAGAGACAACTTGATTCCAATCTGTATTTGTAACAGGAACTTAATCTCTTTTTGCTACCAAAAAGAGGAAGGAAGCCTGGCATCCGTGCTTCCATTTTGGGGTTGTCACTGTTCTAGGCTATTCTCTCCACAGTCACTTTGCAACCAGTTTGGGTTCCAGGAAAGTCAGGACTGGTTGTTAATATTTCTATGGAAAAGTACTAAACTGAACTTTAAGGAATAGCATAGTCTTTCAGGATAGATAGCCCTCAAGCAAACACAGTAACTAATAATAATCAGAATGCACCCTGAAGGCTGAGAGATCACCTCAGGGAAGCCAGGTTGATCCCAAATGAGGATAATGAGATTCTTCTCCAGATCCTAGACTCTGGGAGAACCAGACCTGAGATAATAACCAGAGAGGCCACATCTACAACCGTAACTTTTTAACTCTATTTACCTTTTTCCCCTTCTCCTAAACTGTCTTCTATTTAAACCTAATGTTTGGGTCTGACTGAACCCTGAGGATGGCTGAGGTTGAACTAACCATGCCACATAATTTCCTTTCCTTGCCATAGTTCTTTCCTAATAATCTTACCTATCTCTTTTTATTACATCCTTGTCTTGCCTGAATTCTTCTCTTCTGGTATCTTACATGATCTCATTTAGTTTCCATAGCTTGGCTGGTATTTCCATTTTGCAGATGAGAAAACAAATGCATCAGTGATACTAAGCACTATGTTGAAAATAAACTATACAACTTTCAGAGGGGAAGAGGTGACACTGTTCAAAAAGAAATGAATGTATTTCTTACCTGACTTATGCAACTGTAATCCTCTGTACATCACCTTTACAATAAAAATGATAAGTAAGAAAATAAAGGTTAATAATCTGCCCATCACTAGTGGCTCATATCTGTAATCCTAGCTACTCAAGCAACTGAAGATCTGAAGATCTCAGTTCCAAGTCAGCCCACATAGGAAAGTCCATGAGAAGCTTCTCTTCAATTAACCACCAAAAGGCAGAAAGTAGAGCCATGGCTCAAGTGGTAGAGTTCTAGCCTTGAGTGAAAAGGGATGGTGTCCTGGCCCTGGGTTCAAGCCCTAGAACCAGAACAGTACGGATTTGGATGAGACTTTATAGCCCTGTTTCTGGTGTCCCATCTATCTATCGTTACTCTTTATTCCCCAGTCTCCAATGTATAATCACCTATACCCAACCATACTACTGGCTTATCCTACAACTCCAGCTCCATTCTGTGGTTTTGTGCTTGCTGAAGTGTTGGTTGATACCGTTACCTGCCCTCTTTTGTAGCTAGGGCAATGCTTTATGTAAATATATTCAATGTTTGCCCACATATAGTGGGTGTGATTGAGCCATTTTTTTTTTTTTTTTTGCCGGTCATGGGGCCTGAACTCTGGGCCTGGGTACTGTCCCTCAGCTCCTCAGCTCAAGGCTAGCACTCTACCACTGGAGCCATGGTGCCACTTCTGGCTTTTCTGCTTATGTGGTGCTGAGGAATCGAACCCAGGGCCTTATGCATGCAAGGCAAGCACTCTACCACTGAGCCACCTTCCCAGCACTTGAGCCAAAATTTTTTAAGAAGTCTTTACCATACCATATTTTATCAAACGTGTGAATGTTGCTTAATTCATCAGATTTCTCTTCTGAGTTTTTGTGAAGTTGTTTTAAAATACTGCTTTTCTATTTATTTGAAACAAAGGTAGAAGCTTTCTGTATTCTATCTCAAGGATTAAAATTCAACTTGTCATGTAAAAATGTCCTAGATTGAATTCAGATCCAATTCTCAATCATTTTATTAATCTGTCTTATTAATCTGCCTGAGACAGAACAAAAGAGAAAAGCTATATATATAAAACTGAATCTAAGCTTTATGCTAAAATTCTTTTGACCTTGGAAAATTTCAGAGTGCAAGTGATGCAGTTCTTAGAGTTCCCAGCAGAGGCCAGAATGTTCATGTTCAATGATTTTTTTTTCCTTTTCTTTTTCGTTCTTTCTTTTCTTTACTCTTTCTTTCCTTCTTTTCTTTTCTTTCTTTCTTTTTCTACTATAATTCACGGTTGTAACTATTTTTTAAACAAAGTAGAAATTAAATATAAAACTCTTCGTGATTAAAATGACTAGAAAGTATAGACTGATTAATTTCAAATTTCGCAAATTTTAAAATATAATTTAAAATACTGAAGCTCAAGCTAACAGTGCTATGGTATAACAAAAGCTAACCTCTAGTATCTGAGTAAATAAAGATCCAAAAATCATTTAATCAGTGGACATTAAACCCTACAGACTCATTGCTGAAAGCAGCCATATTGGATCTTTAAGTTGTCAAGCCAGAGCCATGAATGGATCTAGGAACAAAGGGTACCACTGTAGCATTGACCTACAAGACTGAGGCCTGGCTTTGCAAATTTTAGAACAGGAAAACATTAACAACACAAAAGAATACTTTTCCCTTCAAATATACAAATGAAATAAATTATTTATAATTTAATTGTTATCATCATCATCATCACCTAGCCTCCTTCTGGGCCCATTTCTCCATCTGCTTATGAGTAGATTAGATATAACAATCCTAAATTCCTTATTTTCTAATATTAAATTATTTTCCTTAGGCAAAAAGTTTTTTTCCTGCTTCAAATATCTGGCATAGTATCTATCAAAAATCAGTTTAATGAGTTTTTAATGAATAATAAATAATAACTATATTTTTAAAAGCTTCTTTGTAGGAATTTACCAAAGAATCTGGAGAACAGAACTGCTCTGAAAGCCAGCTCTCTGTGAATTATGAAAGCAATGCTTTAGGCAATTCCAAGGGGAAAAAATGTGGATGGGAAGGGGAAACAAAGGAGGAGGAAACAATGCTTGATAGGAAATGTACTCATTATCTTGCCCATGTAATTGTAACCCCTCTGTATGGTATTTCACAATAAAAAAAAAAAAAAAAAAGAAAACGTTTCTGAGCACTCATGGAAAGATTGAATTCTAAGGTAGTAAAATAATGTTTTAAATGCTATAAAACTTTAAACATTCAAACAAAACAATTAAAATTATTTTCTTTGCAGAAACATATTCTGTATTAAAGTTCCTCAAAAAAAAAAAAACCCAAAGCTTTGAAAATCTCAAATGTAACTCACCAACCGTAAGGGCCTAGATATTAAAACAATGTCATTGCCAATTTAATCTATATTGTCATCTGCCCTGGAAACCACGTGACTCTTCTAAAGCAAATTAAGCCATCATGAGGAAAATTGGTCACCAAATATAATGAAAATAAAATTAAAGTTTCTTGTTGGAAGATTTATAAAGACGTTTAACTGCTTTAAATTTGGTAAGGAAAATTTACAGCTTCAAGCAGAAGTTTACACTTTCTTAATTCAGGGAAGGAGTCACTGGTACAGCAGTTTATACATCACTGGTGATGATGTAACAAATATGAGAAATGAAACAAAGACTGGTATAATTTATGTGAGGCAATCTGAAATATTCTTACATGTTATTTCACTGTTCATACAGTCAACATAAACAGAAAGAAATTCTAAGTCCGGTAAAAAAAAAGGGGGGGGGGAAGAGGGCATAAATGAGTGACCTATAGGATTTGCCATCTATAAACCACAGCCTGGGGCACTGGACATAAATGGATATATTTATTTGCATTTTCTAGAATAAGAACATTATCTGAATCAGCTATTCAAACATGAATAGTTCAATAATTCCCTTTTAAAGGAGGAAAAATTGAAATCTCCTATGAATACTGTATAAAAAGCAGCCTCTCTAGTGTTAGACAGCACTTGACGTAAACTTAATGAAAGTAAAACAACAACAAAAAAAACTAAATTTAAGCTTTGAATTTGTAGCACTTGGAACAAAAAATATAGCAGTAATACTCAAATACTAGATAGTTATTTAGATCACCTAGAATATGAATAAATATCTAAGATCTATAAAAAAACAAGGAACTCAGGTTCTCTGGGAGCTGAGAGAAAGAGAGAGATAGAGATATACAGAGAGACAGAGACACAGAGAAAATGAATTCTGTAAAACACATTGATTTCTGGCTCTCTTGGTCAAAGTATATTGTCCTGGCCTTGTTCACATACACACACACACACACACACACACACACACACACACACACACACACAGCTTCTTTGAGAGTTAAAATGTGTGTGTAACCTCTAGGGTTATGTTTAATGCACATTAAATGTAGTAAATATGAATCTATGTTGTGTAAAGGATCTGGTCATCTTAAACAGCAGTGACATAGCCAGCATGACAGATCCTGACACTGTCTCCCATAAGAGACACATAGTTCCAGTAGCCACAGATCATCAAATGTGCACAGTGCTCTTGGTGCCCTCCCAAAGTACAGGTGGCAAAAACACACGGACCAATAATACCAACTTTGAGTGAGCACATAGAAAAGTATGAACCACAATCAGAGCAAACTAATAATCCAAGCAAAGGCATTTGTAAAGTCTACCAATATATAATTAAGACTACTGAAAAATCAAGGAGCTGATGTTTCTGAGTTTTAAGGAGACATTTGTTCATTCATTGGCTTGATTATTCAATAGACACTAATTTCCCCATGTAATTATACACAAGGTACAGGAGCAAGAAAGAACAAAGTAATTCTTTGCCCTCAAAATTACCCTACTTGAAAGTTTCATCTCATTAAAAGCAAAATCAGTTATTTAGAAGAGCAGGAGTCAAGTAATGGGGAAATATTAAACTGTAATAGTATAAAAGTTACTATTTTAGGGCTGGGGTTCCCTGAATGTAGCTTATAGATGCGATTCCAAAACAGTGTGTGAAGTAAAAATGTATTTTCATAATAATTCAAATTATTTTTGTCTTTCTGTCTCATTCTTTCTTATGTGTCCAATGGAGTTTCCTGGAGGGTTTATGATGGAGGCATATATCATCTCTGTCAGCAAATAGAATGTACGCTTGCATAAACCTATTCACTAAAATGTCTCAGCTTTCCTTGGAAATATATTAAGGATTCATAGACTTGACCTATACAAACAAAAGGCTTTGGGGACCTTAAAAATGTTTTTAGAGCATACAGTTCATGTAACAGTGTGGTTCAATGTGGGTTGGCTTTTTTTCTCATGTTGTTGCGATTTAAGCACCCTATAGCCTTTTTCTGACTATAAGAATTATCACAGGGGCTGGGAAGGTGACTCAGTGGTAGAGCGCTTGCCTTGCATGCATGAGGCACTGGGTTCGATTCCTTAGAACCACAAAAAGAAATAAGCCAGAAGTGGCGCTGTGGCTCAAGTGGTAGAGCACTAGCCTTGAGCAGAAGAGCTGAGGGATAGCACCCAGGCCCAGAGTTCGGACCCACCCCCCCAAAAAAAGAATTATCACGAAAGAATAATAGTAAAGATTATTAAAAGGAAGTGGAAAGAATATTCAGATACAAGGTAGGTTTGCTTTCGGGGTGTTTTCTCCAAATAATTGAATTTATTATGAACTCTTCTTATTCAAATTCCTAATGCCTCATTTTTTTAAAAATGTATATTATTAAACTTCTTGTAGATCTGTACATTAGTGTACTCAGTAGTTCTAGAATCTAGAAAGAGTAAAATCATAAGCATGCTTTGGCAAACACATTTTATATTCTCAAAGGTATTTTGAGAGCATCTGCAAGTATTTGTAATATGATGAAGGAAGTTTGTCATAATATTTTTAATAAGTTTTTTATTGTGAAAATACTGTACAGAGGGGTTACAGTTACAAGTTTGTCATATTATTTTAAAAAAGGACCTGAAATTGTTGGGGTACTCCATGACCCATTTAATATTATCCTCTAGAGAAGTTTATTAGGTACCATCAATTATTATTGATGGTAGTTAGTTTCTCAAGAATTAGCAAATAATAAGCCAGAGAAATACAGGGTTCGGTGAGCTACTTAGTACTTGTAATTTGTTTTAATAAATCAATTAATATGGCTCTTTGTTTTGTGTTTCCTTGTAAAGACATCTTACTTCATCTAAAGCATCTGTTTATTAACATTGGACTCACCTCCAACAGCACTAAACTCATGCCTCAGTCGTTTGTCTAATACATGCACTTTTTACAGTACAATCTTTTCTTGTGGCATAGAACAGCTTTCTAAAAATTATGGTATAATATAATTAACATAAGAGTTATTCTTTTAACCAATTTTAAGTGTGTGGTTTGGGGACAGAAAGCATTTTCACACTACTGTACAACTATCCCTACTTTATCTCCAGAACTTCTCACCTGAAATAGAAGCTCTGTGTCCATCAGTAACTATTGCAGGCAGCCACTGTTCTACCACATTCTGTATGCTGTTTAGGGACAGTTTTTAAAAGAGCAAAATGAGCCACAAAAAAAAACACCCACACACCAAAATGTAACCAACAAAAAATGCAGGCTGAAAGATGGATCCTTGTTTGTCCCATGAGAGCTGAAACAGCAAAGAAAGGCTCTGCCTTCCTGGTCTCAGTGTGAACCTCTGTGTCAGAAGTCTCAATGTGTTTACTCTGCCCAAGGTCAACGAATAACTGTAAAAGTACCAGGAGTACTAATATTTATAAATAAATTTTCGCCAGGAAACAATAATAATGAGAATTGTCTGCATGGACAAAGGACAATCTTTGTTTTACTCCAGATAATAAGAATAAATAACAAGAGCTGAAATTTGTCTTTTAACTTGCTTTACTTTCTTCAGAGGCCTACCTTGTACACTGGTAATTGGCAGCTGCTATGTGAAGGATAATTTTAAGTATAACAAACGTGCTTACCTGGAATCAAGAGTAAGCCCCTAAGTGCTAGTTATCATCAACATGATGATAACTATGACATTGCAACATTTAGCAATGCCATATGACAGTGGTATATTTAGCAATATACATGTATTATTAGATGATATCCAATATTCTGTATGAGGAAACTCAATCTATGAGAAGTTAAGTATTATCTCACCTGTTGTCATATAGTTAGAAGTAACTTAAGTTCAGATTTGAACTTGGTTCTGTCTGGCTCTACTGACTGAGCACTCAACTGCTATGAAATTCTAAGCACATTAAAAAAGATTTGATTTATTCAGAAGTGTCTAGTAGCATGTTGCAATAATTATATTATAAAAATTTATATATTGCAGAATAAAAATTCCAAACAAATATATAAAACTTTATAAACCTGAGCTAATATTGTTCCACAACAAAGAGGATCTAAAAATCTGAGGGCATATGGTTTGTGTCTGATTTTCCTTAATCTTTAATGATGGGCAAATCCAATGCATTATGTAAGGCCATTTTTCTCAAGAGGTGTAGATGCCTTTTAAGAATTTGATGAAAATGCATTAACTTTTCAGGCTCCTGAGTTGCATTTTAGTGCACTGAGGCAGTAAATTGGTGTACAGTGTGCAAAAATGGTAGTGACCTAAAAAATAAATATTTGATATGAGCACTACACTGTCTTGGAAAGAAAAGTGATGGATTAAATCTCTTAGGAATCAAGTGTCCCCAAAAGAAGTACTAAGAGAAAATCTCCTGTGGCCTGGAAACATCTTCTGTTTCTCACTGGCCATGTTTATTCTGCCCTTTAATAGTTCATTTGATTAGACCTTGTGGCTCCCAAAGCCAAGGGTGAGAGTTTGAGCCCTATAGAGGCCACTCAAGTTGGGAGAACAAAAAGCTCCATTCTCTGCTCCCAGATCTCACCCCAAATCCCTGCCAGGTGTCTGCCCTCTGGTCAAAATGAGAAACTGGCAAAGGGATGCTAACCTATCCCAGTATTGGGAAAGAACAAAAGGCTGTCCCTCTGCTATGGCACTCTTTCTCCTTAATGTGTTCACAGTCTTCTGGTACAATTCATACAGAATAAATATTTCACTGTTTTACTATTGGAAAACGGAGACACACTGTACTAAACTTGCAATACCAATTACTAAATACATTATCTTCTTAATATAAGTGCTGGGATTTTTGTATGAGCTGATATTACCTTCTTGGTAATAATGAAGAAATACTTCTGAGTGATAGTAATCTAATTCTTTAGACTAAGAATAACATAATCATCTAATTCTTTAGATTGGGAATAATAAAATAATTCTCACCATTAAGAATAATTTTCATATTAATGAAACAGTAAATGATTTAAAACTAATTTCAAACACAATGCAAAATAGTAAGAACAATTTTAGCAAGTGCTGAGAATTTAGTCAGGAAAACAAGTTTCTCAAATTACAGATGAAAATCTTTTATTGGTAATACATTCTTAACTTTGTTGTTTTTAAAATTAAGGCATTCCTAAATTTTGTTTCCCTGATTATACAGCTCTAAAAGTGACCTAAGATATTGTTTACTTTAAATGCTTGCTTAAACATTAAAACATTATTCTAACTTTTGAGAAAGTAATAGTTTGTATAGTTCACATTTAAAGTATAAAGTGTAAATAGAAACTTCCTCATTTAAATTATAACAAGGATTTTATAGAGATTAGTAAGGCAAGTACAGTTTATATGATTACATAAACTTTAATTTTCCAAATGTTACATTTCTTTCATTATTTGAGGACTTATTTCGACTATGAAGTACTCAAATGAATCAGCTCACCCTCGACTGTAACAAAATACTGCTTGGTGACTTGTGACAGACAGGGTTTTAACCTCTGACAGCTAGATTCATTGTGGAGCAAGAGCCAATCATAGATCCTGACGACACTTGTCTCATCTGAGTAGGAATATAAAAAGCCACTTGGAATACAGTATACAAGATTCACTGGTGTGGCAAGTTGTCTCTCTGACTGTACATGCATTAAGATTTTGCTTGGCATTACTCAAAAGCAAAAGAAAAGAAAAAGGAAGAAAAAAGAATCAGAAAAAAAAAGATTGTGCTGAATTAAATCATGCAAAAGCTTCAAATCTATGTTTCTATTTACCTGTTCATGCTGATTGTTGCTGGTCCCGTGGATCTAAATGAGAACAGTGAACAAAAAGAAAATGTGGAAAAAGAGGCTCTGTGTAATGCATGTACTTGGAGACAAAACACTAAATATTCACGGATAGAAGCCATAAAAATTCAAATCCTCAGTAAACTTCGCTTGGAAACAGCTCCTAACATCAGCAAAGATGCCATAAGACAACTTTTACCCAAAGCTCCTCCACTCCGGGAACTGATTGATCAGTACGATGTCCAGAGGGATGACAGCAGTGATGGTTCTTTGGAAGATGATGATTATCATGCAACAACAGAAACAATCATTACTATGCCTACAGAGTGTAAGTAGTTCTGTTAGTGTATAGCAACAGTTCTGCTGACTGTTCTACTGTTTATGAGAAACAGATCTATTTTCAGGCTCTTTTAACAAGCTGTTGGCTTCTATGTAAGTGGGAGAGAAAAGAGGGTTTTTTTTTTTTTGAGATTTCCTAAGAAATACATTGTGATTGAAAGCTGCTGTATTAAATGTTTCCTGATAGAACTAAAGGGCTGAAAATTAAATACTTATACAGCATTAATGTTCAGTTTAGTATGGAAAATATAGAATGCCTATGTTTTCACTGTCTATTTTTTCCGAGGCAAGGACTGGGAGACACTACAGCAAAGTTAAAAGCTTACATGACATTTTGTAATTGCTTTGGATTGTTTAAAATATGCATTTAGAAAAAGTTCTTTTATAAATAAGAAGACATTCCTTTAAGCTACTTTGAGCACTGCTGCTTACCTACAGTGGTTTCTGTTGTTTAAATCTATCTTCCACAGTTTTGTATGTTGCTCACCAATTAAATAACTGTGAAAACGATTCCACTGAACAGTAAGAAAAAAGTTATATTTAATGTATTAGTCAAGGCAATGATGAAGCAAAGATACCATCATGATAATCATGAGATAATATCAGAAAAACTCTAGGAAATAGACATTTTAATCAGGTAGCATATGGCTTATAAAGTCCTACTTGGACCTCGGTCATGAGCCTCTTATTGAGAGCAGCCTGTCTGCGTATTTCCAAGCAGTTACATTGCTTAGTAACCTCTCAAAATATTTTATTCTTCATGCAAGAGAGGACTAACACCTATCTTCTCTCTAACAATATTGTTTCTGAAAGATAATATAGTTCATCTATCTTTTCAGTCAGCTTAGAAAGAATACTTTCTCAGGAAAGGAAGAGAGGTATCTTGTCAGAGTAAGCATGATAAGGAAGATTTTTGTTCCTTCCATCAGGAATCTTGCTTTTATACAGTGTTTTGTTCACTTTAACTTAGACTTGAAAGTGTTTCAAAATAGTTTCCTTTATTAAATAATCAAGTTACCATTCAAAAGTATTTTTTTACTTGATCTACCATCAAATAGTCCTATCTCAAATTTTTTAAGCAAAAGGAAATTCTTAGTGCTTGTGCTAACCATGACAGGCTAATCCTAAGCATAATACTTTCTAGCTTTGGAAATGAATTGAATAAAATAAGTTTTTGTGTTATTTCTGCCTCATTTTGTTCCTTTGAAAGGCTAATCTTGAGCCAAAATATAACAGATGAACTATATTTTCTGCTCATTCCTGAGGCTCAGTAAGTTGCTCAGTGTGTCTTGTCCCCAGGTAATTCAGGCCTGGGGGAAGGGTTTCTTCATCCAGACTGATTGGTACAGCTGCTCAGTAAGTGTAACTACTCAGATTCCCAAAGAATTCTAAGTGGATGTTCCTTCACAGTGTCTCTTGTTCTCTCTAATCATCATCATTTTAAAATTTCATCTACTGTTCATTCCTTCCCAAAACAGCTTTTAGTTCACAATTGTCTGGAAAGGGAACTCCTTAAAAACAGCTGAAAACACATAAATCCAAGGAAGTCTAAAAAGCTGGAGTAATTATTTTGGCATTTTTTTCTGAGTCATGAATGAAGTTCTACATTATATTTCATGCATACATTTTCCCAAATGAAAAAAATGCTCAATTATTATTATTGAGGGATTTTATTCCTATTTTCATGAGAAATAATTTCAATAACTCTTCCTTATTTATTTGTAGCTGATTTTCTAATGCAAGTGGATGGAAAGCCCAAATGTTGCTTCTTTAAATTTAGCTCTAAAATACAATATAATAAAGTAGTAAAGGCCCAACTCTGGATCTATCTGAGGCCCGTGAAGACTCCTACAACAGTGTTTGTGCAAATCCTGAGACTCATCAAACCCATGAAAGATGGTACAAGGTATACTGGAATCCGATCTCTGAAACTTGACATGAACCCAGGCACTGGTATTTGGCAGAGCATTGATGTGAAGACAGTGTTGCAAAATTGGCTCAAACAACCTGAATCCAACTTAGGCATTGAAATAAAAGCTTTAGATGAGAATGGCTATGATCTTGCTGTAACCTTCCCAGGACCAGGAGAGGATGGGCTGGTAAGTGATAACTGAAAATAACTTATTAACAACGTAGTTAGGATTTTATTCATAAAATGAATGAATAATAGTGGGACATAAATACCAATTTCCCATGCTCATAAACCAGACAAAAGTATTTTACCCTGTTGGTAGCCCTGTACCCAATAAAAAGTGGGTGTCCAATTTCATATCCCATGAAATATTCCCATTACTCTTACTTTGCATGAAGGTTTAATACAATTATATCATGGTTCTTAATTTCATAAAGAGTTTTTCTGAGCTTAGAATGAAGTATAAAGTACTTTTCATTGATATGATACATAGTTAAATGGATTAAAATATAAAGTCTACATAGCAGATTCTAGTATATATACCTGACAAACCAAAACTTTTCTCTCCCATTTTTCCCCTAAATGTGCTAAAAATTTTGGCTTTGCATAAATCAGAAAAAATTAAATGAAAATGTTTTACTTACAGAAATTAACTATGCATATGTATAGACATATTTTATTGAAAGGTTTCATGTAAGATTCTCCTATTCAATATGCTACTTACAAGATAATGATGTGATGAAGTGATTCATGTATAGTTTACTTTGTTGAATACCCCTAATAAAATTATAGTTTCATTTATTAACTTACTTTTGACCTGGTTAGATTACTTGTGTAATAGTTTATTTAGTGAATTCTGATTGATTTATATAACATCAAGCCAAGGATATAGCAAATACCTAATTAGTAAATCTCATCTGCTATAAGTTAAAAATAAATACTTTAAAAGACTACATAATTTTCAAAATGATCTATTGAAACTGTTAACTTTCCACATGAGAAACAACCAGGTCTATTTTAATTTTGATATAAGATTTAAAAACTACTACCAATTATTTGAGAAAATATTCTTCTTATAGGTATTTTAATTGTCAAAGTTGCAATTATTTGAGAAAATATTCTTCTTATAGGTATTTTAATTGTCAAAGTTGCAATTATTTGAGAAAATATTCTTCTTATAGGTATTTTAATTGTCAAAGTTGCAAATTTGGCAAGCTTTTATTATTAAGCAGGTGGTTAATAAGACATATTCTCTAGACTTTTCCTTGCACAAGGAAAGTCTTAAATGCATGGAAAGACTGAGCCAATACCAAGGTTAAGAAACTACTCTTTGAATATCTGAAAAGAAATAATTTTAAGTGAAAGAGAAAGAGAAGAGATATATCACCATCTCTTCTTGTGAATCTGTCCTCTTTCTTAGGGGTTTTACTTTTTATATTAGTATATGAACAGCTAGAGCTTCCTTTATCACCCTACCTTCCTTTTGCCCATTTCAATCCATATGCTGTGCAGAGGTAGCTATTTTGCTCTGGTTTTTATTCTCTAAGTTCCCTGAAGAAAGACCTAGGGAAGAGGATGGGAGAGGCCATCTATTCCTCCTATACTCACCAGACCTATGTACAGAAAGGGAGAGTACATGTGCTTAAGGGTGATTTAGAGAGGATGCTTACTTCTTCCCTCCCTTCTTCACTCTCCCTTTCTCCCCTCTCTTTCTTCCCAGACATATTTCCAAGACATCTCCTATGCTCCAGAATATCTGATAATCGCTGGGAAGGTGGCTCAGTGGTAGAGCGCTTGCCCTGTATGCATGAGGCCCTGGATTCAATTCCTCAGCACCAAATAAGAAAAAAGAAAAAAGCCAGAAGTGGTGCTGTGGCTCAAGTGGTAAAGTGCTAGCCTTGAGCTGAAGAGCCGAGGGATAGCGCCCAGGCCCAGAGTTCAGGCCCCATGACTGGACCCCCCCCCAAAAAAAATGAATAAATAATAAAATAAAATAGTATTTGAACAGAATATCTGATAATCAAACAAAACAAAAATGGAAAAGATATAGAACCTAGGTGCAGTGGTTCACACCTATCATACAAACTACTTTGGAGGTAGAGATCAGTATGACTGAGGTTCAGTGCCAGCCTGGGTACAATTAGGAAAATTCCACATACCCAACAAGTCAGGTGTGGGGCATATACTGGTGATCCCAGCTATGTAGGAAGCATAGGTCGGAGTGCAAGGCAAGACCCAGGTAAAATGCAAGGACTTACCTGAAAAATAACTAAGGCCGAAAGGGCTGAAAACATGTCTGAAGTGCTAGAGTACCTGGTGAGCAAGTGTAAGGCCCTGACTTCAAATGCCAGTACTGTCAAGATAAAAGTAAAATAAACAAAAAAACATAGAACAATTTGATCTGAGGGACATGTATATTGCTGTATATTTCTTTATACTGTGTAAGAGGAAAATCAAGCCCAATGTAGATTAAGATCCTTAAGACTGTACTTGTGAAAAATAAATTTGGTATATGAATGATTGGTTTCTTCTAATAATGACTTCTTTTAGATAGAAACGTGTTTCAGTCTCTCTTTCTAATTCTAATTGTTCTTTTCATGCAGAATCCCTTTTTAGAAGTCAAAGTAACAGACACACCAAAAAGATCCAGAAGAGATTTTGGCCTTGACTGTGATGAGCACTCAACAGAATCGCGATGCTGTCGTTACCCTCTAACTGTGGATTTTGAAGCTTTTGGATGGGATTGGATTATTGCACCCAAAAGATACAAGGCTAATTACTGCTCTGGAGAGTGTGAATTTGTATTTTTACAAAAATATCCTCATACTCATCTTGTACACCAAGCAAATCCCAGAGGTTCAGCAGGCCCTTGCTGTACACCTACAAAAATGTCACCCATTAATATGCTATATTTTAATGGCAAAGAACAAATAATATATGGGAAAATTCCAGCCATGGTGGTAGACCGCTGTGGATGCTCATGAGATTTACATTAGTTCATAGCTCCCTTAAACATGGAAGGTTTTCCCCTCAACAATTTTGAAACTGTGAAATTATGTACCACAGGCTATAGGCCTTGAGTATGCTCTAGTCACTTAAGCACAAGTTACAGTATATGAACTAAAGAGAGAATATATGCAATGGTTGGCATTTAACCATCAAAACAAATCATATAACGGGAAGTTTTATGATTTCCAGTGTTTTTGAACTAGGAGGAGATCAAATTGTACTATGTATTACAACTACAACACAGGCAAGGAAACAAAGCAATTCTCCTTCTGTTCTGATGAATTATAGGAGTTTGCTTTAAAGTCTAATTCTTTACAGTTCTGCTTAATATTTACAGAAAAGAATCTATATATAATATTGGTAAAAATGGAGGGTTGTTATTTACCATCTTTTGAAACATTCTTATACACTTGAATTTATATTGTATGATAGCATACTTGGTAAGATAAAAATTCCACAAAAGTAGGGATGGTACAACATGTGCAAGTTTCCATTCTTATTGTGATTTGACATATTAACAATCCATGCCAATGGTGCTAATACAATAGACTGATGTTATCAGGCTTATCAAACAAAACACATTCAGCTAAATAATAAGTTTCTCCCTTCTTCAGGTGCATTTTCATCACCTCCAAATGGAGAATGGATTTTCTTTCATGAAAGAGGCATCATGTTTTCACAAATCAACTTTCAATTCTGTAGCATATTGGGAGAAACTGCAGTATCTTAAAAGGCAGCCAAATAGTATTCATTTTTATCAAAAATCTCAAAACTACAACCTGCCTTTGCAACATTGCAGTTTTGTGGTAAAATAATGAAAAATGACTAATTCTATCAATATTGTATAAAGACTTTGAAATAACTGCATTTATATAATATGTATACAATATTGTTTTGTAAATAGGTGTCTCCTTTTTTATTTACTTTGGTATATTTTTACACTAAAGATATTTCAAATTAAGTATGAAGGCACAAGGACATGTCATGTATCACAAAAGAGCAACTGCTTATATTTCTGAGAAAATTAGCAGATTAAACAGTGGTCTTAAAACTCCACATGTTAATGGTTAGATGGTTATATTACAATCATTTTATATTTTTTTACATTATTAACATTCACTTCTGGATTCACGGTGGCTATACAATGTGAATGTGAAATTTCAATGGTTTACTGTCATTGTACTCCAATCTTAACGTTCCATTATTGTATTAGTTATGAATATTACTAAGCATACCAAAATGATTAACTCCATTATCTGAAATGACAAATAAACACATCTCAATAAAAAATGTTATTTTATGTTATAATTTGATAATGAATATATTTCTGCATTTATTTACTTTTATTTTGTAAATTGGGATTTTGTTAATCATTGTACTTACACTAAGTGAAATTATTTCCTACATCTATTGTGTAGAAACAATATAAATTATATTAAAGTGTTTTCACATTTTTTGAAAGACATAACAGTCTATGTTCTAATGATTAGTTGTGGGTTTCTAATTTTTGCTTTATTATAAAAGTCTAATGATTTAGCAGAAGAGGTTCTTTGGGTCTGCTACTATAGTCTTCATGAGTGAAATTCCTGTTAAAGTTGTCCTGTTCAAGTTACTTTACACATACAAAAGCAAGCACTAGTTGTCTCTCTTATTTCTCCCTATCTTGACCTGAAAACTATTTATATGTTTTCATAGGTTCAATTTCCAAATGCATTGCAGTTGGCAAGGGTGTATTGTCCTCGAGTTACAAGTTCTACTGAAGCCAGAGGGACACAGGGAAGCGCCATCTTTTACCTAGCACTTGATGGTACCAGAACATTTATCTGAGGATTGGGAATACCAACTTCCAAACTGGATAGAAAAACAATTACAAAAGTACCTAGATTTAAATGATTAATGATTAATGTATTATGTACATTGATGAATGTACTTAAGCATTTTTGAAGCAATCCCTTCCCTCAACTTATATCAGTTTAGAAACTTAGCCATAAAGCATTCAGTAAGTTTAATAGAGGAGGTCATAAAATTTTTGTTTTAAAAATCAAATGATCATTTTATAAAATAAACCTGAATACTACCAATATTATCACTAGCAAATTTAACTTTGGGCAATGATATGTAAATTCTAGCATGACTGGCCTATGATATATAGTGTTGAACACTATATATAATATTATATATAACACTATATAGTAATTCAGTTCCAGTAAACAGACTGCAAAACATATCAAAGAAAACTATATCTATTTTGGTCATCCCTGAATAACATGTCAAGCAATCCAAAACGGTACTTAATTTAGGTCATTCATATCCAGAAGGTATTTTACAATGGCAGTCTTTGGAAAATGAGTATATTTGCATTAGATAGCAAGAGTGGTTTATAGCTAAATCATCTTTGCCCCCATTTAAAATACTAGCTAGAGAGAATATTTAAATATAATACTCTTATATGTCAAAATATCCCAATGAATATCACATCCTATCAGGAATAGATGATGTTTTTGAGTGTAAGGTTTTATGTAGGCTACCTAATTTTTCTGACAGGCATAAAATGTATGTATAACAATGATAGATAGACCCTATTAGATTCACTCATAAAGATGCAATAATTCACATCAGGTTTAATATTATACTAATATTTCTAAGGCAGAAATATTTTGCATGACAATGAAGCAGACAAATCTTTAACTTTCATTGATTCCAGTTTTAGATTACTAGAAGAAAGTTTTAATAATGTAATATGCTTCATAACAAGTTGGTGTTTTTTTATTGTACCTACATACACCTACATCCTGTCTTTTAAATAAACTTTAACCAAAACTTTTATCACCTCTGTATTGTACTATGCAAAACATCATTCATTAGAAATAACTTATGAAATATACTCCCAGAGGAAAAAAACAAAGGAGGAAGTAACAATGCTCGATAGCAAATGTACTCACTACCTTACTCAGGTAACTGGAACCCCTCTGTACATATCTTTACAATAAAATATATATTAAAAATACTCCCAGAAATGGATCCTAAAGAAATCTATTGGATTCAATTAACCTTAAAGGTAATTTTCAGGCAGATTAAAAAAAATTAACTTACTTATTTATTCCCTTTTAATTTGTTTTCCTAACCATTCAACATTATTCAGTTGCAACTTTTCTTTCCAAGGATCATGTGTTTTTCCTAATACATTATGAAGACTCATTCAGTACCAAATTTGATTATGCGGTTTTGGCCATAGATCCTCCACAACAGTTTCCCAGATCTGCCCCCATGGATACTAACTTTGACCAAATGGCTAAATGTCTCTTGGCTTTGTTCCTAGGGAACTCGGAATTTTGGTGTTACCTCCAAATAGTCCATGCCAAAATAAAGCAACACAGAAGGTTTGCCTACATGATGTCATCAGATCCTGTTAAGGCTGAGATACATTTCTGAAAGCGGATTAATAAACCACCAGTTTACTCAACACATTCAAGTGGCAGTTGGAGAAAAACCAAATTCTTAAATGGAAATAATTAGGAAGTCACTGAGGCAACTATTTGGCCTCCAAAGCCACGAATATCTTTCTAAAAAGCTTCATACTTCTTAGTCAGTTTAAGAAGAAGGTGACTTAATTCTTATTTCATAAGAGGAATTAGGTGGCTGCCTGAACCTAGGTTACAGGTTCTACAGAGAAATCTCAGGTCATTTTCAGCTCTTAATCAGGCCAGGTATAAATTACAACAAAGAAAAGCAGACATGAATAGTTCCCCTACTTTTAGATGTACTTTGATAGGCAGTAAATGTATTCCAAAGTCTAAAAGCTACAGGACATGTATCTTACATTAAACAAGTATCCTTATGATTACAGAGTCAGACAGAATTCCCACAAAGTTGAACAAGGAACCTAGTTTCATTTCCATCTTTTGATAGGTTAAGGTACATCCTTAAGACTGAAGCAAATTGTATGAAGTAGGCCTCTCATGGGAAGAGAGGTAGCACAGTAGCTTCTTCTGCAGATAGAGATGTATAGTATGTACAATACACCCTGCCAGATTGATCAGATATTTGATCAAGGATTTCTGGTTGTATTTTATTTGAAGAACCATTGTGACAGGAGCTAGAGTTTGAACACATTCATAGACATAACTTATATACTTTACCTGGTAGTAACATTAGTTGGTTAATAATGTTTGGCCTCCATATCTCTTGTTTAATCTGTCAAGAACAAGATCTTGGACAACACATGTAAAAATACTCAAAGGAAATCTCCATTTCCTTTTCTTTTCTTTGTATTTGTGTAGTAGTTTGTGTAGTTTTTGTTTGTTGCGCTTAGGGATTTGCACTTGCTCAGCTTGCTCAGAAAACATTCTTAAATTTGACTCACACATCCATCTGTGTTTTTTTTTTTTTTTTTTTTTTTTTTTTTTTGGAGATGGAGTCTCAAACTTCCTTGCCTGGCCTTTAGCTGAAGTCCTTCAGGTCTTAGGCTCCTAGGCAGCTCGGATTTCTGTCATTAGCCACTAGTGCCCAACAATTATCTTCATTTATAAAATAAGGAAGTTGAGGCTCAGATTCATGACTAAAAAGAAAAGTGACTAAGCTAGGTGCACACATCAGATGAAAAGTCCAAATACTATTGTAAAGTTTTTTTACAAACATCTCAGATGTGAAAAATATATAACCTTCTAATTGTTGAAAGACTAATTTCAGCTAATTTCAGCTCTTTCCTCGAGTCTTCTCTTACTTTATTACCACTTTTGCTTGATAGGTACATCATCATTGGAATTACTCAAGATGCCTATCTTCATTCTGGACCTATTCAGAAAATGATGTTCAATATTCCCTTATTCTTAAAAGTATGAATTTAAAGGTGGGGTACATTGTGACTCTACTTCTGTGAGGAAGTAGAGATCAATGAATCGATATTGGAAGCTTCTCTTTTCACAATAAATTCTTACTAATTATGGATTCAAAAGATCTTTATGTGTAATATGGGAACAGGCTTACTCTACTTACTCTTTTTTTAATTGTACATAAGCCTATGCTAAATACTTATAATATTTTTCTTGATTCTGATTTGAAAGAACTCCCTGGGAAAACTTAACTTGTTAATAATATGCATTGTTAATTCTTACTAATAATAAAAAAATGTATGTTAAAATGACCTATCACCTGTTCACCTACAAATGCTACAAATGTTACTAAAATTTTATATTAATATCTAGAGTTATTTGTAAGGGTGATAAGAAATAGATATGATAGATGTGAAGGTCCTGATCAGTCCCTTCACTGTAACTTAGTACATTAACAAATTAAGCATCTATTTAAGCAGTGTATTTTGTAATAAATAGTTGAATATTAGCCAATCACAGCAGCTGACTTCAGTTAATCATATCTTATCAACTGATCAGATCTTGCTCAATTAATGTAAAGTTGAATCTATTGTCAATCAAGTGGTTTCTGTTTTCTTTCTATAAATGCTGCCTGCCCCCTTGTGGAGCTCTCAAATTTCTTCTGGTTTTGACTAGATCCGTATATATCACGCTGCACCAAAATCAAGTGGATCAAAGACCTCAAAATAATAGCAGACTCCATGAAAACATTACAGGAATAGGAGAAACTCTAGGGCTTCTTGGCAAAGGCCGAAATTTTCTTAATAGAGACCCAGAAGCACAACAAATCAAAGAAAGGTTGGCCAAATGGGACTGCATGAAATTACAGAGCTTCTGCAAGGCAAAGGAACACAGCTAGCAAGATCAATAGAAAGCCCACAGACTGGGAGAAGATCTTCACCAGCCATACAATGGACAAGGGCCTCATATTTAAAATATACTTACAACTCAAAAAACTAAATCCCCCAACAACAAATCCTCAAAGAAACCACTGCCCGATTAACAAATGGGCTAAAGACTTAAAGAGAGACTTCTCTGAAGAGGAAATAAGAATGGCCAATACACACATGAAGAAATGCTCAACCTCTCTAGCCATAAATGAAATGCAAATCAAGACAATGCTGAGATTCCACCTCACCCCAGCTAGAATGGCTATAATCAAGAAATCTAATAGCAACAGATGCTGGAGGGGATGTGGCCAAAAGGGAACCCTACTGCATTGTTGGTGGGAGTGTAAACTTGTTCAACCACTCTGGAAAGCAGTGTGGGGGCTCCTCAAAAGACTCCACATAGAGCTCCCTTATGACCCAGCAATCCCACTTTGGGGCATTTACCCAAAGGATCACAAACAAGGTCATACCAAAGCTACCAGCACAACCATGTTTATCGCAGTATTATTTACAATAGCTAAGATATGGAACCAACCCAAATGCCCCTCAGTAGATGAATGGATCAAGAAAGTGTGAGATACACACACACACACACACACACACACACACACACACACACACACACAATGGAATTCTATGCCTCCATCAGAAAAAAATGACATTGCCTCTTTCATTAGGAAATGGAAAGCCTTGGAAAAAATTATATTAATTGAAGTAAGCAAGGCCCAAAGAAACATAGGTCCCATGGTTTCCCTTGTTTGCAGTGACTCGTACATGTTTAGGACAAGCAGAGTAGGTCGAATATCACATATGACCATATGAGATAATGTTAAGCAAAATGTATCCCAAGACAGGGATACAAGAGGTTTCTTTTCTTTTCTTTTTTCCTTGCTAGTGTTTTTAATGTACTTACAATACACTATGTGATTCTTTTCTTTCTATTGTTTGTTTTTCCCCCATGGTCCCATGGTATAACCCCTGTTTTCACAAGGTGCTCTGCACCTTGTATATATATATACATATATATATATATATATATATTTGTATATATATATATATATAAAATCTTTGAAATTTGGGGAGGGGAAGGGATACTGCAGAACGCTTAAATGAGGATTCAGGCTGACCCATTGTGACTACGAGATATACAGGACACTATATTGAAAATGAACTTTACAATGTCGGGATCAGGAGAGCAGGAGGAGTTGGGAGGTGGGGAGGGAAGTGATGGTAGGGGAAAATAAAGGCGAAGGTAACAATGCTCGCTATGAAATGTACTCATTACCCTACTCATGTAACTGTAACCCCTCTGTACAACACTTTTACAAAAAAATTAATAAAAAAATTTCTTCTGGTTTTGAAGGTCACCTGATTAACAAATTGGTCTTTGTTCAAGTAAATTCTGCTTAGTTTGTTCAATGTCTTTTTAAAAAATAAAAAACTAGATCTTTAGAAGTTCTATATGTTGACTTTACTTCTAAAATTTATCAAAAAAAAAACAAAACAAATGCAGAAATTTAAATTTATGTAAAAATCACAATTTTAAATTATTTTCAAGATTAAAATAACTCATTTCAAATATACAGAAATGTTTGTAATAGAGCTAGTAATAGCATATTCATTATATATATACATAAACATACAGCATGTATGTACAGAAATACACAGAATATATTGACATGGATTCTACACACATTTATTTAGATTATTTTCCTCTACAAATAACAGAAGTCACAATTCCAATGTGGCTTAAAGAATAGATAAATGTGTTATTTTACATAGGTCCAGATATAAGGCAGCTATAGGTAGGATATGATCAGGAGATTAATAATATCAATGAAGACCTTTGTTCTTTTTAGCCATCATTCTGCCATTCTCATTGTGTTCATTTAGACTTTGAGTTGGCACCATAGTTAAATATTGATGTTGTAGTTAAGCTGTCCATGTATGGCGAAGAAAAAGGTGTCTGTATATTGGGGGGAAGGAATAAGGGAGGAGAAGAAAGAGAAATTTTCTTTGCAGAAGCAAAGAAGATGATTATATTTAATTTTGTGTTTTTTTCCTATATTGGGGTTTGAACTCAGAGCCTCAAACTTGTGCTTCCTAGGCAGGTGCTTTGCTGCTGAGCCACACCTCTGGCAATACTCTGTCTTTAATGATATATCATGAAACCATTTTCATGATTTTTATTGCCAACTTGAAATTTTTCCTTTTTTTTTTTTTTGGTAACATTTGGGTTTGAACTCAGGGCCTAAACAAATGCTCTACCACTTGATCCACTCTACTAACTCGCTTCAATTTTAATATGTAACACAATTTTTACCTTGTAGCAGTTATTCTATTTATATTTTCATTAATATTGTATGAGGTTACCTACTTTGCTCATATTCATTACTTATTCTGGTCGAGTAAGTTTTAAAAAAATGGTTATTTGCCATGATTTTACATTACATTTCTCTATTTTGAGTGAGATGATCAACCTTTTCAGACTTAAGAACTGTAATTCCTTGGGCTGGGAATGTGCATTAGTGGTAGAGTACTTGCCTAGTATGCACGAAGCCCCGGGTTTTATTTCTCAGTACCACATAAACAGAAGAAGCTAGAAGTAGTGCTGTGGCTCAAGTGGTAGAGCGCTAGCCTTGAGCAAAAGAAACTCAGGGACAGTGCCCAGGCCCTGAGTTCAAGCCCAGGACTGACTGGCAAAAAAAAATGTAATTCCTTTTTTTCTTAATTGTCTGTTCTTATCCTCTATTTTCTTCTACTTAGTTACTGGAATTTTGAAATTCTGTATATTTAAAAGTTAGACCTTTATATGTGATGAGACTTTTTTTTTACTTTATTTTGTTACTTTTGACTTTATTTTGTTTTGTTTTGACTTTGTTTTGTTGCAGTGGTAATGAGGGAACCAAGAGTCTCATACATTTTAGGCAATATTTATCGCTCAACCACATATTCCAGCTCATTTTTATAATGAAGAATTTTCTAGAAATTGGATGTCCTTTTAGGACATCATTCCTTACCTCTACTGGAGCCTCCCTCTCTTTACTCCAGAGGAAAATAATGCATACATTTTCGTACCCAAAGTCACAAAGTTTCTCCCTAACCACTTCATTAGTTGATTAGTTCTGCTCAATATGTCATTCTGGTTACCAAAGAAGTAAAGCTTTCCTCCACTATACCAGGAGATGTGGCTGCAAAAACAATTATGTCCCTGGTACTTTTCCCCTAAAATAATATATGAGTTCTGTCTCTTAAAAGCCAAATTCACTATGGTTTTTGTAATGCTATCTGCTCTTAATTTTCACATTACTTGCTACTGATAATCTATCTATCCCAAGGTCCCTAACTACTGTATTTTGGACCACAGTTATCTTTCCTTCCCCCTCTGAAAGTCTCCATACTTGGAAAATTCAGAGCCAAGTGAAAGATTTGCCCTTCCAATCTCTACATAGCATTTTTCTTCTCCCTCACCCCACCCCATCCTACATAGCCCCCCCCCCCCCGCCCATGTACTAAGGGTTGAGTCCAGGGCCTCATGCATGCTAGGTAAGTGCTCTATCATTTGAGCAATGCCAAAGGCCTTTTGTTGTCTCATTTTTGAGTTGGCCTTGACCTTGCAGTCTTCCTTCTTCCACCTTCCAAGTAACTAGATTAGAGGTCTGTGCCACCATGTTTGTTCTCTATATAGCACTTTATTGTTATTATTAATAAGTGGTACAAAGGGGTTACAATCCATATGTCCAGTAATGAGTACTATGCTTCTTGGACAATGTTACCCTTTCTTTCACTTTCCCCCATTTTCTCCCTCCTAAACCTACCCACAGATCGTATAGTTTATTTTTCACGTAGTATATATTGAAATCAATGACTGCATTTGCTCATTCTTCTTCCTTCCATTCCCATGTCTCCTCTTTGTTCCCCCAACCCCCACCTAAAAATCCCCATGTTTCCATTCATGGAATTCATTTTATGATAAATAATACTTTAATATTTAAAGGAGTTATGTCTTTGGGTTCCTACCTAAGGGTATCCTCCTTAATTTGACTGTGTGTAAATGCATAGATCCCTGTATAAGTTCTCATGTCTAGTTGTATTTTAGAACTAACTTCCACATATGAGAGAAAATATGCACAGTTGGTCTGAGTTTGGCCTACCTCACTTAACAGAATTTGTTCTAGGTCCATCTATTTCCTTGCATATGACATATTCTTTTTTTCTAAATGGATGAGTAAAATACTTTGTGTGCATGTATCTCATTTTCTTGATCCATTCATCTATTGTAGGGCATCTGGATTGTTTCCATAACTTGACTATTGAGAATAATGCATTAATGAACATGGATGTGCAAGTATCGTTAGCCTGACTTAAGTTGTTCTGGATAGGGGCTGGGAAGGTGGCTCAGTGGTAGAGTGCTTGCCTTGCATGCATGAGGCCCTGGGTTCGATTCCTCAGCACCACATAAGCAAAAAGAAAAAGAAAAAAAAATTGTTCTGGATAGATGCCCAGCAGTGGTATGGATGGTTCATAGGGAAGATCTATGTTTCGTTGTTTTTTTTTTTTTTGAGGAACATCCAGACTACCTATCCTGAGTGGTTGTACTAGTTTACATCTCCACCAACAGAACAGTAGGATTCTTTTTTCCACATATCTCCATTAGCATTTGTTGTTGTTCAAATTCTTGTTGGTGGCCAATCAAACTGGGATGAGATGGAATCTCAAAGTTGTTTTGATTTGTATTTCCTGTATGGGCAGGGATATTGAGCTTTTCCTCCTGTGTCTGTTTGTCTTCTGAGAAGTCTCCCTTAAATTCCTTTCCCCTTTATTGACTGAGTTATTAGTTTTAAGGGTCGTTAATTTTTTGAGGTCATTTTATGTTTTGGGTAGGAGAACCCTCTTGGAATACAGCTGTTAAATATCTAACTGGTAAAGATCATGTCATTCTAGTTCAGTAACTATGTCCTTTGCAGTACAGAAAACATTTATTTCGATGTGATCCTATTTGTCAAGACCATCTCTTATTTGCTGTGCCTCTGAGAGTGTTCTCCAAAAGTTTCTGCCTAGGCCTATAGGTTCTAATGTCTCTTACTCCATCTTGAAGTTGTTTCAAAGTTTCAGGCATGATGTAGAGGTCTTCAAGCCGTTTTGAGTTGCTACTGACTGTTTACAAGTTCTTGGCCCTGGCCTCGGGTTAGTTTGGATCTCTAAGACTTTTGAACTCCAGGATTTGCACTTGCTAGGTAGGGACTCTAGCACTAGAGCCATATTCCCAAATCCTTTTTGCTTTTTTCAGATAGGATGTTTTCTTTTCTTTGCCCAAGTAGGCCTAGGACTGTGATCCTCCTACTTATGCTTCCTCTGTTGAAATTACAAGACTGTGTGCCACAACTGACTCTAGATATGGATAGATCTAAGATTTATAACAACCTTCTGAAGCAAATGTAAGCTGTGTTTACATCCTTTATCATCCTATTCTGATTCTGATTGACCATGGCATTTCGTGTGAATAAATATTAATATGGGACTACATCCATCTTCTAGTCTTGGTAGCTATGGCAAAGAATCATACTGAGTCATAGAAAGTTGTAAGTAACCAACTCTGATTATTCAGGAAATAAATCAAGAATGTCTGCCTGGGTAGGTAGAACTATGTCATTTTTCACTGGAATTCTTCTTTATGCCAAGGAGTTATTAACAGAATAACTATTAAGAGGCTGTTTGGTTGTCTTTAAAAATAATCTCAGAATTTCTTGGTTTATATTTTAATTGAGTTTTTGCTATAAATATCAAAACAGTTATTTCCTCCTTTATCAACTGCCAAAATTTGCTTCTTTCTGTGTATCATTGTTTGCACCTTGCTTCAGTCAGGCCATATATTTGGTTTACTAGAAAGTTGTTCTAGAAATTTTCTTCAAACTATTAGGACTAAGCTGTAGTAGGACAGTTGGCATTAGCATTGTGACATCAATAAATGGTAGCAGAAAAAGAAATGCTGATCATATATTGTATCAAAATAAGAATTAATTTTAATTAATTTTAATGCAGTTGATCAATTTGTCACAGTTTAACCCAGAAGCTTTCAAAATCGACAATTAGAAATATTGTGAAAAATGAGGAATGATGACTTTAAATAAAGTTATTTCACTAGGTAAAGGTAAATGTATTAGGATGCTATTGTTCATGTTTTCTTTCCAAAATACTTTATGTCAAGAATATTTTTTGAAGTTTAAAAAAAATTGACTATCCTATAAAGCTTACTTGTTCAGTGGTAGCATCATTTAACCAGAAAATACAAATCTTCTGAAATCTTTAATCTTGTAACATCCAGCCTGACTTAAGCCTTGACTTTCCTAAATCCAAACATGCTGCAAAGATTGAGTCAGCTGTATTGTGCCATGGCCCATGGCCACATTGTGATTCTGGGAGCACATAGTTGGCAAGACCACCAAGCAGTCTCTCCAAGAGAACTCTAGCCAGGATCTTGCCAGCAGTAAGCAATAAGATGTCTTGATAGTTTGCCTCAGTGAGTTCTACTGCTTTGAGTAATAAAAATAACCAAGCCCTTTAAAACAAAGATTTATTAGTAACACAAATGTACAACAAAACATTTAGATACAATTTTTTTGCATTGACTCTTTTCACTGAAATATTCTACTTTGGAAAAGTTTGTCTATTTTTTTTGTAAAAACAAACATACTTAAGACATGAGTTAGTAAGTCCATGTATAAGTATTCATCTAAGGGCTGGGAAGGTAGCTCAGTGGTAGAATGCTTGCCTTGCATGCATGAGGCCCTGGGTTCGATTCCTCAGCACCACATAAGCAAAAAAGAAAAAAAAGCCGGAAGTGGCACTGTGGCTCAAGTGGTAGAGCACTAACCTTGAGCTGAAGAGCTGAGGGACAGTGCCCAGGCCCAGAGTTCAGGCCCCACAACTGGACCAAAAAAAAAAAAAAGTATTCATCTAAGAGAAATAAATACATACATCTACAACAAAATCTGTTCGTGAATGCTTAGCATTTTTTTTTCATTCATAACCCTAAATGGAACACAACTTGTGTTATCTAAATGTTAAAGGGATAAGGAAATTGTGGCATATCTATAAATGGAATGCAATTGAACAATAAGTGATTGAATTATTGATATCTGTAACAGATGAATGACTATCAAAAGCTTTTGTTAAGTGGAAAAAGCCACATGGAAAAGGCTACATGCTGTTTGAATAAAAATCAGTAGTTGTCAGTGGTAATGGGAGGTAAAGAGATTACAAAGTGGGGCTGGGAAGGTGGCTCAGTGGTAGAGTGCTTGCCTTGTATGCATGAGGCCCTGGGTTCGATTCCTCAGCACCACATAAGCAAAAAAAAAAAAAAAAAAAAAAAAAGCTGGAAGTGGTGAAAAAGCCGGAAGTGGTGCTGTGGCTCAAGTGATAGAGAGCTAGCCTTTAGCTGAATCGCTGAGGGACAGCGCCCAGGCCTGGAGTTCAGGCCCACGACCGGACTCCCCCCCAACCCCCCGCAAAAAAAAAAAAGATTACAAAGTGTTATAAGGACAATTTTTGTGACAGTTGAAATAGTCCAGCAAGTTATTCATCCCACTTTTTCTATCTTTATATTTAGGAAAGGTATATCGGATTTTATATAAATAAATATTATATACATAATATATCTGTCTTTAGGTGAGGATGCTTGAGGGGAAAATGGGGAAGAACCAAAGAAGGGGTGACATTGACCAAGAAGCATTGTATTCATAACCTGCCTTATGAAATTTTAGCCCTTTTGTAAAACTATTTAATAAGAAGAAGAAGAAAAGAAAAGTTATTCTGGAACAAGAACAATGGATTTGAGAATAGATGGAGGAAAATTGGTCATAGGTGAGTATAAAGACCAAACTTCAAACACCATACCACAAGCAAACCCAAACAAAACCAATACTGTCTAGTTAAAGTAGATGTGAGTGGGAAGAGATAGTAAGAGAATAAGAGAAGAATGTACAGAGTCTAAAGCTAGCCAGAAGAAAGAGGTTTAAGATATAGGATAAGAACAAATAGAGAAAGAAAAGAGACAGGAAAGCATGAAATAAGAGATAAAGGCAGATGCGGACAGAAGGGAACCTTACTGCATTTTTGGTGAGAGTGTAAACTTGTTCAACCACTTTGGAAAGCAGTATGGAGGTTCCTCAAATGACTCCACATAGAGCTCCCCTATGACCCAGCAATCCCACTTTTGGGCATTTACCCAAATGATCACAAACAAGACCACACTAAAACTACCAGCACGACTATGTTTATTGAAGCATTACTTACCATAGCTAAGATATGGAACCAACCCAGATGCCCCTCAGTAGATGAATGGATCAAGAAAATGTGGTATATATACACAATGGAATTCTATGCCTCCATCAGAAAGAATGACATTGCCCCATTTGTTAGGAAATGAAAAGGCTTGGAAAAAATTATATTAAGTGAAGTAAGCCAGGCCCAAAGAAACATAGGTCCCATGGTTTCCCTTATTTGCAATAACTAGTATATGTCTGAGTCAAGCAGAAAAGGTCAGAAAAGTTGATGCTAGTGGAATGAACACCAAGATAAGTATTCAAATGTTTTTTTCCTTTCATGCAATTGTTTCTATCATATTTATAAGATGATTTCTATGTTGCTTTGTATGTCCCTCCCCCACAGTATACTTCCATACTTTCACTGTATTTGATGTTGTTATAATTTGTGGAAGGGAAGGGAAAAAAACAAATCATTTAACTAGGGACACAGGTGGACCCATTGCAACAATGTGATGTACAAGTCGTTATGTCGAAAAACGAACTTAACAACTTTGGTGGGGGGTGGGGGGAAGGATGGGGTGAGGGGAGGAGAGGAGTATGGGAAGGGATGGGAAGGGGAAACAACGAGGAGGCAACAATGCTTGATAAGAAATGTACTCGTTATCTTGCCCATGTAATTGTAACTCCTCTGTAAGGTATTCTCACAATAAAAACATAAATAAATAATTTTTTTTAAAAAAGATATAAAGGCAGAGTATAAAAAATGTTTCAGAAATGTTTTGAATATTTGTTTTAAAAAGTAGCAAGCAGAATAAATAATTCATTTTTAGTCAGCCTGATCTGTTATTGTGAAGTCTTTGAACTGCTTAGTTTATATATACATCTTAATTAATTCATGAATATAACCCACAAGTAGATAATAGGTCTTGTTCTGGATTCACAAGTTAAGTCTCTAAACCTCACCATCTATACAGCAAAGACATACTGTTAACCATGAAACTAAAAAGGAACATCTATTTATTCTTTCTGCTGGAAAAACAATTTAAACTCCACACTAAACTTGTTATTTTGCTGCAAATATATTTTAAAATACCCAATGGTGTTTCTGTAACATTCTGCAAAGACATATAGAAAGAAAATAAAATTATAACTACAAATCCAAGAGACCTATACTACTACAGCCTTTTTAAATCAGTGTAATCATGTTCTTGCTAAAGAATAGAAATTAGAGCACATGTAATTCATAAAAGCAATAGGATGCTATTAAGTCTGTTTTGTTCTGTTTGGTTGAAATCTCATTACTGTGGATGCATTCAGGTGTATTGATCCATAATCATTTAGTAAGAAAGAAGGTATTGTTTTCTTCCCATATTATACCTGTGACATCAAATCTTTCCTTTGTTTTTTCCTCCTTTACCAATAAGGGACAGTAGCTTAATATTAACAATATTGAAAAATAATTCTTCTGGTGGTATTTAAATTACAGATGATGTAACATTCTTATATATTTAAGAGCATATTGGCACCTCCAAATTAAATTTCAAATAGAGAATAGTTGAAAAGAATGGGCTTAAATAATTAAAATAGTTAAAAAGCAGCTATATTTTGTGATGATTCAAAAATAGAAAAACCACTACACTGGGAAAGTACCATAAAATTTATGATGAAGGAATATGCTGTAAAAAATATTTATGATCAATTTTAAGAATAATCTAGTCAAAGGAACAGGCCCTAACCAAGTTTTCTACTACACAGCACACTTGAACCTATATTAAAAGGCATACTAGTAGGGTGAAACGAGTTCAGGCCATTTAGTCCTTGGCACCTCCATCAAGATTGCTAGCATAGTTATCAATTAATGCTGCAGTGGTTTCAGTAATACACACACGTGTCAAATAGGAACTATACCGAGTCTGCCCCTTCAGTTTACACACGATCCTGAACACCTGTTGGGTTGTGAGGATTTTTCAGCCACTACTGACCCAGGATAAATTTTAACAGGTGACAGGCTTTGGATCAAATTACCAATTCCCTCAGGCATCTAGTCCTCCCAATCCTAAGTATTTTTGGCATGATTTATATGGTCTTTAGCTTCCTTTATAAAATAATTTAGATTTATGTCAGCTCTAGTACAATTCCTGAAATTCTTGTAAATTTATAATTCCTGTAAATGAGAAAATTCCTACTGTTAATTTGTGAGATTTCCTTAGCATGAACTATGGAATACAGATGAAAAATACAGTTAATGTTGCCAAAGAGTAAGTGAATATTTGAGTAATTCAGATCATTGTATTCAGTTACATATAACTGCCCCTGAGGCTTAGGACTGATGCATATTTTAAAACATGCATAAACAAAATATTCTAAAACATCAATATACACTGAAGATAAATCTTTAGAAATGGCATTGAAATGATCGATTTTAAAATTCTGAAACTAACACATAAACTCCAGTGCTTTCTTAGCACATTTTAGAAACTAAAAATTCAAAGAAGCAGATCCCAGGACAGCGTTTGTCCTGTTTACTAAACATAAATCATTATTCTCTCCAGGACAGTCGAAGCCCAGTCATTTGCCAAGCCCTTTTAAGCATGTTATCATATGGTAAGGCTCAGCAATGCTGTTACTACTATTCTTCGTTGCCCAAGCACTCCACTTGACTGGTGATTTGTGGCTGTTTGTCTAAGGTGTTGAAGTTAAGCAAGCAGCTTCTGAGTTCCTCCTTCTAAATAGAAGTTTAGCGTTTATGAATTTCAAGCCATTTGTTAATTTAAAATAAAGTTCTATGCTAACAATTTCTACATTGAGTCTAGACTTTATTTTGTACCCTTATCAAATGAAAAATAAAGTATTTTAAGAGAGCTCTGAAATTTTGAGCAAAATAGTGGGTTTTATTTTTGCTTTAATATTTATTAACAACATAAAAGCTGGCTGATGTTGGTCCATCAAGTGCATGTAAAATTTCAAGTCTGTGAAAGGAAATGTCTGAGAACAGATGAATGATGAAGATAAGGTAAATTCATTACCTTGGCATTACCAGCCCTTAGCTTTCAGAGGTTAGCTTGCTTTTCCAAATTCTCCTCTCCTCAGCCGATGTGTTCTAGTTCCTCTATAGTATTTGTAATTTATAGAAAATTAAAGTTCCACATCTTGAAGCCTTTTCTCTTCCGCTTCAAGTACTCATCCTTCATTCTGAAGGACTAAAGGACTGACATCCTTTATGTCTTTTTTGGGGATGAAGGGGAGTAGAAGAAAGGGAGGTGACTGGGGTTTGAAATCAGGGCCTCATGATTGTTAGGCAGGATTCTACCACTTGAGTCATGCCCCAGTCCTATTTACTTCTCTGAACCATGATCTTCCTATTCATACTTTCCACATAGCTGGGTTGACAAGCACCCAGCACATCCCCATGTTTATTGATTGAGATGTGGAGGGTCTTATAAATTTTATAGCCCAGGCTGGCTATAAAAAAAGTCCTCCCTATTACAGCCTCTTAAGTAGCTAGAATTAGAGGCATAATCCACCATGTCAGGCTAAAGTCCGCAACTTCTGAATTCTCAATTTTATATTTCAGTGGATGATGAAAGTCTTGCACTTCATGGTGAAAAGGAGGATCTCTTCCCCCTATTCTCACTATCCCAAAAACTGAGTAATCTTTGATGAACCCTTTACTTCTACTCTTCTAATGTAGACATTTTTAAATACTGCTAATTTTGCCTTCTTGAAACTCCAAAGTACATCTATTTGTTTTATTTTAAATAATTATTTAGGTGTGTACAAATCTTGCCTAAATAATGACACGTGCAACTTACTCTGCTTTCTCTCTTCTCTATTTCCAAACACATATTTCCAAAAGGAGCCAAAGTGCTAATGTTGGAAAGGGAGATTCACAGAATTACATACTGTGGGGTAAGCCAGCTGTTAAAGCTAAATTAGTAAACACACATTTGGCCCATCTATAGGCCCATCTTTATAAGGGCAAAGCCTACATAAAGAGATGAAAGTAGCTATAACTGCATACTGTAAATGGTTGTGAGAAAAAAATCCCCAAAGAGAATTGGCTACTTGTAATCTACATCCACAAATGTTCAGATGAGTCCCCACGTGTGGTGGTGTACAAACTCATGAGCATGCCCACAGAGACAGTTTTGAGAAAAGAAGAGAATAAAGTGTTTCCTTGAGGAAACCTAGAAAACTAACAATACCAGTAATAAAAGGACCAAGGAAGTAGTGTTCATACACATATATACATTATATGAAATGTTCACATATACAATTTCATATTATATATGCATACATTTTGCTACAAGATTGGATCACTTGTGATATATTCCAAGAGACCTAGCTAATAGAGTTTGAGATTTAAAATATATATACCTTAGAGAGTCTAGCCACTTTCTATATAACAGGATGGAGCAGGGCTATAAAACAGGCACATGGAAATTGGTAAAGAAACAAGTTTGTACAACGATACAGCCATGATGTGGTTGTATAGTGAATACAATGGCAAACTAAGTTTTTGGTCATCTACACTGGTGTTTTATTGTAACAACAGGATGAGGTAAGAGTGAATCAGACACAAGTGATTCATCACCAGGGATTAATTAAATATAAAAATAAGAAACCCTTGAAGTCATTTTTGGTGTAGTCAACCAAAAATCAAATCAAGTCCACCATAACCAAATAAAGCAATTAATGAACATTACAAGGTTAACCACATTCCATACAACAATGTAAGGAAATTCTTGACAGCATGTTATGTTCAGAGAGTGTTCTATGAAAATTAAAACTGACAAACAGAAATACATTTGATGACAAAATTTTAAAGACATTACTTTATCTGACATATATAAAACATGGGAGATCTTTGAACCCTCCCCTCAACAAGTTATGCTATTAACCTGTCTTTCTGAATGGTAACTTCACTCTTTGTGAAATAATAAATACACTGTTTATTTAAGTATTTATAATTTTTTGATGGTTTGCAATGTCTGCAAAAATCAAACAATATAGAACAATATAAAGACCAGCATGATTCTCCCACATAGAACTATGGATAGTTACTATGACTGAAAATACAACCAAAAATATATATTCATTCTCTTTATTCATATATTCATACATAATTTAAACACAGACACACATAATTATTGGGCATATAATCAATAAAAGTCAGAGAACTTAGGTGACTGCTTGTTTATGTAAATAGTTTCACTAGAGCATATCCATGTTCTCTTAATTGTACATTGTTCTTAGCCACTTTTGTACTATAACAAAGGTTGTATAATAAGAGACTTTATAACTTAAAAATATTTATCTCCTAATCTTTATAGAAAAACTTTGCCAATCTCTTATATATAGAAATGTTTTATATGTATCATAACTTGTTTCTACTCAATTATCTATCATTATTTCTGCAGATCAATAAAAGTACATCTAGATTTAAAAATAGATTCATGAGATGCCATTATTTAACAAGCCATAGTTTATTTAATATATTTTCCATTGACAGATATTCAGAGTTCCAGATCTTCTATGCAGCTATAAACCTTGGAGACACTATAGAATTGTTGAGATAAAAGATCCATATCTTCTACATTTGATATATATTTCCACACTAATTTGAAGATGAATGGAAATCATTTTCACTTTCATCAACAGAGAAACTAAAGTGCTTCTTTTCTCTATTTCCTTGTCAAACTTGAGTATAAACAAGCATTTTAAATTTTTGGAAAAAATATTTAGCTATTTCCATCCATATTGTTTAATTCTTAAAGAGTTGACTTATTTTATGACTACCAGCCATTTGTACTTACTAGATTGTATTGCTATATTTAGGTAATGATACATTTCATGTACTTCATCCTGTTTTCTGTTGATGCATTCCTTACACTGATTTGTAAGTGTACTTATATATTAAATAATTCAACAAACATTTACCAAGTGCAAAATCATAGGGAATATATAGCTGAGAAAAAAACAGGTACAGTTTCCTTCCTTCACAGTGACTATCTAGAGGAAAAAAGAGCTGTTTTGTCTGCCATATAAATTACAAAGCCCTTCCTAAGATTCCATGCTTTGTCACAAAAACATGTCTTAGGAAGATCGACATCATGAACAAATGAAAATGATTAATTTGAAAATTAATCTTGAGAAAAATAAGCTTGAAAATTAAGAACCCTATTAAATCATTAGTACTAGTTTCCTCTGTGGACTGGGGATGTAGCTCAGGAAAATTGCCTATCATGCACAAGGCCTTGGGTTCAACCTCCAGCACCCCAAATATGTGTGTAATTAAAAATAACCATTTCTTCATTTTGTTCTAATGCATATAACTCATGAACAATACAAAAAAGCATAAATAAAGTCTTCCACATAAATAGGCCTTTATGTTCATTTTTACCTCTTTTCACTAATTTTGTCCATCTCTCATATGGCATGGAATAAATACAATAAAAGCAAAACAAAGATTGGGAAAAAATGGAGAAGCCAGGAAACACATCTATGCAGAGAGTATCAGAGCCTAATAAAACTACCCTTTCCTCTTGAGGTAGTTGTGGGGTGTAAGGTATATACCTATATTCTAGAAAGCTGAAACGAGGACCATGGATTCAAGGCCAACCTAGTTACATAAAAGATCCTGAAACTAAAGGCATACAAGTTGTCCTTGTTAAGAATTACATTTTGAAGTCATCCAAAGCCTAACTTGATTCTATAAAATAAAACAGATACAAAAAACTTTCACATTCAAATTTATGGATTTTGAATATTGTACATAAAATAAGTAAATAAAAATTCTAAGCACTTTTCACCCAAGAAGACACCCAAGAATAGTAGGCTACCCTGAACTTATAGTTCTTGCAAAATGAACAAGATAAATTGATAATTGTACACCACTGATGGCAGATACTTATATCAAATTCACATAACTGTTCCTAATTATAAATATACATTCCAGGATTATCCACAAGTATGTACTCCTATTAATAATGATTGCAATTACATATGCACATTGAAAGAAGATATGCCCTTTCACCTTTTAGATACTACTCACTACTCACAAGTATTAGAGTGTCACCAGCTGCCATAAAGGTCACACTGAATTCTGGGTGCTAATTGTGGCAGCCTTATGTACATCACTTAATTTAAAAATAAGGATATCATTTTAAACCATTCTCATAATTCCTCCTGCTTAAATGAAAACTAAATGTCTGCAAAAAGACTCCAGTATCTATGTAAAATGTGAGTGGTATATACAGCATGTGAAACTTGATAAGAAAGAGGTTAGCTGAAACCTCTAGTTGAGTGTGATGAGAACAGAGTTATAACTCCACTAAGCCTAGAGCACTGTGCATGCATGGTCAGGCTTGGGTTTCGAACATAATGTGGCATGTAGGGTGAGGGCAAGGGTTAGGGGGCATGAAATATCACTCTTTTAACAAATGGTATTGGGCATAAAATTAACGCTAATGTACACAGTCTTTCCAAGTATCAATTTTTAGTACTTGTGTTTTAGTGCATGAGATAAAGCTAGATAAATTCTAACCATGAAATTTTGGACCTGGGTTAGATTGAAGTATCTATCTAAAGTACCCATAAAGAAAAGATTAGTTGGATAAATTAATATGTTCATAGGATAACAAAATAATCCTTTGGGAGGGAGCATTTCTGGGGCTTGAGCACAGGGCCTTGAACCAGGCAAGTGCTCTACTACTCAAAGTATGCTCTAGTTAACCTTTTGGTGGGATCTCATCTCAAGCCTGAGCCTGCCTTAGACTGCCGTCATCCTACTGCAATAGGGAACTCCAGCATCTACCACCACATCTATCTTATATATTGCAATTAGGGTCTTAAGTTTTTTCCTAGCTAGTCTCAAACTGCATCTTGATCTCCACCTTCCTAGTAGCTTGGATTACAGTATGAACAACTGCACCTGTTGAATTCTCATCTTAAAAGTTTGTGTTCTTTAACATCAAAAGTATCAACTATATGTACTAGATCTGAAAATGCCATTTGTGCTCACATCTTGGTACCATGGCTCTTTTTTTGCCTTTCAAGTAAAATCTCCTTCAGTCTTGTCTCAGTTTCAAACCCCTTTCAAATTGGCCGCCATTTTCTTCCATCTCCTTTACATCCTCCAAGATGAGTGCATCCCTTCCTCTGTTCTTTCAGTACTGTCCTTGTAAGTTCAACAGTGGCCTAGTCAATTGCTTACCACTCAGCCTCTCTCCCTAAGGGGAGGCAAGAAATGATTCTATTAATCTGTACATTCTGTAAAATTCCTAGCACTCAGGATGTTCAGGAATGTTAATTTAATTCCATAACACTTACCAAGTATCTACTAAGTTCAAAGGTGTGCCAAAGTTCCAAGTACTATCCACAGACACTCAGCTCCCACATTACTTGTATATTCTCCTTAGAATCACATGTTCCATAGCTTAAAAAAGACATTATGCAGACTCCATTGTCAAATGGATTACTGCAAGATTCTGCCAATTGTGGACAAGAAGAACCATTCTTTCTCTTTTATTCTGAAGCTGCAAAGGAGCCATGTGGCCTCCCAGCTCTTATAAATTGAATAGGAAAGTGGGTTCCAAGGTTGTGGTTAACACAACCTTCTCCATATGCTTCACCCATCCTTCTAACATTTTAAAAACTATTATCCTATATTAAACCAATGTTGAAGTACCTAACTTGATTTCGGTCTTCCTGACTGAACCCTAACTCCTATAGCTTCATAGTTTCATATAATTTCATAAAGTAGGAGATGGTAAGAGATGGTGGAAATGGGAATAGATTTGGCCTGTGGACTTAGTCCACAGAACATAGTTTGCCAATCTTAGCCATTAACAGTAGTTACTAATACAAAAAGAAACACTCAAAATCTACCTTGTGTAGGCATGTTATATGACAAAGGAATTGAAAAGGAATTTTAAGGAATAACTGAATGATATAAGGCTAGCAAGGCATTCCAGAGGAAGAGTGCTCAAAGTCATGAAAAATACGAGGGGATGAAGGAGAGTGAAGTAGAATGAATATAAATGTTTCAGACTCAGTGTTCTACACAATTGAAAAAATCTTAAACCTATTATATTAAGCAAAAGAATCTCAAAGGCTATAGACTGCATTTACTGTATTTATATGACCTTCTGTCAAAGGTAAAATTTATGTCTAAAAACAGGTGAGGTTCACTAGGAGATAGGAATTAGAAATGAGCTACAAAGACATAGCATCAGTCATCTTTGAAGGTGATGAAAATTGTCTGCTCATTGATGACTGTTGTGGTTAAATAATTTACACACTTGTCAAAATACATGGAAGCATACAAAGTGTAATTAACAATATGCAAATATTTTAAGTATATAAAATACTCACCTATTGCAGAAACATGATATGGGGAAAGAGAGAAGAAAAAACCACTAAAGATCAACAGATAACTAGAACCAGATCCTAAAGCAACAGTATCCTGTACTAAATAGTATATGACTTAAGTAAATTCAATTTGCAGATAGGTTTATTATTATTAGCATGGAGTGGTAGTAGACTAGCAGCATGAACATTAAGTAAAGAATGGTAATCCTGAAAAGATATTTGGTAAATAATAACATTAGAATTTACCAACTGATAATACGTGAGAGCTAAAATGGAAAGAGGTGTTTATAAGGACCATAACTCACCTTATAGAACTAAAGACATAGTGATGCAAAAGTTGAATTTAAAAATACTCCAAGAGGGCAGGGAATATGGCTTAGTGGTAGAGTGCTTGCCTAGCATACATGAAGCCCTGGGTTCTATTCCTCAGTACCACATAAACAGAATAAGTTGGCGCTGTGACTCAAGTAGTAGAGTGCTAACCTTGAGCACAGAGAGCCTCAGGGAGAGATCCCAGGCCCCAAAACCAGAAAAAAATAGACCAAGAATGTGATTTTTTTAAAACTAAGATAATAAGTTCCATTTGGGGGGTGTTGAATAAACAGTAAGTAGAGAAAAGCCAAGATTAGGCAGTGTTTCTTTAAAGCAATTACAAATGTATTTTGATATTTCTAAGTATCACATATCAACGGTCTAGCGAAAAACAGGAAAGGACTAAATTGTGATGTGGAATTTGGATCAGAACCAGATATTTAGAACCTTGTGTAGGTGCCTCCAGCTGCTCTGGAGGCTTACAGTTGACTATAGAATCAGCATTAGTGAATTCAAATACCAATTCTGGTAGGCCTAGACTGTTTCTAGGTCCGCAACAAATGTGTTCTAGGCCTCAATGACATATTTTTTCTTGTTTTCTTAATTTCTCTCTTTATATTATGTTGTTTTATTAAGTTGTTTTACAAAGGAGTTTCAACTCAACATAGCAGTTTATGTGTACCAAGACATCTTAATCAATGACACCCTTTCAATCATTTTCTCCTCCTTCTCTCCCAACCCTACCCATTCTCAGTCATAACTGAATATGCCTTCATATGCTTTGTGTTAAATAGATTCAGTAGAGTTTCTTTATCACACAGGATTTGTGCTCATTCTACAGCTGCACATGTAATTCTGCCTTTGTTTCTTCCCTGTATACAGTGAAAAATGAACATACACCACTTCTGCAAATCTTATTTTTATGGTTTAAACATTTTTTGAAAAGCCTTTAATGGAAACCTGCTTGTATACTATTTAAAGATAATAAAAACTATATTTTTTAAAAGAGATTTTAAGATTCTATAGGCAAACTGGTTGACCTTGGATTGTATCCCTAGCAAACCCATATTTGTTAGGGTCTATAAGTGACAATTCTAGTATCACTGCCATGGCACTCAGGATTCGGTCCTATGAACTCACTACCTCTCAACACATGTCATTTGTACTACCATAACATCAAATATGGTCACTATTGTATCTAGTGCCCCCTGCAGGACATGGAGAACTTCATTAGACAATAATAGATAGACCTTATATATATATATATATATATATATATATATGAAAATTAGTACAAGAAAAATGAATATTTTTCTCCTACTTTGATGGAGTTTTTGACAGCCTCTTGAGAAACATCTAAAAGACAACTAGAAAATATTATAACTAACAAATAAATCTTTAATTCAAACTACAATTTGGAAAATAATACACATTATCCATCAGATAACATATGTGATCTTTTGAGACTTTATTAATGTTTGAAGTTTCTAAGTAGCTTTTCTTTTTACCAAAGTTTATAGGTAGATAAGCCTCTTATAACAAAAATCAATTGTTGTATTACAAGAAAAAATTCCAGAAGTTATAAGTTTTGACTTTTTAAAACATAAGAAGCATGTTGGAATAAAAATAGATTTTTTTTCGGATAACTAGCTCCATGATAGTGGGCAAGTTTGGTCAGCACATCCTTTCTTAGAGTAAACATTACTACAAAGATCATTAGGTATAGATGAGTAATTTTATCTTAAAATATCATGGACACTTTATTTACTTCTATAATGGGCCTTTTTTGTTTCTATGCAAAAATTATTCCAAATTACTACACTATTGTGGAGTGAATTCAGCACTCAACGGAAGAGGTTCTGACTAGCTCCCCTATGGAGCCAACAGGGCTCTCTACCTCCAATGCTCTTTCTCTTAGGATAAACTGGTTAAAAAAAATTTCAAAACTTTTCAAAGCACATTATCATTTATTTTATAGATTATATAACATAAAGTAGTAGATATAATTATCATATTATATAAATAGATACTAATATCAATTATATGTAAATGAAAAGCTTGGAATAGATAAAATTGCATCTTGGAAGCATCTCTCTTTTTGACCTTCAGCCAAAGTGAACCACAGATATTGGGCTGAAGTCTAAGATACTATATCTTCTCTTCATTTTGTAAGTTCTCTTCTCTGAGAGGTCCTCTCAACCAAGTACTGTGAAGTGACATCATTTTACTTACTGTTATGAAAAAGCCTAAGAAATTAAAAGGCTCCAGACTAGATACAAATGAACAAGTGCAAGTGTGTTTGTGCCTCTTAGTGTAAGACCTATTTACAATAAAACTAATATTTACAATATTTTCATCTCTATTTACAGTAAAACTAAAAACCATAAAGGACATTTGAGACTTACCATTTGGTATACATTGTCCTTGAACTTCTAAATTTAAAAGCGATCTGGAGAGATAAACATTCTCTATGCAATGCATAAACTTCAGAATACTTTGATAACTTGTTAAAAGTCACCTAGCTAATAGGTGTCAGGATCTAGATTTTTATGACTTTTTCCTGCTCTGTCTCTACAGTATAAAAACAAATTTAATAAAAAATTACAGCACATCATTCAATGCAAGAAAAATGTATTTGCACTTATTTAGGGAATTGGAAGACTAATAAGAACCAGTTAAGGTATAAATTTATTTGCTCCTAGGATAAAGCATGATTTTCATACTAAGAAGAAAGAATAGATCACATTCACATTTTAAAATGTGTTTCTGGGTCCTTTTGGTGCCAGATGCTTACACTAAAATATTTATAACAGGATATGCTTCAATCCCTGGGAAATATATTGTTTAGTCCCTCATCTCTCCAGGGAAATATAAAATTAAAGCAAGATATTCATGGTGAGAAAATATTTTGTTACTTCCCTTCTATCTCTTGTGAATTTTAATTTTAAAAACATGAATGTAAGGGGCTGGGAAGGTGGCTCAGTGGTAGAGTGCTTGCCTTGCATTCATGAGGCCCTGGATTCCATTCCTCAGCACCACATAAGCAAAAAGAAAAAAGCCAGAAGTAGCGCTGTGGCTCAAATGGTAGAGCACTAGCCTTGAGCTGAAGAGCTGAGGGACAGCACCCAGACACAAAGTTCAGGACCCACGACCAGACCCCCCCCAAAAAAAAAACTAATGTAAGAAGTTAAATCTATGTTCATATTTATTGTTAAATCAATATGTGACCTTTCGCACAACAGTTATAATTTTGAACAGTGATATAGCTATTTCAATTGAAAATGCAAAAGGGATGATACCTAAAAAAAAAAAAGAGGAAGAAGCAGGATTGGATAAAGACAGACTCAGATCTCATCCAGATTGGACAATTTCCACCCAATGGGAAACTCTGGAGCAAATATTGCCCTTTAGGGAAGTCTGGTGTTGGCATAAATGGGTGTTCTAGTGTCTACACCATATCTAGTCATTGGTTGAAACAGATTGTAAAGGCATTTACAGATGGAAGCTATCAGCAACCACGTAGCTTGACATTAAATGGCAAATTCCTTTTTCAGAGATGTTTAAAAGAGTAACTCTCTATGTTGCAACAGTGTAAAATTCCCTCAATTACATAATGAGGTCAGGATAACTCTGAAACTAAAAGCTCTCCTAAAATACTTGAAAATACAACATAGCAAGCCCAAGAAGCTATAATAAAATTCTATTGGAAATAATACAAGAATCTAGTGAGGTGATTAATTGTAATAAAACATATATATGCAACAAAACACATATAATAGCCTTTGTAATATCAATAAGCATTTAGAACAAAGTTATTCCTTTTAGTTAAAAATAAAATGTATAAAACACTCAGAAATCACTATAGCATTGACCTAGAAATAGATAAAACAGTTCAACATTGTGTAAATACACAAAAGAAATGAAAGCAGAATCTCAAGAGGATATTTATTTGTATACCAATATGCATAGCAGTATTGTTCACAATAGCCAAAAATTGGAATAACTTGAAGGGCTACTGATAAATGAATAAATAAACAAAATGTGGCATCTATGTACACCAGAGTATTAGCCTTTAAAATAAATAAATTGTGGGCTGGGAAGGTGGCTCAGTGGTAGAGCGCTTGCCTTGCATGCCTGAGGCCCTGGGTTCGATTCTTCAACACCACATAAGCAAAAAGAAAAAAGCCAGAAGTGGTGCTGTGGCTCAAGTGGTAGAGTGCTTGCCTGTAGCTGAAGAGCTGAGGGACAGCGCCCAGGCCCAGAGTTCAGGCCCCACGACCGGACCCCCCCCAAAAAAAGAAAGAAATTGTGACACATTATAAGGATGAGCCTTAAAGCATAATGAAGATATTATATTAAATGGAATAAGCCAGCCACAAAAGAAAAAATATTGTATGATTTCATGCATATGAAGTACCTAGAGTAATAAAATTTATAGAAAGCAGAAAAATATTTTCTGGGGCCTGAAAGGCAACAGAAAAGTTAATATTTACTGGGTAAAGAGTTTCAATTTGGAAAGATGAAAATTTTTAGAGATGATGCTAGTAACAGATGAACAATGGTGTAAATAGACTTAATGACACTGACTTGCCAACTTTAAAAAGTCAACAGGAAAATAGTTCAAAGGAAAAATAACCCAGAAACAATTCTGCATATTATGTGACAAACATGATCCATAATTCAGTGGGAAAAAAAGATGGTTTATTTGATACATGGGTTCTGAGTCAATGGATAAATCAATACAAGACTCTGGTCCCAATGTTACATCACAGAAAAACTTAAATACAGATTGATTAAAGATATTTCAAATTTTTAAATATACAATGAATCCTATGGGTTGGATCAAGAATGTACCTCAAATGTCCATGTATTCAACTCTTGATCTCATGGTGGGAAATAGTGGAATGTTCAAGAGAGTAGGGGCTAGTTAGAGTAAATTAGGATATTGGGGGTATGTTCTTAAAAGAAGTATGGGAACCCTGGTGTTCTCTTGCTTTCTGTCTTCTCCTCTCCCTCCTTCTCTTCTTCCATCCCTCCTTTTTTTTCTTCCTCCCTCCCTTTCTCACTTATCTCTGCCTCACACTCCCACCATGATGCACTGCCTCACCACAAACCCAAAAGCAACAGAGCCAAATGACCTCGAACTGAAACCTCAGACACCCTGAGCCAAAATAAATCCTCCTTTTAAGATTTTTACCTCAGGCATTTTGTCAGAGTAACAGAAAGCTAAATAATAAAAAAATATTAGTGGAGCTTTTAAGATTGCATATTTAATGTATGACTAAATTAAAATAAACTACATATTTGGCATAACATACACAAATTAACAATTATGACACATTTAGGTAACTAACAGAGATGAACAGATATCTATGACATAGCAAGAGCTCTTAAAGACTGCTAGGACAAAACAACCTAGGATTTTAAGGGAAAAGTAGATATAAAAACAAAATTAATTAAAAAATAAGTATAAATGACCATCTATTACTGTGTGCGTGCACACACACACACACGCACACACACACACACACACACACACACACACATCTCCCTCTCACATCAAGAAGTAGAGTTCATTTCTCCTCCCTTGAATCTGCAACTTTTAAACTTTGTCTGGAGTTAGCTTAAATGTCCTAATGAAATGGGATGGAAATGTATTCTAGGACTTCAGACCTAGGAATGAAGAGGACTAGCTCTCTTGGATCCAGCTGTCAAGATATGTAAAGTCCAAGTTATGCCAGTGAATGATTAAATGCATATTAAGAGAGGCCCTAGAGGATGTCATTTTCAAGATCTAGAATGCATGCTGTAGCCTCTGCTACACTAAATGCATGTAGCCCATGGATGACAAATGCACTTGTGGTTGAGGAAATGTGATTTTGAAAACACTGAGGTATCTGCTATTGACATGCCTGAGGCTGATCCCAGACTTTTTATTGCTTGCCAGTGAAAATACAGACAGAACATGAACTGCTGACAGTTGAATAGAAGATGACAATCATGGCTGCTGGAGTTTGAGTAAGTGACTCTAACATAACATAGCATTATATACTTTCCTCAAATCAACCTAAAAAAGATTTCAGATTTAAACATTGTATTTGAGCAACATCTCTGTCATCTGCCATGTTAACATCTGTTTATACCCACAGCAGGAATAGAGTCCAAAGCAAAACTCTTCAATTTTTTTTTGGGGGGGGGTAGTCTGGTCGTGGGGCCTGAACTCTGGGTCTGGGCACTGTCCCTCAGCTTGTCAGCTCAAGGCTAGCGCTCTACCACTTGAGCCACAGCGCCACTTCTGGCTTTTTTCTTTTTGCTTATGTGGTGCTGAGGAATCAACCCAGGGCTTCATGCAAGCAAAGCAAGTGCTCTACCACTGAGCCACCTTCCCAGCCCCAACTCTTCAAATTTTTTCTCTCATCTTTCCCAGCAGTGTTTTAAATCTACATCTATCTCTTCACAAATTTTTAATTTATATCTAAGATTATTCTTGAGAACTTGAAGTAGTCATAACAATATAATTTAGACATATCATAAATACTGGAATTTAGGAATAAACTAATTTTACTCATTTAAATATGTTTAAAGGAACCTCGGGAGTACAATAATTTGAAATACTATTTTTATTTCTTTTTTGTATGTTTTTTATTATAAAATGACTGTACAGAGGGGTTACAGTTACATGTGCAAGGTAATGAGTACATTTCCTATGGAACATTGTTGCCTCCTTCTTTGTTTTTCCCCTACCATCCCTGCCCTCCCACTTCCACAAATACCCCCCACACCCCCGCCAAAGTTGTAAAGTTCATTTTCAAGGTAGTGTCTTGTACATCTCATTGTTACAATGGGTCAACCTGTATCCTTATTTAAGCATTTTGCTTTTTCACTACCACTCTCCAAATTAGAGAAGTGTATATACAAGATGCAGGGCACTGACATCAAATACAGTGAAAACAGGGGTTATACTGTGGGGGAGGAACATACAAAGAAACAAAAAAAATCATATGGAACATTATAAATACATTAGAAACAATAGCAAGAAAGAAAAAAATTGTGTCCCTATCTTGGGGTTCATTTTGCTTAACATTATTTTATATGGTCATATGTACATAGCTTTTAAAAGCTCCACATAGAGCTCCCATATGACCCAGCAATCCTACTTTGGTGCATTTACCCAAATGATCACAAACAAGGCCATACTAAGGCTACCAGCACAACTATGTTTATCGCAGCATTATTTACCATCGCTAAGATATGGAACCAACCCAAATGCCCCTCGGTAGATGAATAAATCAACAAAATGTGGTATATATCTATATCTATCTATCTCTCTATATAATGGAATTCTATGCTTCCATCAGAAAGATTGACATTGCCCCATTTGTTAGGAAATGGAAAGACTTGGAAAAATTATATTAAGTGAAGTAAGCCAGGCACAAAGAAACATAGGTCCCATGCTTTCCCTTATTTGCAATAACAAGTACATGTGTAGGACAAGTAGAAAAGGTCAAAAGCTATGTACATATTATATACTATTTTTTAAAACAAGCTATTTCTTTTTTTTTCGGGGGGGGGTCCGGTCGCGGGACCTGAACTCTGGGCCTGGGCGCTGTCCCTCAGCTCTTCAGCTCAAGGCTAGCACTCTACCACTTGAGCCACAGCACCACTTCCAGCTTTTTTCTTTTTTCTTATGTGGTGCTGAGGAATTGAACCCAGGGCCTCAGACATGCAAGGCAAGCGCTCTACCATTGAGCCACCTTCCCAGCCCCCAAAACAAGCTATTTCTAGATCTTCCTTTTCATCTCTAGTTTCAAATTTTCATTATAATTCCTTCTCATAATTTTATTTGAACATGAGAATGATTGGGGAAAGTTTTATTGATCATCTCTGGTATATTACATTAATAATCCCAAGTAAAATATGCCCTGTAGTTTTCCATGTAATTTTGTAGTCTGGCCCTTTCTGGCATTGGGTTTAGCCATATGACTTGCACTGGCAAATGGGATGTTAGAATATTTGATGTTTATGCATTCATGCTCTCAGTTGCTCTGCCTTTAACTATGGGAACATGTAAAGGCTGACATGATGGAAAAAGACATATGCAACAGACACTGGTCAGCAAGAATGTCTGAGCAAAGATCCTAGACATGGGAGAGACTCTACCACAGATCAGTTAAACAACTTGCAGACTTAGTCCTAATTGTAAAGATAGAGTAAGACCCTCTGAGCCTAATTCAGCAGGACTACCAAGATACATCTCAGAACTGTGAGGTTATAAAAATAAGTCCCTGTTACATGAGTAAAGTCAGCACGATGATGAATAGAGTGTCCCAATTCCACTACCTCCATAAAAAGTCCAAATAGCAACTCTCAAAAGAAAGAGAATCTTTTCCAAAAGTCTAAAACCTAGTAATATCTGAAACACCAACCTGAGCCACAGAACTGAGTAAAAACACATTAGGTACAAGAAATGTACTCATTAACTTACTCATGTAACTATAACCCCTCTGTACAGCATCTTTATGATAAAATAATTTAAAATCAAAACACATTGGGTGCACCTTGGCCATACCCTGCTCAGACTCACAAGTCTGTCCAGCACCATATATAGCTCCATTTTCCTGCTGGGCCCAGGGTTTCTATAGTAAAATAAAAAGGCCAAAATGCTTCCCAGGAAGCCCACTCTGGTCTAATCTCATGGCAAAAAGATAGGTAAAAGCAGAAACCCAGGTAGAAACAAAATAAAGAGGCAAAGCTTACAGACCCAGTGAAAATTTTGGTAATAGAAACAAGACCACATTAAAGCTACCAGCACAACTATGTTTATTGCAGCATTATTTACCATAGCTAAGATATGGAACCAACCCAGATGCCCCTCAGTAGATGAATGGATCAAGAAAATGTGGTATATATACACAATGGAATTCTATGCCTCCATCAGAAAGAATGACACTGCCCCATTTGTTAGGAAATGGAAAGACTTGGAAAAAATTATATTAAGTGAAGTAAGCCAAGCCCAAAGAAACATAGGTCCCATGGTTTCCCTTATTTGCAGTATCTAGTATATGTATGAGTCAAGCAGAAAAGGTCAGATAATGTGATGTCAGGAAAATGAACCCTTAGATATGTATTTTAATGTTTTTTTTCTTTCATGCATTTGTTTCTAATGCATTTATAAGATTATTTCTTTGTTGCTTTGTATGTCCCTCCCCCACAGTATAACCCCTGCTTTCACTATATTTGATGTCGGTATAATTTGTGGAGGAGATGGGGAAAAACAAGTCGTTTAAGGATACAGGTGGACCTGTTGCAACAATGAGAAGTACAAGTTGTCATGTCGAAAACAAACTTTACAACTTTGGTGTGTGTGGGGGGAGGATTGGGTGGGGGGCCGGGGGGGGGGGGGTTGGAGGCTGGCTGGGCAGGGATGTGAAGGGTAAACAAAGGAGGAGGCTGCAATGCTTGATAAGAAATTACTCATTATCTTGCCCATGTAATTGTAACCCCTCTGTACAGTATGTTCACAAAAAATAAAAATTTAAATTTAAATTAAAAAAAAAATTGGTAATAGTTCTATATCCTGGCTAATGGAAGTACCTGGTCAGAGGTTCCTACCTATACAGTCGACCTGAAAACTTACCTAACCATTCCCAGTAGTAATAGAAAGTTCTACTTGGTTTGAGTCCAAAAATGCTCAGCCTCCAACTTCATCCTAGAGTTCTGTCCCTCAAAAAAGAGAAGAATTCTCCTACCACCCTACCCCTCACCTACACCCACACCTGGGAGTTTGAACAATACTAAGCTCAGCCTCAAAACCTAATTCAAGGCCCAACCAAACAGGGAGATCTGACATAGTGAATTTTAGTGAAGCATAGTGGGGGAACCTGCATCCAGAAGTCCAAACAGCACCTTGGCTCAACTTCAAGGCCTTCACTACCCCACCTAGACAGGGAAGGAAACCTCACCTGTTCATTGCAAGTCAACATTGAATTGGATCCCATTCCTCCCAGCAACAATTCTGCCTACACTTTCAGCTTGTATCCCTATCCAACTGAACAATTTAAATAATGGCACCATAAAGCCATTATTACTAAATGACGTTTGGAAAATAACATGTGAACAAAATTTGACTCCATGTCTCCTGCTTTAGGGATATAGGAAAGAAAAGATATGAGACTAATAGGTAACATGCTATTAATAATCCTTCTGTTTGTTCTAACCCAGAAACCTAGAAAGATTGTGACAGGGCTCTTAGATATGAGCATCTGGAGTATTCCTTGGCAGTAATGAGATAGAAGTGGAAGTAGCTGAGAAGTAGGAACTGAAATTAATCCCAGAGTGATACAGAGACCATTTTAATAGAATGAGCAAATGAATCTGAAGTAGTATTCCTTAACTTGAGCCCATTAACTTGAGCCCATTGGCATACCAATAAAATTCTTAGTATGTCTTCCCTGACACCTTTTCCCATACACATACTCACAAGTTTGCACTACATACAATGTCCCTTCTCTTCTTCCTATTGTGTCTTTTGCTTCTGATTCTTTCATATGGGGGAAGGGGTAGGGCACTGGTCACTTGCTATGGAGCTAAAATGATTATTATCATGGAAGTGGAAATGAGATAATACTTTAGGCAGAAGTCTAGAAACAGGTATTTTCTGCTTTCATATTTTTAAAGACAAAAACTAAAAAAGCAATATAATTTACAAGAAAGCATTTCGTCACACAAAATAAAGACAACAGTACAAAAAAGAAGACAGACATGAAAAAAATCTTGAGTTTTTCAATGTAAAAGATGGCATACTATTTGTAACAAGACATAAGAAATTCTAAATGCCAAAAAGTATTTATATGTTAGGACAGAATGATATAAACTAGTAATTCATAAATATTAATAATGAAGAATTCATTCTATTTGCACACATGAAAGGATATTCATAAAAGTCAAATTAGAAAAAGAGCAAAAAATGACATCATCTACTTATATACTATAAAGATCTTCCTAGAACACAGAAAATAAAAAATAAACTACAAAAAGAAAGAATTCCAGTTGTGAAAGCAACATACAAAGGTCAACCATGCTTGTGTATATTCCTCTTTTACTTCCAATAAAAAGTATTAAATACCTATGTATAAAATTAATAATGAGAGCTGGGAAGGTGGCTCATTGTGCTTGCCTTGCATGCATGAGGCCCTAGGTTCAATTCCTAAGCACCACATAAACAGAAAAAGACAGAAGTGGTGCTGTGGCTCAAGTGGTAGAGTGCCAGCTTTGAGCTGAAGAGCTCAGGTACAGTACCCAGGCCCAGAGTTCAGGCCCCATGACGGGCAAAAAATAAATAAATAAAATTAATAATGAATAATTTTAGGAAAAAAGTAAGAAACTTCAATTAATAACATAAAAACATTCAAAATGATGGTAATGGAGCCATAGTGAAATTGTTTTAAATATTTCTGAATTTTTGGACAAATTTAGGAAGAAAAATTAAATTGAAAGAATCAAGACCTCATAAACAACTTTATAAGAAGCAAGATGTTGCCCATCTAATTGTAACCCCTCTGTACAGTATTTTCACAATAAAAAAGAAGCAAGATGACAAGTTATTCCAGAAACCCCAAAATCAAACAAGTGAGGACAAGCTGTTAATGGCCATAAAATGTGTAAAAACTTGGCATCTGAAAAGGTAGAGACAGAGGAGAAAATAGACCACCTGATGGACTTAAGATACAAAGTTAATAACAGCTACTCAAGAGAAGGCAGAGGAAATTTGATAGAAGCAAATACTCAGAACAGTATTAGGTAAATAAAAGGGGTCTGTGACAAATACTGACAAGGCTAAAATTTTCATAAACCCATACATTTTAGAAACTAAGTCTCCAAAGCTGTCTTCTAAGAGAATTCCTCATACCAAAATGACACTAATGAGGGAAATCAAAGCTGAGCAAAATGAGGCAAATCAAGTAGAGAAAAGAGATGGTCCAGATAAAAGTAGAGGGCAGGATTTATGGTTCAGACCAAGTGATGAACAAAGTAAATATTCTCGCTAAAGAATATAAATGTGTGTTGCTGGGTGTTGGCTCATTCCTGGAATCCTGACTACTCAGGAGGCTGAGATCTGAGTATCGTGGTTCAAAGCCATGAAACTTATCTCCAGTAAACCACCAGAAAATTGGAAGTGGCGCTGTGGCTCAGGTGGTAGAGCTCTAGCCTTGAGCTGAAGAGCTGAGGGACAGCACCAGTCCCAGAGTTCAAGCCCCACAACCCACTAAATAAATAAATAAATAAATAAATAAATAAATAAATAAATAAATAAATAAATAAATAAAGACACACAAAAATAAACACTTTAGCACTTCGGAAATTGAACCAAAGCCTATGACAGTCTGAGAAGTATTCATGTTTGAAATATTGATGGACTTCACATAAGAATAGGTGGAATGTGTGATAGCTGGCCTGAAGTGGCTCCCACTATATCATTTGACCTTCTTTTATATAGGGGCTCTCCATGTGGGCAGCCTGCGGGGACTGCAGCTTTTGAGGTGTCTCCAAAGGAACTCACTTGATTTGGGTAGTGACTGATGCTCATGGAAGGTGACATTGCTGGTGGAAGCAACTTCCCAAAGGCCAGCCAGAGGAAAGGCCAATGGCTTGACTACTTTTGTAAGGTTGCAGTCCTATCAAAGGTTAGGGACAATCATATTCTTGACTAAGGTTGTTTACATTTTTAGTTAGTGGAGAAGCAGCCATTCCAAGTTATTCATTCTCCTGAGAATACATTTATGGGTACATTGTAGGAGACAGGAAAGTCTCTGTGGAAAGTAAAATGTAGGCCAGATGTGAAGATCTTTTGCATGTGTTCCTCTGCCTACACAGAGATGACACAAGTCTAACTGGCTCAAAGTGTTGGAACATGATCTGTTTAATGATGGAACACTACCAAGCTATGCAAATGAGAGCAATATCCAGAAAGTTAAGTTCAAAAACAAAAAAAAAAAAAAGAGAGAGAGAGGCATCAGTGCTAACACACCATGGGGAAGAGAAATTTCACAGAAAATCCAGACACGTTGCTAAACAAAACTCTAACACAACCATCTCTTGGGGGAGGGTAATCAGAATCCCTAAAGCTATAGTATATTATCTAAAATAGCTAGTTTCCAAATGCTATGTTTAGCAAAGAATTTAAAGTACCTATTTATAAGTATGTTCAAAGAACTACAACATGGCAACTAAGGATCACAAATCAAAATTTTTGAAAAAGACACAAGTTTATTTTTACAAAGACACCAACAGAAATTCTGGAATATAAGAGTTATTGTACAATAACTAAAATAAAATTCACTATAGGAGCTCACTAGCATATTCAAAATGGCACAAGACTTAGAAAACTCAATGACAGGCCAACAGACATTATACAGTCTGAAGAACATTGATCAGGATTGGAAATAAATGGGTATCACCCAGGAGACCTATAGAACAAAATTTGCTATGCTAATGTGCATGTAATAGAAGTCCCACAAAAAAGTAGAACAGATTAAAGAGAAGAAAATACTTAAGAAACTGGCTGAACGCTTCCTAAATTTAAAAGAACGTAAGTTGTATATGTATATGTCCAAAAAGCTCAACAAACTCAAGACAAATACAAAAATATACATTAATAGATATATCATAATTAATGTTGATCAAGTCTTAAGAAGAACAAGAAGAAAACAATTTATCATGTACAAAAAAGTAATAAAGTATATAGCTAACTTATGATCAGACACAATGGAGATGAGAAGGTAAGTGAGTGACGTAACCAACTGCTTTAAGACAAGTTGTCAACCAAAACATCTTCCAATGAACTATCTTTCATAAATGAAGAAAATAATACCTTTCTCTAGAATTCAAAAAAAAAAGTTACAGAATTGAAACTCCTTATTTCAAATTGGCCTGTCCAAGGTCACATATGCACTCCTGGATCTCCACTCACAACAAATACACATCTCAAGGGCTGCTTCCCAAAGAATAATGAGGAAAATAGGCAGACAAAAATAAACTTGTAGTCAGTTCACTTGTAGTCTGAAAATGAGCTGTCATGAGTTCAGAGGACAGCTGGCCTGGCTGTCTATTGAGCATCCTTTCTCTCTCTTCCTGTGACAGAAACATCTTTACTTGCAGAATTAACTTACCTCATGTGGTCTGGTGGAACTGCCAATCACAGTTGGGCTCATTCTCAAGTTAGCCAATGTTTCTTGGGAAAATTAACTAAAGCTGAAGTAAAAGGACAATACATGGTTGTAACTGAATCATCAAATGCCATGGTGGCTGATATTCAGGGGATATTGAAAGATATGGACCAAGATATCTTATTTCTAATATTTCCAAAGGTGCCTTGGTTCCTTTACTTTTAGAATTCTAGTTGCTCAACTCTTACTTTGATTCTGTGAATAAATCCATAAGTTCCCAATTCTCTTTATCTTTCTCTCTTAATATGGATTGGACCCAGGTTAAACCCCCAAATCCCAGAAATTTCTTCTTATAGTCTATGTTAGTCAGGGAAAATTTCTGTTGTGGGCTCTAAGCTGACTTCAACTACACTCATTTCAGAGGCTCTAAGAGTCCATCTCATTTCAAATGTCCAAAAATACAATTTTTGCCAAAATCCATGCATGGTCCTGAATGGTAAAGAATCAAGAATGCCTCCATCATCAAAGGAGATCTGTGAGAGACAATAGTTTCTCAAATTTCTTCTGTTGTAAAGTAACTCAATTATGAGGAACATAGAAGCCACATTCTGAGAAATCAAATTGGGAGTCGTTATTGGAAAGCTGGCGGTTGCAGGCAGACTCCTGTCACAAAGACCTGCAGCCCCTTGAATATACTCAACACTGCCATAAAACTGAGCCATGAGAGCAGGAGAGGACAGAAAGAACAGAAAAACCAATACCAACAAATCAGATCAACTCCAATGGAGAGTTAAACTGGGATGCCATGGTGACTGGAATAGAGACAGGAGCCATAGGAACAGAAGGCATGGAGTCATGGTACCTGAGCTAGGCGCAGCCTAGTGTGAGGGTCATGGAAACTCCAGAGTCTCCCAAGTTCAAGACACAGGACTAACAGGTTCAGGTACCTATCAACCAAGAGGACCTTGCCCATTACCGGGGAGGTGGGACTTCACCTTCCTCCACCATGAAGACAAGATAGCTCTAGTTAAACCCAATTCCCTATCCACCATGTGGCCAAGATGACGCTGGCTAAACCCAGCCTCCCTATTTCACTTCAAATCTAAATCTTTGAAATCTAGATTTACACTGACTTGTGTCCTGCTATGGTCTGAGTATGTTCTCCACTTAATATGAATAAAGTATCTAAATTAGAGCTTTCAAAAGATGAGTAGAGCCCCTCTGACTGGATATTGGTGGCTCTAAAGGAAGGGAGAATCACAAGAAACACATACACACTCCCTGACTCCTTCTACATAATGCTCTGACCTCCTTAGGACTCTGCCAGCAAAAAGACCACCATTACCAGATGTAGCCCCACAACCTTGAACTTTTAGAATCATGAGACAAAATAAACATTTTGTTAAAGTCAGGCAGTCTGCAGTTTATGTTATTGGCAACAGAAAACTGGAACCAAGGAATGAGACTGTTACTTATTATAAATATGCTTGCAAATATGGCAGCAGTTGTGTGATGGGCAGAGGTTGGAAGAGTTTAGAGAAGTAAGCCAGGGAGAATGGAGCATAATAGGTGATTTTGTTGAGAGTTCAGAAGACAAGGAGACTAGGAAACTAATCCCAGATGGAAATGAGGATCCTGCTGGGAATTGGAGAAAGCTCATCCTTGTTACACTTCTCCAAAGAATGTAGCTGCATACTCTGTCCTTAGAATTTGTGGAAGGCCAAACTTAAACACGCTGAACTTAGTTTATTTGACTACAAAGCATTTTCAGTTCAACAAAGCACTTAAGTTGAAACATGGTTATGATTAATCACTTTTTAGATTTACAGTGAAATATAGATGCCAAAGCAAGCAAGATTTGGATCTTCAGCCTGGCCAGGGAAGAAGCAAAGAAATGAATATGTGGAGGCATGGTAGAGAAATTATTTGCAAAAGAAATTAGCATGGGTAAGTAAGCCCATTGCTTTGTAGCATGACAATAGGGTAGAAAGCTCTTGCAAGCATCTCAGGAATCTTTGAGGTCACCTCTCTCATCACAGACCCCAGAGACCTTACAAGTAGAATTTTTTGTGTGTACCTAGCTCAAAATTTCCCCTTGGTTTAGGATTAATTTCTCTATGCCAGCAGAGAAGCCCCAACAGGGTGATGCCTATTGGGAGCTCAGAGCATGGTATTGCACAGGGATCTGAGGAAGATAGAGAAAACACAATGAGCAAAGTCTACCTCAGCTGCAGGGGAAACTGCAGGCAAACTAACAAGTATTTCTGACAGAATGACAATATGATTTACAACCTGGAAAGTTGTAGGTGAGTGGTTACTTAAGGGTTTGGAGACACATTCACTCTACCACACTGTGCATGAGACACTGTCCTTGGAACTTTCTTATCTAATGTTTACCCTGATGGATTTCAGTCTGGTGTTGGGAAAATTACTCCTTTCTCTTGTCCATTTATGTTTCTGAAGGACTGTTTACTGCATGCTTGTCTTATCTCACTGCATGGTAGAATATGTAACTTCCTTGTTTTACAGAGGCTCACAGTTGAAAACATTTGACTTGAGTTTTGGAAGAGACATTGGTCTTGGACTTTTGAATGATTCTGACAAAAACACTGAGTCTTAAAGGGATGGCTTGATGGTATTTTAAGATAGACATAGATCTTAAGAGCCAGTGGTACGATACTATGGTTGGGATGTACTGTGCCCCACTAAGGTTCTTTTGTTAGCAGCTTGCTCCTTAGTGTGGTGATGTTAGTGATGTTGACCTCCAAGAGGTGGGGTGCAATGGTAGGTCTTTAGGTCATTGAGGGGTTTACCTCAGAAGGAATTAAGGCAGTTCATGTGTGACCCCCGACTTAATTCTTGATAGAGGGTTATTATAAGAACAACAAACCTGGCTTCCCTCAGCTCTTTGGCTTCTTGCTTGATAATGTGGTCTCTTCTTGCCATCTGCAATGAGGTCCTTACCATAACTAACTTGATACAGGCTGCCTGCCTATGAACTTCCAGAACTATGAGCTAAACGAATCTCTTCTTTATAGAGTTAATCTATCTTTATTGTTTCACTATTGTGATAAAGGACTGGTAGTGTGGCTCAGGTGATAGAGAAGTGAACAAGCAAACCAAGCTGGAGCTAGAGAACCTGAGCTCATGCTCCATACCAGCTCAAAAAGTAAGTAAATAAAGAAGAAAAATATCATTATGGTAATTAAATATAGACAAATATGAATGCTACATTCTACATGCCTCCCAACTGTTAAGAAATAGAATTAACTATTCAGAAGCATGGGAAAGTAAAAACATTCCCAGATAAACAAATACTGAGATAATTGATTCCTAGCATACTTACTTTACAATAATTACGAGAGTCCGCTAGGATGAAAAGACTATAATTTAAATCAAAAGGAAGAAAGGAAAGAAGGAAAGAAGGAAAGAAGGAAGGAAGGCAGGAAGGAAGGAACAAAGGAACAAAGGAACGAAGGAACAAAGAAACAAAGGAACAAAGGAACGAAGGAACAAAAGGAGGAGGAGGAAAGAAAGGAAGAAAGTGACCATCACAAATGATTAATTTGTATACTAATGTAAATGACAATCATCTATTTTATACAACTTTTTGTTGAATAACACAAAGGAACAATTCAAATTCAACAAAATATTTTAATGCTTATATATTTTGAAATTAAACTCTATACCTCAAAATAATCCAGAAGTCAAAGTAGAAATCATAAGATTAAAGAGCTGGGTGCCAGTGGCTCATGCCTATAATTCTAGCTATTCAGGAAGCTCTGAGATCTGAAGATTGTGGTTCAAAGCCAGCTTGGACAGGAAAGTTCGTGAAACTCTTATCTCCAATAAATCACTCAGAAAACTTGAAGTGGTGCTGTGGCTCAAGTGGTAGAGCTGAAGAGCTGAGGGACAGCACCCAGGCCCAGAATTCAAGGCCCATGACCACCAAAAATAACATTAACTAAAGAATGTCTTGAATTGAGCACATTCCACCAAAAGACTCAAATCCGATAAACATGTTTATCAAATTAGGAGTAGGCCAGACCCAAAGAGACATAGATCCCATGGTTTCCCTAATATGCAATAGTCAGTACATGTCTAGGCTAATCTTAGCAGATGAGCAGAATAGCTCTAATAGCCATGTACATATGACCATATAAGATGATACTAAGTGAAATGAATTTCAAGACATGGACACAAGAGGTTTATCTTTGTTGTTGTTTTTAATGTACTATATGATTTTGTGTGTTCTTCCCCTTATGATTTATTCCCTGTTGTCACTGTATTTGATTTTGGTACCCTGGTATTAGATATATGTTTATCTGAGTTAGGGAAGGGTAGGGGAACAACAGAATGGTGAGACAAAGGACAAGGGGGAACCAATGCAATAGTGATACTCACAAGACAATATGTTGGAAATGATTTGAACAACTTCAAGGGGGTGGGATTGAGGAGAAGGGAAAGAGGCAGAAAAAGTTTGACAAGAAATGTACTTATTACCTTACTTACATAACTTACTTATAGTGTACCTCTGTATACCACCTTGACAATATGAATAAATAAATAAATAAATCAGTAGTTTCTTTATATACAAACAAGGAACTCATTAACAAAGAATTTAAGAAACCATATTATTCACATGAGCCTCAAAAAAAGTCATGAACTTAAGATGTTAAAAACCTCTACATTGAAAAGTAAAACCTGAAGAACTTTCTCATGTTTTTGCATTGGCAAAATTAATATTGTTAAAATGGCAATATTACCAAAAGTGATACACAAACTCAATGCAATAATCCCTATCAAAAACTCTAATAATGTTCTTCACAAATAGAAAAAAAATCTAAAATTTACATGCAAATACAAAAGAACCCAAGTAGTCAAAAAATTCAAAACAATAAGAGCAATGCTAAAGATATCATACCTTACATCAATTTGCTAGGGTAGTTTGGGAGTCTGAAGGTTGCTTTGAGAATTCAACATTCACAGAAGTTCTTAAAGTCTTACAGAATTGTTGGCAGTATAATTCCCAGAACACCTTGGTAGGCTTATTTTAGATCTGTTTTCTGTCTGTTTACATGCTATTGGTACTCCATAAAAGGTTGTTTGTTTGTTTGTTTGCCAGTCATGGGGTCTGAACTCTGGGCCTGGGCACTGTCCCTAAGCTCTTCAGTTCAAGGCTAGCGCTCTACCATTTGAGCTACAGCGCCACTTCCAGCTTTTTCTGCTTATGTGGTGCTGAGGAATCAAACCTAGGGCCTCATGGATGCAAGGCAAGCACTCTACCACTGAGCCACCTTCCCAGCCTCTTGTTTGGTTTGTTTAACAGTTTCTAAGCTTGCCTTTTTCCTGACTTCTTGGCTTTCTCCTTTTCTTATTTTAATAGTGTCTACTTTAAGATCATTTGAAACAACAGACTTAGGTTGAAAGACATCTTTAAACTGATCTTTTTGTTTTCAAAGGATGACTTCTTTTCTTTAAAGAGGTTTTGAACCATAGTGTTATCTGGAGTCTTCTTATCATACATGACTAAAAGTGACAAGGAATATGTGTTGGCTGCTCTTGCTGCTTTTAGCAAGGTATTATAAGAAAAAGATGAGCTAAGGCAAAAATATGCCAATTTGCAACTGAGAAGGAAGGGGATAAAGAATCTGGAAATTTGAGCCTCACATCCTAGAAAAGCCAACTGCTGTGCCTTGCTGCTCAGGCCTAAATTTTGCTAAGCCAAATGCTCTATATTTTAAGTTTCAATGATTGTGTGACTTCACTTTCAGGGATTGATTTGGTTAAGGTTAAGGTTATAGTATTCTAAGATAGACATCTAAAAATACAACAAACTAAATAGCATAGATAAAGCCAGACGTATGGCTCTGCTCTACCTATTCAGAGACCTAGGCTGCTTATTATTATTATTATTATTATTATTATTATTTGTATACCATTATACCGGCTATATTTGTGTGGTTAAAGACAAGTGACAATGTTGTCTATGACTAAAACATCAGAAAGGAGGAAGAAAAGTCCGGTGAAAACAATTTCCTTTTAAACATAGGACTTAAACATTAGATTGATGAGAACTTGACATATGACACATCTAGTCATATAGGAAGAAGAGACTGTAGCCTCTGACTGAATGGCATTTTTTACAAGAATACCACTTCCCCATTTTAAGAGACATTATTACAAATCCCCTGTCACCAAATACCAAGATGTTAGAATATTGTCATCATAATCAGCCTCTGTTCAATTTAGATAGTTTTGCTCAAAACTTTACTTTTATTTTACTTTTTGAAGATGCCACAAAGCAGATAATCTTTGTTATTTATGTTTATGTATACATTTAGGTCTATCTATAGGCATTTAAACTTATAAGACTTAAAAAATGATACTAGTTTTTGATTGCTATACAACAAATGACCACAGCCTAACAGCTGGGAACCAATCCATACATTAGCTTATAGTCTTATGTATCAAAAGTTTAGCCTAATAGGAAAGTGATTCCCTTCTTAGAGTATGAAATGATATTGCAAGAAAAAGAGTTCTTACCTGGAGGCTGTGGGGAAGACTCTGCTGCTAAACAGAGACTTTTGGCAGAATTTTGGTCCTTGGGGTTGTATGACTGAGGTTTTACTTTTCTTGCTTCCTGTCATTCATTCAAAGGCCTTTCTCATCTGTTAAAGGCTATTCTCTTGTCCTTACCAGTTGGCCACCATAGACAGTTCACAATATTTTGGGGGATATCCAGAGACTGACTTTTTCTTTTGAAATCAGGGAAAGTAAGAGATAAGTACAGAGGTTTAAGTGTCTACTTGTCTGTCTATATCTCTTAGGTTCTCGACTTCTCTTTTATTTATATAATCACAACTTCAAAACTTTAGAGCACTCCAAGTTTCAGTGTAAGCCTTTTTTTCTTTTTATTTACTTCATTGAGCAAACATCCTTTCTATAATAAACATGACTAGCAAATTAAATGTATGCTTTGGGTTTCTTTTCTGAGATCCAGACTTGAGCATCAAGCTTCTTATCTACTTAGGTGCCGCATAGGAATATCAAATCTTTTTAGAAACACATAATTTTTAGTAACAGTACTCTACCTTTAAAATTTTACATCAATTTGACATGACTTGATTATTTGAAAGCTTCCTGGATACCTGGAGCCAATGTTGAGAAGATTCATAGCTACCAAACTGAGGGAAAATATTTTAATAATATTTGAGCATATAGCAAAATGACTAAAATATAAAAAGCATTCAATAAATACTGCTAATTAAATGAATATATTTACATTAGCCTCTAAGTCTATTGTTGAATATTAAATACACGTGAATAAAAGTAATTCTTCAAGGAAGAAAACCATATGGCCAGCAAGTAAAAAGATGGCCAACATCAGTAGTAATCAAGAAAATCAACATTAGAGCCACATATAATTTCATACCTTCCATTAAGACAAAATTTAGACGAGACTGTATAAAAATTTACATGGTTAACAAGATGTAGTAATAAACATATTCTGAGTAATATAAACTGCTGCACATACTTCAACAGTATTTCTATTCAAACACATATAACCAAAATATAAGCTTACATAAAGGTTTATGAGGAAAACTGTCCAGGCATTATTATTATTACTATTATTAAAATAGAAGCTTTTTTGAAAACCTAAACCTGTATCATAGATTGGGCCACACGCTGATGGCACAAGCCTGTAATCCTAGGTACTCAAGAGGCTAAGATCTGAGGACTGTAGTTCAAAGCCAGACCAGGCAGGAAAAGTCCGGGAGACTCTTATCCAAGTAACCAACAGAAACAAAAGTGGTGCTATGTCATTAAAAAAAAGCAAATTTAAAATATTTGTAACCTTATTTTGTAAACTTTTGACATTTTTGAAAGTGATAGGGTATAACCCAGTCTGCCAATGCTGCTATAACAAAATACCATCAATTGGGGGTTCAACAAAGAAAAGAAATGTATTTCTCACAGCTTTAGAGGCTTGAAAGTCCAATGTCAAGGTGCTAACAGGTTTAGTGTCTAGTAAGTGCCTGCTCAGAGCCAAAGGTAGTGAAACTCTGTCAAAAAATAAAATAAAATGAAATGCAGGCTGGAGGCATGACTCAAATAGTAGAGTGTTCTAGTAAGATCTAGGCTTTCAGTTCAAACACCACTACTGTAACAGACAAGTTAAAACAAAATAAGGACAAGAGGGCTAAAAACATAGCTAAAGTAGTAGAGTGCTTCCCTAGGATACAAGAGGTCCTGAGTTGAATACAAAATGTTTATGTTAAGCTACTTATATGAGAATTCATTATATTCAAAGTGATTGTCAATATACCCTGATAGAGTCTGGTGATTAAAGTGTTAAGAACCTAGGAATGAGGTAGTTTACATTAAAATTTAATCACATATAAAGTTTATATATGGTTTATATTTAAGTATTACATCCCTAAATATAGGAAGGATGTGCCTTTTAGTATTAAAAACAAAACGGGATGGGAAGGGGAAACAAAGGAGGAGGCTACAATGCTTGATAAGAAATGTACTCATTATCTTGCCCATATAATTGTAACCCCTCTGTACAGTATTTTCACAATAAAAAATAAATTTAAAAAAAGAAAAAAAAACAAAACTAGTTTTCTGTCTAGTATGCTAAAAGCAGTCCTACTTCAGGTAAATTTCTGAGATGAATAAATAAGTAAAAGTACTAAACTTTGAAGCCAGTATACACGGTACTGCCACACACATCAGACAGTCTTTTTGATAAAGAATGTGATTGAGTTCCCTTTCCTTTATTCTAGCACTTGACCTACTATTTCCAAGGAATAATCATTTATCTCATTCTACATTGATATGTGAATATCAGGAGTGTGGGCCTCTCCCTTCCTTCTATAATGCTGAAATTGGTATGACAGATTGATTAGATGGAAAGAATCTGCTTTGTATTTCCCACATGATTATCTGGGAAGGTACTCTCATGCCTGTTGAGACAGTGTTGCAGTATTTTTGAATATTGGTTGAAAACTGACTAAGCAACACCCTAGTGTCTACTTCAATAATGTAGTGTAGGCTATTGTGTGAGGTCTGGCATTATTTCAAATGGAAAAGGCAAGATTTTTTAAAAAATCTACTTTGGAGTTAGTGATAACCAGTGGTTTCTTGTTTGATTTCAAAAAAGTGTCTGTAGGTCTGCCTGGTAAATGTTAACAAAAAGTAGTAAATAACAAGGAAGCAGCTAGACAGAGTAAGGTCATGACCTTACTAACCTCTAGTAACCACATGCCATCTTTCACTCAAAAAGAAAGCCAGCTACATATGTGTATTCCTTTTCAAAAACAGTGTGTCTCCATCACAAGTTAACAAGGCTTGATTATTGTCCAGTAATCTGATCTGATTTATGGCAATTTATCCTCTCTAGGAAAAGCAAAAATGAGTCTTCCAAGGAATAGAATCACTTTTGCTTTATCATATACTTGGGTCCTAGATATCTGAGATTCTAATCTGAGTAAATAGATTAAAAAATAAAAGTGTCTGTGTGATTAAAGGAGCCAGAGAGCCTTATGAACTTTCTCACCTTGAACTCACTCTACCCTCTGTTGCTTTAATTTATTTGGGAAGAGGAGAACATCTTAAGCCACTCCAGTTTAAATATAAGTATTTATATATTTATATAAAGTATACATCTGACCTTGACTAAAGTGCCAATTCTTGTAGGATTTATGAAAGTGAACATTATAAGACTCAATAGTTTAGACAAAACAAGATTTCGGCATTTGAGTGTCTTGACTGAAACTTAACTGGAGGTATTCAATAAGCTGCAACTGCTATCAGAAAATAGCATATGTTGTCTAGGTACATTTCAAAGTAATGTAAGATCAGTTTAGAACTTGGTTCTGCTACATTAAGTTAAACTCTAGCTGAAAACAAATTTTTTTCATTCATTCTAATACCTATCATGGAAGTGGATCACTAGTACTTTTCTGTGCCAAGAATAGAAAAAAATTTCTACACAAATGTTATATTAAAATTCTTTCATTTTTATAAAAAGACCATTGAATATGATAATTAATGATATCACAAATTTTCTGAGTATGTACCTTTTTATTTCAAATGAATATAATATTATCTACTCTAATAAAATAATATAAATAGATTTTTAGGATAATGAATCATAACATATTTTGTCACATTACAAGTAAGCCAAATGGTTATATTTATTTTAACACCTGGAAAAAGTCAGGATATGCACAGCTGGCTGTTAGCTTGTCACACATTCCTAAGTTTATAATTACTACGTTCTCAAACCAAGTCTACTGACAAACAGTTGCAGGTGGCCAAGATGTTTATGTGTAGAAACAACTTTACTCAGCAAAATCTAATAATGTATCAATAATAGCTCTTACTTTTGAATATATCAGTATTTAAGAATGGCAATTTCTAAATATTTCTTTAAATTTATTTAAAGCATGCTTAGGCCTATAATGAGGAATTTATAAATACAGCCCCACTTTTGGAAAATATCAGTAAATTAAGGAACATTTAAGAATAGTGTCAGAGATAAAGTGATTTGTTATATAAACTCTAATTATTTCACATAGTTCATATGCTGGAAATAGCCACATCGTTATATAAATAAAAGTTGGCTGTCTAACTCATTCTCCAGAACATTATATCTACAAGCAGTGCAGCTAGTACCTAAGGGAGGGAGAAACATGATTTTTAAAAGGATCATTTTGGGGGACGTAGAAATTAAATTAAAGTGCTTTTATATTAGATTTAAATTTTGTTTTATATAATTGACTTTCAATTTTTAGTGAGTAGGTAGAATATTCAAAACTAACATGTAGATAATAACTAAAATAAATATTTATATGCCACTATCCAACTGAAAAAAAGAAAATGGCATTATTTTTTCTGTCTCTTACATGTAATCATTTCTTCAACTTATTTTACTTTCTTGCTTTTCTTTAGAGTTGAGAATTCTGAAATTGATATTAATGTAGTAATATCATAGTATTATTTAACTTTCAATTAATTCAACATAATATTGCTAAGATTCATCCAAGTTTTGCATGCAGCTATAATTCACATTTTATTCATGTACAATTCATGTATTTCATTTATTTAATTAACCCATTATATAAACATCTCACACCACCTATTCTACTGTTAGTGGACATTTGACATATTGCAGTATTTGCTATTACCCCATGGTAGTAACAATTTTACACAACTCATCTGATGCACAGAGTTAGGAGAGAGCTAGGAAAGAGTTAGGAGGTGTGTGTGTGTGTGTGTGTGTGTGTGCATCTGTGCAGGTTAGCATCCTCTATTAAATCTATAGATATATATTATCTGTATGCATATATAATATACACATGCCAAACATATGTAAATATTATAAATAAGTATATGTAACTTTGTATTACATATCTATATTTCTTATAATGTTGAATTATATTCTAATACATTTTTATAAATTTATACTCTCATCTGTAGTATGCAAGTGTTCTAATAATTTTATAGTCTTGTCAGTAGTTGATATTCTCAGACTTTTAAATGTAAGCCAACTTGCTGGATACTATAGGAATCAGCTATCTAGTATAACAGTAGCTATTTGGTGTTTTAATTTGTACTTCTCAGATGATCAGTAAATGGACTATCTTTTAGATTCTTTAGAACTGACTATCTAGATAAACTATTTTGAAGTACCTTTTCATTTCTTTCTCATTTTCCTACAGGATTATCTTTAACTGATGAGTAGAACTTCTTTACATATTTTAGGCATTGATTCTTTGCCAGTTATATGTTGCAAGTATCTTTTTACATTGGCTCTTCATCTTTTTTATACAAAATTTGATGAACAAATGATCTTTATTTTTAACAGTATTAATATTTGAATAAGTATTATGTGTCTCATAAACAGATACAGAATCATTTTAGTCATTTCCCAGATCTTTTATTCTTTTGTTATTTTTTGACAAGGCCACTGTTTTTTGCCCAGTCTAACTTGGTGATCTTATTTATGCTTCCCATGGGGCCGAGATGACAGGCAGACATCACTGTACCCATCTTTTTGTTGGTTAAGATGGGTCCTGGCAAACTTTTTGCTTATGCTGGCTCAAATACCAATCCTCCCAATTTTAGTGTCCAGAGTATTTAGTATAATAGGTAAAAGCTAGCACACTAAGATAAGTATTCTTAATTTTGATGTATTCTTTCTTATTCAAAAATATTTTTCATAGCTATCATCAACTATGAACATATTTTACTACAAGAGCTAATATATTATCTAAATCAGGAAAATCATGAATTTTACATGAAAAATTATGGTTGAGACAAAAAGCTACTATAATTTTATGTTACCATCAACATTGTTCTTTTTGGTCAGGATTTCTTTGCTATTCACAGTCTTTTATGTTTTCATATAAATTTCAAGTTAGATCCTGTGAAGATGACCTTGGAACTTGGATGGGGCTCATACTGATTTTGTAGTTTGCTTTTGGTTGTACATTATTTTTACAGTATTAATTCTGTCGATACATGAGTATGAAAGGTCTCTGCTTCTTCTAGAGTCTTCATCAACTTCTTCAGTGTTTTGTACTTTTCATTGTAGAAGTCTCTCATCTCCTCAGTTTATTCCTGGGTATTTTTTGAGGATATTATGAAGGGGACTGGATTCCTAATTTATTTCTCATACTATCTATTATTGGCAGTTAGAAAAGTTCCTGCTTTTTGTATTTTTATTTTGCATCCTACTGCTTTGTTGAAGAGCATGTCTCAGATTTAAGGGATTTTTTTTGTGGAGTCTTTAGGGAATTTTAAGTATAGGATCATATTATCTGCAAATAGGTACAGTTGGGCCTCTTCCTCAGCTATAGGTATCCCTTTTATTTCTTTCTCTTGTCCCATTGTTCTAGCTGTGAATTTAAACGTTATATTAAGTTAGACTAGGCACACTTGTCTTGTTCCTGACTTCAAAGGAAATGATTTCAATTTTTTCATATTTTGTATGATGTTACCTATAGTATGCATTCCTTCTATTCTTAGTTTCTGTAGGGCTTTTTAATCATAACAGGCTGTTGAATTTTCTTAATGCTTTCTTCTACATCCATTGATATGATTATGTGATTCAATTTTTACCCCAGATTCTATGTGTTCTTATTTCACTTGCACATGTTACACTATCTTTGCATCCCTAGAATGAAACCATCTTGATAATAGTGTATTCTCTTTTTAATGTATTGTTGAACTTGTTTTACATGTATATTGTTGAGAAATGTTTCATCTATCTTTTTCAAGGAACTTGTTCTATAATTTCCTTAAATTATGTCCTTATCTAGCTTTGGTATTAGGGCAACAATGTGTTCACAGAATGAATTTGGTATCGGTCCTTCACTTCCTATTTTATAAAATAGTTTGAGGAACATTCATGTTAGTTCTTCTTTAAACATCTGAAGATTCAGCAATGAGATCATCCAGCCCTGGGTTTGGGGGTGTTTTGTGGGAGACTATTACTACATCAAATTCTTTGTTCACTATAAATTTGCTTGTTTTGTTTTAAATTTGATTTTTGTAGGTCATATGCATCTAGAAATCTATCAATTTATCCTACATTTTCCAGCTGAGTGAATTACACACCTTTTAAATTAAGGAGTGATAGACTGTGAAGATGTGATAAGACAAAAGTACTTGGACTAGAAGCAGTATATTGTGAATGTGACTATGAATTATATTGGGGAATATAATAAAATAATAAACTTTAAGTAGCTTTGTTTGCATAGATCCAGCCTGGCATTGACTAATGTTAACATTCAGAATGGTTTTCTGTTTCTGGAATCTTTCTCATTGAAAATTTGAGAACATTCCTGTATTTACTGTTTCTCAAGTGCCTTCAATTCTTGTTTTGCAAAAGTGGCATATTTTGATTACCTACCTTTGCTTTCAGAAAATATGAAATAGAAATGATTATCTTAGCTTTAGACTTTTATGCAATGTAGGTAAGAGCTGTTGGATTAACCCACACATCTACTTTCTATTGAATGTGGCTTTCAATGTGCCAGCAGCATTAACCAAAGGATTGAAGAGGAAAAAATGATGCCATGACAATACTGAAAGATAAAAATTGATAATGAATACTTAAAAGTAAAAAGAGCCAATAGAAGTGAGGGCTAAAATATTCATAGTGGTATTGTTGGGAAACAGAACAGTTAACTTTTGTTTTGGTCTCTGTATTATCTACAAGTTTGAGGAAGGATACATATCACTGTAATAAGAACTAAATTCTTAAAAAAAAGAACTAAATTCTTTCTGTTCAAAAAACCTCAAAATAAAAAAATTAAATGAAAAAGAAAATAGAGTTGTTATAAACCTTGTGTTCCCTGACCTGCAGCAGAAATAATATGGTAGATATTTGGATATGAATTTTATTTTCCAAATGACTCAGTAAAAATTATTTTAATAAATCATTTTAATAACTCATTCATGATACCATTTGATAATCCATGTTGAAGTTAAGAGGGTCATAAATGCTAAATATTTCATAATTCAGACCTCCCTCATCCAAGTCAAGCTGGCATAACTCAGCAACAGTAATTTTATAAAATTCTTAGCAAGAGTTTCAGAACTTGTTTTTTCAAATTTTTATATTCATATGCTATTTTCAATAACAAGTAATATTATTGTTAGTCAAACATCAACAAAGTATGGAAAGTGACTTCTTTTCACGCAAGTTTTAAAACTTTGGATGTCATATAAGATATCATCAAGAGGTAGCTAAATTAAGAGCATAGGTGGTTAAATCTATAAATGTCAATTAATGATGACAATAGTGACTCATAGCAAATATTTTTCAATGCTTGTATGTTCCAGATATCATTCTAAATAGTAAATTATCATCATCCTTTCTAACTGTTAAGGAAATTTAGGCTTTATGATTGCACAAATATTCCAAGATCATATGCCTAATATTAGAATGTAAATCTGTCTGTCAACAGGGTACCATATTGTCTCTTCGCTAAATATCTTAATAAATTTTGCTACTAAGTAATGTTATACTAGGTACAAATGACTTAAGAATTGGTAAACTAGACTAAAATTGTATACTTTAAAAATGTTTGGCCAGGCGCCAATGGCTCATGCCTATAATCCTAGGCACTCAGGTGGCTGGGATCTGAGGATTGCGGTTCAAAGCCAATCTTAGTAGGAAAGTCCATGGGACTCTTCTAACTACCAGAAAGCCAGAAGTGAAACTGTGGCTCAGAGTGGTAGAGTGGTAGCCTTGAGCGATAAAGCTCAGGGATAGCATCCAAGACCTGAATTCAAACCCCATACCAACCACCCCCCCAAAAAAAGTTTGACTAATAATCCATCTTTGAAAACCATCTAGAGCCAATACTGTGCAAAAACACAGAAATTAGTCATATATCAAGCCAAATTAATAGGCTACCCCTGTTCTATCAGATGAAGATGGGAAAGAATGGGATTTAGGAAAAAAAATGATTTTTATAGAGTTCCTAGTCCTTTATATGCGTTTAAACACAAACGTAGCTCAAATGACAATGCAAAGTTCATTTGTTATGAACTTATTCAGGAATGAATTTATTAAGGAATGGCTTAGTTGTTGATTCTATTAGCCTTCTTTAAAGTGCTTGTTGAACTCAGAGCCTTGCACTTACTTCATTTTTAAAATATTTTTATATCTGTAAGTTAGTTGTTCAAAGGAGTCGCCATATACAAAGCAGTTTATGAATACAATGTGTCACTCCTTTCAACATTCCCACCCATCCTCTGAACCTACTCCTTCCCTCACTTTCTTTAACTTTTTAAGATATATATTGAATTATTTTTGCTATTTAACAAAGCAGTTTTATGTATATAATGCAGCTTGATTGATATCATTCCTTCAACATTTTACCTGTCTTTGACCCACTACTCCTTCCTTATTTTTCTTAATTTTGTGATATATACAATGAATTCTTGACTGCATTCTTCCTTTTTCCCTCTTCATTCACCTACCCATCTCCCCTTGAGCCACCTCCCTTTTGCAAATACAATATCCATGTTACTTATTTTATGGGCCAAAGGGGAGGTCTATTACATGGTTGGTAGGAATGTAATCTTGTTCAAACAGTCTGGAAAGCAGTATAGAGGGTCCTCAAAAAACTAAACATAGAACTACCCTATGATCCAGCAATTCCATTCCTGGGCATTTATTCAATAGAATGCAAACAAGAATGCAATAAAGTCACCAGCATAACCATGTTGATGACAACATGCCCCTCAATGAATGAATGGATCAAGAAAATGTGATAGATACACACACACACACACACACACACACACACACACACACACACACACACACACACACACACACACAAACAATGCAATTCTACTCATCCGTCAGAAAGAATGATGTACCATTCATAAGGAAATGGAAAAACTTGGAAAAAATTATATTAAGTGAAGAAAGCCAGACACAGAGAAACAGAAATTGCATGCTTTCCCTCATTTGTGGCAGCTAGCATGTGTTTATAAATCTATAAAAGTAAACACAACAGGTGGTAAGCAAGCAGTTATAAATAAATTAACTGAAGCTTAATAGACTCAATGGATACCTTAAATAATATAATTCTTTAGAAAGATTGAGCCAAAGCCCAACAAAATAAGTACCTTGCACTTTCTAAAGGAAGCACTCTACCTCTGAGCTAATCTATCATCCACGATCTAAAGTATTCAAAGTTTAACTGAGACTGGGGATTTGCTTCTAAGAACTGTACTCCCTAGCTTTTAACAGAAGATGTTGTTTCATACTGGCTTTTGACAACAGTTCCCAAGTTCCTAGCCACACCAACTGTTCTGTAGGGATGCCAGCCTCCCCAAACTCAGTACATTAAAAAACAACAAACCATGAAAACCTACATAGCCATTATTAATAAATAAGATACAGAACATCCCCAGCTTACATAGTTTCCCTTCAGGTACTTTTGTCATTACTCTTAGTCCCAGGTAAATACAATCAGCTTTTTGGTATTATTGATGAATTTGCATTTTCTAGAACTTCATATAATTGTAATCACATAGTATATGGCTTTTCTTTTTCATTTCTTTTTTTTTTTTTTTTTTTTTTTGGTCGGTCTTGGGACTTGAATTCTGGGCCTGGACGCTGTCCCTCAGCTCTTCAGCTCAAGGCTAGTGCTCTACCACTTGAGCCACAGTGCCATTTCTGGTTTTCTGGTGGTTTATTGGAGATAAGAGTCTCACAGACTTTCCTGCCTGGACTGGCTTTGAACGATGATCCTTAGATCTCATCCTCCTGAGTAGCTAGGATTACAGGCATGAGCCTATTGTATATGTTATTTGGTCCTTTTGTGGCTAAGTAGTACTTTTTCCTGAATTGATGAACTACAAAAAATGATTTTTAACTGAGCTTCATAAATAAAAAATTTTGGATATTTGTTTTTTTAACCTTGTTAGATAAGTACACAAATCCGCAATTTTTATTCTTAGCTTGCAAAACTAAAATAATATTATGTGACCCTGTATAAAAAACATTTTCTAATCATTATATTCATGAGCGTAGAGTTTGATACAATTGCAGGCTCTCAGACTTATTGACTCAGAATTAGGATTTTTATCAAACTGCAACACAATTGTGTTCAAAGCACAACCTGAAAAACAAGCACTGGCTGACAAGTCTAACACGAAGGTAGCATAAACCATATATAGAAAAGTGTGTAGTATATGTATCATGTGTCTGTGTGTCTACTGACAAGCCTAACAGTCATTTATGTCTAAGACTTTCAAAAAAGTATCATTGGAATAATATGGAAGCATATATATGCTAGAAATTCTAATTTTTATTTTCTCCCTCCTCTTTAAATATAAAATATTTGAAATGTTTTAAATTTTTCTTGTTATCTTTCTTTCTTTTTTCCTTTCTTTCTCTCTCTTCCTTCCTTCCTATCTTCCTTCCATCCCAGCTTCCTTCTTTCCTTCCTTTTTTCTTTTTTGTGGGCCATAGGGCTTGGATTTCTTGATTCATTGTTTATACACACACTAAGTTCTAAATTTATATCCAAAGTCTAAATGACTTCTGTTCATATGAATAATCTAAAACTAGCTATTAAATCTTCCTTACAACAAGAAACAATGGGCTAAACTTTTTGCTCTATATTTTGGTACTTTAAAGAAAAAAACACTTTGAAAGAAATAATTTGAAAAAATCTTTCATTATTATTATATTCTCCATATATAATATAATTAAACAACACTTAGAAATTATCATAGGAGTTGATCAGGGGTCAGAATTTTTCAGGTTTATATCTGAGTTAGTCCTACTTAGTTATGAGAAAGTTAAATGTATTAGAAAATCTTATGGGAAGAAAATAAGTAATATGAAAATATGTCTTTTATTAGTTTGGTATCCCATCACTATTAAGAATTTTAAAGACAGACTTGAATTTGTGAAATTGTATTATATGTTATAATTTTAAAACAAATACTATTTTTTAAATAGAAAAAATAACAAAGAAGAGATGCTACATTTAAAAATCTATGTACTTCTCTGGGAAATATACATGAAAATTATATAGGAATATAAAAACACTTTTAAAATTCTAGGTTCAAATAGAGGTAAATGGTACACAATATACATCATGATGTAGTAAGTTCTGATTTCACAAAGTTCAATCAACAAATGTTTCTCTGAAAGAACTCTTAAAATTTTTAAAGAAAAACTGGAAAAAACTAGAAGACATTAATGATTCATGAGCCAGAAAACTAGACTACAAGCCAATTACAATTATGGAGTCTGCATCTGTTCATTACAACTCTGTCAGTTTTCCAGAATATGAGCCTAGGAAGTTTTTACAAATGACGTAAATGGAAATGTGTTTAGAAACGGCTAAGCAATGTGTACAACATGCAAAAAATTTGATATTACAAGCTAAAAAGGAATTTCCTCTTCTTCTCATTACTATTTATATAGATTCCTTTTGGTTCTATTTCTATGGATATTTTTCTTACTCTGTATAATTTTGTCATTAAGAGACTGACTCAACATTCTTCGCATGTTTGAAATTTCTACTGTTTTTTTGTGTGAAATATCTCCTACCAAGGTGTACAGAAGGGCTTGCAAAGAATTTAAATGTTTTAGAAAAACAGTACTAAATTTGCCTGCTAAATGTGTGACAAATGTTTAGATGAGTATTCTCTCTAAGGCTATTTCTAATTCATGGGCTCAGATTTGTGAGAAACCAATGAACTTCCTGGAACATGTCATATTTAGCTGGGATTGAAGCTGACTACATTAGTAAGAAAGAAAATTCATTTTGAGTGAATCAAATAGACAACAAAAGAAAGAAAGAAGAATAAAGGAAGTGAGGGAGGAACGAAGGAAAAAAAGAAATCAGCTTAAAGAAATATACCCTTTCTTAAAGTATCTACCAAAGTGTGTTCTATGATATAATTCTTAGAAACAGAAAAAAGCTATCACCAAATCCAGTTTTAAAATACTAGGTATTCTCCCATCTCCAAGAGATTCATAGTATACAGTAACACATTAAAGAATTTACAAACAAAGCACCTGAAATAATCCAACCTTATTTACTTACTTTTTGTGCATGTACTGGGGCTTAAACTAGGACCAAGGTCCTGTCCCTAAGCTTATTTGCTCCAGGTTAGTACTCTACCACTTGAGCCATAGCTATACTTCTGGAATTAAGAGTCTCACAGACTCTTCTGTCTGAGCTAGCCTCAGTGATCATCAGGTCTCAGCTTCCTAAGTAGCTAGGATTACAGGCATGAGCCACCAGGGCCCAGGTCAACGTTATTTTTATACATAAAATTTTGATCAAAATTTTGATCATTTCAACCCATATATTTTACCACGGATGACAATTTAGAAATGATTGGATAAATATTCAGGTAGTGAAATGTTAAAGGTAAAAATATTCCAGAGTAAATGAAAGATATCTAAAAGAACTGAATATAAAAGAAATTTAATTTTGTTATTTTGCCTTTTATTTTTGTTTTGATCTTTTTGATCCCCCCTTTTGTTGCTGTTTTTGATTTCCATACATTTTATCTTATATGTAACTTTATCTGTTATGGGGAGGGTAACGGGAAGCACAGAAATGGTGAGACAAAGGGTAAACAAATGCAACAGTGATACTCGACACTATGTTGAAAATGAACTGTACAACTTGTGAAGTAGAGAGGTTAGGAGGGAAAAACTGGGAGAAAATGAGGGAAAAGGTGACCATTACCTGACTTATGTAACTGTAGATCCTGTGTAGATCATCTTTACTATATATATTTTTAAAATAATAACCAGTGCAAAAAACAAAATCAAGTAAGTAAATAGAACACTAAAAAGTGAATATGGAAGTGACATTTTCCTTGACTATTATTTATTAATTCAACAGATAATTTCTACATATTAACCATGACAAGCAGGATTCTAGGCAATGAATAAATAATTTTGTTTTTTGAGTTTTGTTTTTGTGCCAGTTCTGGGGTTTGAAATCAGGGCCTGGGAAATGTCCCTGAGCTTTTGTTCTCAAGGCTAGCACTTTTATCACTTTGAGCCACCGCTCCACTTCAGCTCTTTGGTAGAGATAGGAGGTTAATGGACTTTACTGCTTGGGCTGGCTTCAAGCTATGATCCTCAGATCTCAGACTCATGAGTAGCTAGGATTACAGGTGTGAGCCACCAGTGCCTGGTTAATTTTTATTTTTTTAAGAAATTTTTCTTACCTTTTCTAAGAACCATAAGTTCTTTTTCGTTTAAGATTGAAATATTGGAGTCTTTATTATAGTTAGCAGGCTGCATGCAGTTGGTTGTTACAAAGGCCTGCAGCCCTCAAATACATATAACACAGCTAGGAAACATGCTAGAGAGAAAAGAAAGAACAAAAACAATACCAACAAGATAATTCAGCTCCGAGGGAGAGCTGAATTGGGATGCCATGATGACCAGAGATAAGCCAAGAGACAGGACACAGGAAAGGATCAAGGACACATGTGGCCTAAATAGAGTCAGCACAGGAAATTCCCAGTCCCAGGCACTGAACTTCGAGCTCGCCCATCACCTGGGAGGCAGGTGATGGGAAGGGATGGTTCCTTCCCCCAGCATGAAGACAAGATACCAGACCTCTACCATCCACCATGTGGCCATATGGCACCAGCCAGACCTGACCTCCTTACTTCATTCTCCCTTTTTTTCTTCTATACATGAAATGAAATCATTGATTTCACTGTAGGAGAACTAAATGTTTGCCTGGGATGTTAACTCCTGTAACTTAAGGAGTCTCCAGCAGTTAAAGTTGGCTCCATATGGTTGGTACCTAAATAGTCAGAGGACTTTGAACTTTCTTTCCCAGGTCAGGCAGGGTATGATTTACAAATCTATGTCCCACAGAAAGAATGTCCTGCAATCAAAGTCTTACGTTGGCAGATTCAGAGCAGTCTTTCATCAGGAATCAGCTGCAGGTGATGGAGTCAGGCAAGAGTTCAGCCCATTTTACCAGGGTGGAGGTGGTGCAGATGAAGATGTAGTCTCCTCCAGGTGATATCAGGCTGTTCTATGAACAGCAATACTCATAAGGTACTATGTTGGCAATGAACTTTACAACTTCAGGGGAGGAGAGTCTGCGGGGAGGGAAAGTGGGAGAAAATGAGAGGGGTAACACTGTTCAACAAGAAATGTACTCATCACCTTCTTTATGTAACTGTAACCCCTCTGTACAGCACCTTTGCAATTAAAGTAAATTAAATTTAAAAATTAAAAAGAATAATCACTCTGAAAAAAGTATATACTAAATTATTCTAAACTTTCAGTTAGCAGAGAAAGAAAAACTGGTAGAACTAAGTAGGGTCTGAGTACTGAATATTAAAAATGCAGCACAAGTATTTAAAAGTTGAAGTCTTGAAGTAAACAAAAACATTTCATATCTCACCTTTTTTCTGGAGACACAAGTTCTCATTCCCACTGAAGTCCCTATAAAAATGAGATTTAGTGGTTCATCTTAGGAAACCAATCAAAGAAAAATTCATATATCCTGCTTATATACGATTAGTTTTAAATGTCAATGATAAATAATGTAAAAGCTTGATGAAAAATTTGGTAAACAAGTGGGAGAAGCAGCTTAATGGTTTTCAAATCTGATTTCCATTAATCTACTTATTACTTAATCCAGTATTATCAGATTCATGCCATAACTCCATGAAACTATGCCCAGAAAGAGCTAAAATTGTGTTTTTCACTAAATCTAATTGACATTTTTAGTTCCTAGTTTCTTGATAATGTTTGATAACACAGATAATATCTTTCTTCTTCCAATGTTCTTTTCTCCTAGCTTTAACAATGACTACTTTTCTGACTTCCACATCCATACTCTGCTTTGAGTATCTTTTTCACGACACTTCCCAACACTGCTCTAAATCACTATTTGTTCATTTCACACATTATTCTTCAGTGATTGCATCCAACTATCCTTGTTTAAACAGCCTATGTGGAATAAATGCAAAGATCATTCTATCCTAAGCTATTCCGGAGATCCATACTCACAAATGGAACTATGTTTATGTCCAACTGAATGTCTTTCAGGTATCTCTACCTCAACATGTTAAAAAACTAAACAAATTATCTCTGAACTCTATGGCTATTGCCTCTCGCAAACCGTTCTTCTTTTCCTCTTTATAAGTAACATCATAATTTGCTCAAGAAATCATGAAATTATCATTTTTGTCTTTGTACTTATAATTTAATTAAAACTATTTTTGATGAACTCACCAATAACTTCATGTTATCAAATTCAATGGTCTCTTGTCTGTCGTTGTCTTATTTGACCTGTACACAGCTGATCCCTCTTCAAAAAATAAATTCTAATGTTTTTTTTGCTTGTTTGTTTTTGGGTCCAGTCATGGGGCCTGAACTCTGGGCCTGGGCGCTGTCCCTCAGCTCTTCAGCTCAAGGCTAGTGCTCTACCACTTGAGCCACAGCGCCACTTCTGGCTTTTTTTTCTTTTTATTTATGTGGTGCTAAGGAATTGAACCCAGGGCCTGGAGCATGCAAGGCAAGTGCTCTACCACTGAGCCATCTTCCCAGCCCTCTAATGTTTTTTTAAATGACACTACATTCTTCTCAGTTTTCTTTTCTTGTCAACTATTTAACTATTTGTCACTCTTCTCTGCTTAGTTTCCTCTAATTACCTCTGAAAGACAAAGTCCCAAGGGTAACCTTACCAACAGAAAGTCTGAGGTAGTAAAAACGTTCCACACAAAGTATAAATATGAAGCTTTCAGTTAAACATGTGCCTTTTCTCTTCTCTCAGAAACTCTACCAGAGAGATAAGAGACAATAAAAATATAAATCCTCAAAAAACAATGTGGTGATAAAAGAGATATGAGTAGAAAAGATGTTTCAAATCAAGAAAGATAACTCCAGGTGAGTTTTTGTCCTCTGAGAGAGTCTCACACTGGAACTAATAAAATTTCAGTCATTGAATTGGAACCACTGGAATGAGGGGGTATGGATGACCAATTAACAGTCCTGCAAGGATTGATTGAGAAGCCTGAGCTAGGATCATTTATTAAAAAGGGGTGACATTGTCCAAAAAGAAATGTACTCTTAACCTGACTTATGTAACTGTAACCCTCTGCACATCATCTTTACAATAACAATAAAAAAATTTAAAAGATGTTTCAAATTTCCAGACAATATAAAGTAGATGGGAGGTATAGCAACTGACTGAACAGAACATAGGAAACCAAAATTTAAGACCTAGTGATATGATTTTGATGAGATTTTGTACTCTGAAAATCCAAGAAGTTTCCAAGTCATGTGGTATCAAGTGCAGAAAAGCAGCGATGACCTGGTAAGTTGTGCAGGGGCTATATGTGTCCACAGTCATCCTCTTCCCACCCCATCTGCAGTCCTTCATACATAACATTTTTCTTTTCTTTTCTTTCTAATGTAGTACGTTAGAAATTTACTCTCTGGAAGACTTGCACCACAAAAGTTGCAAACATGGGTGTAAGGGAAGGAAAGGGAGGTAGGGACAGAGGAAGGAAGAAAGAAGGGTAGCAAGAAAGCAGGGAAGAAAAGAAAGAAGAAAGAGAGGGAGGTACATAGGAAGGGAATGAGATAGAGAGGGTGGGAAGAAGGTAAGAAAGGAGGAAGTAAGGAACCAACTATGAGGACCAGCAGAAAACAACATAGTATGTTCAAGCACTACAAGGAGGAAACTGTCAGCCAAGAATCCTATATTCAGTGAAGATTTTCTTCAAGAAATACATGTAAATGAAGAAATTCTCAAATAATGGAAAAATCTAGGAAAGTTTTTTTTTTTTAACTAGCACACTCACCATCTAAGCATAGCTGAAAGAAGTCCTCTGAAGAACTCCTGAAATATTGGAAAGAAATAGGGTAAAAAATGGGTAAATACAATATATTCTTTTTCCTTGAATTTCCGAAATTATGTTTTATTTTGAAGCAAAAATTATTTAATGGGTTTCTAAGTGTATGTATTGAAAACATGTATGAGAATTATAAATGCTAGTGGGCAAAAAAGAACATAGAAGTAAGGTTTGTAGATTTCACTTAAACTGATAAAATGGCAACACTGGTAGATAATAGTTATGCATACTTAATGTAATGCAGCAATGTGTAAAAATGCCATACAACAACTATTCAAAAACCCTACTATAAAATAAAAATGGAACTATGAAAAAATGTTCAAGGTATATAGAGAAAAAATAAAATAGAAAAATTAAGCATAAAAATACTGGAAAAATTGAGATGAAGATTTAAGCTAAATATAATAACAATCACATCAAAAATAAATGTTCTAACTGTATTGACTAAAAGATATTAAAAGATAAGATTTTTTAAGTACAGAAATTGAAGAGAGATTCCCCCAAATAAATCCATACATCTGATAATGGGCTAATATACAGAATATGTGAGGGATTCAAATGACTCAAATGTAAAAGAATAATCTTCATACACCTGTCATCCTAGCAACAAAGGCAAGTACAAATAAGAGGCAGAAACTGAGGAATCGCAGTGGAGGCCAGCCATGTCATAAGCAGGATTCTACTTTGAAAATAATCAAAAGTAAAATAGGAACTGGCAGAGAGGCTCAAGAATTAGAACACTTACTTAGCAAGGCTAGGGTTCAAACCCCACTACCACTGGGAAAAATTATATTTCTGCATACTAGCAATGAACATTTACATTCTGATATGTTAAAAAATACAGTTTAATCTTAATAGAGACCCAGAAACACAACAAATCAAAGTAAGGTTGGACAAATGGGATTGCATGAAGTTGCAGAGCTTCTGCATGGCAAAGGACATAGCTAGCAAGATTAATAGAAAGTCCACGGATTGCGAGAAGATCTTCATTAGCCATACAACGGACAAGGGTCTCATATCTAAAATATACTTGGAACTCAAAAAATTAAATCCCCCACAACAAATCCTCAAAGAAGCAACTGCCCAATAAATAAGTGGGCTAAAGACTTAAAGAGAAAATTCTCTGAAGAAGAAAGAAGGATGGCCAATAGACACATGAAGAAATGCTCAACCTCCCTAGCCATAAAAGAAATGCAAATCAAAACATTGAGATACCACCTCACCCCAGTTAGAATGACAAAAATCAAGAACTCTAATAACAACAGATGCTGGAGGGGATGTGGACAGAAGGGAAACTTACTGCATTGTTCGTGGGAGTGTAAACTTGTTCAACCACTTTGGAAAGTAGTATGGAGGTTCCTCAAAAGACTCCACATAGAGATCCCCTATTGACCCAGCAATCCCACTTTTGGGCATTCACCCAAATGTTTACAAACAAGACCATACTAAAGCTGCCAGCACAACTATGTTTATTGCAGCATTATTTACTATAGCTAAGATATGGAACCAACCCAGATGCCCCTCAGTAGATTAATGAATCAAGAAAATGTGTATAACACAATGGAATTCTATGCTTCCATCAGAAAGAATGACATTGCCCCATTTGTTAGGAAATGGAAAGACTTGGAAAAAATTATATTAAGTGAAGTAAGCCAGGCCCAAAGAAACATAGTTCCCATGGTTTCCCTTATTTGCAATAACTAGTATATGTCTGAGACAAGCAGAAAAAGTCAGATAAGTTGATGTTAGGTGAAATGAATCCTAAGATATGTATTCAAATGTTTTTTTTTCTTTCATGCATTTGTTTCTAGCGCATTTATAAGATTATTTCTTCGTTGCTTTGTATGTCCCTCCCCCACAGTATAACCCCTGCTTTCACTGTATTTGATGTCGGTATAATTTGTGGAGGGGAAGGGGAAAAACAGGTCATTTAAATAAGGATACAGGTGGACCCATTGCAACAATGAGAAGTACAAGTTTTCATGTTGAAAACGAACTTTACAACTTTGGTGGGGGGGGGAGGATTGGGTGGGGGGAGGATGGGAAGGGATGGGAAGGGGAAACAAAGGAGGAGGCTACAATGTTTGTTAAGAAATGTACTCATTATCTTGCCCATGTAATTGTAACCCCTCTGAACAGTATTTTCACAATAAAAAATAAATAAAAATTTAAAAATACAGTTTAAAATGGTTAAAGAAAATCCAAATATTCAAATATTTAAGTATAAATTGAACAAAATTAATGATATGCTGAAAATTACAACATAATGATGAATGAAATCAAAGTTATAAATAAATGGAGAAACACTGTGTGCAGACTGAAAGATTAAACATAACAAATATTTTAGTTCTTCACATGTTGGTACACAAAATATGTCAAATTCTTATCAAAACCTTAGCATAAAAATTTGCAAGGCTGGGAAGATGGCTTGGTGGTAGAGTGCTTGCCTTGCGTTCATGAGGCCCTGGGTTCAATTCCTCAGCACCACACAAGCAGAAAAATCCAGGAGTGGCACTGTGGCTCAAGTGCTAGAGTGAGAGCCTTGAGCTGGAGAGCTGAGGGACAGCGCCCAGGCCCAGAGTTCGGGCCCCACAACTGACCAAAAATAAATGCAGATGAGATTTTTCTAAAATTTACATGAAATATAGAGATGCTAGACTACCTAAAATAATTTTGGGAAAACAAACTTAAGAGAAATCATTTTATCCAATTTCAAGACACTGTGTAGCTATAATCTAGATTTTGTAATACTGCCAGAAACACACATACACATACACACACACACACACACACACACACACACACACACGGTAGAGAACTGAAAAAATTGACCTTTGTATATAAACACAACTAATTTTTTTTACTAAGGTGTAAAAACAATTTAACAGGAAAGATAATCTTTCCAACAAATGGTACTAGACACCAGCCATAGACAAAGTAACAAAGCAGTAAAGGAAGAGACAAAGCGAATGAGGGAGTGGGCGAAACTTCAAAAGGAAATGTACTCATTATCTGACTTATGTAACTGTAACCAATGCACATTTTCAATAAATATGCAAAAATATTCAAAAAAGAGAGAGAGAAAAAGGGAGAAGGGACACAAGGGAAGGATAAGGGTAAGAATCAGTGGCAGGGGAGGGGAGGGCCGGGTAGGAAAGGGGAAGGGAAGGCAGTGTAGGGATATAAAAATTGGGTCTAAGTTGCACATCCTAATATTAACTCAAAACTGGTCACAGACCAAAGATTAAAATGTAAAACTATAAGTCTTTAGTACTACAACTTTTGCTAAATGATGGTATACTATACCCTGAATATTATTCAAGAATAAAAAGGAATGAATTTCAGATATATGTAATAAAATGGGTGACTGTTCAAAGAATTACAGAGTAAAAAACAGTGAATCCCAAAAGTTTACATACTGTTTGACTCCATTTGTATAGCATTCTTGTCATGACAAAATTAAAAAAATAAGGTAAGGGTACGTGATAGTTATATGAATATAATACATGAAGGACTCTTAAAGGGATGAAATTAATATCACCATATTAATATCAATGTTCTGACTGGGATAATTTACTATTTTGTAGCATATAACTGTTGGATATTATTTATACTTTCATATAAATCTATATGGTCTCAAAATAAAAAGCTCACTCTTAAGTGAAAAAAAAACAAAAGCCAAATTATTATATTTGCCTAGAAGAGCTTTGCACTGCAAACTACATAATAATAATTTAATCATTTATTTTAAATTCTTCTTATATCAGTTAAGTAACTGATTTGATGGAGACATTGATAGAAAATAAATTGAATACAATAGCAAAGCTGGGTAACTATGGGATTGCTGATTAAATTTAACTAAACTATGTAAATGTTTTCACTTTAAAATGTGAAAATATAAAAATGGTAGTTCATATTACTGCATGCAGAAAAGGTTCTATTCTATTCTTATGGTACTTCAGTTTGTATGTTTGCATTTGTTTGCATTTTGCCTCTTAGGAAATACCTTAAATGGACTTAAACTACTATATTAAATTTCCTTCAGGAATACCTCATCACATTGCTGATCCTAGTTAATCTTTTAAGCATTCTCATCAATGTCAAGGGAAACTACATTGAAATAACCATCTGTTAGAGACTGAAATCTTAAAGCCCTTTACAAAAACAATTAGCTAGTCACTTTCAGATTTTTAGGCTTTTTTTTTCTTTTTAGGAGGAGGATCAAACGCATACAAACATCATTTTTCTAGGTGTGATTATGGCTAATTTATTTAATATACTTCTGAGTTTCAGTTTTTCTCATGTATAAAATGTAAGTCATTTGAAAAAATGATTAAATAAGAATATAGAATCAGAATATAGTAAAAAATACCTAATAGTCATTTAATAAAAAATAAATTTCAGTAGCTGATATGTTAAAATGAAGGAATAAAATAACCATTTACTACAACCTCATCTTACTCTTTAAATTTCTCAAAGCAAAGAAAGGTAATTTTGAGGAAGAGAACCTATTGTGGAAATTATTTCCATAAAATAGAGCAATTATTATAGCAAGATAAAAAAGAAGAGTTTGGAAATCATTTCTAGGGAAGACTGAATCACAATACCTGTGATATGTGGCAACTGCAGATGGTGCTGAAGCACACTGGTGCAATCGTTCTGAGATGAGAGATCCCAAACTGCAGCTCTTTTATCTTTTCAGCCATGTTTTAATTATGCTTTTTCCTTTTTTAAGGCAACTTTGCTGAGCTGATAGATAATCACACTGGGGTAAACAAAGTTGACTGAAAGTAAGACCGTCACAACATTTACTTTAGGCACAATTTTGCCTCAGCATAATGTTTATATTAGATACTAACCCAGGCAAAATGCAAAGTTAGGGTAAAAATGCTTGGGCCTAAGTCTAGTCACAAAGTTAGAGGTGAAAATGCCTGGGCCTAAGTCTAGGCTTGATTACTTCCTAGTGTAATTTGTTGGTCAATTTATTTCATGTCTCTGTGCTTGAAATGAGTCAATAAAGTACAATAAAAATGAGGTGCTCTACACAGTTTTCATATATTGGAAGTACAGCAAATGTTAGATATTAGTAACTTTCGTTAATACAATTGCTCCTTAAGCATATGTACAAACATGAAAAGTAACAAAGTAACATTTTAAATATCTTCTCTGACAAGGCAAAATCCTACCTGTGCAAACAAACTGCAAGGCATCTATTGTAACTTAATAAGCTGCAGAATGTTATGTCTGAATACAAGTATTCTAAGAAAATGTGTGCTTTGGTTCACAAATATTTGATGAATGTCATAATCTCCTATTAACATATTGGTGGCACCTTTAAAGTATAAAATTAAACAAAGTCGTAATTTTTATTACTCATCTTAATATTCATGAAGAAGCCAAGAAACAAAACACTTAAAAATTGGCTAGCCAATTTATAGAAATATTTAATAAGAATTTTACATATACGTAACTTATCTTCAGGAATCAACTTGTCATAGATAAACTTCACTAAGAAACACTTAGAGATTAGACATGAGATCTTCACATATTAAAACATTTGAGCCAGAGAAGGAGAAATTAAGTAAGAAATTCTATAATTGTAAGTAACAGCTGCACAGTCAATATTTAATCACTATATTATGAGACAGTTCAGTAGTGGAAGACAGGATTAACATATTGCTTTAAAACATTCCATTACTTTCTGCATCTGTTTACTGATAATAAAAGACACAGCTGTTCTAAGCGATACACACTAACAGGTGTAAAGTGCCAATTTGGCATTTTACATAAAAGTTACTCCTCACTTCCTTTTGGCATGCTCTAAAATTACTGTCTAAGCCACAGCTTTCAACAACATAAATGTTCTTTTCCATAATAATTTGGATTACTATAGTCATTAAGGGAAAGATGCTTCTTTCTCCACTAATTCCAGAATTTTAAAAACAAACAATACACATCCTGAACTAATTATAATTACTCCAGATGTTTTCCATAAAAATGGTCACATATTTGAAAAGGGTTTCTTTAGCAACTGTTCTATATCAAATTTACTGCAAAGGGCACCAAAATTATGAAGCAACCCTGTATCAGATTCACTATGCTTAAACCATAAATGATGATGAAATTTTAGCTTACAATTTATTTTGACAAGTACTTTGGTTAATCTGTTCCTATTTGTATTTACAGCCAGAGGGCCATGAGAAAATTCATTACCTTTATTAAATATTCTCAATAATCACTTCCTTAAAGCTTAAAGAGTAACATGTAATTTATATAGATTTGGCCTTCTGTATTTTCTTCTTTTTCACATATATAATATTAAAATAATGTTTTTTAAAAAACCTCCTGGGCAAAAGAACATACTCAATTCTAATAATTTAGCAAACATGTTTTTGGTTTATAATTTATAGCAGTGACATAATAATGTCAAAACAATGTCAATGAAAATAATAAGGAATTAATGATAAGATAGAAGATTGAAAATATTTCACCTTGAAGTGGAATTTGCTCATCTATTAGAAAGAATAAGATTATGTCATTTGCAAGGAAATGGATGGTTCTAGAACAAATAATGCTAAGTGAGGTAAGCCACGCTCAGAGAGACAAATGGCACATGTTTTCTCTCATATGTAGAAGCTAGATCTAAAATATAACTGGCCATGATAAGCTATACAGAACTCTAAGCATTTACATATAGTCAGACTAAAGGAGGATACCCTTATGGGAGGAACGCAATAGTGTAACTTCTCTGAACAGTTAAAATGATACTTACTGAAACAAACTCCAGGAAATGGAAATATTTTAGTTGTTGTTGGTATTGGTGGTGGTGATATTTGGTTTTGATTTGAGGTTTTTTTTTCTTCTGGGGGCAATAAGGAGTGAAGCAGAAAGGGAGAGAGGAAGGGTGAACAAATGCAATTATGCTATTCAGTATACATTATGAGGAAAATTACCTTTGTAGCTTATGGGCAGGGATGGAAGGGGTAAATTAAGGTTAAGTAAAGGAAGGGTGACATTGTCCAAAAAAAGAAATGCACTCATCACCTGACTTAGGAGCTGGTAGCCCCTCTGTACAACACCTTAATAATGATAAAAATTATTTTTAAAGAAGAAATTTACTTTGGAAACTATATTTTTAACATTTAAAACTGGAAAAGTTAGGGGTAAATCAATATCAAGAATCTAAAATGTTTCACTCACTTTATTTTTCTAAAATAAAAAAATCTGTATTGTTAGCTTTAGAAAAGGAGGTCAATATGGACATTTAAAGAATTCTTTGGGAGGGGAAAAATTCTGTATAGCTTTTGCGTATTCAATATTACACAATGCATTCGTATTTTTTAATGAGGTTTTTGTGAAAATACTGTACAAAGGGGTTACAGTTAGATGAGCAAGGTAATGAGTACATTTCTTATCAAGCATTGTTGCCTCCTTTGTTTTTCCCCTACCATCCTTTCCCTCCCACCTCCTCAACTACACTCCCACCCACACATCCCCACCCCCATCTAAATTGTAAAGTTCATTTTTTGACATAGTGTCTTGTACATCTCATTGTTGCAATGTGTCAACTTGTATCCCTATTTAAACAATTTGTTTTTTCCCTTCCCCTCCCCAAATTATCAGCGCTTTCTCCTCTTTAGTTTAGTTACAAATAATCTTAAATTCCAATAAACACAAATTTTGCAGTAAAATGGAGTCTTCATCCCTATCAACACTGAATAATAGGGGCTGGGAACATGGCTAATGGTAGAGTGCTCCCATAGCATGCACAAAGCCCCAGGTTTGATTCCTTAGTTCCACATAAACAGAAAAAGCCAGAAATGGAGCCATGGTCTAAGTGGTAGAACGCTAGCCTTGAGCAAAGGAAGCTCAGGGCCAGTGCCCGGGTCCTGAATTTAAGACTCAAGACTGGTACTTTAGATTATGTTTCTGGTACTTTAGATTATGATCAATGAAAATTTATTACTTTGTTGCTTAAGGAAGGTTTCTTTAGGGCATGGGAATGTTGAACCCAAGGTCTTATGTATGCTATGTATACATAGCTACACACTCAGCCTTTAATGTTTACATTTTATACGACAGAAACAGCAATTTTTTTACATTAAAAATAAAAACACCAGTTTTGTTGTGGTTTAATTGTTTAAAATGTAATAAAGAAATACATGTTTACCTTTGAAATATGACATAAATTATGGAATTGTCTGATTCATAAATTAGCTAAACATGTATAATAATATAAAATTATACAAAAAACTGAGTTTGAGAGACTTCATAAGTCCTTTGGCCTTTATGAACTTAATTATCATATGTAAAGATTTATACAACCTCCTTAGTTTTTATCTTACTCAATTATAACTACAAAAGAAAATGTTTATCAAGATAAAAATGTATTGCTTATAATAAGGGATATGCTGTAATATGTCAATTTATACAAAGTATAGTGTATATTTCAAAATATTTTAAAGAATTTTTTCCAGGTAAGATTACATTTTCCAATTGATGCCACACTATAGATATTATATTAATTACATATTTGTATTTTAATATGTTCATAAGGAATACCATCAGATGTGTATTATTTTAAAAAACAGTTGAGGTATATATAAAAGAAAAAATTGGAATTAAAAGAATAAAGGGGCTTCTTTAGAACACTAAAATCTTTAAGCAGTACTTGTTAAAGCAATTAGTCACTAAATTAATTCAGGGAAATTAAAGCAATATGATAACGAAGAAAGCAAAAGAACTACCAGTTCTTTCAAGACAGACTAAAATTTTAATTTAAAGTATTTAAACTTTTAGTTTAAAAATGGCCATCTCTAATAACCAAAAGTTTCTGGATTAATTGTATATGTAGTCAGTTGTCTATATTAAACTAATGACTAATTTTCTACTATACACAAATATGCCAGAATTGTTAGATATTGAAATAGTATTTTTACACTGAATACCTACTCACCTACTAATCAAATATAGACCTGTAACTGTGGCTTGAACATTTTAGAAAGGTAAAAGATTAACAAATCTTCTAAATCTGATTCAGAATATAATCATCTTGATTCATGTATTTCTTTAATCTTAGTTGATGTATTTCTTCCAAAATATTAACAAAGCATCATCATCATCATCATCATCATCATATTTTCAGATAAGTTTTAATTAACTATTATGATATGAGCAGTAAAGCATAGCCTATAAAATTTGAACAATCCCAAGGTATTATTTGCAATTCTTACAACAAAGATGCAGTTAATCATTCTGCAAAGTCTGATGATATAAGACATTCCTTTTCTCTAAACTTTTTATGACTTTTTTTTCAGATAGGCAGAACTGATCAGGTATATTCCAAAGATTAAATAACTTTTTGCATCAGTAAACTTGTAGTATAATAATACTTAAGAAACCCCTTTTGAAAAGGTTTACTTTTTCTTTAAAGCAAACAATGCTTTAAAAATATTGAGGTAAAACTTATGACAAGTAATGTCTAATCACTAGTGCAAACAGTAAAAAGAGTCTATATACTGTTATAAAGTTACCTCTCTATACCACATATTGTTTTACATTCTAAAATTGTCTTGTGTTCATTGAGAAATTAAGTGCTCTTTTATTGCTATCACATTGGAAATTTACTTTTATTGCAACTAATAATAGAAATCAAAAAATATAAATCTTGTAATTAGGGAAGGAGGGACAGAGCAGGGGAGGAGAGGAAGGTAAGGAGGAGAGTCAGAAAGAAACAGAGAGAATAGACCTTTTATCTATATAAAAAATAGATCTGCATTTCTTTTATGGCTAGGGATGTTGAACATTTCTTCATGTGCCCACTTTTGGGCATTTACCCAAATGTTTACAAACAAGACCACACTAAAGCTACCAGCACAACTATGTTTATTGCAGCATTATTTACCATAGCTAAGATATGGAACCAACCCAGATGCCCCTCAGTAGATGAATGGATCAAGAAAATGTGGTATATATACACAATGGAATTCTATGCCTCCATCAGAAAGAATGACATTGCCCCATTTGTTAGGAAATGGAAAAACTTGGAAAAAATTATATTAAGTGAAGTAAGCCAGGCCCAAAGAAACATGGATCCCATGGTTTCCCTTATTTGTAATATCTAGTATATGTATGAGTCAAGCGGAAAAGGTCAGATAATGTGATGTCAGGAAAATGAACCCTTAGATTTGTATTTTAATGTTTTTTTCTTTCATGCATGTGTTTCTAACGCATTTATAAGATTATCTCCTTGTTGCTTTGTATGTCCCTCCCCCACAGTATAACCCCTGCTTTCACTATATTTGATGTCAGTATAACTTGTGGAGGAGATGGGGAAAAACCAGTTGTTTAAGGATACAGGTGGACCTGTTGCAACAATGAGAAGTACAAGTTGTCATGTCCAAAACGAGCTTTACAACTTTGGTGTGGGGGGGGGGGGTGGGAAAAGGGTGGGAAGGAGAAGGATTGGGATTGGGATTGGGGGGGAGGGGGGAGGCTGGGAAGGGACGTGAAGGGTAAACAAAGGAGGAGGCTGCAATGCTTGGTAAGAAATGTACGCATTATCCTGCCCATGTAATTGTAACTCCTCTGTACAGTATGTTCACAAATAAAATAAAATAAAATTTAAAAAAGAAAAGAAGAAAAAAAAATAGATCTGTTCAAATCCAAATCCTTAAGATAGCGTTGGAAACATCCAACTCCCTGGTGTCAGAAATGAATAGACACAAGTGCTATAAGATATTCCTCAAGGCTTTTGACTTCTGTACTGAAGGATGGTCTGCCAGATCTAGGCAAGCAGAGTGGTTTGCTTCATTTTTATCCTAACCCAAGGGTGACATTGCTTCTCCTTATTGCTAAGGAATCAGAATCACATTTTTTTTACTATTGGTTATCGGGGTGATGAGGTAATACAAGGAAGTTAAAAAGCACTCTGTAAATGAAAGGTTCCCCCTGGGAGGTGGTTTATCCTTTTGGAGGTTAGGGCACATAGTCTTCTCATCATGGCTAGTTGGGAACAAGGCTGGGAACAGTTAGAGTTGGAAGAGTTTGATAAAGTCAGTGGAAAATTCCCACCCACAAAAGGGAGGTCTATTCTTTAACTCCAAAACAACACAGTTGATAGTTACAACTGAAGCCAAGAAACAAATAATTCCAGAAAATATCAGTAAAAAGAAATATCAGTATACAATGGCGACTGGTTACAAGATGGAGACATTTTAGTTTGACAGAAAAGATTGCTTCTTCTTGCAGTAGTATAATTGATTAGGAAAGTATAATTCAGCATTGAAGGTGTCTATATTTATTCAGATCAGCCCAACTAGGCCTGCTCTCAGCAAAGTATTCAGGTAAATGCAACATTTTTGTCTGTGAATTAAGACTTTTGTTTTATTATGAACTCAAACAAATTAAAACACAACAAAGAAATACTTAATTACTAAGCTAGTTTTAAAAACATGCTTTGTGTTCTCCGGGATTTTAAAAATAAAAAACATGTTATAAAGTTGTATTTGCATACTAATTTAGTTAGCTTTTCTTTGTATATAGTACTGTGGATTAAAACCAAGGCACTCTACCACTTCAGCCACCCCACAGTCCTTTTGTGTTTATATATATTTTTTTGGGGGGGGTCCAGTCGTGGGGCCTGAACTCTGGGCCTGGGCGCTGTCCCTCAGCTCTTCAGCTCAAGGCTAGCAACTCTAGCACTTGAGCCACAGCACCACTTCCGGCTTTTTTTTTTCTGCTTATGTGGTGCTGAGGAATCGAACCCAGGGCCTCATGCATGCAGGGCAAGCACTCTATCACTGAGCCACCTTCCCAGCCCTATATTTTTTTCTTTTAAGAAAGGGTATTAATAACTTTACCAAGTTGTCATTGAACTGATCCGCCCACATCCACTTTTTCAACAGGGATTATTGGTATGCTCTACCATGCTCAATTTTATTTAGCAATTTTTAATACACAGGTAACTATCTACTTCATCAATTTAAAGTAACAAATCACGGAAATAACAAAATTTAGGTAATAAAGCTAGGTTTAGAGCATGTCCAATTATATTTTATATTCAGAAATCTAACCCATGTATATAAAACCAAACCAAACATAGATCGTTGACCTATTTAGAAAACAATTTTGGAGGATTATATATTTTATTGTGCTTAGTATATATTAATATGATACTTTTAAAAGAAATAATCCTTGTTAACAGAAATTTTTATACTTGAAGAAGATACTCGACACAATTCTATTAAGGAACTAGTGGCTTAAGCTCTCAGGAGGCAGAGAGCTCAGGATCTGGATTCAAAGTCAGCTCAGGCAGACAAATCCAAGTGACTCTTAGCTTCAATTAACTAGCAAAATGCGGGAAGTGAAGGCACGGCTCAACTGGAAGAATGCCAGCCTTGAGTGAAAAAGTCAAGCAAGAACAGAAGACCCTGAATTCAAGCTACTTATATACACCCATACAAACACACACACACACACACACACACACACACACACACACACACACACACACACACAGATAAAGCTGAAGTATAAATTTAGTATCTTTATTAAAAACAGAAGCTGTTCATCACAGAGGTTGAAATATATAGAAAAGATAATTATTTTTTCCAAATTTTTATTGTGATTAAGTGGTTACATAATTCCCCAAATTTCATAGTATTGTGGGATAGTGATGCTTAGTTAAAGTCATAAACACATTCTAACTTTCATGGGGCAAATTGTCTATCATGGTCTACAACATTTATGAGTTCTGTGAGCTTTGCAATCCAGTTATTTCTTCCACATTGAGTGATATGTACATTTCTTTTGATTTGCATAGCATCAGCTGTTCCCTCTTTCCCACTTGTTCCCTCCCTCCCATGGCTGCCATTGACTTGCTTAGTTCATTTTGGTCAATGTCCAGTGCAGCTGATGGATCCCGCTGGTGTGTTTTTCTTATTCCCTCTAGTTCTGTGTTGTCCTCCTGGAGAAAAGATAATTATTTAAAAATCAAATAAAAACTTTGTTTTTTTCATTTTTAAAATACTGTACAGAGGGGTTACAGTAACATGAGTAAGGTAATAAGTACATTTCCTATCAAGCATTGTTACCCCCTCCTTTGTTTATCCCCTACTATTGCTTCCCTCCCCCCAAAGTTGCAAAGTTCTTTTTCAACATACATCTCATTGTTAGAATGGGTCAACCTGAATCCTTATTTCAGCATTTTGTTATTTCCCTTCCCCTCTCCAAATTAGAAAAATGTACAAGATGCAGGGCACCAACAAAAATACAGTGGAAAAAGCGATTATAACATGGGGGAAGAACATACAAAAGAAAAATCACATAGTACATTTTAAATATGTTAAAAACAATAGCAAAAAAGAAAAAGAAAAACAGTTGTGTCCCTATCTAGGGTTCATTTCACTTATCATCTTATATGGTCATATGTACATAGCTTTTGACCTTTTCTGTTTGTCCTAGACTTATACTAGCTATTGCAAATAAGGGGAACTATGTATCTTTGGGCCTGGCTTACTTAATATTTTTTTCCAAGTCTATTTCCTAACAAATTGGGCGATGTCATTGTTTCTGATGGAGGCATAGAATTCCATATATATCACATATATATCACATTTTCTTGATCCATTCATCTACTGAGGGGCATCTGGGTTGGTTCCATATCTTAGCTATCGTAAATAATACTGCAATAAACATGGTTGTGCTGGTAACTTTGATATGACCTTGTTTGCGATCCTTTGGGTAAATGCCCCAAAGTGGGATTGTTGGGTCATAAGGGAGTTCTATGTGGAGTCTTTTAAGGAACCTCCACACTGCTTTCCAGAGTGGTTGAACAAGTTTACACTCCCACCAACAATGCAGTAGGGTTCCCTTTTGGCCACATCCCCTCCAGCATCTGTTGTTATTAGATTTCTTGATTATAGCCATTCTAGCTGGGGTGAGGTGGAATCTCAGCATTGTCTTGATTTGCATTTCATTTATGGCTAGAGAGGTTGAGCATTTCTTCATGTGTGTATTGGCCATTCTTATTTCCTCTTCAGAGAAGTCTCTCTTTAAGTCTTTAGCCCATTTGTTAATCGGGCAGTTGTTTCTTTGAGGATTTGTTGTTGGGGGATTTCGTTTTTTGAGTTGTAAGTATATTTTAGATATGAGACCTTTATCCATTGTATGGCTAGTGAAGATCTTCTCCCAATCCGTGGGCTTTGTATTGATCTTGCTAGCTATTTCCTTGCTATGCAGAAACTCTGCAGTTCTATGCAATCCCGTTTGTCCAACCTTTCTTTGATTTGTTGTGTTTCTGGGTCTTTATTAAGAAAATTTTGACCTGTGCCAAGGCATCCTGGAGTTTCTCCTATTCCATCCTGTAATGTTTTCAGGGTGTCTGCTTTGACTCCAAGGTCTTTGATCCATTTGGAGTTGATTCTGGTGCAGGGTGATATATAAGGATCTAGCTTTAGTTGTCTACAGGTGTTTAACAAATTTTGCCAGCACCATTTACTGAAGAGGCTGTCTTTCTTCCATTCTATTTTTTTTTTTTAGCTTCCTGATCAAAGATTAGGTGGCTATAGGTCTATGGGTTCATTTCTGGGTCTTCTGTTTTATTCCATTGGTCCTCAGGTCTTCATTGGTAAAAAGCAAAGTGATAAATGTATCACTGATAACCAGAAGAAGATAAAGAGAAAAGAAAGTATGTCATTACAAAAAAAATAAATCAAAAAAGGAAGACAGCAAAGAGAAAGGAACAAAGAATCTTCAAAACACCCAGGAAACAAGATGGAATAAATAAGTCTTTACCTCTACTAATATAATTTAATCCAGTGCAAATGGGTTAAATTCTCCCCTCTTCCCCCCCCAAAAAAAGTGAACAACTAGGCATCAGTGGCTCACACCTGTACTGCTAGTTACTTAAGAGGCTGAGATCTGAGGATTGCAGTTCAAAGTCATCCCAGGCAGGAAAGTCCATGAGATTCTTATGTCCAATTAACATCAAAAAGTCAAAAATGATGCTGAGCCTCAAAGTGGTAGAGAAGTAGCCTTGAACACAAAAGCTTACAGACAGTACCCAATCCCTGAATTCAAGCCTCAGGATTGGCACAAACTGTTGCTGCTGCTGCTGCTGCTACTACTACTACTACTACTACTACTACTACTACTACTACTACTACTACTACTACTACTACTATTCCTAACAACAACAACAAACAGCAGCGGCAACAATGATGTAACTATCTATACAAAAACAAAAAAAAACCACCCAAATTCAACAATATGTTGTCTACATGTCTACAAGACATTTACCTTAGCTTTGAGGACATAAATTGTATGTGACAGTAACCAAAAGAAAGCAAGGATGGTTATTCTTGCATCAGCCAAATTAGACAGTAAGCCACAAATTGTGAAAAGATTAGTCAGTTCATTGTGTAATGGTAAAGAGGTTAATTCACCAAGTGAATATGCTTGTAAACGTGTGAATCCACCATTTGCACAATTAAATATCCAAAAACATCAATAGATTTGAAAATAGACATACAATAAAGTAGAAGGCTTTGGTACCCCACTTTAAACAATGAAAAGATTATACAGACATTTTAAGGAAGTAAACATTGAATTTAAACTGTACTCTAAATCTATGGGACAGAGAACAAATGGACCTACGCAGAACAATTATGTCATAGCAACAGAATGCACATTCTTCACAAATGCACATAGAACTTACTTTAGAATAGATCATATTTTAGGATACAATATTAGTGTTATAAAATCTATACTTTTAAATTTATGTACCTATTATATAATGTAAACAATTTTTCTAGGTCATCCATTTTCCTGCAAATGATATATTATTCTAATCAATGAGTAAAATTCTGCTAGTTTTGAGCAAGAAAGCTCAGGTAGAGTGCCTAGGCCCTGAGTTCAATCCTTAGTACCTGCACCCAAAAAATAAAGTAACAGCAGAGAATGAGGAAAAAAGTGTAGCTCAATGGTAGGGTTCTTACCCAGTTATGTGTACAACCCTCATTTTGATCCCTACAAATAAAATAAAACTACATTCAATTCCACTGTGGCTAGGGAGGCCTTATTAGCCCTAAATTTAAGAAAATACATTTTTATGTATAATATAATATTATGTTTATGGTATATAATAGCTATATAAATTTAAATTTATTAGTTTTATACATACTTATATATACTTAATTAGATAATAATTATGATTCTATAGATATTATATAAACATATCATTTTATATATTGAATATAAGTATTATACCATAATATTCATACATATATATGAATAATAAAGACACCAAGTTCTGTTGACTCTATCTCTGTAAGTCTTTTTTCTTTCAACTTGTGGACCAATACCCTTAACCCATGCATTAGAGTACTAAGTACTAAGCTGAAAAGCTTTCTATCTGGACTTGAGTTTTTTCATCTAAGAAATGTTATTCTTGGCTGCCTTCCTGAAGCCCAGTTCTACTTTCTCTATTCTCTGGTTACTTATATCTAGAAAAATCAGCTATAACTTCTAAGTAAAAACAAAGCAGAAACTTTTTCACACTTCACTGCCCGTTTTAAAGTTTTGTTGTTGTTTTCCAGAAAATTTCTCATGCTCTGTGGATGGTTTTGCTTTTGTTTTCTTTAATGATGAAAATTGAACCTAAAGCCTAGCACATGCACTCTAATACTGAGAAACACCCCAGGTCCTGCCCTTGTTTTGAGTGCTTTGTATTCATTCTGATCTCCTGGGCACTTTTATTTCTCACATTTGGCATTAGATTGAAAATTATTTCTGTTTCTTTTTCTCTTAAACAGACTAAAATCTTCTTGATGGCAGATATATTTTATTTAATTTTCAATCCGTGTCTCAAATCTGTGCTGCTATGTTTTTAAATGACACCAAAATGATTATGAAAGAAATAATTCTCAAGGGATGTCTTAAGAAACTATCATTTCTGCCATGCAATTGTGGCTCATGCCTATAAACCTAGCTACTTAGGAGGTGGAGATCTGAGCATCGCGGTTCATAGCCAACCCGGGCAGGAAAGTCCCTGAGACTCTTACCTCCAATTAACCATCAGAAAACCACAAGTGGCACTGTGGCTCAAAGGAGTGGAGTGTCAGCCTTGAGCAAAAAGACTCAGGGAAACTGCCCTTGCATTGCGCTCAATCCCCACAACTTTCAAAAAGAAGAAGAAAGAAACTATCATCTCTTAGGCATTAATTATCCTTTATCAGAATCTAGACAATCATGAGTCTTTTAAAAAGGATTGTACTTAGTAAAGATATTAATGACTCTTATTTCTAGTTTGAGCACATAGGTAAAAAAAGAAAAATGAGAAATTCTAGTTATTGTATGGCAGATCTATAAATCAAATCAATAAGACTTAAATGTACTATTGTTTTCAATCCAATCTCATAAACATAATTCAAATATAATTATCCACACACCAGTGCTTCATGCCTGTAGTCTTAGCTACTCAGGAAGATGAAACCTTGGAACTGTGATTCAAAGCCAGCCCAGGCAGAAAAGTCTAAGAGATCCCATCTCCAATTAAGCAGCAAAGTCCAGATTGAAGGTGTGACTCAAGTAGTAGAGTACCAGAGGTGAATATACAAGCCAAGTGAGTATGAGGGAGGCTGAGTTAGAGCCATAGTATCAACACAGAAAGCAATATAATTACTTTAAGTTAATAATTTTATAACTCTATAAAATTATTTTATGATTTAAAATTTTACATACTTCTAAATTATTTCATAAGTTTATAAATTATATATAATTATTTATAAAATGTCATATTTCATGAGTAATTTGTATTATAAAAACAAATCCATAATTTGCAACACCATATCTATCATTTTCTGGAAGATTAAAGACATTTCAGTAATAAAACTCCTTACTTTAGCTTTATGTAAGTGTTCTGTCCACCTATCCCTGTATAACAAACGATTCCAAAACTTAGTAGTTTAACAATTCCTCTTTCACAGTTCAGTGGGTTGAAAATTTCAGCTGGGCAGGTTTTCCTTGGGCAATCTTCTATGGTTGCAATCAGATAGTAGTAGATTGTGGAATGATCTGAAGGTGTCTTTACTCAAGGTCTGGCACTTGTACTGGGATAGCTAGAACCAGAAACTAGCCAAGCACCTGTCTTCACACATTTTTTTTAAACCAGGCTAGCTTATTCTTTCTCATACAATGAAGATTCCTGAGCAACAATTCATGATAGAGGGAAAGCTACAAGGTTTCACTAGTTTCATTATGATTTAATGAGTAGTCACATAGTATCCAAAGATTCAAAGGAGGACAGGAACAGATCCTACCCTCTTGAAGAAAATGGCTTGTGTTTACAAAATAATAATTGACAGTAGAGTTACTGCTTTTGTAACATCTATTTTTTGGAGAATATATAAATCCAACTTAATGAAGAGTGATATCACATCAACCTGACTTCCCACAGAAAATGGAGAGCCTGAACAGATTCACAAATCTATTTGATGTATTTTATTTCAAGAACCAAGTATTCAGCCAAGGGATTATGTGCACTCTTGTTGACACAAGCGTTATAGCTTCATTTGGGAACTTGTAGGAATGCAGAATATCAGACTCTATCCCAGACTTATTGAATGAGAACATGCCTAGATACTCATATGCACATTAAAGTTGGAGAGGAACTTAGGCTATAAACTGCTGTATACAAAATACTTTGAAAACTGTAGAAACAGAAATGATACACTCCTTTTTTCAAGTTTGGAGGCAGATGGATATTAAATTTTTTTAAGCCAGTATTGGCTTGAACTCCAGGCCTGGGCACTGTCCCTTGGCTTTTTTGCCCAAATGTGGCAATCTGCCACTTGAGCCACACCTTCAGTTCTACCTTTTATGTGGTTAATTGGAGATAAGAGTCTTACAGATTTTCCTGTCCCAGCTGGCTTCAAACAAAGATTTCAGATCTCAGCTTCCTACATAATTCAGAATGTGGGCCATGAACGCCCAACTCTTCACCCTGTTTTTGAGGATAAAAGTCAGGAGAGAACAGTCAATATGCGATTGCTGCAATAAAATCTTTGATGATTTAAAATTGCATGTGTAGGTTAGATCTTGTGGCACATTCTCACAATTCCAGCATTTGGGATGGTGAGGCAGGAAGATCATAGGGTTCAAGGCCAGTTTGCTCTCTGTTGTGTAATGAGAGAGAAAGAGAAAGTGGTGATGGGGACATTCAGAGAGAAGACAAGGAGTGTGCAAGGAAGAGGAAGAAGGAGAAGAAAGGAGGGGGAGGAATGAAGAAGAAAAGAAGGGAAATAAAGAATGGGAAAGTGGCTCAGTGGTAGAGCGCTTGCCTTGCATGTCTGAGGCCCTGGTTCGATTCCTCAGCACCACATAAGCAAAAAAAAAAGAGAAAAAAAAAGCTGTAAGTGGCGCTGTGGCTCAAGTGGTAGAGCGCTAGCCTTGAGCTGAAGAGCTGAGGGACAGTGCCCAGGCCCAGAGTTCAGGCCCCACGACTGGACCTCCCCCCCCCCCAAAAGAAGGGAAATAAAGAGGAAAAGCTGCACATATGGAAGGACAGCTTTTCTTCTGGAATAAAAGATCATCACTAGCTGTGTGGGAAAATGTTTATTATATATTTATGTAAATGGCCAAGAAAATTAAGTAAAATAACTTCAAATTAGGTAATAAGTACCTTGATATATACTTAATGATTTCCATGGTAAAAAGTCACTCCTGATGTACTTATGGCAGTACAGCATCATGGTTTTTCAAGTACCATTGTCTCAAGATAAAATGAGAACAAATTTAAAACAAAAATGTTCATTAAAGAAAAATTAGTTTTTTTAAAAAAGAATAGATTCATTTGTGAAAATATACGTTTCTTCCAAAAATATGTTCAATTCAGTCATAATTTTTGTTAATTTCATTTTGTCATTCATTTCTATGTTACATGTTAACCTACAATTAAAATGCCTAGAGGAACATTCTTAAAAATACAAAAAAAAAAAAACTGTTACATTAAGTAAACACTAAAAACTAAGTTTGCTTCCTCCAAGGCCCCTGATTTTGAAAATGCATGTTGTTTGGCTCTTTTGTTCAGAACTGAGTAGAAAACCTAGCCTCCATTCTAATAACCACTATCACCACAAATTCAGTCTTTTCTACTTTTATTGTAGGCTCATTCCATAGGATCTAATCTGAAAGCCCTGAAAAGTGATGAAGGCTTCAACAGCTAGCTTCAAGCTTTGTTTCTTTTGGTTTGGATCACTCAAACCACCAATTTTTGTCACCTGATGATTTAAGTCTCCACATATTTTGAACTTTACTTTTATTGTGGAATTCTAAAATCCCTTAAAGACCTATGAGGTCCTTTTTGATCAAGGTATTATCATTGGAATCCAATCTCCATTTACTCTATTCCTGGAACTCAGAATGCACTAGTACAAGCCATTCCTTCTACTCAAAACCCCTTTTAAAACATTTCTTCTGTAATCATCTCCACTGGTTTCTTCCATAGGTTTCCTCCCGACCCCCAATAATCCAAATGGGTCTCCCTCTCTGGGTCTACAGTACACACTACATAACCATTTCATAACATTTACATTGCAATCATTTTGGTCCCTAAAGAGGCAAGTAGTGTTTCCATTTAACTGTAATTCTCAATAAACACCACTGCATAAAGAAATATATAACTTGAGATGGGGAAATCTCTAGTGATTTTAGATACTGTTTGAGAAATCCGTAACTCCTGACCCCAACTAATTTAATTCATGAAAGTGATCTAGTGTGGAGTGATTTAAATATGGGTAATATTAAGGTAGGCTTAGAGGTTGTTGGAAATCCTTTTGATGAGAATTATATAAAATTAGATAATAAAAATATAGAAATGATTGTGTACTTGGAGCTCAGGTTCAGCATTTTAACTTCTAAGATGAAGAAATAGGCATCTAGAAACCTAGTCAGGGTAAAGACTAAATCCTACTTTCATTATTACTAAGATGATTTAGTTAAGTCAATAATAATATCAGCTAAAAGAAATGAATTGGGATTGTTAGAAGAAAATTGAGATATACAGAGGGAACTCTCATCTAAAGAATGGTTCTTTTGGTGTTAGTCTCACCTTTGGTTCTATCCCAGACCCACAAAATAAGGAACTTTGGGCACAGTGCCTAGCAATCTTTTTAAATAAGTTCCAGGGAATTCTGATGCAACCTCAATTTTGATAACTACTAAGATAGGATTTTAGAGAAAAAAAAAAGTATTATACTTACATGTAGTCTCTAAGGAAGAATAAAAATTGTGATCCAAAATCCACTAAATAGAAGAAACAAACTCAAGGCAGCAATGATGACAATCCATTGGCATGTTGCTAGTATTGGTGGAAACATTAAAGTAGGCTTTGAAGTTTAAAAAATTAGGTAAAATTATCTAATTTTTTCAGTTTTAATTTGGTTTTGCCATTTTGTTTAATGACACTATCAACTTTTGAAAGGAAAATGTGTTTACTCCAATAAATCATCTAGACTTCTAGTTTCTTTAAAACTGTTGTTAGTCACTATATCTATGGACACTGGTTTATGTAAAATGGACCAAGTCTAAGAATAAGTCTAGTTCATGTTAAGTATTTTGATCAGTACTGGCACTTTAATTTTCCTGTCAACTCTGGTTGTATTTGTGATGTTACCTTATTTTGAAAGTGTAGACCCTAATCTAAACTTATTTAATGGTTCTTCCCTACCCTTCCATTTTATGAAACTGAAGGAATTTTGCAAAGATATAATGAAAATTAGAGGCCAGTCAGTATTTGGAGAAGGAAATAACATTTTTATTTAAGAAACATAGGCTGTGATGGGAAGGATTTCAAATTCTACAAGTTGAGTCCAACAACTGAATAGAATGAAAACAAAAATAAGTCCATCTAAACTCAGGCCTAACATTTTTTAGTAGGTTAACTATCTAAAACCTCAGACATGGCTTAGTTACTATCCTGACAAAACATTAGTCCAATAGGAGTCTACAGGCCTCATCTCCCCTGTGCTTCGGCATCATCACTGTCTTCACTGTGGATGTTGCCCAGGATAAGATTCCATTATGAGGATTTTAATACCCTTGGCTACCTCCATCCTCAGGGCCAGGGCTTGACTGTCATCATTTACTCTAGTCATTTATCGTATGTGTTGGGACTGCTGCCAGCTTTTGGGGAAGGGGAGGAGAGAGAATGGGGTGAGATAGAGGGGAGAGAATGGGGCAGTTGTAGGTTATGTCAACATGAAGTCCAGGAGCTTGGACCTATGTGGGCTCAAAAAGCCTTCACTTCAACTAGGCCCCTGTTCCAGAAAAAGTGGCCAATTCACTTGCTTGAGCTGTTTCAGACTCCCACCAGAAAGCCCGTATAGCCCGAAGGTGATTTGAACAAGCCTTTATTAAAAAGTAGTGTCAAGGAGTATTATATTCACCTCCCCAGTCCCCAAATACTTTTATTCAGTGCATCCAAATGATTCTTTAGGTCCTACGTCTCATGCTAGGCAGTAGCATAAGAACACTATAAATGCTTAATGTATCTAACTAATAAGTAACAAACTGTTGTCATTACTACCAAACTGATTTGGTAGATTTCAGGACTAGATAGAAAAATATGGGCTTTTCCATTTAAGAGACTTTCAAAGAACAAATACTGACTTTTAATAGTTAAATAGACCTCATTTTGATTACAGTTGGTGCAAATATGTAATACAACTTTTCTTACTCTCTTCTTGATGAGCTGTTGTTTTCTCCATTTAACCAGTTGAAAAGGATTACATCAAGAAAGGTGTCCCATATTTATAAAGATAGTCATAGAAGAAAAAAGAAAATGCAAAATTTGGTTCATGGGAAATAGAAACTTTGGCAAAAGAAAAGGCTGGGCAAAGGAAGAATTCTGAGTATTACATTTTGTACCTTGTTTGGAGACACTGGGTCCACTATAATGCATCTTACACAACAAGTGCATGGTGATGTCCTTTTCTGAAAGGATGCATGTAAAAAAAAAAGTGATGTTACCCCTAATTTTGTTAAAACCTTGTCTTTCCATGTTCCCAACAAAATTCTGACCTCAAAGACCAAACAATGTAAGAAAGATCAACATCTAAACTATTACTCCCAAGATGGTAGGATTTTAGAAGTTATATTCTTTCTTTTCTAAATTTCACCTTACTATTTTCTCCCACTTCCTGTCTCTTTATCTTATTTTAGACAAGATAGACGAGTTCTATTAAGTTCACCAGTTGAGACTGTGTGATGGGAAAGTTCTGAGAACCATCCAAGACAACTACCCAAAGTGCATACTGTTTGTGAGGATAAAATATAAATAGTATATATTGATTTATTGAATTTGTTACAACTTTTGGAGCATTTGCAACATACAAATAAGCCATATACAGAGACATAGGCCAGAGAATAATAATACAAATAAGCCATAATCATTTAACACATGATAATAAAAAGGGTATAAAAACTGACTTATTCTTTCATGTTCTCATTGTTTTAAACATATTCTTAAACATATTTAATTAAGAAGTTTCTGGAAGGTATGTTAAATGATGAAAAAATGGACGACCATGAACACACCCTTTAATTTCATTTGCAAACTGATGCTTCATTCTATAGATTGTATTTTTGATGTCCTCTTTTGGTAAGTACATAGGTAGTTGTCTAGATAGACGTACTGCTTCTCCCTGTCAAAGAAAAGTAATACATTTTATCATAATATCCCCAAAGCAAGAAACATAACAACCTAGGAAGAACTAAGAAAACTAATTATTTTTATATTGTTCACTCAATGAAAATGAAGCACCCGGTTTTTTTTTTGGTGATATAAAATTAACTTGAAAACAAGATGCTTGCTCCTATGAAAATTGTATTCTAGTGGAAAGGAACAGAAAACATGATAAGAAAAAAAATTATAGTGATTAAATTAGGCAACTTGATAAAGTAATTTGTGGTAGGAAAAGCTTACATTAAGATACAGCATTTTAAAGCTATTTAAATTTACTGTTGTGCAAAGACCATGGACAAAATAAAAGCATTTCAGGCTGAGAGAAAAGAAGTTCTGAATGAGTATAGAAGAATTACTAAAGGAAAGAAATGAGCAAGATGAGGAGTCAGGAAAGGGGCACATTACCCTCTAGGACAGTGAACTACTGTCCTCACTTCTAATTTTCAGTGGATGTTGTTTAGAAAAGTATTTACTCAATAGTTTATATCTTTCCCTTTGTCTCCCTTCTGCTATTAAAGAGATTAAGGCTTAGAAGTGTATTACAATTAATTTTAGACAAGGATATGGTATTATAAGTTGAACAACTGGGATCAATTCTAAGAGGCCTACCTACAGAAATTAACTGCAAAAAAAAAAAAAACAAACTCATCCATGAGTTTCACAACATGTGCCCAAGAAATAATGTTATGGCAAGAAACCATTACAAAATTTACCACCCTAAGTTTATGATGGAGGAAAAAAAGGTTTTTGTTTTGTTTTCTACCATTACTGGGGGTTGAACTCAGGGTCTCCAGCTTCTTTGGCTGGCACTCACTTTACCACTCAAGACATGACTCTAATGACTCTAGCCAGTATTTTGCTGGTTACTTTGGAGATGGACTCTCTTAAGACTGGCTATTGGCTAAGATCCTCCAGATCTTAGCCTTCTGAATAACTACAATGACTGACATGAGACAACAGTGTCTGGCTGATATAAAATAATAAACAACTAAACCTTTTTAGAATATATTTTTATTATTTTAAGCCATTTATTAAGGTGAAAGCTGAGACACTATTTGAAAAACAAAGCAAAAAAGGGTTGGGGGTACATATATATAGCCCAGTTGGTACAAGTGAAGCTCTGAGTTCAAAACCTGTAGGGACAAAAATCAAAATAAAACCTGGCTTGCATACTCTAATGATGTGTACCTCTAAATAACTTATCACTTTCCGAGGTCTACATTCATAAATTTCCTTTGCATTTTTGTTTAGTATAGCATTGAGAATTTCTTTTAAATCCGTTACTCCATAGAATGGGAGACAATTAGCCATTCCTTCTATTTCCAAGTGGCTTTCAGTAATGGAAACTCCTAAAAGCAAAAAACACACACAGACATAGTTTAGTTAAAATTATATTCCAGAACATGACCATTAAGAACAAAATCACTGTTAGAACATTCAGTGAACCTTCATGAGGATTTAATAGTCAACACAAAGTTTTGTTTCTTAGTTGGACAACAAAGAATTTCCCATAGGATTTCACATTAAGTCATAAGTGCTCATTGACACCACATGTCCTTTATATAATTTAATTTAATCTCCGTTACAGCTGGTCTGCTCCTTATATTTGCTTACAACATTTCGTACTTTGGAGAGAAAATGAAGTCCCATGATATTTATTAAAATAAAAATGATTTAAGTAGTTTAGCAAACTGCTGCTAAACTATTCTATTATCTATTTTAAAGTCCTAGATATTTTTCTGTATTTTAGCTTAAAATTAATAAAAGTAAAAACATAATTTATTAATATGAATTAAATTGAAGGAAGGAAATATTGATATTTTAACAAATTTTCTAGGACAAGCTAAGTGCTAGTGGCTTACAATTACAGTACTAGTTACTTGGAGGCTAAAATGGGAATTATCACAGTTTTTCAACACAGGCAGAAAAATTTATCTCAACCCATAACTAGGTATAAGTGGCATCCTAAACTACATGGCGTGAGGGGTTATTGGAGGATTTTTATGCCAGGCCATCCCAGACAGAAAATTCAGATTCTTCTTCCATGAAAAAAAAGTTGGACACATAGTGGCAAATGCCTGCAATCTGAGCATGATGGGTAGCATAATCAGATGGATTTAGCCTCAAGTGGGTTACTGGTCAAGAAAAGAGACACCATTCTAAAAGTAGTAGGTGGAAAACAGGGCTGGAGGTGTGGCTCAACAGTATCCCACCTACCTAGCTACACAAGGTCATAGGCCCAAATCTTCAGTACTACCAGAAAACTCTGCTATGATGATGTTTAAAAATGAAATATTACCTAAACTATTTTAGATAATTGTCATTAAAATTAATGCTAACTACATGATTAATTAGGTAGGTAATCTATATAGCACATAATGGAAAGCAATAAATTTGGCTGGAAGATAGCAGAAGTTTGCTTTATTTGTCTGTATTTGGTAATAGCAAGTGTAATACTGAAATCCATATACTATTAACTATAAGGAAAAGGAGTTAAATTTTAGATTAGTATCTATTAATGCATTAGAAAAATAAGAGGTGTGATGTAACTTTGAGAGATTCCGATCCTAAGGCTTCAATGATCCTAAGACTTCAATGATCCTAAGACTTCAAAGATCTAATCTCTCACCTGTTCTTAGTTACAACTAGTTTCTTGATCTGAATGGCAGATGCAATGGTGGCAGAGTATACAGTCCAGGTATTCTAATGTTTTTCCTCAGGAAACAATTGGAAAATAGGTAAGATTATATATCATAGTATTAAAAGGCAAGATAGAGTCAATAAAGAGAGACTAAATAGTTTGAGCAGCAAGAATAGTTCAAATAGGACTTGAACAGTACATAGATAGGCAAATGGTAAGCTGAAGAGTATTGTAGTTCACATCTCATTTACATATTTATATAGATATAAAAATATCCAAGCTGAGAGTGATGGTACAAGACCATAATACTAGCACATGGGAGGCAGAGCCAGGAGTTTAAGGCCAGCCAGAGTTTACAATTCAAGATCAGCCTGGGCTATATAATGAGACTCTGACTCAAAACAAACAAGCAAACAACAAAAGTAGAAGAATAAAAAAGAAATAACAAAATCTTAAACTCTGCATCTAAACATTTTTCATTTTTGCATGAATATAGTATTAATTGACTGGATATATTCTGATAATTATACATATTTCACAGATTTACTTGTTTTTAAGTTCTATGCTTATACAACCACAAATGGAGAAATTAATTTGGAACTATGTAGCATTCAACTTTCTATACATTTCCATAAAATTATGTAAAACACTTGTCAGTATTCAGGAAGAATACATGGTTTAACAAGTTTTCAATTTCCAGAAATATAAAATTATTATTAAAGCAGTATTGGAAGTTATTTTTGTCAATAAGCAAAGCTTTCAGGGTCATACTAAGACTTAAAACCAGATATATTCTTTTTTCAGATATTTTTATCCTCATCTAAAGATACTTTGTTACAACTGAAAAACTGCTGATTCAAGCTTAATATACTACTGGAAAATTCTCACTAAATTAGAAAGAAAATAGTTGCTAAAGAAACAATAAAAATGGGAGTAAAAGATGAATAAAATGAAGAAAATATGAATGTCTCTTAACCTGTTACTGAATAATTTAGTTGGAATTTGGATATACAACTTACATATCAAGTCTAAATAGCTATAACAGAGGTAAGACTTTAAAAGATTAGGCTAGATATCTTTCAAAATGCAAAAATCAATAAATTAAGTTGGAATATCAAAACATATCCTTTATACCTAACTCTTTGCTTTTGTACATTGTCTTTACATATTTTAGTTTTGTGTCTCAGTAAAACATTCCCTTAACAACCTTTTTTTCTATACTTTGGATATAACAAATTTGCCACTGTAATCATTCTTCACAATGCCTATACTCCTTGATACAGATGAAAAGAGAGGTCAGATGGCAGTTTAAGTATGGAATTTATAAAAGAGCAATTGGGGCCAGCAAAGAAAAGTCAATTATCCTAGAGAGCTATGTTTTCTTGTGGATTTCCATATTAAACAAAAGGCCTTCTAGCAAAGTCATGGAATATCATACCATACTCTCTTGAACAGCAGGACTGCTGATAATCCCATGTTTAGTAAGCCAAGCAAGTAAATACTTTCTGAAAAAGGAGTAAACATTTTTATTAAGTCATTCCAGTACCCTATACCTCTGTTTATTACATCATCTAAAGAAGATGTTTTTTTTCAAGCTCAGAGGCAATCTTACTACCTGTTTACAAACAGGTGATGACTTCTAATGAAACAAAGTCACTGATTTCTGAAAATCTGAAAAACAACTCTTAGAACAAGACTTACTTTTTCAAGCCAGAAAATATTAAATCACATGATCATACCTGGTATCAACTTTATCTTAAAACCATTCGCTGTAAGACGAGGATCAGAGAGGTAAGTCGATCCGCTGCATCTTTGGTTATTTGATGCCATTTTACATAAAATCTCTAAATAATGAGATCCGTTGAAAAGACTGAAAAAGAAATTATGGTACCTGAAGTTATTCAATATAATCAATTGAAATAAAGAAAATTTAAAGAAAAAAAAATCTCTCTAGGCTTTTTGAAAGTTTTCTTTTCTCAGTAACCAAATTCAAAGATGTAAGTAGTCCTATGAGAAGTGGTTTAAATTCCTGTTAATAATTTACAGAAGACAAACTACCTACAGTGAACATATAGAAAGGAGAAACAGACAAAAACCCCGATTTCTGCCTTCTAGGAGTGTTAAATGCTCTGTGAAATTTAAAAAATAGTCCCCTAAACATAACACAAAACTACTAACAAATATCCTCTTATGATCTTAATCAGACAGAGATATATTTTTAAAAGATAAAATAATGTCAAGTTACTATAGTGGTATATTTTGTCAAATTTTAAATTGCTTCTCAAGGTTTCTTCAACGTAAAAAATAGTAAACATACAACTTTTTCTCCTCAAAACTTGTATCTTTGGGAGTTGACCATTTCCCCATTCTTTAAATGAATATCTATCTACCATATGGAACATATACAGTGGTACATAAGCACTGGTTTATGTTCATTTTAACACTTTACCTTTTTAAAAAAAGCTAATGGCAAATTATACAGCTTTCTTAATTGATTGCTTTCATTGCATTTTATCTGTAGTTGCAAAAAAAAAAAACCCTTTAGTCATTAGCTAGTTTACATCTGTGATTCTTATCTGATCACTGTATTTAACACAGTGACTATGACAGGATGAAAAGTAATGATTACGTTTTTTAACAACTTGTGTAAAAAAAGAAGAAAATGCAATTATGTCTTTGCTCATCAATTTTGTATGACTTCAAACTCCACTGAATGTGAGGAGTCACATATAAACTGTCACAAAGAGGAAATCTTTAACTATATATTAGATAAACTATGCCTCATCTATCCACATTCTGATAATCAGTCTGAGAGCTGGGAGTAATGAGAAGTAGGTATACACACACACATACACACACATATAAAATTTAAAAGCCTGTGTTTCAGTTTCCTCATCTATGAAATGTAGATGATAAAACCTGACTCACAAAATTGCTGGGGCCTGTAAAAGGTCATTGCAAAGTATCACACTGATGCTCAATAAGCATTAGTTACTACTGTATTTCTAAGCATTTATTTTGTATTTTACTAAGAAGTAAGCTACATAACTAACATTAGAATTCTAGTGAACAGTCTGTACCCTTACTTACTTTGCTAGAATGATGAGATAATCAAAGAAGACTCAGTTTTGAAAAACTTGAAGCAGTAATTTTGAAAGAGGATGCCACATTTCAGGAGGAGAAAACAATTATGTGTTTAAATTATGTTTGTTATATGCATGCTCAATTAAAAGAAAAGTTTACTTTTAGGACAGTAGGGGTCTAAAATGTATTTCTTTTTGAGTAACAAATCTAACAGAAAAAAATTTAAGGTATAATTTGGACATGTACTTGAAAATCTAAATAAAAAATTATAAACACTATTCAGAAAAACAGTGGAGTGTAAAAATTCACATGTGCTTGTTTTTGAGAATACAAAGTAGTACTATTAGGTCAGAAGTATACTGAAAAATATAAAAGAATTGTTATCAAAGACATTAGAAAGAAAAATACATGTGTGTGTGTGAGAAAGAAGGGATAAAGAAAATGTGGCAAAACCTTAATAACTGCTGATAAAAGCATTGTCTGTATAATTTTACTTTAGTGTATGTTTAAAATGTTAAAGCATTACAAAATCAAAGAGGATCATTATAATCTAACTTCAAAATTGCTCCAGTGAAGTCACTAACATAAGGAGATACATATTTGACATTTACTGAATGTAGAAGTGTATTCTGAACTTGGATACTAGATAGTATTCTTGTGTACTAGCAAAAGCAGTCTAAAATTCTTTATAAGTAATTAATTCCAGATATTAATCAATATGCAATAATAAGTTGCCCTGTGGGATTTAAACCCCTTCATACAACTACTTAAAATAAAAAAAAAGAATTTAGCTAAAAAAACATTTAAAAAGATTTCCTTAAATATCACTTGTTCTGAGTGAAAAACAGTTTTTAACTTTTACCTCCAATTTCTAATCTAGTATGCATAAACGTTCTTAAAGTTGGAAAACTATATTCCTTCATCATACCTTTCTGTAAGTATAATTGGCTGGTCCAGTGGCTCTGCAGGAAGTTTATGATTCTCAAGAAGTCTTTTAAATAGCAGGGCTTCTTCTACCCTGTATGGATTCAGTAACATTACCTCTGTTTTGGATGCAACTAGCCATGCATCAGGAAACCTAAGATTGTGGATTAAGCAAAGTTCATCCTTCTCTTCTGAGTCAAACTCCTTTTGTTTCTCAAAGTTTATTTTTAAGTTTTCCATTGAAAAAGGTATCTCTATTATTTTAATATTTTTACTCCGTTTTTTTTCATTTTGGGACTGAAAGAGCTCATCAAGTTTTGGCTGATTAGACAAAGAAGTTTTCAACTTGTGTTTCTGTGCCAAACTCCAGGTGCTGGTGGGTTTTATCTTTTTTCTGTTATCTTTTAATGATATTTGTGACTCTCGTTCCATGGCTTTCTTCATTTGAGTATTGTATCGTTCCAAATCTTTAGTTGCCTTTTCTTCATATCTAAAAATAGAAAAACTGATGTCATATTCTAATATACATTTATCAGATGGATATGAGTTGCTCACTCCTTTAATCCTAACTACTTATGAAGCTGAGATCTGAGAACTGCAGTTCAAAGAGAGCCCAGGCAGGAAAAGTCCATGAGATTCTTTTCTCCAATTAATCGCCAATAAGCCAGGAGTGGAGCTGTGGCTCAAATGGTAGAGTGGTAACCTTCTGTGAAAAAGCTAAGGACAGGGCCCAAACACAGTTCAAGCCCTAGTACTGGCTCAAAAAAAAAATCATCTAAAGAAAATTTTGTAAAAAACAAAGAACTGACAAAGAACTGATACTCAAGGTTGAATAATGACAATGAAATGTCCATGGGGTTACCCCTCCTGTGTATAATTACATAAAATCTGAACAAAATATAAAAGCAAACTATTTAAAACTGGTACAGAAGAACAGTCAAAACCAGACAAATAGATTTATATTTGTATGTTTATCCAACTTGTAACCAGAGGACCAGCCCTAGAGTAAGGAGATAAGGAATGCCAAGAACTAAGTAAAAAAGCTGTTGAGTACTAGACTGAGTCATCAGAACACACAGCTACTTGCTTCTAGAACAACATGAAATTGAGAGAAAATCCCAGAGAATCCCTTGTGTGGGAGCCTAGAGGAAACCAACATTTACAAGGCTAAATGAGCAGACCAGAGATTTCAACCACTGCTCAGTACAGGGAAAATAAGAGTTTGAAATTTGAGTTATACATTGTGTTGTGGATTCACAAATGTTATGAGCTTCTAATTAAAATAGGAATAGTGCCACATTTTAGTTAAAATCTTGTCCTATGGAAGTGGTACTGGTGCTCAAGTGGTAGAGCTGACCTTGAGCAAAAGAGCTCAAGGACAGCCCCCAGGCCCAGAGTTCAAGACCCAAGATTGAAGGAAACAAACAAACAAACAAACAAAAAATCCTGTCCTAGAACTAAGAAAAATAAGACCCAGAACAAAATGCTTAGTCTTCCCAATAAAATGTAAAATAAAGCCCACAGCTTAAAGTGACCTATAACTTAAAAGTATGGAAGAACAAAAGTTAACACTTTTCAGAAAAAATAAACAACTTTGAGTTTTAAGTATAATATATACAATGTCCATTATATATGTAAAAGTTACCACTCATGCAATAATACAGAAAAAGTAACTAGTAGAATTCAATGTCTTTAAAAGACTTATTACAAGTAAGTGCTTAAGAGTTTAAGATGACCCTTACAGAAGAGTTAAAGAGAATGGGGAAATCTCAACAGAGAAGTATTTTAAAAAAGAAAGATGGAAATTCGTGAACAAACACAGTATCTGAAATGTGTTCATTAGGTAGCTTTAGAAGCAGATCAGAGATGGTAAACAATACAACAACAAAATACCTCAAAACAAAAATACCAAAACAAATCAGGGGATGAGGGAAGAAGAAAAGACAAATGAATATCATTAGGAACAATTCAATTATTCAAATATTTCAATTTAAGTATTTGAATTTCAACTCAAATATTTAATGTAGCAAAAAAATAAAAAAATCAACATATACAGAAAAAATATCCTTCAAAAAGATTAGGTATTTTCAGATAAAAGATATTTTTTGTCAGCATATCTAGCCAGGCATTCGTGGCTCAGGCCTGTAATCCTGTAATCAGGAAGCTAAGATCTAAGGATCAGGGTTCGAAGCCAGCCTGTGAGAATCTTATCTCCAATAAACTAGTCAGAAAAAGCCAGAGGTGGTGCTGTGGTTCAAGTGGTAGACTACTGGCCTTGAGTCAAAGAAGCTCAGGGACAGGACCAAGGCCTTGAGTTCAAGCAAAGAAAGAAAGAAAGAAAAAGAAAGAGAGAGAGAGAGAGTGAAGGAAGGAAGGAAGGAAGGAAGGAAGGAAGGAAGGAAGGAAGGAAGGAAGGAAGGAAAGAAGGTTGGTTGGAAGGAAGGAAAGAAAGAAGAGAAAGAGAAAGAAAGAAGGAAGGAAGTATGGAAGAAAGGGAGGGAGGGAGGGAGGGAAGAATGGAAGAAAGGAAAGAGGGAGGAAGAGAGAAAGAGAAAGGAAGAGAGAAGGAGAAAGAGAGGGAAAAAGGGAGAAAGAGACAGACAGGAGGAGAGCAAGAAAGAGAGAGACCAGGAGAGAAAAAGAGAGTATCAAACGTAAGTAGAAATATACTTACTAGGTTTCTACATTTTATGTGAGATGGCACATTACTAACACTAAGTAGACTATGATAAATGTATTTATTAGTGAAGAAAAATAATTTAAAATTAATAGAACAATTAAAATTAGACGCTAAAATATATTCACTGGATCCCTCCCCTCTTTCTCTCAAAAAAGAAAAAACAGAACAAAACATATGGAATAAACATAAAACTAACAGGAAAATGCTACACTTAAATCAATGATAACAATGTTTAGGGTTACATAAATATTCCAATTAAAACAGATTTAGTTAAAAGCCAACTTTTATGTGTCTACAATAGTTACACTTTTATAAGACAAAGTGTAAAAGAATAAATAAAAATACAGAGGCTAGGCTTGGTAGCTCCTACCTATAATCTCAGTTACTAGGGAGGTAGGGATAGGAAGAATAAAGAGGCCAATCGGGGCAAAAAATTAGGAAGACTCCATTTCAAAAACTGAGACTTCATCTCAACCAATCGGTAAGCCAGGTGTGGTGGACACAGGCCACAGGGACACAGGCTTGTGTCCCTGAACCCACCCACTTGGGAGGCTGTAGGTAGATGACTCCTGGCTGTGGTGAAGTCCCTAGGTGATATTCTAGATGCTTGAGTTAGCCCCGTAAGTCAGGTTGCCCTGATCTGGCCCAACCACAATTGTCAATTACCCCTCACAACAGTCTTCAACCTCCTCATTCTTTCGTATTTTCTCATCCTGATGTCTGGATGGAAGCAGCCTATCAGTCTTTCCTGACATTAAACTTTTCCTTCCTTGGACATGTGTGGTATGCTTTATTTGACTGCAGTCTGAGTCCCACTGTAAGCAAAAACACAACCCTATACCTGAAAAATAGTTACTGGGAACAGGGCTGAAGAGGTAGCACATCTACCTAGCAAGCACAAGGCTCTGTGAATTTAAACCCCAGAATACCTCCCCTCCCCGAAACAAAAAGGAAAGAAAAAACAGAAACATATGTTTACTATTAGGGAGGTATGATGACAAAAGGGATTACTAAAATCACAAATGTGTATGTACCTAATATACACAGCTTCAAATGATATTGAACAAAACCTCTAAGATTTAAAGGTAGAAAATTCCAGAATAAGAGTTGGCAATATTAATACTCTCTTCCCTCAGTGATTGAACTAGACCCCCAAAAGCTGTCACTGAATTTACAGATTCTAACAACACTTCAACCATTTCAACTTAATTAAATACTATTTTAGAATACTATTGTGTAGCCATTATGACATTACTGGTTCTCGGCCCACCCTGCCCCCACCCATACTGGGGGTTGAACTGCTTGTTTAGGTAGGCGCTCAAACAAGCCACACGCCAGTCCCTTTTTAACACTGCTTTTTGCCTAGCTGGCCTAGACTATGCCCCTCCTATTTGTGTCCTTGGAAAGGACAGGCCTGTCCTGCTGAGACCATCATTGTGCTTTTCCACAGCTGGGATAGCAGGTATGTGACACCATGCCCAGTTATTTGTTGAAATAGAGTGTTGTGAATGTTTTTGCCTGGGCTGGCTTCAAACATAAGATTCCCAATCTCTGCCTCCCAAGTAGTTAGGATTATAGGCTTGAACCATGTACACTGAAGTGTACATGGAACATCCAATAAATTTCTCTGTTGATGTTAAACTGGAAATCAGAAATTTATTTAGAAAAGCCCTAAATATTTAGTTTGTAAAAAAATAGAATTTTACTAATAGTAGTCACAAACTGAAAATTCAAAGACCCATGAATTGGAAAGTGATTGAAAAAATTTTGGAATGCTTACAAAACTGAATATTCCTCCCTGGTTTAAAAATTAATGATTAATCACAAAATATTTTGTTGAGAAGTCAAATACATAATTATTTATACATGAATTTTAACTACTGGTAAAACGAAGTAGTATAACAGAAAGCAAAACTATAGTTGTAAGCTGGGTGCTGGTGGCTCATGTCAGTAATCCTAGCTCCAACTACGAGGCTGAGATATTAGGATCAGAGTTCAAAGCTGCTTGAGCAGGAAAGTCTGTGAGACTCTTTTTTTTTTTTTTTTTTGGTCGGCCGTGGGGCTTGAACTCTGGGCTTGGGCGCTGTCCCTCAGCTCTTCAGCTCAAGGTGAGGGCTCTACCACTTGAGCTACAGCGCCACTTCCGGTTTTCTGGTGGTTTATTGGAGATAGGAGTCTCACGGTCTCTCCTGCCCGGGCTGGCTTTGAACCGCGATCCTCAGATCTCAGCCTCCTGAGTAGCTAGGATTACAGGTGTGAGCCACCAGCGCCCGGCCTCTGTGAGACTCTTAACTCCAGTTAACCACCAAAAAGCCATAAGCAGAGCTGTGGCTCAGGTGGTAGAGTTCTATCCTTGAGCAAAAAAGAAGCCCATGCATAGTGCCAGGTCCCTGAGATCAAGCCCAGGACTGCAGCAGCAGCAGCAGCAGCAGCAGCAGCAACAACAACAACAACAACAAACTGTGATTATCTGTGGAACCTACCTGAGATGTACCAGGAGAGGCCTTTTTTTTTTAGGAGAGGTTTTTATAGAGTGATGATCTATACCTTATTAGAGATTTTTTTTGAATAAGTTTATATATTTATGTCGGGGAGCAGGCATTCAAAAAGAAAAATATGTAACACTAATATGGAATACATACTACCAAAGGCAAATTTACATAGATTAATACTGTAGTTAGTACATACTAATAAAAATTTCATGGGCTGGGAAGGTGGCTCAGTGGTAGAGCGCTTGCCTTGCATGCATGAGGCCCTGGGTTCTATTCCTCAGCACCACATAAGCAAAAAGAAAAGAGCCGGAAGTGGCGCTGTGGCTCAAGTGGTAGAGCGCTAGCCTTGAGCTGAAGAGCTGAGGGACAGTGCCCAGGCCCAGAGTTCAGGCCCCACGACTGGACCAAAAAAAAAAAAAAAAATTTCAAGCCACTAAACTAGCGCACAGAATAAAAAATTACTATGATTTAATAGCCAAATGTTGATTTTTCCATGATAATTCTCATTTTAGACATTTATGAAAAAATAAACTCTAATAAGCTGAACATAATTAAACCATCTAATTTCATTCAATTTCAAAAGGGATGTTTCAAAATTACAGTAGGGAAATTGTTACAAATTCTTTTCTTTCTTTTCAGTAACAAAAAGAACAAAACAAAACCTCAAGAGCCAAAAAGCCTAGAATGGCAGTTAGATCATTCTTTGTAAAAAATTGAGATACCTGGGCACCAGTCTTAGGCCTAGATTGAGGTTAGGTGGCTATGTTTAAAAATCGGAATTGGAACTATTGATGAATTCAGCTAAGTATAATAATAGTTCGAAACACAAATCTTGGAGAGAGCTTCTCTTACTCTTAAAATATCAACTGGATTTTATTGTAGGTAATATGCACATAGCATTAAAGGAAAACCTTGTATATGTTATGGAAATAAAAGTGATGTATAGGCACCAGAGTTGCCATACTGGTTACAAAATCTAGAAATGTTTGCTTAGGAAATGACTAGTTGTTGAGATGTTTAAGAAAAATGTCAAGATATAGGCCAAAAGAATATTACTCTAGGATTCCCTTCTAGCCACATCCCCTCCAGCATATTAGTTCTTGATTATAGCCATTCTAACTGGGGTGAGGTAGAATCTCAATGTTGTTTTAATTTGCATTTCTTTTATGGCTAGAGAGGTTGAGCATTTCTTCTTCTATTGGACATTCTTATTAGCTCCAGAGAGGTTTCTCTTTAAGTCTTTAGCCCACTTATTTATTGGGCAGATGTTTCTTTGAGGATTTGTTGTGGGGGTACTTAATTTTTTTTGAGTTCCAAGTATATTTTAGATATGAGACCCTTGTCCGTTGTATGGCTAGTGAAGATCTTCTCCCAATCCATGGGATTTCTATTGATCTTGCTAGCTATGTCCTTTGCTATGCAGAAACTCTTCAGTTTCATGCAATCTCATTTGTCCAACCTTTCTTTGAGTTGTTGTGTTTCTGGGTCTCTATTAAGCAAAGTTCAGCCTGTGCCAAGGAGACCTAGGGTTTCTCCTATTCCTTCCTATAATATTTTCAGGGTGTCTGCTTTGACTCCGAGGTTTACCATCCGTTTGGAGTTGATTCTGGTGCAGGGTGTTATGTAAGGACCCAGCTTTAGTTTTCTACAGTGATTAACCAGTTTTGCCAGCACCATTTATTAAAGAAGTTGTCTTTCTTCCATTCTATTATTTTTAGCTCCTTTATTGAGGTTAGGTGGCTATTGGTTTTGGATTCATTTCTGGGTTTTCAGCATTGTTGGTGGGAGTATAAACTTGTTCAACCACTTTGGAAAGCAGTATGGAGTCAAAAGTCTCCACATAGACCTCCCCTATGACCCAGCAATCCCGCTTTTGGGCATTTACCCAAACGATCACAAATAAGGCCATACTAAGGCTACCAGCACAACTATGTTTATTGCAACATTATTTACCATAGCTAAGATATGGAACTATGGAACCAACCCAGATGCCCTCAATGGATGAATGGATCAAGAAAATTTGTTTTATATATATATATATATATATATATATATATATATATATATATATATATAATGGAATTCTATGCCTCCATCAGAAAGAGTGAGATTACCCCATTTGTTAAGAAATGCAGACTTGGAAAAAATTATATTAAGTGAAGTAAGCCAAGCCTGAAGAAACACAGGTCACATGGTTTCCCTTATTTGCAATAACTAGTACAGTGTAGGACAAGGAGAAACGGCCAAAACCTATGTACATATAAGATGATGTTAAGCAAAATGAACCCCAAGATAGGCGCACAAATATTTAACTTTCTTGCTATTGTTTCTAACGTATTTATAATGTACCATGTGATTTTTTTTGTTGCTTTGTAAGTTCCTCCCCCACAGTATAACCCCTGTTTTCACTGTATTTGATGTCGGTGCCCTGCATCTTGTATATACACTTCTCTAATTCGGGGAGGGGAAGGGAAAAAACAAAATACTTAAATAAGGATACAGGCTGACCCATCGTAAGGAGATGTACAAAACACTATGTTGAAAACAAACTTTACAACTTCTGGGGGGTGGGGGTGGTGGTAGTTGTGGAGGTGGAAGGGAAGGGATGGACGGTAGGGGGAAAACAATGGAGGAGGCAACAATGCTCAATAGGAAATGTACTCATTACCTTGCTCATGTAACTGTAACTTCTCTGTACAGCATTTTTACAATAAAAAATGTACAAAAAAAGAATATTGCCCTATTCTCTCAGTTCATAATTCATGAAGATAGTGTTTCAAATTTTAAACAACATTCTTGAAAGAACTGTAATTAATGCTGACAGTGAGACTAAGAGAAACCATAATATAGCAGGTAGTTTGTACTCAGCACATGTTTGTTGAATAAATAAATATTATCTGATTAAGAATGTGAAAGAAACAGTAAAGACCTTGTGGGCATGATCATGCCTACCTAATTCTAGTTACTTGAGGGGCAGAGATTAGGAGAACTATGGTTCAAAGCCAGCCTAAACTTTATCAACATCTGATCCAACATGCTGCATGATGGAGCATGCCTGTAATCCTAGCTATGTGAGAAATATAGGCAGAAGCACTGAAGTCCAAGCTAACCTAGGGAAAACTTTGAGCCCCTACCCAAAAAGCCCTAAATCAAAAGAACCATCCAGAAGCTAAAGGACTGTGGCTCAAAAGTGTGTTGTCTGCTTGCCCAGTAAGCACAAAGATTTAAGTTCAAGCCTCAAAGCCAAACCCATTACTACCCCCACTATCCCTCTCAAAGACTTTATCTCATTGTAAATTATTATTTAATATAATGTATCATGTATAACAAAAATTATTTTGGTTAATTACCATGACACACACCAGTTATACTTAGCATATGAAGTTCTGGATTAGCCATACAAAACACATGATTTTCAAGGATACTTTCAACAGGTACTAGAAATAAGTATTTTTAGCTCTTGACATTCGAAAGTCAAGATTTTTCCAATGTGGTGAAAAATGAGTTCGAGATAAAGGTCACCATTTGTAATTAATTATAATGTGCAAATTTTCACATATGGTATTAATCTTTTGATTTTTTAAAAAGTCAAACTTAATTAGTTCCTTGGGAAATGTAAAAAGTTATGTCCAAAGGAATATTAGGTAAATGTTAAGTAAAAACAGCTGCTACCTTTGTATTTTATGTTAAGAGATCTAAAAACTTGAAAGGAAAATTTGATCAGCAGTCAATTCTAATGTTTTTTGAGATTAAAGATTACATTTAATTATAAAGTTAATTTACCATTTTTAGTTACACTCCCATTGAAGAATTACCCTTGGTTATTTTTAAGTAGGGATACATTTCATAGCTACTGCAAATTAACACAAATTGACAGAGACCACCCCTCACAAAGGCAGGTCACATGGAGAAACACGGTTTCCAGTCCACTAAAAGGAAAGGAGAGAAAGATAAAAGAGCAAAACAAACCCAGAAAAGAACTTAAAAAATGGCTCCTTTTTCTTTACCAGAGTCCCTTATATCCTCTTCCTGTCAGAGCGGAGACATTTCTGTTTCTCTAAACATCCTATTCCTTCTAGGCTCTAAAATCTTTCTGGTTTGTTTCCACACAGGGAAGCAACTTCCTGTCCCATATATGAGATTAAGCCAAACTACTATGTGTTTCCATAACTCACTATATTTTATCTTGAAATTTATTATTGTTTGTGTGCTTTTTCTTTTTCTGTTTTTTAGGGGGCCAAAGAGGGTGCAGGAAAGAAGGAAGAATGAACAAATGCAATCATAGTATTCAGTATACACCATATGAAAAATGAACTATATAAGACATAGAAGGGGAAACCTGGGGAAACCTGGGGAAAAGCGAAGGAGGGGGAGACATTGTCCAAAAGAAAAATGTATATATTACCTAAATTGTGAAATGGTAACACCTTAGTACACTATCTTAATAATAAAAGTTATATTTTTAAAAACTCATCGTATTTTATATTACTGCATGTTTAACTGACTCTTTACCAGAGTGTTCCATTTATAAATAAGGAAAGTGTGTTTTGTTTGTAACTGGTAGTGAGTAGCTGGAAAACATAGGGTCTACAAATACAGATTTTTCAGTAAGTATTTCCTAACTGAAGGAATAGAATGGAAAGGAGAACGGGAGGGAAGGAAAAATAGAAGGGAATTAGGAAAAGGCAAAGGGGGAAGAAAAGGAGAGAAGGATTGAAGACCTACAGGAGGAGTCCACTATTATATTCTTCACTATTCCTTGCAGAATTGGTGATCATGGTAAGAATTTCAAGATAAAGAATGAATGGAAGTGCTCTACCTTTTCACTAATCATGATTTGGGACTCAGCTGATCATGGTCCTATATTTTTTGTTTTCTATCTCTACAATTCAAATTAAAATATTTTGACTCAGATCAAGTGAAAATTGTCATTCACAACAGAGAAATATCCTTTCACAGAACAACTGTCTCTACTTCTACAAGAACTGAAAACATCTATTTGGTTTTCTCTTTCCAGATAACTATCAATTGATGAGATTTCTTAGAAAATGGATTTATTGTACCTAAAAATCTATTATCTTTTTTATTTTTAACTGGTACTATATATATATATATACTATATATATATACTATATATATATATATATATACTACACATACATATATATGTATATATACATATATATACTACACACACATATATATACTACACATATATACTACACATATATATACATATATATATATACTACACACATATATATATGTGTGTGTAGAGAGAGAGGAGGAATATGTGATATTTCTATAAATTCCATTTATCTTTAGACTTGATAATTCTTTAGATAAAATTAAAGACAATTATAGTTATGTGCATGATTCAAAATAAACTTCTCAAGATTTGTTATTTATAAAATTAGAATCTCAAAACATCAAATATTTAATGTATCAAGAACTTTATGCCTTTAAAAAAGTTGTGACAAATTATTTTATGGTGATGATTTCTTTATATTTTAAATACTGAAATATACATGGAATAGGTGATAGTGTGTGTGAAATTTGCTTCAGGTAATAAAAGGAGAGAAGGTAGGGAGAGGTATGCAGGAAGCAGGGCTGATCATGTTATATACAGTGGCCAGTGAAATGAGGTCATGGATTCAACACCCACTATAGTTTGTAAGTTGTTACAAGGAAATTTCAGAAGTTGTGAGTTATACCGAGTAGGGACAGTATTAACACCACTAAATTGATCCTGTAGCAATGGCACAATTCTTTTACTGTGTTACATATTCTGGCAACCAATTTTTAAAATGGGATAGTCAAGGTATTAAAAACATCATTACTTCAAATCGGTGAAGGTTTGTACCAAACAAGCAAGGAAAAGAGTAAGCCTTTCCAAAATAAAACAAAAAAGCACCTCAAACTCTCCAAATAAAAACATCTGAGAAAAAAAGTGACACCAAAAAACACTCTACCTAAGCCAAGAGGAATTTTTCCATTCTGCTTTTCCTTAAACATGAAGTTAAAAAACTTGCTTTCAACCAGTGAGTCATATAGAATGGGAACAGCCGAGCATTTGGGTCACATGCAAGCTCTGGAAACTTACTTCAACTTTTCCTCTTTAGTCAATGTCTTCCACAGTTCTTCAATTTGTACTGCTGCATCCTCCAAACTGGTCTTAGGATTTTCTGTGAGAAACTGAGCACGATGATCTTGAATAAAAATGGCACTTGCTGACATGGGTTTCTTGATCACGTGATTACTAATTAAGTCATAAGCTGTAAGCTGTCCTGACTTGTTATCTATTACATTTGATTTTTTACTATAGGAACCATCACTGAGACTCTTTTGTTCAAGGCCTTGATCATTATCACTTATTCTGCAGGCTAAACTGTTTTGAGGCACTAAAATTTTCACAGGTTCAATATTCTCTCCAACTGAATTAAGTAAATTTCCCTTGCTCCAGTCCTCTGCACAAATATCTAAAGACTTTTCAGGAGACAATGCTTCTTTATGCTTCCCACTATCATCTATATGGCTTTTACTGCTATTTTCTAATTGTATATGCTTAATAGAACCTTTGAAACAAGCTTCACTACCTTCACTTTGGATATCCTCCCAGGATAAGTTATTCCTTATGTTTTTTTCAACTATATTTCTAGTGTTCTTACTGATGTCAGAATTTTCACTATTAAAATGAGCATCACTACTATTTATTTGGTGATTTAAACAATGCTCAGTGGTTTTTTGAGATTCATCATTATGTACACCTTTTTGGGAAGCTATAGTTTCAATATCACCATTTGGACATTTATTTCCAGATGTTTCTATTTTATTAAAAAGCACATCTGCTTCTACTGTTTCAGCTGAGGAAACATCTGTTTTATCATTTTCATGAGAATTTGTACTAGGTACTGGTCCGTAAAAAGTCATCATCAGATTTTCAAGAGCAATTAAAACAGATTCCTAAAAATAGAAATTAACAAATATTAGGGGAATATAATGGAAAGATGCATAAAATTTAAAGGAAAAAATATTAACAATAAGTCTCTTTTACACAAGATAATTAAGAGTACATAAGTATATAAATAGTGTAAATTCATACAGTAATTAACTGAAAATTGTTACCTTATTCTGTAATAATACTTGACTTTTATCTGGTGTTAAATTTACATCCACATCAGCTGTAGGAACATCTATTTTCAGAAAGAAAATTGGATACAAACGAGTGGATTCCTTTAGGCATTTAAGACTGTAATAACGTCGGACTAACTGGAAATACATGCAATGAATAAAAGACAAAAACATCATGTAAACAAAGACAGTATTGCCAACTTTATAATACCAACAAAAGGGGCTGGGAAGGTGGCTCAGTGGTAGAGTGCTTGACTTGTATGCATGAGGCCCTGAGTTCGATTCCTCAGCACCACATAAACATAAAAAGCCAGAAGTGGTACTGTGGCTCAAGTGGTAGAGTGCTAGCCTTGAGCTGAAGAGTTGAGGGACAGAACCCAGGTTCAGAGTTCAGGCTCCATGACCGACAAAAACAAAACAAAACAAAAAACACCAAAAGGAGTCACTTTCATTGGAAATCTGAGCACATAAAACTGTGTATCTAGGAAAGTAATATCTAAGTAGTAGTAACACTCATTTGGAGACCTCAAACCTATATGAATCACAAGTTTTCATAAGAAGTACAAATATCAGGGCAATTGGTCCTATGGGTAGAAACCATAAATGTTTTGAAGACTTGGGGTTCAAATCAAAACTCTGTGACTTTCTGGTCACATTCCTTAAAATAAACATTTAGCATTGCTTCCTCTGTAAATACAGATAACAAGGCATCACTGGCTTGTGGCGAAGAATAAATGAGACAATATATATAAGTACCTCCCATGATACATGAAACTATTTATCATCTTCTTTTACTTATTTTAGAGCTAATTCTTAGAAGTCGCGCTTTGTAACAATCTGACAAATGACAGAGATGTTTTAAAATTTCTGATCCAAGTACATTTTTATTAAAAGTGATTACCTTTAATATGTCTTTTTGATGTACTGGTCGACTATTTATGAAAATGAAACTTCTCTCTGGGGTTGAAAGACTTGTGGAACTGTGGTCAGCATCATGCTTTGGAAAGAATCCACTAAGATAAATCTATAATGATAATAGGTAGAGAATATCAATGTCAACAATGTAGTTCCAAAGGCCAGGCTATACGCAATATATTAAAAGGTATAAAAAGCTAGGAATGAAATTTCCCACTTAAGGTTGAAAAAGGCATATACTTTCTGAAAACCTATGAATTAAACTTGAATAAAATGCTGAAGCATACTAAACTGGTACTCTTTGCTTTTCTTTTTATAATTCCAAGGAAAAATGGACCTGTATAAAACCTTCGTGAATGGTCTTAATTTCAAATACTAAACAAATAGCATACATTCTCAGCTTATACTCACCTTTAAAGAAAAGAAAACTTCTTTCTTCACATTGTGACTTTTCTCTAGCTATTTATCTTTTTCTCTTCAACCATGTTTTCTCATAAACTTCTGCTGTTATCTTTATGGGTATGCTAAAAAAGTCAATCTAATGAATTTCATTTCTGAGTTTAATCTTCACTTTGCTTAGAAAACCTTTCTATGAGAACTTCACCTATTATTTATATGCTATCCTTCTCTATTCTACAAATGACAAGTAAGAAGAAAATCAAAGCTACGAGGAAAAAATGAACAGAGGGGAGATTTAGGGATTGAAGGTAGGAAATGTGTTCTTATTTTTACTGCTAGATAATTAAATCAGCTAAAAACAATATAGAGGATTGTTAAGAATAAGCTGAAGCTAGAATCTACTATGAGCTATGTGATTCTGATCAAGTTCTTTAAAATTCAGTCCCATATATGTAAAAACTAGAAATAAATGTGTTGTTAATCTGTTAATAAACATTAATTGTAAAAATTTAGCTTAGTATAAAGAAAGCTAAATACCAATGGAAGTGAAAGTAGTGTTCTTTTTAACTAAGCAGAAACCATGAGGCTCCTTACCAACATAGCTTGTAGGCTGTCACCTATGTCTAAGGCTTACCCTTGAAAATAAGTGTTTAAAGAGAGGCAGTACTAAATTTAGAACACTAAGTGCATTATTGTCACAGTGCCAAATTGTGCTAATTTGAAAAAATAAATTAATAAGTCTGGATATCCATTATAAAATGATACCACTTAATTTACTGTAAAACTTCACAGCATTTATAACTGGTTGTATAATTTACCAGGTAACATGAAACTTTTCTTGGGTGCACCTGCTGGTCATCTGGGAAGGCCTGTTTAGATTCTGAAAGACTTATGGTGTGTGGATTAAAAAATAAAGAAAAAGAGACAGGGAGAGAGGGAAGGAGGATAAAAAGGAAGAGAAAGAGAAAGAAAGGAGTAATGTAAGGTAAAGAGAGCTAAAAGTTTCGGTTTGTCTTTTTTTCTGCTTTCTTTCTGCTACGTCCTTCTCAGTCTGCTTTGCTGGTTTCTCTCCTGGTACCCCTGAATTCTATTCTCAGGTGCTTCTTTCTTGTTTTCTCATTAAATTTCTCTGAGTAAGCTGGTCACTAGTAGCTCATGCTCGTAATCCTAGCTACTCAGGAGGCTGAGATCTGAGGATTGCAGTTCAAAGCCAGCCCCAGCAGGAAAGTCTTGAGACTCTTATCACTAACTAACCACATATAAAATAGAAATGGAGCTGTGCCTAAAAGTAGTTGAGTGCTATCCTTGAGCACAAAAGCTCAGGGACAGCACCCAGGCCCTGAGTTCAAGACCCATGACGAACAACAAAATTTCTCTGAGTATTTCATTAGCATGGAAAATACTTGGCACTGCTGATATCAATGTTCTATTTTTTTCACTCTCAAATGTCTATTAAGGTTCTTAAACTGTCATAAAAATAATCTTACTGCTGGGTGCCAGTGGCTCACTCCTATAATTCTAGCTACTCAGGAAGCTGAAATCCTGAAGATTTATCTTATATCCAAATAACCAGCAAAAAATAGCCAAAAGTGGAGGTGTGGCTCAAGTGGTACAACACTAGCCTTAAGTGAAAAATAAGGGAAAGTATCCTGGCCCTGAGTTCAAGCCCCAGTACTGGCACAAAAAAATAAAATAAAATCTTATTAAAAACTTTATAAAGTATTTCATCATATTTCTACTCTGTTATTCAGTGAGCAAATCTGTATTCTTTATCATAATAAAGTCCAGAGATTTACAGTCTGTCAAATATATTTTTTTTCTATTGTCACTGTACTGAAAAACCTTGACTAGTCTCCTAATGCTAATCTCTTTAAGCATTCACCATTTTATAAGTTAATAACTTAGACTACATTTCTAAGGTAATAATTTAAATACTCTCATTAGGATACTGAAACAAGTTCATACATAAATTCTCATCTCCCTTCTAACTGAAGCCTATACAATAGTGATAAAATCAATGTGCAAAATAATCTCAAATGGCATAACCATATAGAAATTTTAAAAGGATGTAAAATATATAAGAGGAAGTAATGGCTCCAGGTAACAGAAACAGGATGAATCACTTGTAAATTAAATTGTGGTATAAACAAAAAAGCACTCAATATAAGGAAGTGGTTTGAAATCAGTCTTTCCACTGGAAATAGGGAGTTCAGATAGCAACAACTTAAAAACACTATGACCACTGGAACTGTCTGCCAGAACCAGAGGAAAGAACAGGGACAATTCTCAAACCAAGAACAAGGCTCAGCCAAGATGGCCAGAAAAAGGAGTCAGTAAAATTAGGACTAGCGAGGATAGTCGGTATTTGCCAAACAAAACAAACAACAATCATAACCCTGTACTCAAAATATTTTGCAAAAAAAATTCAAAGCATATAAAATAGGATTTTCTGTCAGGAAAATAGAAATGTCTGAATGATAAGAGCTTTGAAACTAGTCTATAGGTCTAAAAGAAACTGAAAATATTGAATTTTGAAGACAATCAATTTGGGGAATAAAAATCAAGCAGTACTCAAAAGGAATTCACTCAAAAATTAGCATAGAATAATGTATACATATAAAAATATTCAGAATACAAATGTCAAGAAGGAAGCCAGGCACCAGCTCATGCCTGTAGTCTTAGCCACAGAGAGATCAGGAGGATTGTGATACAAGGCTATTCAAGGGAAATAGTTTCAGTAAGAAATAGCTAAGCACAGTACCATGTACCCATCATTTTAGCTTCTTGGGAGGCTAAAGTTGGGAGACTGAAGTTTGAAGCTGGCCAAGCAAAAGACTTGTTAGAACCTTATCTCAATTAATCAAGTTGGATATTGTGGTGCACACTGAAATCCTACTTAAGTGGGAAGCATAAATAAGAAGATTAAAGTCAGACCAGACAAAAAAACAGGCCCTATCTCAAAAATAATCAGACCAATAAATGCTTAAGGCAGGTTCAACTGGTAGGTTGCCTGCCTAGCAAATGTGAAGCCTTGAGTTCTAACCACAGTACCACCACCACCACCAGAAAAATAAAAAAGAAAGAGAAAAGAAAAAGAAAACAAAAAGAAAAAGAAAAGAAAAGAAAAAGGATAACACAAGGGTAAGAGCATGGCTTAAGTGGTAGGAAATAAAAAGTGAGAAAGGTAGCATGAAGAATTGGATAAAGGCAACAAAAGTCATCCTGACAAATGCTTAGCAAAAACTGCTTATAGTAGTTACTCAGTTGAGGCCATTGTAAAGAGATTCTTCCCATGTAATGTCATACAGATAAAATGTAGACCCTTCAAATAAAGGGAAGATACACATACAAGTATCTATGCATGTGTGTGGGTATAAATACATAAAGATTCTCTCTCTATGTCCTAGATTCTGATAGCTCATAGATCCGTCATTTCAGTCCATGAAATGAGCCCCAATAGACCAGTTTCCCAATTCAAAGATATGATGTAAAACAGAAGTAGGGAAAGAGTGGACAGCTACTAACAGTGGGGAAACAAGTTAGGACTGCTCTTAGCAATGGATAGGAAGACAGAAAACTTATCTGGTATCAGGACAAGACAACTATACAATTACACAGAACATGAAGTGAGGATGGGTAGGTGGTGGAACAAAACTGTAACACCTGTTTAGATTAGACACAAAGTATAAAAATGAAAAGAAGATTTTGTTAAATGATAACTTTATCAGAGAAACAGCTAATAGAACTGAAATACTAATTCATGTTTTTCCAATTCCCCCATTCTTCCAATAAAAATAACCATGTGATGATGAAGCAAAAATTCTTGCATGTATGAGTGATTACTAGGAACCTTTAGGGAATTCTAACTGAGGAAAAAATGTCAATGGGCAAGAATATATCTGGAACACATGAACAAAAAAATCCCAGTGTAAGACTAACTCACTGAGTCTCAACCACACATAAAATGATAACTGACCAAAGTTTCCATCAGTGCTTTCTATGAAGTCCCAAAAAGTTACAGAGAATTCAGGGGAATTTATCTGTACCCTTACCATCTCAAGACAATATATAAGAACACTTCTGATAACCTTCAGGTTTAAATCTAGCAGACAAACAGGAACAAATTAGGCATCATTTCTAAAGAAACTGAATGGTGACACAGAATAAGTAAATTACCATCCATCCAAATTTGTTCTAGAAAGGAAAAAAGAAAAGACAAGAAAGAAGAGGACAAAAGAAGAGAGAGGTAATTAATTTCATGAGAAGAACTGGAGTTGTGTGTTAAGAGTATAAAGTGCAAAGTAAGTCTCACCTTATTAGGACACTTGTGCCAGAGTGCCAGAACGGAACCAGGATCTTGATTATGCAACACTTAAGAGCAAACAAGTAAAACAACAGCCTTCCTCCTAAATATAACTTAGGTGGCTATCAGTGGCTTACTCCAATAATTGTTAACTACTCTGGAAGCTAAAATCTGGGAACTGAGGTTCAAAGCCAGTCTGGGCAGATAAATCAAAGGTTTGATAAACCCAAGACATTCTTACGCCAATTGACCAGCAAAAAGACATAATGGAGGTGAGGCACAAGCCTAAGGTGAAAAAAGCAATAGTGTGAGGCCCTAAGTTCAAGTTCTAGTACACACACACACAGAGCCCGCGTGCGTGTACACACACACACACACACACACACACACACACACACACACACACACACACACACACACACACACACACACACACACACACACACACACACACACACGCACACACACACACCCCGGGCAGGTAAGTCCATGAGACTCTTATCTCCAATAAACCACTCAGAAAACTGCAAGTGGCACTGTGGCTCAAGTGGCAGAGTATTCACCTTGAGCTGAAGAGCTGAGGGATAGCCCCCAGGCCCAGAGTTTAAAGCCCCATGACTGACCACCCCCCAAAAAAAAAGACACTCAGGATATTCTATTCATAAAGCAATAAGAAGTGGCAAAACAATAAAGTAATATTCTTGGAAATTAAACATAACTTTCAAAGTAGAAATTCAAAAAAAGTATTTTTTAAATTCTGTCAGATTTCTCAGAATTTATAGAAAAAACATTTGAGAAAAATGAGACTCTAATCAAATAGTAATAAGGGAAAGAGGGAAACTGATAATAGAGAGAAGTGGATAACCCAAGGCTAAAAGAAAGTAAATGAGTTTTAGAGTCTTTCAAAACATTCACAAAAGAGCTCAACACAATAATGAATAATAAAGGACATATACCTAAACAGATAACTGTAAAATTTAACCAAAGATGAGTTCAGGTTGGTGGACATTCCTTTTTTCCCAGCACTCAGGTGGCTGACAAGAATTGTGAATTGTCAGTTTGGGCTTCAAAGGTAGTGAGACAGCTGTCTCAAAACCTTGATAACAAGAAAAGTATTCCTAACAAGATTCAAGAGGGAAAGAACATGTAAGTAAGGGGAAATATCACCCAGTAGTTTAATAGTCAAAAAGTATTATCTATAGCTAACAGATTAGTAAAAAGAAATTTGAGTGTATGTTCAGGATTAAGATAAAGTATGAATAAGCCAGCTTAATTTTTCTTTTCCATAGTATAAAAACACAATTCTAAACTGAAAGCTTTAAAAAAAAATAAATGAAAGCAACAGACAGAGTGAAAAGAAAGGCAGGACTGAGAAAGGAAATCAGCATATAAATTTTCTTTTTTGGATTGAATCCTTCTTAGGTAGAAATATTAAAAAGAAATCCTTCAAATATCCTAGAAGGAAACTATTTTAACAACTTCATTAGTAAATCAGAATTATTAGAAGACATTTTTGTTGCATACCTGAGATTCTTCAGAATGGTACTGTAAGGATTCCATGTTGCCCATAACAGAAGTCCCCAGAACTGACATTAGGGCCATCTTGTGGTCCGCTACTCTACTTTTCTGCCAAATAACTGCCTATGGACAGAAATGATAAAGGTAAGTTTTAACACAATTTAGATTCACTAAACTGAAGAAGTTACAGTATTTGTTTCTATAGTCATCTTCATCTTATATTTTCAATAAAATTTAGAAGAGAAACATGAGATATAGAGTCTGAATAAACTCTGGCTTTGAATTTTAAGTTACTTACATTGCCATGTATAATCTACTTAACTTCCCTTACTTCCATTTTCTGCTTCTCTATTTTTTTTCTTTTTTTTTTTGGGGGGGGGGGGTCCGGTCGTGGGACCTGAACTCTAGGTCTGGGTGCTGTCCCTCAGCTCTTCAGCTCAAGGCTAGTACTCTACCACTTGAGCCACAGCGCCACTTCCAGCTTTTTTTCTTTTTGCTTATGTAGTGCTGAGGAATCGAACCCAGGCCTCGGGCATGCAAGGCAAGCGCTCTACCACTGAGCCACTATCCCAGCCCCATCTGCTTCTCTATCTAACAGATGGCTACTGCTAGCACTATTGGAAAATGAAAATCCTAATGTAGACATAGCTTCATTAAATATTAATTCTCCTTCTCTTTTTGTCCTAATATATATTTCATTGTATACTTGAAATGAACATGTTAACTGAAATTTTGAGGACAAAGAACTATACTACAAAATTCCTATAGTCAAACAGGAACAAAAATTTTAGAAAAGCATGTACTTTAAAATTACCTTTATAATTACCTTCAATACAAAGAACTTACATTTAAATTAACCTTTTATATATGTAAGTACTAAATAATGAGCTTGGCTTTTTTTCAAGACATGCATGTAGCAGGGAAGATTAAGAGAATCACGGTCTAGAGAGACTGGACTTTGGCTGTGAATTACATGATTAGGTTTGAAATACTGCAATTTTTTCAATTAATAAGGTCCAACCAAACCCCTTGAGAAATCATCAGTGTAGAAACAATTCATTTAAGAAATGTTTACTTAACATGTTCTAATTCCTCATAAGAATGGGTAAAAGGCCTATGGAGGAAGTATTAGTATCGGGCTGGGAAGGTAACTCAGTGGTAGAGCGCTTGCCTTGCATGCATGAGGTCCTGGGTTCAATTCCTCAGCACCACATAAGAAAAAAGAAAAAAGCCGGAAGTGGCATTGTGGCTCAAGTGGTAGAGCGCTAGCCTTGAGCTGAAGAGCTGAGGGACAGCACCCAGGCCCAGAGTTCAGGCCCCACGACCGGACCCCCCAAAAAAAGAAAGTATTAGTATCAACACTGGAGGGTCAGGCAAAGGAAGGGTGCCAGAAAGAATGGCCACAGGGGTAGTAAGAACAGTAGGATAATGTGTGTAAAAGATAAATTAAAGAAAATATTTTTATTTGCATCATATCTAGAGAGAGTAAGGTAGGGTAAAATACTTATCAATAAGAAGGGTGACAAAGGTTTAAAGAAGTGGTAACCTAAATTTGAGTATTGATGTTAGTATGCTTCACATCGCTTTTAGGAAGCTGGCTAGGAAGTGCAACCAGAGTGCAGAGCTAGGAGGTAGAGATACAACACACCTACCTAGGAAGCAGGAAGGAAAGAATGGTGAACAGGTTTGTAGACTCAAAGGCTGAAGGTTGAGAAAATTCTATTTTTGGGGGGGGGGGGCGGGGGGGAGGTCCAGTTGTGGGGCCTGAACTCTGGGTTTGGTTGCTGTCCCTCAGCTCTTCAGCTCAAGGCTAGCCCTCTACCACTTGAGCCACAGCGCCACTTCTGGCTTTTTTCTTTTTGCTTATGTAGTGCTGAGGAATCGAACCCAGGGCCTCATGCATGCAAGGCAAGCACTTTACCACTGAGCCACCTTCCCAGCCAATTCTCCTGGTTTTATTTACTTAGTTTTTAACGAAAGAGTTCAAAGAAAGGTGAACAGGCAATAATTGCAATACTTGATATTTTAGAAAAGATGTAAAATAACCCTTGTAGGAAACAGAAAAAAATAGAAGAATTTCCAGTTAATATCTGATTGAGTTGGTCTTTCACAATCTGTTGCTCTGAAAAAAAAAATTACAGGACAGAATCTATTTACAAAATAAAATAAGTCATCAATAAATCAAGATGACAAACTAATAAAAACTGCTTTCAATTCTACATGAAGTTTTTTAGTGATTGTGATAACCAACCAAATTGACACATTCTTGGAAAATTCTTCCATTATCTTTGTAAAGTCTAAAAAGGCAGACACAAAAAGTCTCTCTCTGTCTCTCACTCTCTCTCTCTCAGAATCAAAGGAGTCCAGCCAAAGGAAATCCTTAACACCAGTAATAAATATATATATATATATATATATATATATATACACACACACACACATACACACACACACACACAAGAAGTTCTACTGATATTATGAATGACAAAATGAATGATGACATAAATTGGCTTCTGTTGGTATGTTGACTTAATTGGAATGTTAGAAATAAGAAAGAAGATGGGCAAAGTAACATCAATTATTGACTGCGTCTGGGTCATAGCCATTTGTAAATCATGTCTGAATTTTGAGAATCTCAAATGGCAACCTACTCAAACAGTCACTTAGTAAGATAAACCATTCAATATTCAGTAAAATAGGAAGACTTTACATAAATTCCCAGAGTTCTACTGATAATAGAAGCTATGATTTATGAAGAATTTAATGCTTATTAGACCTTACTATTCTAGAAATTGTTTTCACAATTTCAGTATTAACTCATGTCACAAATGAATAAATTGGAGAAAAAAGAATTTAATTTAATCAAAGAAAAACAAAAATTAATGCTTCAATTTTTCTGCCTCTAAACTTCTCATTCTTTGCAAATTTCCTTCTCCGTTACTCAGAGATATCAATAGAGAGCCATTTCTAAACTTTAAGTAGGAATTTCCCCAAAGTAAAATATCTGATTTAAAAAAAAAGTTCTATGGCTATGAGATTTGCTATATTATCTCTCTTTATCTTGAGGTTATTAATCACAAAACAAAATAGCTTTAACATAGTCCTTTAAAGAAATAACTGTCCCTAGAAGAAGGGCAAGGAGTAAAATCGAAGTCCTCAAATCAAAGAATAAAGTCTAAAAGATAGAGCTACTATCCTAGTATCATTTTACAATCAAATGATTCTGAAATATAGTTACCAATTTTTATTATTTATTATTTACCAACTTTTATTATGTAGGCTATATCTAAGGATTTCTAAGTTTCTAATAACTTACATTCACTAATATTTATATAACTATAGATACTAAGTAATTAGTCTAAAAATACACCACAAAATGTAGAGCTAGGAAAACAATTCAGGTATCATCCTGTCCTAAGATTCAGTTTTCCACTATCGTTTTGGAAGTGATCTATATAGAAAAAAACAAAGTATATGAAATCAAAGCATAAAAATAGATTACGTATAATTTGAAAACTAGACTTTAGGTTCAATGTGTATATTTCTAAACAAACCAAGGTAAATAAACTAGGTTATTTAAAATGGGAACTGCTGGAAACACGAACTCAGGGCCTGAATGTTGTCCTTAAGCTTTTTTGCTCAATGTTGGTGTTCTACTTCATGAACCTCAGTTCTACCTCAAGCTTTTTAGTAATTGGAGATATGACTCTCCTGGAATTTCCTGTTTTACTATCAGTTGTATTTAAATCATGTGTGCTTTCCTGTCTTTAATTCTGTGAAAGTATGCCTCCTTCAAAGCAAATATGATATACAAAAAACAAGGTAAAGGCTGTGATAATCTTCCCAAGCCAAAAAGGACACATAACATGCTTAATTTAAGTGATAAAGGAAAAACTGGAAATATATTAACAGTAGCATATCTTCAGTGGAAGTTTGTGTTTATACAGAGTAAGAAAATGAATCAAGCATCCATAGTATTCAAGATAAAGAATATGAAATATGATGTACTTTTTGGTGAGAAGTACTAATACTTGCAACAGCAATTTTTGTAAAAGTAATACAACCTGCCAAGACCTATCATACAGTATGGTAAGGAGATTTAGTCATTTTGAATACTGAACTCTATACATTTTGAACAGTCACAGACTCTTTCTCAATGGGGTGTCTACAGAATCATATACTTATGGATAACCATGGTCTACAGTATGTAGAATTCACTCATTTTAAAGTTATAATTTAAAGGGTTTTAGTATTTACAGAGTAAGAAAACGATCACCACATTTTAGAGAAAAGTTTATCATTGTATGATAAAATCTCATATTCATTACGAGTAACTCCATAGTCATCCCCCTAAATTACTAATCTACTTTGTCATCACGTATTTGATGGATTTTTGTATTTAATATAAATGGAATCATACAGCATGTAGGCTTCTGTGATCACTTTTCATGTTTTCAAGGTTTACTCATACTATATTACAGCAGTACTTTAATCCCTTTCAAATGATTGAATAATATTCCATTGTATGCATAATCAATTGAATCATGATTCTGCCAGCTGATTAGTATTTGAGTGGTTTCCATGTTTTGGCCATTACAAACGGTGCTGCTATAAGCATTTATGTACAAATTTTTGTGTGAAGATATGTTTCCATTTCTCTTAGGCATATGCTAAGGGGTAGAATTCCTAGGTCACATGGCAACTATGTTTTTTAAAGAAAGTGTCTCATTCATTTCTCTAAAAAGATAGAAGCAGAATGAATTCTGCTCGTATGTTTTAAGTCAATTACAAACTTGTGATTTAGGAACAATATTCAAAGTAACAAGTCACAGATTCAATGTTCTGAATAATCTATAGCTACATGGCAATAAAATTCTTACATAAGAAGTCCTCATAATAAGGAATCATTTCAAAATATAAACTTTCAGAACTTGTACTTCTGTAAAGCTACTTAGCTCTGATAATCTTGTGTGCACGCGCGCATGCACACACACTCACACGCACACACACAAACATACACACGCTCATTATCTTTTTGTTGGCAGTGCTAAAGATCAAACCTAGGGCCTCACACTAGGCAAGCATTGTGCAAATGAGCCATATCCTCAATGGCATATATATTAAAGAGTCAAGAAACATTTTAAAAACTTTAAAAAATCTACCACTAGACATAGCTATAAAAGCTGAGAGACAAATACAAACTTTGTAAGATTTATTAAAGTGATGCTTTAAAACCAGATATAAATCTTAGTTGCTGGCTAAGATGGCTATTTCACTTCCCCATTTGCAGAAGACAGTATACAGAATTATAAAAATATTACTTCAGGGAATGGGTTCTAAAAAAAACTGTAAAATATAACTTTTTAAAATTTGAAAGTGAATATTACTAGTAGGATGGGAGCATGACTTAACACTAGGTAATTATTGCATCAGATCAAATGGCTCATTTAGGACTTCTAAACTAGCTGCACTTGCATTATTTACCATAGCTAAGATATGGAACCAACCCAGATGCCCCTCAGTAGATGAATGGATCAAGAAAATGTGGTATATATACACAATGGAATTCTATGCCTCCATCAGAAAGAATGACATTGCCCCATTTGTTAGGAAATGGAAAAACTTGGAAAAAATTATATTAAGTGAAGTAAGCCAGGCCCAAAGAAACATAGGTCCCATGGTTTCCCTTATTTGTAATATCTAGTATATGTATGAGTCAAGCGGAAAAGGTCAGATAATGTGATGTCAGGAAAATGAACCCTTAAATATGTACTTTAATGTTTTTTTCTTTCATGCATGTGTTTCTAATGCATTTATAAGATTATCTCCTTGTTGCTTTGTATGTCCCTCCCCCACAGTATAACCCCTGCTTTCACTATATTTGATGTCAGTATAACTTGTGGAGGAGATGGGGAAAAACCAGTTGTTTAAGGATACAGGTGGACCTGTTGCAACAATGAGAAGTACAAGATGTCATGTCCAAAACGAGCTTTACAATGTAGGTGGGGGGGGGGGAAGGGGAGGGAAGGAGAAGGATTGGGATTGGGGGGGGAGGGGGGAGGCTGGGAAGGGTAAACAAAGGAGGAGGCTGCAATGCTTGGTAAGAAATGTACGCATTATCCTGCCCATGTAATTGTAACTCCTCTGTACAGTATGTTCACAAATAAAATAAAATAAACCAAGAAATGCATACAAAAAGCAGATGAAAAAAAAAAACTAGCTGCACTTAAGCTATAACAAATGACAGAGGTCTGCTAATAAGTAAAATTTTTCTTATTATGCAATATTTATTTTAAAAACAGGAACTATTATAAAAGTGTTAAACAATTAACTGTAATAAGTAAAAACAATTTTTAATTACATTTTCTACATAAAATAATTTTTAGTTTGTCTTTTTTATCATTCCATCTACATTATTTTCTAAAACAGAGATTATCTCTTTACTTCCTGAAGTTTTTTGGTGTATCTTACCCTTAGGTTGAAAGCTTAACAAGAGCTAAAAATACACACAAGCCTCCATATGTTTTCTATCTAGGTCACACAAAGTTGAGCATCTGGATGTGCCAAGTAAGAATCTGACTCTGGTCAGTATGATGACAGTGCAAAAGCACATCAAAAATATATCATTACATGCACACCAAACTGGGCTTGATTGGAGCTAGCCAAATATATCTTGTCCAATTCCTATTTCATTGACATAGACTACTGGAAGATAATAAGGTTAGATAAGATTATTTACTATTTAATTAGTAAACCTCAATTGTAAGGGCAATCTGTGACCCACAGGGAAAAGAAAGTTGCATATAGATGATGCGCAATTAAGTAAAAAATTGCAATGATAAAACTGCCTAAAAAGACAACACCTACTATGAAAAAAAAGTATATATTATTGGCCTAAAGTACAACTGCAATAGTTGAATGTCTCCCTAAAATTCATCTTAAAATTTCATTGTCATTTAAGAGGGTGTAGGGGTAGAATCTTCAAGAACTGATTAGGTCAGGGAACATCCTCTTATGAATGGTCTGATGTGTATCTCTGTAGAACAGGCTTATTATCTTACAAATGATCTCCTGATGAAAAAGAAAAGTTTGATTCAATTTTCATTCTGCATCATATGCTTGTTTGCCGTCTTATGATGCAGAAAGATGACTCTCATCACCAGATATAGACCTTCAATCTTGAATTCTCTAGTCTCTGTATTTATGAGCCAAACAAACCTGTTATTTATAACTTACTGGCAAAAAATGGATGGAGAAAGTAACCAAATTTTTCTTACAAATTATATGCAAAAAAATGTACTATACTTACTTAAATTTCTTAAAGTCAGGAATTTTAACCACTTTCATGGTCTAACAAATTAACATAAGTGAATCTGTATCTATTGTGATCTACCCCTGAATATATATTTATACCAGTTCTGGTTTGGAAAAGAGCAAATACAAGTATAAAAGTACAATTTTTTTAAACTGCCAATATAGTAACAATTTTAATAATAACAGTCAATTACTAAAGGAATAGTAAATTTGCAATAGTATAAATAATTCATGATATGAAACTGAGTGATATAGTTATAGATTATTCAATTTATTAAAAATTATAGAGTTTTCAAAATTATGGATTATTCAATTTTATTAAATTATAGAAAGATTGTTCTGGTACTTTCAGAAAAACAATACCATTTTCTACTAAATAGTAAGTATTAACATGGTTTGATTATTACTAAACAAACTCAGACTTTCAAAACTGAGTCTATCTTGGTAAAATTTAGTGAGCACAATTAATTGAATTTGAAAATCTCTTATTTTTACTTTTACTTAAATATTTGTAATTTTACTTTATTTGAATAGCACATTTATTTTTTTTCCTGAGGGTTACAAATAAATTAGTAACATACATTTCATGTAGGGAGTTATACAAGTGAGAGACTAAGAAAGGATTAATTTTTACAATCTACTTTTCTATACATTTTGACTTTTGAGCTATATTAAAGTAGAATTTAAAAACTAAATTAAACAATAAGAGTTGATTTCTTCTAAAATCAAAATCAAAATAAAGATGTCCACTTTCCCTACTCCTCTTCAATATAGTATTGGAATTCCTAGCAAGAGCAATAAAGCAAGAGAAAAACATAAAAGGGATCCACATAGGGAAAGAAGTAAAGCTATCCCTCTTTACAGCTGAAATGATTCTGTATTTAAAAACCCTATAGTTGGGGCTGGGAAGGTGGCTCAGTGGTAGAGTGCTTGCCTTGCATGCATGAGGCCCTGGATTGGATTCCTCAGCACCACATAAGCAAAAAAAAAAAAAAGCTGGAAGTGGCACTGTGGCTCAAGTGGTAGAGCGCTAGCCTTGAGCTGAAGAGCTGAGGGACAGCGCCCAGGCCCAGAGTCAGGCCCCACGACCGGACCCAAAAACAACAACAACAACAAAAACCCTATAACTTCTTGAGCTGATCCAAAACTTTGACAAAGTAGAAGAATATAAAATTAACCCACAAAAATCAGTTGCTTTTCTGTATGCCAACTATGAGATGAGTGAGACTGAAATCAGGAATGAAACTCCATTGTAACAGCCTCACAAAATAAAATACCTATGTATTAACTTAACCAAAGAGGTGAAGGACCACTATGATGAAAACTTTTAAAACCTGAAAAAGGAAATTAAAGCAGATTTAAGGAAATGTAAAATCCTTCCATGATAGTGGATTGGAAGGATTAACACTGTAAAAATGGCAATACTGCCCAAAGCTATCTACAAATTCAATGCAATACCCATCAAAATCCCAACAAATTCTTCAACATTATAGAGGAAGCAGTCCAAAAATTCATATGGAATAAAAGAAGACCCCAAAAAGTAAAAACAGTCCTAAGCAGGAAGAACAATGCTGGAGAGATATCAATACCAAACTTCAAAGTATATTACAAAGCTGTAATAATAAAAAAATCTTGGTACTGACACAAGAATAGGCCTGAGGACCAAGGGAATATAAGACCCAGAAAAGAATCCACAGGCCTATAAACATCTAATATTTAATAAGGGAGCCAAAAACACAGGATGGAAGAGACAGCCTCCTTAACAGAATTTGGCAGAATTGGCTATACATGTGTAAAAAACTAAAACTAGATCCTTATATATCACCCTGCACCAGAATTAATTCAAATGAATCAAAGACCTCATGTAAGACCAGATTCCCTGAAAATATTACAAGAAGAAACAGGGAAAACACCAAGTCTCCCTGACATGGGTAGCAACTTCCTCAGTAAAGATCCACAATCACAACCAAAGAAATGGGATTGCATCAAATCGAAAAGCTTCTGCATGGCAAAGAACATAGCTAGCAATATAAATAGAGAGCCCACAGAATGGGAGAAGCTCTTTACTAGTTATGCATCAGACAAGAGCCTCATATCTAAAATATACTTAGAACTCAAAAATTAAGCCCCTAAAACCAAATAAATCTTTAAGGAAACAACATCCCAATTAATAAATGGGCTAACGACTTAAAGAGAGACTTCTTAGAAGAAGAATGGTCAATAAATAGATGAAGAAGTGTTCAACATTTCTAGCCATAAAAGAAATGCAAATCAAAACACCACTGAGATTCCACCTCACTCCAGTTAGAATAGCCATTATCAAGAAAACTAACAATAACAGATGCTAGCAAGGATAAGGCCAAAAGGGAAAGTTACTACACTGTTGGTGGGAATGTAAACTTGTTCAACCACTCTGGAAAGCAGTATGGAGGTTCCTCCAAAGACTTAAACATAGCTTCTCTCTGACCCAGCAATCCCACTCCTGGGAATTTATCTAATTGACCACAAACCCAGTCATACTAAAGCCACCAGCACAACCTTGTTTGTTGCAGCATGTGTACCATAGATAAGATAAGGAATCAATCAGATGCCTCTCCATGGACAAATGGATCAAGAAAAATGTGGTATATATACACAATAGAATTCTATGCTTCCATCAGGAAGATCAAATAAGCAATTCACAGAATGGGTTTTTTTGTTTTGTTTTGTTTGCAAATCACATATTATTGATTTATAAATAGACTTGATTTTAGATTTTATTTTCTAATATTGAATAGAACTTTTTGTTCTTTAAGAGACTTTCCTTCTCTAGAATTGCTTTCTTTGTTATTATTGTCCGTTGTGGGGCCTGAACTCAGGGCCTAGACACTGTCTCTGAGCTCTTTTGCTCAAGGCTAGCGCTCTGCAACTTTGAGCCATAGCTCCCCTTGCGATTTTTGTGTCGTTAATTGGAGATAAAAGTCTCATGGAAACTTTTCTGCCCTGGATGGGTTCAAACCACAAACCTCAGATCTCAGCCTCCTGAATAGCTAGGATTACAGGCATGAGTCTCACTGGTACCCAGCTTAAATTGCTTTTACATCTCCAGAGCTCATCATAAATGATGCTATCCCTAGCATCTCTTTTGCAACATACAATAGGTAAGCATCTCAACAAAATTGTTCTCTAATGTCCTAATTTTTTGTATACAAACAATATCTTATAATACCTGACCTATAGTTGATTAGATTTTCTCTCTAAGCTAGCATAACAAACAAAATCTCTACTATTGTGGTAGAAATTTTACTTCAAAAAATTTGTATCAAGAAGCTACTTTACAATGCTATCAAAATTATGGCACCGTAATTAATGAAGATAACTACCTATTAAAGATTCAAGACAGGTATGCTGAGGAATTTTTAAAAGGTGAGCAAATACAGTCATTATATTCAATGTAAATTATACAAAAAAAAAGAACTACATAACTTTAAGGTAGGTATGGGAGGAAGGAATAATGGAGAAGAATGATAAAAGGGTTGATATTAATCAAGATGCATTGTACTCAAAAAATGACTTATGGAATTGTGACCTCTTTGTACAACTACTTAGTAATAAATTTTTTTAAGAATACAATAAGCCGGATGCTGGTGGATTATGCCTGTAATCCTAGGAGGCTGAGGTCTGAGATCATGGTTTGAAGCCAGCCCACGCAGAAAAGTCCCCATGAGACTTTTAGCTCCAATTAACTACTACAAAAAACTTGGAAGTGGTGCTGTGGCTCAGTCACTAGACTTGTGCACAAAGAGGCTTAGGGACAGCACCTAGGCCATGAGTTCAAGCCCCACAATGGGGAAAAAGGAATATAATATCATTTTCTTGGCCATACAAGTTAAATAAGTTGAAAATTCTCAAATCTTATGTTCTTCATTTTCCACCTGAAGTTAGTCAACTCATCTCACAGATTCTTCCTTTTAATAGCTACCATAGCAGACACTTCTTGGTTTATATATCTAATTTATTTATCAGAACTCAGTCCTCATGTCCTAAAATCTAGCTTTTTGCTCATTACTGGTGCTCTACTCCTTGAGCCTTGCCTCCAGTCCGTCTTTTCTGATGGGTAATTAGAGAGTCTTTTGAACTTAACTGCCCCAAGTGACTTTAAATACTGATTATAGATGTGAACTACTGGTGCCAGTCAGCCTAAAATTTAACTCTTTTAAATCTGGCCTCTAGACCTCTGGATTTTCTTATATAAAATACCTATTCATCAAATTTAATTTATTTGCTGCTTCTAAATGTGTTGTTCCTTCAAAAGATATAGACCTTTCTGTTTATATCTTTTATGATGGTACTATTTCTTCTTTTTGTAAAATTAAGGTTTGAACTCAAGGCCATAGGCTTGGCAGACAAGTTCTCTACCACTTGACTCAAGACCTCTACTCTTCTTGTTTTAGTTTGGTTTTAGGTAAAGTCTCTTGCTCTTCTCCTGGTTGTTGCTAAAATTGAATTCTCTTATCTTCCCTTCCCATGTATCTGGGATTAAAGATGTGAACCACCATACATGGATTGCTTGTTGGGGGTCTTGTGAAAATTTTGTCCAGGCTAGACTGGTACCATAATCCTCCCAATGTCTGCCTCCTGAGTAACTGGGATTATATGTGTAAACCAACAGTGTCTGGCTAACACAGGGTTTCAAGCAAAGGTTTGGAGAGGTCTTGCCAGTATTATGGCGTTTGGAATCACATTTGACACCTGTAAATGGAGACATGGAGAAAAAGGAGTGGTCTTGTTCTGAGAACAAAGATCCACTAAATTAGATCTGTGTTAGAAAGGAGATTTTACACTCCATGGCTCTGGACTTTTATCTGACCCCTAACAATGAAAGCCTATGAGGAAGTCTTGCTTTCTGTCTATATTAATGTCTGCTACTCACAGATTTTTTTTTCCCCAGAGATTCCTTGTGTCTATCCCACCTCAATATCAGAATTAAATTCTGATTGTGAACAAGATTTTCATAATTTCTTATGCTATAATCAAATCAGAGGCGTGACTAAATTCTAAATATTTTATAATATTTTATTGTAACATATCTGAGTATCAGCTTAAACCTAGCCAACATTTATGATTCAGATCAAAACTCATCCATCAAGAAGTCTTCCCTAAAAATTTTGGCCTGAAGTAATCTTTACTTCCTTTCCTTTTTCACTGACAATGAAGGAAAAATCAAACAGTAGACAAATTTGGAAAATTCTATGGAATCAGTCAAAACATACCTATATTCTCATGGGAAATAACAGGAAGGTTTTTTAAGACTCTAATAATATAAACACCAAAATGTTTAAAAAAGAACAACACTTAAGAATTTGATATATTTGTTTCATCTTTTCTATATAGCATTTTATAGAAATTAGATTAGAAGCAAAGAAAGTAATGTAACAAAGGAAAAAAATAAGAATCATTTAATAAATTTAGTTATCATTAAACCAACAACTCATGATTGATAATTAGTGCAGCTAGCCCTAAAATATATCTGAAGGAACATCTACTTCATCAAGTAAAAGGAAACAAGCTGAGCGCCATTTCACATCTGTAATCCTAGGTACTGGGAAGGCTGAGACTGGACAGATTCTAGTTCAAGGCATCCTGGGCATATTTAACAACCCTTCTCAACCCATGGCTGGACATTAGTTATTGTAGCTTCACAGAAGGCAGAGATTGAGAGAACTGCAGGCTAAGACTGAGAGAACAAGCCAGCCTAGGCCGAAAATTTCATGAGATTCCATCTCAATGTTGAGCTCAGCCACATAAACCTGTTAATCACAGCTACAAGTAGAAAGCCAAATTTGATGGATTGAGATATAGGCACATGCTCAGGTGGGAAGAAAACCCTGGCTTAAAATAATCAGCTAGAAAGGGACAAAAGCCTTGGCATATGCCAAGTGGGAGACACGAGTTCAAGCCTAAGTACTGCACATCCCCTCAAAATGGGGCAATAAACACAAACTTTACCCCAAATCATCCAAACTGGCAGAGGAAGAAAAAAATTCCTTAAAAGAAAGGGACATTTGAGCCACAATTCTGAATTCAAATCTAGGTTTGATTATACTGCTTGTTAAAACTCTGACTGGGATTGGAGGGCAAAAGGAAGAGGTGGCCTTTAACATTAGTCCAATTACAGTGAAAGACCTTTCCTATATTTCCCACAGTACACCTGAAACAAAGAATATCATGAACATTATGAACATAGCAGATGTAGATTAAAAGACACTACTTAATTTTCCATTTATAATTCAAATCTTTAGTGACTATGACAAGAAAGTATTCCTCAAGACTTAGGGAAAACTATGTCAAGTAATGGAGCTGCCACCACATACATATCAAATCTCCATGGCCAGATTCCTGGTTTACTATATCTGGTTAAGGCCCTACCAGACTGAATACTTTCAGAATGGATGAAATCAGAAATGAACTGTGTCATCATTCTCCCTGACCTTAGTGTATGTACGTGGGTGTGACAGACACCAACACAACAATCACTGATTCTAGTAAGTCTTAACACTTTTATGACATAAAGGTAGAAACAGGAGGGAAGCCTTCTTTAAATTATGAGTTTGGTAACAGTTCAAACCTTATGTCAATGGCATCCAATTTAGTTTTTGTAATACCAGTAAGCTTCTAATTATTAAAACAGAACTCAGGGTTGAGGAATAATTCAGTGGTAGGAAGCACACTCCACACATGCAAGGTTCTAAGTTTGACCCACAACATTGCAAAACAAAATAAAACAACAACAACAAAAAAACTAAACTTCTAAACAATTTTTAAATATAAGTAATTTTTAAAGGAAAGCAAGCATCCTTTATTGGAAATCACAAATTAAGTATGCTCTAAACTAGTGTTCTACAAAATTATTTGTTCTTATAAAATCAATTTCAGATATCATGTTAAGAAAAACTTTCAATTCTACAAAATAATTACTTTGAAAGGAAAGACATATACAGCAGGAACTTACAGTCCTTAGGTAACTACAACTAAACCTGAAAACTGTAATATTCATCTAAGCAATGGCTCTAGCAATTCTCCAAATAATATCTACTTTAAATAAACTCACTGAATCCACTTGTAAATTACTTTCCTTTGGCTGTCTCATTATTCAATATGCTTTCAAGGAACATGGTGATGAAAGAAGAAAAATACCTCTTTCTAACATAACCATACTGGCAAGAACATCAACATTATCAGTATTCAGAGAATGTCTTGGCAGGTTAAACCTTCATAAAAAGAAGGAACACTATCTAATCCAAGTTATCAAAATAGCAATAGTACTTCTCATATTATATTCAATATGATGGTAATGCAGGAAAAAATAAAGACATCAATATTGTCACATTTAAATTTAAAGACAATTTCTTTTTCATAAAAGCATATGAATTATGATGAAAGTAGACACTGAGTAGAAAAAGCTAAAGGGCAATATTCAAAGAGAGTTATGATACCAGGTAAATATTATTTGGAAGGTTTTTTTGGATAAAGTATTTTTAACAGTTTTTTGAAGCACAAAAGGATTACTGAAAAACAAAAAAGTAGAATAGCAATCTGTGTTAACAGAAATGTCTAAAGGTAGGAAACATTCTATTTCAGTCCTTGATCTTGTATAGTAATAGCTGATAATTTTTTTATTAAACTTTTGACATCTTCTATTGCTTTCATGGCATAACATTCTTAAAACTGCATCTTAAATTACTCAAGGCCACAGACTTGCATTTGTTTAATCAAAGTTAAAATATTATGTCCTCTAAAAATAATATATAGTAAATTACAAAATATTGGTTTTCATTCTCAAAAGAATGTATCTATATAATTTTATATTGAATGGGAAAATGATGTAAGGTTAAAATTATTATATATATTTCACTTTGATTAAAGAATTTATATAGCATCTCACAAATATACTTACTTTAATCAGAAAGGCAATAACTATGTTTTGCCTATTGTACTTTCTTAGTAAACTATTCTACTTAGTTGTAATAATTTTTCTTTCAGAAGTATATCTCTCATCAAATGTAACATTTTCATCAGTTTTCCCTTCCTGATGACTATGTTTCTTCTAACCTTGCTCTTTTCTTAGCTTGGGGATATTTAACTTTTAATTACTAAATGCCCTCTGGATCAAGAGGTCATAGGTTATTTATATTAGCAGGATGAGTCTCCATCCATCAACATCGTGAGCAATCATAGCATGGTAGAACTGAAAGAGATCTCAAGGTATCATTTGGTTGAGCTATATGCCAGCAAGAACAGGTGGCTAGCTATTCTTAATTTTCTTTTCTTTTTTATTTTTTTAAGGATGACCCAATATTTTGATTATAAACATTTACCATGGCCTGAAGACCGAGGATAAAGACTTCTGGATAAATGAGTAAAAAGGATGAAGTAGAAAGAAAACTGAATCAAAATGTGTTCTGACTTCAGCACTATTACTAAAAAATATGAAAAAAAATTAACTGATCACTTTGACCTTCAAGTTCTTCACATAAATACTGTTTACCTTACAAAGTCATTGTAAGTATTCTGATATCTGAAAAAGTATTCTATAACTGTCATATAGTACTGATTAACACCGGAAAGGAAGGCAAGTTATAAAGAACAAGGCCTGCCAAGTTTCAACCTACATTGACAATTAACTAGCTGTATAACACTGAGCAAAGAAATTTTTTTTATTTCTGTTTAGAGGACAACTGTAAAATAGATAAAATGTTCATCTCACTTGCTTGTTTCTATAAGTATTAAGGGACACTGATGCACCTGGAATGATCCTGATACTACGCAGGTACTCATTTGAAATTACTATTTCCCATCAGATTTCTACATTGCTGTATGGCTCTGTTCTCCATTAAATATTTCAAAGGCACATGCAAAATTTCAGGAAAAACATTCATCAGAAAAATACATCAGCTTTATTTCCTCTTAATTTATTACACAATAAAATGAATTTTTCCTTCTTAGCCTTATTGAAAACTGTGAATAAGCTGGATTCCTTTAAAAAACAAACAATACTCCAACCCTTTCAAATATAAAAAGGTTAATAGTTGAAAAATGTTACTGAATTGTGAGTTTTCTAAAGGACTAAAGTAAGCCTTACTAATTTTCATATTATTAAAATCTATCAAATTTGACAAGAGAAGGCACGTAAGTATTTCTTGAAATTTTGTTTCAGGGGATCACTAGTGTAAGGTTCAATTAGATTTCATATAGATACTGTCAAATTAAAGATGTTCTTTCTTTCTTTTTTGTTGGTCATGGGGCTTGAACTCTGGGCCTGGGTGCTATCCCTCAGCCCTTCAGCTCAAGGCAAACACTCTACCACTTGAGCCACAGCACCACTTCTGATTTTCTGGTGTTTTATTGGAGATAAGAGTCTCACAGACTTTTCCTGCCTGGGCTGGCTTTGAACTGTGATCCGATCCTCAGATCTCAGCCTCCTGAGAGCTAGGATTAAAGATGTGAGCCACCAGCACCCAGCTAAAGATGTTCTTTATATAATAAAAATAAATTAAAAGAATGACTAATTTTTTTATAAAGGACTTTTTTTTCAAAGCAGCCTTTGAAATGCTACAATATAATAGCATAAACTGGGTACATTATATTTCTCACACATTCTGAAGGTTTGGAATTCCAAGATGAAGCCTGTATACGGTCTTTGGTGAGAACCAACTATCTAGTTGAAAGGGAACACCTTCTTACAGTGTCCTCAGATGACCGGAGATGAAAGGCAGCTATTTATTCTATAAGGGCACTAATTCCATCTATCTTTGCTCTTCCTTCATGACCAAATCACCTCCAAAGGCCAATTTACTAGTACTATCACATTGGTGATTAGGTTTCTACAAATGAATTTAGATGGTATGGTGTAACAAAGCATTCAGTCTATGTTACAGATCTAATTGATTTACTCAAAACATACTAAACATACTATTATTATATTATATACCAAAAATAATTTTTTTTTTGGTGCCAGTACTGGGGCTTAACTTCAGGGATTCATGGTATTACTTGGCTTTTTGGTTCAAGGATGATGTTCAACCACCTGAGCCACAACCCCATTTACAACATTCTGCTGGCTAATTGGAGAGTCTTCAATATTTCTGTCTATGTTGGCTTCGAAGTGTGATCCTCAGCCTCCTGAAGAGCTAGGAATAACACTGGCCACAAAAGAAAAAAAATTATTAAATGTAATAGTGCTTACCTTATTATGTACAAAAACAAGCCTTAAACCAGGCTTTATGATACCATAGCTTATCAGGAGATCCTGGATCTTTTTTATTTCATCTTTGCACTTTTTAGTGGTTGAATAAAATTGCTTTCTTACAGGAAGATTCTTAAATAACCTTAAAGCAGTTACAGTTGTACCTGTTGGCAGATAAGATGAAAGCATATTTAGATTTGGATGAAACTTCAGATTTTCAAATCCATATTCAGTCAATATTTAGCCCTTTGAATCATTGAAGTTAATCTTTATCCAAGACTAGGAAATTTTAAAAAGTTTACTTTTGCAAACTACTCAGATCCACTACTAGATTCTCCCATTTTTAACTTCCTAAATATGATATCCTTTTCTATATGACCTAAACAAGAAAAAATAAATTTCTACTACTGCAGAGCAACACAGAATCTTCAATATCTGAAGAAATGTGCTGATATGAGAACTACCCGTGGATGTGATTATTTGCACTTTAAAACACAATGTAAGGAGCTGGGGTAAGGTGGCTCAGTGGTAGAGTGCTTGCCTTGCATGCATGAGGCCCTGAGTTCAATTCCTCAGCACTTCATAAGAAAAAGCCAGAAGTGGCGCTGTGGCTCAAGTGGTAGAGTGCTAGTCTTGAGCTGAAGAGCTGTGGAATAGTGCCCAGGCCCAGAGTTCAGGCTCCAGGACTGGCAAAAACACAATGTAAGCTAAAGCACTCCTGTAATTCCAGCCCTTCAGGAGTCTGAGGCAAATTCAAGACAAGTCTGTGTAATGTAATGAGACCTTGTTCCAAAACAAATAATACAGGTGATTTCAGACTATAAAGCATGTGATAATTTTAATCATTTCCTTAAAAATTCTTAACTAAAGTAATATCTAATAACCTGGTTTAATTTACTATATCTTCAACAACAAAGGATAACCAATCAAAAGCACTATTTTTAACTTACAAATAAACTGAAAATCTGAATAAAGGTATAATATGTTATTTACTCAGTAAAGTTTTCTTAGTAGCATATATTAATTGTACAAAACCATGAGACTCATTATGACATGTTCATACTATATATAAGGTACATTGATGACATTTGCAACTACTATAACCCATATTTCCTGTCTACTGCTAGTCTTTGTCTTTCATTTATCTTCCTGAAAACTGTATGATTTTGTTGTTCTTAATGGCTGAATAATATTCCATCACATACATATACCAAATTTACTTTATTCATGTATCCGCTGATGGGCACTTAGGGGAACTCCCATGACTTAGCTATTTTGAGTAATACCATATTATACATTAAGTACGTTGGTATCTCTAGTGAATTCTGTCTTTAATTATTTGGGGTATATACTAGTAGTAAAGTTAGATTACATGGCAGTTCTACTTTTTTGTGAGGAACCTCTATAATGATTTCCATAATGGCTGTGTACTGGGAAGAGTCCTACATATAATCATAACCTAGCCACTGATTCCCCCAAGCAGGACACTCAAGAATATCTTTACAGCTCCAGGCAAGGAAATTTTGCCCCTCTCCTTATCTCATTGGCCAGGAGTAAAGAAATAAGAATAGTGATGAACAGCAAGGGATATAACTCTAGAGGCTCATCTCATCAGGCCAATAATCCTGGGTTTTCCTTTCCTATGTGGACTGTACTTTTGTTTTCTTTGCAATAGTAACATGTGTGGCCTCATACTAAAGGGCAAATTAATAAACATTGAGCTTCTTTTCTCTCAAATCTCACTCTCATTATTTGTAAACTAGCAGTGAGTTCAGGAGACTGAATTTCCAGTATCAGCTGAACTAATTTACATTCCTAGGGATAATGTATGAAGGGGTCCACCTCATTCTGTTTCTCCTATGTTTTCCCAGTTTCAAACTTTCAGATTTTACATTAAGGTCTTTGGTCCATATTGACTTTTTTTTTTTGTCAATCATGGGGCCTGAACTTGGTCTGGTGGGCGCTGTCCCTGAGCTCTATAGCTCAAGGCAAGCACTCTACCACTTGAGCCACAGCGCCACTTCCGGTTCTCTGGTGGTTAATTGGAGAAAAGTCTCATGGACTTTTCTGCCTGGGCTAGCTTTGAACCACGAAACTCAGATCTCAGCCTCCTAAGTAGGTAGGATTATAAACCTGAGCCACCTGTGCCCAGCTTCACATAATTTTTTAATAGAAATGAGGCAGATCTATTTTCTTCTATATGTGGATATTGTTTTCTTAGTACAACTTGATTTGTGTTTTCTCCCATGTATGATTTGGCATTTTCGTAGAAAATCAGATGGCTAGCTGGGTTCAATCAGATCAGATGGCTAGCTAGTTCAAGCCCCACGACTGACAAAAAAAAACAAAAAAAAAAAAAAAACAAAAAAGAAAATCAGGAATACAGTTGTAGCTGTCTGGGTCTGTTTTTGTGCTAGTACCATGGTGTATTTGTCACTATGGCTCTGTAGCATAATTTGAGTTAAGGTTCTGTGATGCCTCTAGGGTTGTTTTTGTTGTTGTTGTTCAACTGCCTTGACTATTCAGCATCTTTTGTGGTTTTATATGAATTTTAGGATTATTTTTTATAATTCTGTAAATAACGTCACTGGAATTTTTAGAGACTGCACTGGATCTGTAGATGGTTTTGGGTAATAGGCATTTTCACAATATAAAATCAACAATGTATGGAATTAGGATTAATATTTGTAATGGCAACATATAATAGGTATATGTTTTTTAAAACTACTAGTCATAGCTATTTCAGACCTATTAAAACAATCTCCCAATATTATGTTAAGGCACACACAGCTGGAGTTGAAAATCACTACTGTGTTTTTGTTTTTGTTGGTAATGGGGTTTGAACTCAAGACCTGGGTGCTGTCCCTGAGCTCTTTTGCTCAAAGTTGGTCTGCCAGTTTGAGTCACAGCTCCACTTCCAGAAAAATGACTACTATAAGGAGTAAAAAAGTTTATGGATTAATTTATTTTAAAAAATCAATGTAGGTTTCTGCCTTCCTGTTTTGTCATATGAAATCTCCTTCCTTCATGTGTTCCCACCACTGTCATGTCATCCACCATGAGATCCTCATCAGAGCTGAGCCAATGCCAGCACCATGGCTTTAACCTTCCAAACTGTAAGCCAAATTCATGACTTTTCTCTGTGTGTATGTGTGTGTGTGTGTGTGTGTGTACGTGTTTGTGTGTGTGTGTGTGTGTGTGTATACAAAAAATAGGCTAATGAAAAATACTGGTATTAAGGAAAAGGTCTTTGCTATAACTATAGCTTAAAATGTGAAAGCAGTTTAGGAACTTGGTAATGGACAGAGGTTGTAAGAGTTTCGAGGTATGAACTAGACAAAGCCTAAAATACTATAAGCAGAGCATTACAAACGATTTTGTGACAGAACTATGTTACAATGTCCAGAAGATCCCCTATTCCCTCTGTTAGTAGAAGCCACCTTTGTTAAACCATTGTAAAGAACATAGTGGCCATAAGTTACAGCTTTATAAAAGGCCAAGTTTAAGAAAAATGGATTCATTTATCTGGCAAAAGAATTTTTAATCAGTATATGGAAGGAGACTTATGTCTGCTTTCAATGTGATTCCAGTGCAAAGGAAAACAAAGAAGAAAGATAATAAATTTCTCACCTGTAACACTAGAAGACAAGGTATCTACAAACTACTGAGGATTGAGAAACCTACACCTGTTAGTATAGGGCAAAAATGAAGGCATATTATACCTGTAAAAATTTATAAGCATATGCCCAGGTATTTGATGAAAATGGAAGATGAAAAAAAAACAGATTACCTTGAAATATAAATTTCACAGTAAGAGAAAATGAGAAGATAAATTTGGCAGACAAAGAATCTCAAAAGGTATATGTAAACTCAAGATGGTAATGTGGGTGAAATTTGCAATGCAACTGCTAAAAAATAACTCATGACACAAAAGAAATATAAAGTGGGGGAAAAATAACTTGGGTTTTTTGAGGTCAGTTGTGGGGCTTGAACTCTGGGCCAGGATGCTGTCCCTCAGATCTTCAGCTCAAGGCTAGCACTCCACCACTTGAGCCACAGTGCCACTTCTGTATTCTGGTGGTTAATTGGACATAAGAGTCTCACGGGCTTTCCTGTGTGAGCTGGCTGTGAATCGCTACCCTCAGATCTCAGCCTCTTGAATAGCTAGGATTACAGGCGTAAGCCAGCAGTGCCCAGCTGGATTCCAATGTTTCAAAACACATTTTATTAATAACACTGGTGGGGGCTGGGAAGGTGGCTCAGTGGTAGAGTGCTTGTCTTGCATGCATGACGCCCTGGGTTCGATTCCTCAGCAACACATAAGCAAAAAGAAAAAGCCGGAAGTTGCGCTATGGCTCAAGTGGCAGAGCGCTAGCCTTGAGCTGAAGAGCTGAGGGACAGTGCCCAGGCCCAGAGTTCAGGCCCCACGACCAGACCCCCCCCTCCAAAAAAAAAAAAAAAAAAACACTGGTTACCTGGAGAAAATAAGTAGGACAGGAAAGGGATAGAGCATACATCTTTCTATTCTCTACTTTGCTACTGATTGCTACTAGTAATACTCATGCCACTGCCTGAACATGCTGCGTAGAAATTTCTTGCCAAAAAAATAAATCCTTCACCTTCAGTTTAGAGTCACACTTATTTCACTCAAAATCTCTCTCTCTCTCTTTTTTTTTTTTTTTGGTCGATCATGTGTCTTGAACTCTGGGCCTGCGCACTGTCCCTCAGCTCTTCAGCTCAAGGCTAGCACTCTACCACTTGAGCTACAGCACCACTTCTGGTTTTGTAGTGGTTTATTGGAGATGACAGTCTCATGGATTTTTCCTGCCCAGGCTGGCTTTGAACCACGAACCTCAGATCTCAGCCTCCTGAGTAGCTAGGATTACAGGCGTGAGCCACTGGCACCTGGCTACTCAAAACTTCTTTAGCCTAATATTTTCTCTCTGCATTTTTATGAGCAATTCGTTCTAATTCCTCATCAGAAACATTTGTTAAACTCCATTTACAACATTCTAGTCTTTCTCTATCCTTTATACTTTTCAAGATTTCCAGAAACCAAGTCCAAGATTTCTTTTTTTATATTGTGAAAATACTGTACAGAGGAGTTACAATTACATGGGCAAGATAATGAGTACATTTTTTATCAAGCATTGTAGCCTCCTCCTTTGTTTCCCCTTCCCATCCCTTCCCATCCTCCTCCCGCCCCCCCACCCCACGAAAGTTGTAAAGTTCGTTTTTGACATAAGGACTTCTACATCTCATTGTTGCAATGGGTCCACCTGTATCCCTATTTGAACGATTTGTTTTTCCCCTTCCCCTCCACAAATTATACCAACATCAAATACAGTGAAAGCAGAGGTTATGCTGTGGGGGAGGGACATACAAAGCAACATAGAAATCATCTTATAAATGTGTTAGAAACAATCTCATGAAAGAAAAAAAAAACATTTGAATACATATCTTAGGGTTCATTTCCCTAACATCACCTTATGTGACCTTTTCTGCTTGACTCAGACATATACTAGATATTGCAAATAAAGGAAACCATGTGAACTATGTTTCTTTAGGCCTGGCTTACTTCACTTAATATAATTTTTTCCAAGTCTTTCCATTTCCTAACAAATGGGACAATCTCATTCTTTCTGATGGAGGCATAGAATTCCATTGTGTATATATACTACATTTTCTTGATCCATTCATCTACTGAGGGGCATCTGGGTTGGTTCCATATCTTACCTATAGTAAATAATGCTGCAATAAACATAGTTGTGCTGATAGCTTTAGTGTGGTCTTGTTTGTGATCATTTGGGTAAATGCCCAAAAGTGGGATTGCTGGGTCATAGGGGAGCTTTATGTGGAGTCTTTTGAGGAATCTCCATACTACTTTCCAAAGTGGTTGAACAAGTCCAAGATTTCTTTATCCTGTCAGGTATTCTCACAGCAATGACTTCACCTCTGAGTCTCAATTTTCTATGCTGCCCAGCTTACAAAATATATAGAAGAAAGGTTTATGGGCTGGGCACTGGTGGCTCACACCTGTAATCCTGTTCATCTGTCTAAATTTAGCACATTCTTCAGACAACAAAATTGTAACTGTGGTCTTATAATGTGCTCCTTGTTATATTTTTACATGATCCTATCATTATGTCATTTATAAAGTCAGCTATTTATATTCCTAGTATAAAGATATAAATGCTTGAACATATCAGAACGTATTCTTTAACTATTAATGAATAAAGTTCCATCCTTCAATTACAATGAAAATATCACTAGGTGGAGGCTCATGCATGTAACCCTGGCTACTCAGGAGGCTAAGATCTGAGGATTGCAATTTGAAGCCAGCCCAGGCAGCCTATGAGACTCTTCAACAAACATTCAGAAAAAAAAAAAAAAAAGCCGAAAGTGGTGCTGTGGCTCAAGTGGTAGAATGCTTGCCTGGAGCAAAAGAAGCTCAGGGACAGTGCATAGGCCTAGAGTTCAAAGCCCTAGGACTAGCAAAAACAAAAAACAAAACCAAAAAAGATGAAACTTTTACAACACACATAATCTCACATAGTAGGAATTTACAAATAATATGATTCTCCACTATAACAGCAGGGTAGGAAAAGGAAATACACTGATGAGAGTACTTACCTCATTCTGCAATCTGAATAATTCATAAGGCAGAAATAGTAGGGGGCATTAGAAGAATTTGTACAGGAAGATAAGTTAATTTAGATGTATAATGTTGATTATTTAAGGTAAAGAAAACAGGGGCTGGGAAAGTGGCTCAGTGGTAGAGTGCTTGCCTTGCATGCATGAGGCCCTGGGTTCGATTCCTCAGTACCACATAAGCAAAAAGAAAAAAAAAAAGCCGGAAGTGGCACTGTGGCTCAAGTGGTAGAGAGCTAGCCTTGAGCTGAAGAGCTGAGAGACAGTGCCCAGGCCCAGAGTTCAGGCCCCACGACCACACACACACACACACACACACACACACACACACACACACACACACACACACACACACACACACACACACACACACACACACACACACACACACACACACACACACACACACACACACACACACACACACACACACACACACACACACACAGACACACACACACACACACACACACACACACACACACACACAGTAAAGAACAGGAGTAATGGCAGAAAATAATATGACTAAAATTATTAAGCCAGTGTTATTAGAAGAATTTATAAGCTGCAGATTTATTCTACACTTTTTGCTGGTTTAAAAGTATCAGGTATACTTGTTTTTTTTAATGAATGTAAATAAAAGATGAGTAATTAAAGTGAGTGCTAAACAAACAAATCATTTTAATGGCTAAATTAACTCATAAGACAAATATAGCTAGAAAAACCTGAAAAGAATTTCTAGTAAACAATTTTTAAACATTTTAAAGTAAGATTCTTAAAGTAACAATTTTCCAATGCCAAAATAAAATTTTGTAAGTTGTTTCTGTCCCTGCCCTTGGGCTATCTACAGATATCATCCTACCAGATGATATGAAGAGTAACTGCTAAGCAAGGATGTTCACACCACAGCAGTAATTAATCTACAAGAACCTTAAATGCACAGGTATAAATTAGGATGGTTGAATTGCAGTTTTATCTTACACAGAAAATATTTAAATGGAAGCTAATGACAGCTGGTGAAATGTGAGTCTGTGATTTAATCACTCAAAAACTATCAGCACTAAGCAATATAAATGTAGAAGGCTTTTGAAAGAGTGTACGGATTTTAATAATATGTTCACCTAGAGCAATTTGAAATTAAGACGCTGTTTTTGTTGATGTTGTTTCCTAACCAATCGACTATAATTAGGTGGGGGAAAAAAAAGAGCTATGAAAGACAAATACTGGTTTTGGAACTATTGACCTTTCAAGTATGCTGTTTCTTAAGAAAAAGGAACAAATATAGTATTCACTTGACTGCAAAACTCCCTTAGAAGAAGAAGCCTATTCCCTTAGGTAGAAGACTGAAGTCAGCAGAAAATGAAAATTCAACAAGCAAAAGGGCAAAGATCAGATCGAGTCCATATTTAAGGATTGTTATTTCATAGTTCCCATGGAGATGAATACAGAAAAGCATGAGAAGTATGAGTGATGCAGAGCCACTTGCCATCCACATTAGACCTGTTACTAAGATAAAAATAAATACTTTTAAGTTTTATAAGATGACTAGATGACTCAAAGTACTCTACTGGATAGCCACTCAAGTAATTCCCAATGGTTTCCTAATTTGAACTCCTAAGATCTCAAGTCAGAATATTTCTGAAGAGGAACCACATTCTAAAAAATTAGTCTTCTCTTTGTCCTAAACTTTAACATAAATTAAAAGAATTACAATAAATTATATTTAATTAAAATATAAAATACTATTACATATCAAACTAGCAACTTGAGCTCACTTTCATTATCAGAATAAATGGGAAAAATATTAAGTATTTTCTGAGGCATTTCTATTGACTTTTTTCTATGTGAATACAAAACAGATTACTGGTGGACAAAAAATAATCTGTAACTATGCTGATGATTTAGAATGAGTGAAAAATTTGGTATCAGAATTAAGATATAAAGGAAACAAATTTCAACAAATACGTTACTTAGCAAAAGAAAACCCAATAATATGACATTACAACCAGTGGGAAGAAGGGAGGGAAGGAAAGAGGAAGGAAAGAAGGAACAAAGGAAGAAAGGAAAGAAAGATGGAAGGAACGAAAACACTAGTTTGATAAGTTATAATGAGGAATTATAAAATTAAACATGAATTTATAATATTCCAAGAACCTCTTTAGATCTAAGAATTATTTTGAATATGACTCTAAAAAGGACTACCTATAATACTCTTTTAACTTTAATCATCCTGTTACCAGAAATTAAGAGTAAGAAAAAGATTAAACAAAATATATGAACTGAAACTTAAAGAGATCTCTTCCCTTTACAAGTAAGTAAACTTTAGAGAAACTTTAAAAAAGTATCAATAAAATTACACAGTATATAAAATATGAAAAAATTCAGTTAAAATATAACTAAAAACAATAATCAAAGATTTATTTGCCTCAAAATAACATGGCAAGTGAATAAAGGTATTAAGACTTCATCAGTAAGTTGGTAATTGTTGAAACTGAGCACTCTATTTGCGCATATATTTGAAGTTCTTCATAAATAAATCATAGTATCTGAATGTCATAATATTTAGTTATAAATATTGGTTAAAACTTAATTATATGTTGATCATATTAACTATTGATGAATATTTAACAACATATTAATGCTATGGCTTATTTTCAGTAGTACAAATCATTGATGTTTGAGACAATAAGATAATAAAAGCTCATAATTTTTTTTCCATATGAGTAAGTGATCCACAGTTATCCAGTCTCTCCTTTAGTTTTTCTTGAGAAAAACTCAAAGTATTTGAGAAGTTTATAGGTAAAGGTTGAATATTTATGTTGCAGTTAATTAGATTTAATTAGGGCCAAGCTTCAAACAATACATTTAAATTTAAGAAGTAACTTTTTTCCTTTTAGTAAACAAAACAGAAAAAGTAAAAACACTATAAAGCTATTCTCTTACCTTGACCAAGATGTGAAGGTTTTTGAGAAAGTATGTGACCACTGCCATCTAAAACATATTGAGTGCTAAAATTATCAGCAGCTGTTCGTGTTGTAATTAAAACCTGGTAATAAAAAAAAGACAATATAGTTAAGTATTATTTTATATATTACAATAGATTCACTACCAAATTAATTTGAAATAATTATCATACATTGAATATTGAAAAAAATTTGCCTGATAGTCTATGACTACTTTTCCTATAGATTATTTCTAGTAAACAATAGTGTTATTAATTTTTACATTTTTAAATCACTGATTTTGAGTATTTTAATTCAAGACACTTGAAGCATAAACTGCTATACCTGAAATGACTATTTGTGTTAGATGTATTATATGATTTTCATTTGTAAAAGCAAGTACTCCAACTGAATCAGGGGAATCTGCTTTTAATAAATTACTTTGAGGGGGAGCGGGGAGGATTGGGTGGGGGAGCGGAGGGAGGATGGGAAAGGATGGGAAGGGGAAACAAAGGAGGAGGCTACAACGCTTGATAAGAAATGTACTCATTATCTTGCCCATGTAATTGTAACCCCTCTGTACAGTATTTTCACAATAAAATAAATAAATAAAAATAAATTACTTTGATAAATGTGTGAACAAGAGTAATCCTTGAAGTAACTACTGTCTCATATATTTTGTGCAAAAGTACACTTCTTTATTTCAAGTTTTGGGTTTCAAAGAATTCAAAATGTTTAATCTATGCTCATATACATTTATAAACAATTTTTCTAAAAACCAAGGTTAGAGTTAATTGGTTACATATAAATTTCATTAATTTAAAATTATATAAGTAAGCATGACAAAGATTTCATTCAGCAGGAAAACATTTCCTCAGGATATTTGCCACAGAATATAAATTTAAGCTGTCTTTACTCTTGTGAAATCAGCAGGAGAGTATAACAATAGTAAAACAGCCTTGTCACCAAAAAACAAATAAACAAAAACACAAACACTAAAGGTAAAGAATTAGGAATGTTGCCAAAGAAAGCCCAAAGACGGACAAGTGGAGTAACCACAAATGGTGAGCAATGATGACCCCAAAATGAGAGCAATCTTTCTTAGCCACACCTAGACTCAGCAAAGGAGAAATATATCCTCAGATATTAGTCACAGACATATAAATTGAATAATGTCTGTATTCTTCTGAACTCCCCTAAATCTATTTATCTATTCAATGATATTAGTAGAATATGACAATAGCAAAACATAGCTATTATTATATATACAGAGATATGTTTTGCAAAGATCTAGCACTACTGCTAGAACTCACCAGGTCCAAAGCAGACTATATTGATTGGGTCTATCATTCTGCCAATCAGATTTATACACACACACTTATAGATATATCAGTAAATACATATGTGTATGTAAATATATATAATATACAAATCTATAATATATAATACATGGGATACACACAAATATATGAATGTATTATATACATATGAATATATTAACATAACACATATACATGAATAGATATTAGATTACTACATCATGTAAATGTCATATAAAATAAGTAGATAGATGGATCTAATAATAAGTGGCTCTTCTAATCAATTCTGTTAGGTTCTCCCTGAAAATTAATTCCATAAAAGATTTTAGGGGTGCCGGACACTGGTGGCTCACGCCTGTAATCCTACTCAGGAGGCTGAGATCTGAAGATCTCGGTTCAAAGCCAGGCCAGGCAGGAAAGTCATGTGAGACTCTTATCTCCAAATAATCAGAAAACTGGAAGTGGAACAGTGGCTCAAAAGGTACAGAGCTTGCCTTGAGCTGAAGAGCTGATGGACAGCGTGCAGGCCCAGAGTTCAAGCCCCACGACTGACAAAAAAAAAAAAAAAAGATTTAGTGGTACTATAGTGTTCCTTCTGGGATAACCATCCCAGTTGAAGTATATCTAAAAGAGATAAAGTTATGAGTTTTTGTGTACTACTAAGTGATTGTTCTACTCTGTGCAAAATACATTTAATGTTTCAAAAACTATAATTTTAAGATATCCTGTTAAGTAATCTTCCCTGCTATATACCAACTCTAAGGTACCCAATAGTGGAATTGTGAATAAATATTCAGGTAAAGTTTATTTCCAAAGAAAGAGGACAAAATTTGCTAGTGATTCTCTTTGATTTGATGTTTTAATTATACCACAATTGTCCCTTTAAAAAATATTCTACATTTGGGCTGGGAAGTTGGCTCAGTGGTAGAGCGCTTGCCTTGCATGCCTGAGGCCCTGGGTTCGATTCCTCAGCACCACATAAGCAAAAAGAAAAAAGCCGGAAGTGGCGCTGTGGCTCAAGTGGTAGAGCACTAGCCTTGAGCTGAAGAGCTGAGGGACAGTGCTCAGGCCCAGAGTTCAGGCCCCACAACCGGACCAAAAAAAAAAAAAAAATTCTACATTTAACCAACCATTTCTCCAAATACCAAGGTCAATTTAATTCTATTTCTAATTCTCCAAAGAGCCAGCCATCTGACCTAAAGTTGCTGTCACTGAGCAAAAGGCAGCTCTGGAACTCTGAGTTCCAGTACTAACTCTGCCAATAGCCTCTAGATGGTCCTGAAATGATTACACTATCATCTTTAAGGAGAGGGTGATGATAAGAAGGAGATGATGCTAATACTTCATAAGGTTACATGGGATTTTGCTTTAACCACTTCAAAGCATTTTATATGATATTAATTTCTTCATGCTTTAAACATGTTAATGAATAGTAAATATTCTCAAGCCTAGATGAATAAACAAAAGCTCTACATGTGGAAGAAGACTTTGGTGCTCATAATGTAACATTTATGTTAAAATAAAAATAGAACGCAATATATTTCCCACAATAAAATTTCTTAAATTCCAATTTCTCGGATACTATGAAAAGTTATTTAGATGGGAGACACTTTGTAATTCACTAATTATAGACTAAAGCAGAGAAAGCAAACACATACAAACTTGTTTCACAAATTCATGAAATATAGTGTGTTCCTCAGAGGAAGGAATTGAATTTCAAGAGTTTGTTTCATCATATGACCCTGTGTCCTGGGCAGGAAACATTTTCTTGGACTAGGTACAGGTTCAGAATGTGTTAGCTGTGCAACAGCTAGCATCTGAACCTGTCATAACTCCATCACCAGGATTATTTCGAATATTATAAACTATTGCTGGTGATTCTTACTAGAGACATTGAGGAGTTGTAGAAGTAAGCAAATGCATCCAGAGAAAAATAAAGAAAACCAGTATTTTAAACACAATGTTTTAGAATCCTTTGTAGAAGACTATGTTAGAGGTTATGTTAGCTATCAGTTAAAAATTGACCTAATTTCAAGGAATTATAGAATTATTGTAAAATTAAAATTACAAAAAAGCACTTATACTTTAGGCATGTACATTTGTTCTTTGATGTTTAGGTAACAAATGAATATAAAACTTATAATATCCTGGCAATCCAAGCAAAAGTTCTTTTGATAAAAAGGTAATTATGATAAAGCTAGGTCGATTTTTGGTGCAGGAGAGAAGAGGAGGACAACCAAGTTGTTTTATGTAGTGTGAGGAATTAAAACCTGATCTCTCTTATCCTAGGTAAGACTTTTAGATGAACAATTTGACACTGAAATACAAGTTGAAATCTAAGATAATTAAGATAACTAAGATAATTAAGGTATTTGAAATATGGACTTCACATGAATGACTTAAATGTTTTTTATCTTTGTGCATATCCAGTGTGACTGCCTGCACATGATCTATACACAAATATAACTACCTTGACTTCAGAACTTATTCCAGTATGGGGAGACCAGTAAAAACAGTCCAATTTTATTCCTTTCAGCAAAGTCCTTCCTGTGAGGAAGCTACATGTAGGAAGCAAAGTATTCTAACTGCTTCAAAAATTTCCATTCTTCCTCTGACTAAACTTCTATTACCTCTATAAGATATAAAAGGTCACAAGAAATGGAAACAAGAGGTTTGGTAGTTAATTCTTTTTTCTCTCTTCCTTTTTTTCCTTTGGTTTATTCCCTGTTGTCACTGTTTTTCATTTCTTACCCTCTGTCTTGTATATAAGTTTGTCTGATTTGGTACAGTGAAGGAGAATCACAGAATTGGTGGGACAAAGGATAAACCAATTCAACACTGATACTCACTACATACTATGTTGGAAACGAACTTTACAACTTTACCTCGCTTTTATGTAAATGTAACCCCTTTGTACATCACCTTTACAATAAAATTTAAATTACAAAATATAAAAGGTACTTTTCAATGTGGAAAGAGTTAAGATCATTTTCTTAGCCTAAAATAATAAAATGACACTGAAGACTTCTTATTCATACATCTGTCTCATTCTCAAAACAGAATGACTTAGTTGCTCATTCTGTAGCTCTAACGTATGATAGAAAACAAGGACAAATGTTCAGATTCTGTGTTATCACAAAATTATATATAATGAACTCAAAAGATTAGAGTAATACCAAGTACAATATTAACAACTTAAAAATTGTTGGGCCATACACAGGTTACTCATGTCTATAATCCTAGCTACTGAGACTGAGATCTGAGGGTCTGGGCAGGAAAGTCCACGAAACTCTTACCTTCAATTAAACACCAAAAAGCCAGAAATGGAGCTGTGGCCCAGGTTAGAGCATTAGTCTCAGCAAAACACTCAGGAACAGTGTCTAGGCCCTGAGCTAAAACCCATGCCCTGAGCTAAAACCCATGATGAAAACACACACACACACACACACACACACACACACACACACACACTCACACACACACACACACACACACACACACACACACACACACACACACACACACACACACACACACACACACACACACACACACACACACACAGATAAAGTTAGGTGCCAGTGATTCATGCCTGTAATCCTACTTCTTGGGGAGCTGACATAGAAAAGATCACAGTTCGAGGCTGGGAAGGTGGCTCAGTGGTAGAGTGCTTGCCTTGCATGCATGAGGCCCTGGGTTCGATTCCTCAGCACCACATAAGCAAAAAGAAAAAAGCCGGAAGTGGCGCTGTGGCTCAAGTGGTAGAGCGCTAGCCTTGAGCTAAAGAGCTGAGGGACAGCACCCAGGCCCAGAATTCAGGCCCAACAACCGGACCCAAAAAAAAAAAGATCACAGTTCAAGGCCAAACCAAACAGAAAGAAGCAGGCAAGGTGGTGCATACCTGTCATCCTAGCTATAATGGGAAAGCTAGAATAGGCAGCTTGTGATCCAGATGTACTTGGCACTAGAATTCCTGCCTAGCAAATGAGAGGCCATGTGTTCAAATTCCAATGGAGCAAAAAAAATTAATTTTTTTAAAAGGCTAGAAGGATGAAATAACAGATGAGTGCTATATAGAGGATTTCCCATTTGGAGGAGTCTGCATAAACTTTGAACACTGCTGAAAAATATGGCTTTAAAAAGAGTGTTCGAGTTTGATGATTTCATTACCTGTATGATACAGTTGTGTACTGTTGTTCACATTTAATTCCACAGCTGAAATAACTCATCTTGTATGGTATGACAATACTTTTAATGTATACTATTTCATTTGACCCTCAAGTCACTATCCTCACTTTGTAAACAGAAAAAAGTGACTCTCCTAAAAGTTACAATTTTTTATGAACTTGGCCACATCCTTCACTCAGTACTGGGGATTTCGAATTTAGCTCAAGTTCTACACTTAGATTTTGTTCTGGTCTATTCTACCTTCCTCCAAAAAACAAGGTATATTTTAGCCATCAGTCAAGTTTCAGTTCAAAAACTTTAAGTGAGTTGCTTAATAGTTAAGTTCTTAATATTTCTTTAGAGGGGAAATAGCATATATAATATATTATCACCTAAAAGAGCAATATTTTGTTATATGCACTTTATTATGTGTAACTATATACAGTCTTTATAAAAAAAATTAAGAACATGTCAAAACTAAATTTTCAGTATCTAAAGTTCATTCCAGTTATTATGCTTAGCAATTAGTACCACACAGGTTGAGGGTTTGGCTCAGGGGTAGGGCACTTGTCTAATATGGATAAGACCCTGGGTCTGATCCTTAGCATTGGGGAAAAAAAATAGTTCCAAGAATTTAACACTGAAAGTGATAAGTACATTAAAATTACTTTCTAAACACAGGGAAATTCAAGAGAAGTTACCATTGCTGATGATTTTTTTCATTAAAAAATTTTTTTTTCGGTAGTGGAATCTGAATCCACTTACTAGGCAAGTGCCCTACCATTTAAGTTATACCCCTAACAACCTTTTTCATTTTGTTTTTGAGATAGGCCTCACTAATTTTGCCCAAGTTGGCTTCCAACTCTAGATCCTCCTGCCCTTGCCTCCCAAGTAGCTTAGTGTGGCACACTTTAAGCTTTTTTAAAAGTAGTACAATAAATAGTAAATTCATAACCTTATTATAATTCTTAAGTATAATGTACTGTGCATAACTGGACATGCTATTCATTTATGACTGGAAATGCAGGTTTGTTTATACCAGTACCATCACAAACACCTGAGTAATGTGCCGTGCTATGACAACTTTGATAACACTAGGTTTCCATCTCCCTTACAATCTTACAGGATCACAGTTAAATATTCTGTCCATTGTTAACTAAAATGTCATTGTGTAACACATGCATTTTTAAATGTAACTGATGTTAATGCCTCACACTAGCTCTATTTGCTTTCTTGGGTGATGCTCTACCATGTAAGCTGTAACTCCAGTCTGGATTTTTGCTGGTTATTTTGGAGATAAAGAGTCTCATGAAATTGAGCTACCTTAGATTCACAATCTTTTGGATTTTAGCTAGGATTAAAGGAGTGAGCTAAAATCTCCTGGCCTACCATAGAAACTTTAACTCAATTCTGTAACTTATCTATTGTGCTTACCACTGAAGACCTAGATGTGCTTATTATTGCAATATGAGTGTGTTTAGTATTTTTAAACTTATAAATACCTTTCTAAACATGCCAGTAGGAAACACACAATATTAAGAGTTATGAAAATAGAACTGAATATATATTCCCAAGTAGGCCACAATTTTTCCTATTTCAGTGCAGTTTTTCTACAATAAAACATCCAGCATGTCCTCCACAATAAAACACAAAATGAATGATTATTATAAATCATTTTGAAGATTGAGTAAAAAGATGTGGAATTTGTCTCCATAAGACACCAGTTTCTTCATTAGTGATATAAAGAGACTGAGTGCAGGCTTAATCAGGAAGCATAATTTGAGGGAGAAATCAGGAAGTAGAGAGTGCTTGAGGTTTATCACTTGTGAAGACATGCAATGATGTCCTGATCTGGGTCTAGACCTTAACAACACTTCATTAAGCAGTCACTGGATCCATATTTCTCTCTATGAACCTGGATGACATAGCTCTCTTCAGCTAAGGTTAAGAGCAAAAATATCGGGAAGATTCAGCTGTGAGTATTAAAAGTCACCAATACTCCTGGCAACACCCAGTCCTAAAGTAGAGGATCTGGTAAGTATACCAAGGCCCATTACTGCTTCTTTGATCACTTTCAGTCCCGTTTCTTTTAACTTTAAAGAAGAATCATCTAAATCATCATATAAAACTATGGCAAGCCAGGTACTGGTGGCTCATGCCTGTAATCCTAGGTATCCAGGAGGTTGAGATTTGAGAATCTCAGTTTGAAGTCAGCCAGGGCAGAAATGTATGTCAAACTCTTATCTCCAATTAATCACCCCCAAACAGGAAGTGTGGGTGTGACTCAAAGTGTTAGGGCAATAGCAATCCCTGAGCTTAAGCACTATGACCTAAACAAAGACACAAACAAAAAAAAAAACCTATGGTAAAATAATACAAACTCTTTGTTTCCATTTATGTCAAACTAATCTGTATTGATATAGGACAAAGAGCAGTACCTTAGAGAAGTTAATTAGGAGGAGGATGACAGAATCTTCCAGGATAGAGATAGTGGTCTTTACCTTGATCTGAAGTATATATGTAAACATTTATTATGCTGTTTGTATGTAATATTCAGAAGAATTTTAAGAAAGGGGATTCTGTAAAATGATGTCATTATTTTTAAGATAACTAATGCTTAATGCTTGACATTGCAAGCTTTGCTTAAAAAGCTAAGTTTGACAGTGCTTTTGTAATTTTGGAGAACAAAATTATTTTAACTATACTGATGGCCATTTGAATGTCTAAGAGACAAAATTATAAGCAAGATATATAACCAATGGACAAATACTTGCAGATATATAACCAATGGACAAATACTTGCAAAACTACCATCTAAAATAAAAAATGGAGATTTAGATAAATCAAGGGCTCGTGTAAAGCATATTTATAAAGACTTAGTATAGTGCTGCCACCTAGTAGGCAAAGCTGATTATGACCAATTTTAGCTTTGAAAGATCATAAATATACTGTACAAAGTATAGATAAGGCAAAATATATCTTTTCTGCCAATATTCTACCAAAATAAAGCTTAAATACTACCTGTCAGTTTGGACAACAGCTAAAAATTCAAACATTTATATTCTAAAATAGTGACCGAGAGCTCCAACAATAGTAATAATCTTGAGAAGTTCTGAGGTTCCTTTACATCAATCCCATCTCATTTTAAGTAAAACTTTTGTACATGATCCATGACTGTAGACTTATATACATATCATATATGTATGTATAAATATATTCTCTAAGAGAAAGATGGAAATTTTCCAGTTGTACCTCTAGTTGCTTTTCTCCAAAATCTATTTGTAGGCTCGGTGAACTCTAAATATAGCAAGTGCTGAATAAAATAGAGAAGTACATGGTGTGCTAGATTTTGGGTAGAGGTTTTAAGTGTACTTAAGAATTTCTCTCCTTAATGAGGTCTGAGTATCTAGAAGCCAATAGGTGAGGGGTGGTCCTATGTTTTCTAACCTCTAACAGAAGAAGTTTTTGCTTAAACTTCACTCTTTCAATTCTTTTGATATAGTTAGGACAATACCTTATAGAGCCTCAGTCAAAAAAGGAACAAATTGGCTAGGGATGTGGCTTAGTGGTAGAGTGCTTACCTAGCATGCATGAAACCCTGGGTTTGATTCCTCAGTACCAGATACACAGAAAAAGCTGGAAGCAGTGCTGCTGTGGCTCAAGTGGTAGAGTGCTAGCCTTGAGTAAAAAGAAGCTCAGGAACAGTACCCAGGCCCTAAGTTCAAGCCCCAGGACTGGCAAAACAAAAAACAAAGAAGAACAAAAAAAGAAAAAACCCTTACACCATTAACAAATACTTTAAGGGCAAAGAGACAAAGTAAAGACCAGAGAATATATCACCACTGAGAAATGCAGACCACTAATATTCAATAAGAGGAGATAGTGACAGTATCTCATGTTCATACCACTTTCCCCAGCAGTAAGTATAAAACACTGTCATTTAACTGCATTGACCACTCTCAACTAGAGACTTCAAATCTAAGCACAAATGGAAGTATTATCAGACCATTGGGCATAATTCAGTAATTAAAGAGATGCTTATTATCTCTTTGTCATTCCTGCCTGGTACACAGATGCTGAGACACATTAAAACAGTGCCCAATACTTACAAAATAACAGTAGAATAAAAGAAGCTAGTAAGATCATGCAGTCAAAAACAACTGAGATATATGAAAATAATATATAGTCTTCTCTATAAACGAATTATAAAATCTGGAGCAGAGACAGTGTAGTACAACTGGTATGATGAAACAGTGTCAGGCACTGAACCAAGGAATTTATAGACATTGAAAACACCTACCCAGCAGGTAGAAGTAGTTCCTAAATCCAATTTGTTTTTAATTATCTATTGTGTAGAACAATCATACTTCTAGAATTCAACCTCATTATCCATATTGACCAGAGTGTACTAACAAAGTATATCCCATACAATAAACCAAAACCAGTGATGTGTTTCTCAATAGGTTTTATGATCAAGTTGGTGGGAGGAAATAAACCTACTGTATACTGTCCTTAGAGATTGACCATGAACTTTAGTACATAAAGGCTCTGAGAAGTGCTGAAATAAAACATTTTTGTTTTTTAAATATATCTCTTGCAAACCAATGGACTACTAAACTACCTTCTCCTCTAGTAAATACCAATATTGCAAAACACACATTGTAGTTCCTCAAAAACTTAAAGACAAAATTATTACATGGCATACCAAGTCCATTTCTGGACATATACTCAAAGGCAACAATTATGAACAGATACTTGTACATTCATGTTCATAACAACATCAATCAAAATTGTTAAAAGGAGCAATCCAACTATCTACCAGCAAATAAATGGATTAAAAAATACAGCATGCACATATAATTATTATTAAAAATCAGTCTTCCAAAGGAAACAAATTCTTACAATTTTTGCAACATATATAACTCTTGAAAACAATGCCAAGTGAAACATGCTGGAGGCAAAAGGACAAATATAGCATGATTCCACTTAAATGAGGTACTTAGTCAATTGAAAAAGATAATTGTAGGAGAAGGGAGAGAAGAGAAGGTACTGAGCTTCAGTTTGGGATAAAAATGTTCTCAAGGGCTGGGAAGGTAGCTCAGTGGTAGAGCGCTTGCCTTGCATGCATGAGGCCCTGGGTTCGATTCCTCAGCACCACATAAGCAAAAAGAAAAAAGCTGGAAGTGGCGCTGTGGCTCAAGTGGTAGAGTGCTAGCCTTGAGCTGAAGAGCTGAGGGACAGCATCCAGGCCCAGAGTTCAGGCCCCACAACTGGACCCCCCCCCCCAAAAAAAAAATGTTCTCAAGATAAATAGTTACTGGATAAACAATAAAGTGAACCTACTAAATTGGTTAAAATGACAACTTTCATGTCATTTTAAGTATATTTTAAGATAAATTTAAAAAATTTTATTTACTTTGTGAAATACTAGGTTCATTTTCTCTTCATTCTAAGAGTTGGTTTTTTTTATTATGAAATCACTAGCCAATAAAAATGATCTTACCTCTGCCACACAACAAATTGAACCTAAGGCTTCCCCACGAAAACCATAAGTTGTCAGGTTTTCCAGATCTTCATGACTGTTTATCTTTGAAGTGTAGTACTTCACTGCCATTACAGGTGTATCAACAGCCTTGATACCCTCACCATTGTCTCTCACCTCTATCTTATCAAATCCATAGTTCTCCTATAAAAAAGTTAAAAAACATTTTTAATACATAAAAATATTAAACAATCACATTTAGAAACAAACACAACTGAAACAACTTTATCATTCACTATCTTTTCTAGAAGGGTAACACTATATCATACTGTGGTACAATGAACAAGTCTCTTACTTGTTCACTCAAATACAACTATAAAATACAAAGGTCTGAGTGAACACCAAAAACCTGCCTGCTCAGGAAGCTGAGATCTGAGAATTATGGTTTAAAGTTAGTGGTGGCAGAAAAGTCTATGACTTTTTCCAATTAACCAGTAAATGTTAGAAGTGAAGGTGTGACTAAAATGGTAGAATGCCAGCCTTGAGCAAAAAAGCCAAACCCTAATACCAGCACACACACAAAAAAAGGGTCTGATCTATGATGGGCCTTTTAATTGTTTCATTGTCATGAATGTATGTATTTTTGCTGGTACCAGGGTTTTAAATCAGTGCCTTGAGCTCTTCAGCTTTGCTTCATCAGAGCTTTCACTCTAGTTGAGACAAATCTCTTATTTGCCATTTTGCTGGCTGACTGGAGATGGAAGCCTCTCAAGACTTTTCTGCTGGGGCTGGCTTCAAACCATGATCCTTCAAGTCGCATTTTCCTGAGTAAGAACACGGGCATGAGCCACTAGTGCCCAAATATCATGAGTATTTATGATAATTAATGTTAAAACATAATACACATAAAACTTAATATATAATAAATATTATATATTGTATAAATAGCCCCCCCATAAGAAATAAGACAAAATACAATCCCACCGAGCTCTGGTGGCTCATCCTAGCTACTCAAGAGACTAAGATTTGAGGATTGAGTTTCAAAGCAACCCCAGGTAAGAAAATCTAAGGAAACTCCTAACATCCAACTTACCAGCAATAAGCTCAAAGTGGAGGTATAATTCAAGTGGTAGAGCACCACCTGAATGCCCAGCCCTGAGTTTGAGCTCAAAACCCAGCACAAAAACATTAAATAAAAACACCATAACCAGCAACATACCATGTTCTCTATACCAGAAGTGTAGCAATTATCTATATACAACTATAATCTTAAGACTTTCTCCTCTGTTGCTCTCATAAAATTTTAAAAAAATATTCCTCAACTTTTTTCTGAAAAAAATCACCAAACAGGACTCTGATGAGTAAACACATTTCATTTGGCAATCTAAGTTTTTTAATTGAAAATTAAGAAAATAAACTAAGTTCATACCTTAGCCCTATACTACTAAATTGTACAGACATAATAAAAACAATTTAAATTCCTAAAACGATCTTCTTTTCTATCAATGTCATATTCACCATATCTATACTTGGTAGTTGATGTTACCTTAAGCTTGACTCTAAAAAGATTAATGTGTATGGCCATATTAAAAAGAGGGGAAAAATTCTTTCTACAATTACAGTGACTCCATATATTACAAAATAATATCACATCTTAATAGCCTAAAATTATACAATACCTCATATCAACATCTTGTATAAAGCTTTATACATGTAAGATTTGGTTCCTCAGATTTCTCTCAACCCCAAATTAAGTTCATATTCTGGAACCATCATGTTTGTTGTATTTTATAGAGAAAAAAATTAACTAAAATAGGCCAATCTTACACTAGAAATAAAAACTTCAAAAATGTAAGGTAAGAAAACAAAGATTCATTTAAATGTTTCAAATAGTAAGTTTAATTCATTCAGTAAAAAAAAAAAAAAATCAGAGCCAGGTAGGTCTTATGTAGAGCAGTCTAGTTGTCTAAAATTCTACATAGTCAATACTTCCAAATACTTCCCAAGATCAAGACATGAAAATAATTAAGTTATGCTAATATATGTGTGTACACGTACACACGCACACGCGCACACACACACACACACACACACACACACACACACACACACACACACACACACACACATGCGTGAGCCCCAATCTTGTGGCTTGAAATAGCCTGGGCACTGTACCTGAGCACTTTTGCTCAAGGCTAGTGCTCTATCACTTGAGCCACAACTGCAAATAAGAGTCTATGGTCTTTCTTGCCATCCTCAATTCTCAGATTTCAGACTCCCAGGATTATAGGTGTAGGCCACCAGTATACAGCTGCTAACTTAAATTCTGTTTATTTTTTGTCAGGCTTGAATTCAGGGCCTGGGCCTGGTCCTGGGGCTCTTCTGCTCAAGGCTATTGCTCTACCACTAGGAGCCTGACCTGACAGTTAACAGTGTCTTTTATGTATGTTTATCTGATTTGGGAAGGGGAAAAACAAAATGATGAGACAAAGGACAAAGGGTGAACCAATTTAACAGTGATATTTACAAGACAATATGTTAGAAATAAACTTTACAATTTTGGGCTGGGGGTTAGATGTTGGGGGAAAGTGGGGAAAAAACGAGGAAAGGGGAAACAATGATCAACAAGAAATGTACTCACTACCTTACGTATGTACTGTAATCCCTCTGTATATCACCTTGACAATAAAATTAAACTTTTAAAAAAGGACTCATGGACTTTCTTGCTCAGGGTGGCTTTGAACTGCAATCCTCAGGATTGCCAGAATTACAAACATGAGCCACCAGTGCCCAGATCTTAGTTTTATAGGTCAACTGTCTTAGTAACATCATTCTTAAAAAAACAAATATTTTTCTTCTGGACATTTAAGAACAAGATATACATTTTAAGAAATAAGCCAAGAAATAAGAAATATAGGTCTCATGTTTTCCCTTTATTTATAATAAATAGTATATATCTAGAATAATCTAGCAAATTGAGTAGAATAGCTCAATAACTATATAGGTATAACCATATAAGATTATGATAAGCAAAATTAACTCTAAGACACAGACACAAGAGGTTTTTCTTTGTTGTTGTTCTTAATGTACTATGTGATTTCTTTTTTCTTTTGTGATTTTTTTCCCCCTGTGGATTATCCCCTGTTGTCACTGCATTTGATTCTGGCTGGGTATTGTATATATGCTTATCTGAATTAGGAAAGGGAAGGGAAACAAAAAAATGGTGAGACAGAGGACAAAAGGGGAATCAAAGCAACAGTGATACTCACAAGAGAATATGTTGGAAATGATCTGTACAACTTGGGAAGGGATTGGGGAGAAGGGAAAGTGGGAGAAAAATGAGAGTGGGGGTACAAAGTTCGACAAGAAATGTATTTTTACCTTGCTTATGTAACTGTAACTCCTATGTACATCACCTTACAATAAAATTTAAATAAAAAAAAAACACATGATAAAATGCTCAACAACATCCTTAGCCATTAGTGAAATACATAGAAAAACACTGATATTCAATCTTACTCAAGTCAGAGTGGCCATCAATAAAAATTTAAAAAACAGCAAAAAATATACACCAAATAAATAAGTAAATGAATAAGTGATAACAATGTTTTCTATAGAATTCTTACAATATAATAATATATAACAATATATGTGTAATCTTAGTTATTTATTTTCTGGTTAACCCTTTCTTGTTTAAGATTTCTTTATAAGGATATGTAGGAAGTACGAAGTGAGATTTCATTGTAATACATACATACATACATATATCTTGAGATTAACTCACTCCTTTATCTCTTTACATGCTCTTCTTCTTAAAACCATTTCCATAGGCTTTATTGTTTTATCTTCACATATGTATGTGTATATATATATATGTATATATATATATATACCCTGTCTCCATTCTCCCACTGATACCTGTCCCCCAACATAGCTTTCCTATTAGAACCCTATTTAATTATTATTAATTATACTCTAATCAGACTGATATTATATGACATGCCTAAGAAAAATAAGGTGTCTTTCTTTGGGTTAGCTTAATAAAATTTACATTTATTAAAGTGTATTTAATTTAAAAGTACAAAACAGATTTTAACTAGTGCAGAAGTATAGTTGTAAGTGTGTTCCTTGGTATGGCAACATCGGCATTAACTAACAAGTTGGTAGAAATGCAAATTCTCAAGCCCTACTTTATAATTGGAAGCTTTAGGAGTGGAGCCTGGTAACTATCCAACAAACCTCCTAAATTAATTTGATGTACTGAAATATGGTAAGAACTACTGGCATAAAGAAAAGATTTTAAATGGGTTTTAGAGTCAGAAAGACCAGATTAAAATTTCACCTCTACATTTACTAATTAAGGAAATTCAAATACATTTTCTCAGATTACTACAAAATAGGTAAAGTAATAGTTAGTATACAATTTTCCTAACAAATGTCTAGTCAGATGCCTAGGACTCATGTCTATGATACTAGGTACTAAGGAGGCTGAGATTCAGAGGGCCAAGATTCAAGGCCACCCCTGGCAGAAAAGTTTGCTAGACTTCATTTCCAAAATAATCAGGAAAAAAGGCTAGAGGTGGCTCATGTGGAAGAGCATCAGCAAAACAAGCAAACTGAGTGGGCATGAGGCCCTGACTTCAAATTCCAGTACCACAAGAAAAATAAAAGTTGCTGGGATTTTTTTTAACAGCCATCTCACAAAAGATAAGAACAGATCAGTTCCTCTTCCTATATTCTATCAGTATTCTTTGTAGTGGCCAGTACTTAAAATATCACAAACATTTGATAATTAGGAGAATGTTTTTAAATATCTCTTTAAGCTGGATGCCTGTGGCTCATGACTGTAATCCTACCTACTCAGGAGGCTGAGATCTGAGGATCAGGGTTCAAAGCCAGCCTGGGCAAAAACATCCCCATGAGACTCTTATCCCCAATTAACCACTCAAAAACCATGAGTGGTGCTGTGGTCAAGTGGAAGAGCACTCACTAGCCTTGAGCACAAAAAGGCTCAGTAACAGTGCCCAGGCCCTGAGTTCAAGCCCCACAACCTATTAAATAAATAAATAAATAAATAAATAAATAAAATGTATCTTTACATAATCAATCAAACTTTTTAAATCTGTTAGTTTGTACTAGGGATTGGACATGTAAGGGACACATGAAAATAATAGTATTTGCTTCTATAAGACTGCAATTTCTGAGGGATATGAATATTCCAATCAGCTGCAATAAATCATGAATACTGTATAAGCCATACAAATTCATTGATTTAATATCTATCACTTATATGAAAACTTGATCAGGGCATCAGTGGCTTATATCTGAAATTCTAGCTACTCAGGGAGCACTGAAGTTCAATGAGATTTCCATGTCAATTAATAGGTGGGTATGGTGATACACATCTATCATCTTAGTTATGAGAAAAGCTGAAATCGGGAGGATCAAGGTTCCAGGCCTTTCTAGGTAAAGAAGTTTACCTCATCAACAGAAAAAGTTGGATGTATTGGTATGTTCCAGTTATCCGACTTGTGGCAGGAAGCTTAAGTAGGAATTCATAGTCCAGGCTGCTCTGAACAAAAAACAAGACCCTAGCTCAAAAATAACAAGAACAAAAAGGCTCAAGTGGTAGAGGGCCTGCCTAGCAGGTGCAAAGCCTAAGTTCAAAGTCCTGTACTGTCAAGAAAAGAAAAACAAAACTATACAGTAACAAGGTAATTTGCTTTAAAATAAGATTAGATGGAAAATAAAAGATAAATATGAAATACAATACCACTAAATATGAATAAACAAAGGCAATTAATAGTAGAAAATCTGAACATTAGATTGATGTGCTGGGTGACAGTCTTAAAAGTATATGTGTCCTTTCAAAATTGTTTACTCTAACCACATTGTTGATTTAAATTAAATTTGACTACATTCCTACGGGCCAAGTAACATGGTGCCAGCACTGGAGAGCAGAGGTACGAGGATGGGAGTTTTGAGGACAGTTTGGTCTATACAGCAGATCTTGTCTCAAAAAACAAAAAGGAAAAATGAAGAATGTACTCATAAGCCAAAATGTTAATATCCTCGGAAGAAGGCAGCAAGTACATAAAAAGAAGGTAATAATTTGGAAATGAAACCTCTTATCAAGTCCTTTTGGCTTTGAAGGCATTCAATTCCTGGAGGATACTCACCAGCTTAACCTCTATGCTTGTGGCACCAGCATCCAAAGAGTTCTCAATGAGTTCTTTCACAACACTGAGCACAGAAGTGATTATCTGAGAACTTGAAAGGAGGCGAACTGTTGCGGCAGGCAACTGTTTCATTCTGGCTTTTAGTAGAGTACTAGAACTGTAAACATGAGAAGTTAAACCTTCCTGACTAATAAAAAAGATAGCAATAATGATACAACAGCTCACATTTATTTAGCCTTACTATATGCCAGCCTGTATTTTAAGGACATTCATTCAGTGTTAATCAACACCCTCTGAAACAGGTTCCCCATTATCTCCATTTTTATAGATAGATGAGGCAGAGAAGAAACATGGAAATATATTCAATGTCATTTAGTTATTGAAAGGCAGAGACTTAAATCCAAGCAAGCACTCTGTTGACATGTAATCTAATTACCTAGGAGGTAAAAAAATTATGAAGTAAGAAGGAAAATAGTTTTAAAACAATATTAGATGGAAAAATAAACATAAAGATAAAATATACCAGTGAATATAAAGGCAATGATTAGTAGAAAATATGGACATTAAATTGATGTGTTTGACAACGGAATCTTAAAGGTATAAAAAGTAGGTAAATAGATTGGGTCTAATGACCAAAGTGGATTAAAAAATAATACACAATAACATTAGAGGGGGAAAACTATTTACCTAATTTCTCTCCCAAGGTTTATATGTAATTGTCATTGGAATCTGCAATCCTAGTTTTTCTCCAAGTAAAATTCAATCAAGTGTTCCATCTGCCTGCCATAATCCCTCACTCAAACTCTAGATATTCCTATCAGAATAATCCATTCCTAAATAATACTGTTAAGATCTTTTCCCTCTTTTCCCTTTTTTTTTTCTTTTGGTGATGCTGAGTACTAAGCCCAGGACCCAATACTTGTGTTACCATTCTAAAACCAAGACCTCCAGCCCTAGATCATCCTTTATAGCTTCTCTTTGTGTAGTGTAACTCCCAGCATTACACAAGAGAATTTCCTTGCCTCCATGACTCTTGACCATTGTACACCTAGTCCACACTAATTAATATAATATAGTCCACACTAATTAAAATAATAAAGACATCATCAACAAGATCATCATTTATTACATGTGTACTATAGTAAGTTAGACACTATGCTAATTACTTTAAATATGGGAGTGAATTTAATCCTCTAAACATGAAATGGAAGTACTTTGTAAACATTATTACTATTAAAATTCAAGATATAAAAGAAATGTAAAAGTTGTATCACACACACAAAAGTAAGGACAGGAGGCTATAAGAAAAGGTTTTTAGATGATTGCCTGACTATAATTATCATTGTATATTATATAGCTATCTTGCAAGCTTGATAGCCTGCATAACTCATACCTACAATCCTAATGACTCAAAAGGCTGACATCCAAGAATCCCAGTTTTGAAGGTAGCTCAGGCAGAAAAATCTGTGAGATTCTTATCTGTAATTAACAAGCAAAGAGTTGGTAGTGGAGGTGTGGCTCAAGTGGTAGAGTGTCAGACTTCAGTGAAAAAAGCTGAGCAGGACCTCAAGGCCTTGAGTTCAAGCCTTATGTAGCAGCACACACACACACACAAATGAAACTCGTGTAGAGTCAGTAAAATGTATTTCAGCAAGGATATCTGCCTTACTCCTCATACTAACACCACTTATGATTAATCATTGTCACCAATGCAGCATGCAGCTTAAATACTCCCACTACACTGTCATTCCATTATAATGTTATTCCAAATGAATATAGTCACTGTTCTTGGTGGTTTTTTTGTTTTTTAATTTAAGTTGACAAAAGTTAACTAAATGATTAAGTAACTGAATCTAGGTACCAATCACAAGTTAGGAATTTTTCTTTTGGCCAGTAATAGGGTTTGAACTCAGGACCTTCAACTTGTAGGCAAGTGTTCTACCACCTGTGCCATACCTTCAGCCCTTTTATACTAGTTATTTTTGAGGTAAGAGCTCGTTTTTGTCCAGGTTGGCCTTCTTACTTATTCTTTCCTTTGTTTTAATATGTCCAGATTTTTTTTTGTTAAGATGTAGTCTCCCTACCTTTTTGCTCATACTGGCCTTGAACCACCACCATCATCCTGACCCTGGCTTCACAACAGCTGGGATTACAGACACGAATCAGGTTAGAGATTTTTACCTCAAATGTATTCCCTTAATGTCTATATCAAGTATGCCTTGTCACAAATCACTAAAGACAAGTAAACTTTTGGAATTCTAGAAAATAGTGTATCCTAAAAAGATTTCTTCTTTGGTGGACTTGAAGCTGTTCTGTGGTTATTTTATCAACTAAAGACTTAAACTATGCAGTACTTTGTGTATTCTCAGCTTTAAAAGGTCTTTTTTTTTTATTATGGGTATATAAAATCTACCATTGTATAAGTGAAAATCAAGACTTTATGTAGTAATAGTTAAGTAAATTTATCACACACACACAGATTCCTCACAAACACATAGTTGGTGAATCATACTATGGTAATAATTTAAGAATAATAACAGCAATTGTACCACCATGAATGTAATCTAAGATCTACAGTTGAGGATAACCACACTGCCATCACCTTGTGATGTAGATGACAGTCATGTGACCTACACTAAGTTAACAGCTTCATCTACACAATATTAGACATCTATGCTTTGAAGAGTTATTAAGTCTGTTTAAACCATTGAGCTCTTTTGGAGTAAGACTATGTAGATCACTCTTAATCTTTACCAGTCAAATCTTAGATATGTCAGATAACTAATTATCCACTATATTAATCTGCTTAAAACACCAGTCTATGTATTTTCCCAAAGAAAAGATGGTCGAATCTCTGTGCTGGCATCTGAGGTTCCTAGTTGTTGATACACCAAACGAAATCACTCCGCTGACAACTGCTTTCACTACAAAACTTTTAAGTCCAAACAAACAAGTTAAAAGCCCCACAAAATCTAGTATGGAGATTTCATCTGAAAGCTTACAGGGAAGGGCCATCTGCCTTAATGACTAAAAGGGTTTTGGAAAACAAATACTAGCTTGACAACATGTAACTCTTCTTTTTCTGGACTCCTTCGCCCTCCTAAAAATAGGAAGAAAACACTCTAGACACATTCTTAGTTTAACATGACTAGTTATATGCTCATGTGATGATCTGACCTTATGGAATCCAGTTCTAAACAAATCACTACCAAAAAAAAGTAACTTTTAGCTGGTGGCTCATGCCTGTAATCCTAGCTACTCAGGAAGCTAAGATCTGAGGATCTTAGTTCAAAGCCAGCCTGGGCAGGAAAAGTCCATGAGACTTTCATCTCCAATAAACCACCAGAAAACTGGAAGTGGCGCTGTGGCTCAAGTGGTAGAGCACTTGCCTTGAGCAGAAGAGCTGAGGGACAGCACGCAGGCCCAGAGTTCAAGCCCCACAACAGACCAAAAAAAAAAAAAAAGTGACTTTTCTATTTTTTTTTTCACAGACAACCTTAGAAAGACTCACATAAAATAAAAGTGAGTAACGAAGCAGACTATGGAGTAAAGGCAATGTAACGATCAGAAGGTTTTAAGGCATGTAGTTCTAGAAAGAAGCCAATTTACTATGTTCTATAGGTGTTAACTGATCACAATTTATAAATATAACTATGTATTGCTATACACAAAACAAATTGAAAAACCTAACAGAGCAGAGGATAAAACAATGGGCTAAGGGTCAACTTTATTACTGAAGCAAATCATATAAATCCTTTTATTAAAAAAAAAAAAGTCCTTCTGAACACAGTGGAATCAAGCTACTTCTCAATAACAAAGCATACCAGAAATTACTCAAATACCTGGAAATTGAACAACACACTTCTAAGTACACCTGGGTAACAGAAGAAATTAGAGAAGAAATTAAAAAGTTCCTACAATTTAAGGAAAATGAAGACACATCACAAAGAAACTTGTGGGACACAGCAAAAGCAGTCCTGGGGGGGGGGGCAAATTTATCACCCTCAGTGCTTATATCAAGAGATAGACCAAGTAAATAATTTCATGTTGCAATAAAAACAGCTAGAAAAACATGAAAAAAAACTGGAACCTAAAGTTACTAGACAGAGCCAGATAATCAAATTAGGAACAGAAATTAATGAGATAGAGAATAGGAAAATTATAAATTAAAATAAAACAAAAAGCTGTTTCTTTGAAAAAATAAAATTGATAGACCTTTGGCAAGATTAATTAAGAAAAGAAGAGAGAAAACCCAAATTAACAAGATCAGGGATGCCACAGGAAAAATCATAAGCACCCACGATATCCAAACAATTATAAAGAACTACTTTCAAAAGTTGTACTCTATAAAGAAAGAAAACCTAGCAGAAATGGATGCATTTTTAGAGAAATACAAGTTGCCAACACTGAGCAACGAAGAAGTAAATCAATTAAATAAGGCAATATTTTACAACAAGATACAGGAAGCAATCAGAAGTCTTCCTACAAGGCAAAGCCCAGGACCAGATGGATTCACAACAGAATTCTATAAGACCTTTAAAGAAGAGTGTAGCGACCGTCTACTCGACCAGCGAGAAAGAACGACCACCACACCAGGAGTCTTCTCAGATCACGCTTTATTGGAGAGCCTTTTAGTTGTAGGAGAGCTTGGGCGCGAGAGAGCGTGCACCCGAAACATAGCCGCTTATATAGGGAAATAGGAACGCGGGTCGGTCTATTGTTGGTCGCCTGCCTTTCACCGTCACCAGGTGTCATGGGATTGGCTGGGGACTCTACCTGGCTCGCGCACGCGCACAGCCCAGGCGTCCCGCCAAGCACTGTCTAATATGGGGTGGTTACCTCAAAGCTGCAAGGGAGTGGGCGGAGTCTCGCCCCGGCTCCCTACAGAAGAGCTAATACCCATACTCCTCAAGCTCTTCAGAGAAGTAGAGAAGGAGGAAGCTATCCCAAACTCATTCTATGATGCCACTATCACCCTCATCCCCAAACCAGGCAAAGACCCAACAAAAAAAGAGAACTACAGACCAATCTCCTTGATGAACACAGATGCAAAGATTCTTAACAAAATTCTATCCAACAGAATCCAGAAACACATAAAAAAAAAAAAATACAGGGGCTGGGAAGGTGGCTCAGTGGTAGAGCGCTTGCCTTGCATGCAGGAGGCCCTGGGTTCAATTCCTCAGCACCACATAAGCAAAAAGAAAAAAAAGCCAGAAGTGGTGCTGTGGCTCAAGTGGTAGAGTGCTAGCCTTGAGCTGAAGAGCTGAGGGACAGCACCCAGGCCCAGAGGTCAGGCCCCACGACTGGACCCCCCCCCCAAAAAAAATACACTACGACCAGGTAGGCTTCATACCAGCAATGCAGGGATGGTTTAACATATGTAAATCAATAAATACAATCCAACACATCAACAAGAGCCAAGGTCAAGAATCACATGATTATTTCATCTGATGCAGAAAAGGCTTTTGATAAAATACAACATTCATTCATGTTAAAAGCTCTGGAGAAAATAGGAATAGAAGGAACAATCCTTAAAACAATAAAAGCCATATACAGCAGACCAATAGCCAATATTATACTTAGTGGGGAAAAACTACAACCAATTCTCCTAAAATCAGGAACAAGGCAAGGATACCCATTGTCCCCACTCCTCTTCAATATAGTCCTGGAACCCTTAGCCCGGGCAATAAGGCAGGAAAAAGACATTAAAGGGATCCGCATAGGGAAAGAAGAAGTTAAACTATCCCTTTTTGCAGATGACATGATACTGTATCTTCATGATCCCAAAAACTCCATCCCCAAACTCTTAGAAATTATAAATCACTTCGGCAAAGTAGCAGGATACAAAATCAACCCACAAAAATCAGTTGCCTTCCTGTACACTGACAATGTACAAGCAGAGAGAGAAATAAAGGAAGCAACCCCATTCACAATAACCTCCCAAAAATAAAATATTTAGGAATTAACCTAACCAAAGATGTAAAAGAACTATATAATGAAAACTATAAAAACTTAAAGAAACTACAGAAGACACGAGGAAATGGAAAGACTTTCCATGCTCTTGGATAGGCAGACGTAATATAATGAAAATGGCCATATTCCAAAATTAATATACAAATTCAATGCAATTCTTATGAAAATCCCAATGACATACATTTCTGAAATATGGAAAACAGTCCAAAAATTCATATGGAACAACAAAAGACCTAGAATAGCCAAAACAATTCTAGGCAAAAAAGACAACATGGGAGGGATCTCGTTGCCAGACTTCAAACTCTACTCTAGAGCCATAATAACAAAGACAGCATGGTACTGGCACAAAAACAGACCTGAAGACCAATGGAATAGAAGATCCAGAAATAAAACCACATGCCTACAATCAGCTGATATTTGACAAAGGAGCCAAAGACATACAGTGGAAGAAACAACCTCTTCAACTACTGGTGCTGGGAAAACTGGGCAGCCACATGCAGGAAACTAAACGTGGACCCCAGCCTATCACCATGCACCAACATCAACTCAAAATGGATTAAAGACCTTAACATCAAACCTGAAACTGAAACTACTGCAGGACTGGGTAGGAAAGACCCTTGAACTTATAGGCACAGGCAGGAACTTCCTGAACAGAGTCCCAGCGTCACAACAAATTGGAGAGACACTTGACAAATGGGATACCTTAAAATAAAAAGTTTCTGCACAGCTAAAGCTATAGCAACCAAGCTAGAAAGACAACCAACTAACTGGGAAAAAATATTTACCAGCAATATATGAGACAAGGGGTTAATATCCAGTATATACAGGAAACTCAAGAAACTAATCCCTCCCAAACCTAACAAACCAATTACTAAATGGGCAAGGGAACAAAGTAGACTTCTCAAAAGAGATAAAAATGGCAAAGAAACGCATGAGGAAATGTTCACCATCCCTGGTTGTAAAGGAAATGCAAATAAAGACAACCCTGAGATACCACCTTAACTGTCAGGTAGCCCACATCCTAAAGTCAGCCAAGGACAAATGCTAGAGGGGATGCGGAGAAAGAGGACCCCTATTACACTGCTGGTGGGAATGTACACTTATACAACCACTTTGGAAAGCAGTCTGGAGGGTCCTCAGAAAGCTAAAAATTGACCTCCCTTATGACCCAGTCATACCACTTCTAGGCATCTATCCTGAACAACAGGAACCAGTATACAAGGACACATGCACCTCCATGTTTATTGCAGCACTGTTCACAATAGCCAGGATATGGAAACAACCCAGATGTCCCACCACAGATGAATGGATCCAAAAATTGTGGTACCTACACAATGGAATATTATTCAGCCATTAGAAAGGACAAAATAATGGCATTTGCAGGGAAACGGATGGAGCTAGAAGAAATCATGTTGAGCAAGGTAAGCCAAGAGCAAAGAGACAAACGCACATGGTCTCCCTGATAAGTGGGTGTTAAATCCAAAATGTAAAGTGATACGACAAAATTAACAAGACTTAAGAAACAAAGGACTTCCACTCATCTGGTCGAATCACTACCAAATAACCCCATATATTAATATATTAACCCATATATGGTATATATGTGCATGCCGGAGGGAAACCAGGATGACACAGAACTAGAGGGAATCGCGGAAAAACATACAACAGCGGGACCCATCAGCTGCACTGGACATTGATCAAAATGAACTAAGCAACTCAATGGCAGCGATGGCAGGGAGGGAACAAGTGGGAAAGAGTGAACAGCTGATGCTATGCAAAACAAAAGAAATGTACACCCAATGTGGAAGAAATAACTGTATTGCAAAGCTCATAAAATTCATGTTATAGACCACCATAGATAATTCGCCCCATGAAAATTAGAATGTGTTTGTGACTTTAAGCATCACTATCCCACAATACTGTGAAATTTGGGAAATTATGTAATCACTTAATCACAATAAAGAATTTGAAAAAAAAATCCTTAAACCTGGCATTAATGGCTCACAACTATAAGTCCTAACTACTCAGGAGGCTGAGATTAGAAGACTATGGTTTGAAGCCAGCCCAAGCAGAAGAGTCCAAGACTCTATCTGCCAATTAACCAATGAAATGCAGATTGGGGATCTGATTCAAGTAGTATAATGCTAGCAAGATGATCAAAAGTATGAGGCTGAGTTCAAGCCCTTTTACTGGCACACACGCACATGTGCACACACAAAATCACTATCTGAAAAAAATGGAACTAATACTTCACTGATTTATTGTAAGAATAAAATTAAATAGCATTTAAGTAAGAGCTAAGTGTGGTAGAACATACCTGTAAACACCACAAGCAGGAGTTCAAAGCCAGCCTTGAACAGTGAGACCTTGTTGTAAAACAAGGAAATAATATATGAAATACTGTTTCTATAAAAGGGCTTAAAATTGTGCCATTCAATAGTAAGAAATTATATAAACTGCAGAAGTAAGGAACCTATTGTTCCCTTGAATAGCTAGAATAACTGGTATGTTCTACCATGTCCAATGTTTTTGTAGTTGAGATGGGCTCTCCCTAACCTTTTGTCTGTGCTTGCCTTAAATCACTACCTTTTTGATCCTGGCCTCAAAATTATAGGAATTATAGTTGTGAACCACTATGTCCAACTTAACATGTTTTTTAAGAAAGAATCTTTTTGTAACCCAGGTGGGCCTCAAACTTGTGATCCTCTGCCTCCTCCTGCTCTCAATTACTTGGATTACAAGCCTACACCATCACATTCAGCCTCTTTTTAATCTTCTTTAAATTTGACTATTACATTTAAACTGCTATATGTGGCTTACATTATACTTTTATTAGAATATTAAACATAGTAGTGATAAAAAGGCATGCTCTAAAATCACATTCCTTGGGTTTTAATTGAGCTCTCAAACTATTACTAACATAATACTGTGAAAATTAAGCTCTCTAAAACTCAATCACCCAATCTATAAAGTAGTGAAAATATTATATGGTTGTAGCACGAAACAGGACAATTCTATAGAATGTAGTATAGTACTTGGCAGGAAAATGCTAAAAGAATCTGGGATACTTGGAACTAACTGCACATCACTCAAACTCCTAAATGAACAATTCTCTACTTTCTAGTTCTAAAGTGGATAACTCTTTAAACTTGTATTCAAAAGGTCTTTTACCTTAGTTTGAGAATCTTAAGAAAATGTCTTATGGAAAAGTTTGGGATAAACCCAGTCTTAATTCACCTTTTATTTATTTGGTCATTTCTTCTTAATTTCATCATTTTTGTTTATTTTTCTACAATGTCTTTAAAAATCTTTTTTTCCCGTCATTTCATTCTAAACTTCATTCTTGTTAATGACTCTGAGATCATGATAATTAATAGAATGAAGTGCATCACGTCTTACCTAAGCCATCTTACTGTGCCCTCTGGTTTCATAAAATGTCTTTTTCTCTACCCAAACTCTTCTTTCAATGTCATGTCAATGTCTCTTTTCTCTTTATCAACTGCTATGAAAAGTTGTGTCCTTCCAAAATTTATGTTGAAATCCTAACTCTACAAGTGAACTTATTGGGAGATACAGACCTAGGCCTTCTGGGAAATAATTAGGTTCATTAAATCATAAACTCCCTTATCTATATCCTTACACGAGGAACCTGAGGCTATTTTGCTCCTTTTGAGAACACATAAAGAAGGTGCCCTTCACAAGCTATCCCTGGTGCCATCTGCAGAATCTGTCTGGATGTCAGACTTCATATCCTCCATTACCATGAGAAGTTTCTGTTGTTTCTAAGTTTTACAGTACACAGTAGCCTGAACCAAGAAAGGCATCAATGCTTTCACCCTCCTGTTTTTGGCACAATTCCTCCACAAGCACTTTGACCATAAATCAAAAAGCAAACAAAAAATCCTTGACCCTTTTCTGTGAATCAGAAATTCACATCTTTCTTATGAGGCCAAACTTAGTAAGTATACAGTATCTACTGTCACCACCTCATTTCTAAAATCCTTGAAAAATAGCTTGTAACTACTGCTAAGATTAAGAGTCCATTCTTTTTAGTTTACCCAGTATCTCGTAAGTCACTGAATTCTTCTCTCAAGATCCATACTTTTTGGCCTCCCCAAAACCTGTGAATACTGATGACACCAGTTAATTCCATCTGTATGTTCTCTGATCTCACTGTGTTTTCTTAGATCTCGTCCCAGAAAATGTTACCATTTTGTAACCCCTCTTCCCTTTTTAGTTATGCTACAACCCAAACCTCGTATCCCCAAAAGTGATGTCTCTACCCATCACTATCATCACTATCACCTCAAATAAGTATCTGTAAAACAGACCTTATCATACTGCCTTGCCCCATTCATTCTACTTCATTTAACTTGGCTATTTCTCCTCAATAATGCACCATTATTTATCCCAAGATTTAAAAAAACCTACACCTTCCTTTATTAGAAATACCTATTTGTGCCCCCATTTCTTCTTAGTGCAATGCCATTCCAGATCTAGTTCAAATTTCAACTGCAAAACAATCCTTTCTGATTACTCAAAATGGAAGATCTTTCTCCCTATCCTTCTAAAGTACTTGGCTTACATCACTCTGGGGCGACTTATCACACCCTTCTATTGAACTATACAACTTCTGGAACCCACCTTCTATTGAACTATACAACTTCTGGAACCCAGAACTTACAGATGTACTGAGCCATTCAAAATAATTTTATCAGTATTTTTTCGTGTATATTAAAAAGATCATTCTCTTGGGCTGGGAAGGTGGCTCAGTGGTAGAGTGCTTGCCTTGCATGCCTGAGGCCCTGGGTTCGATTCCTCGGCACCAGATAAGCAAAAAGAAAAAAGCCGGAAGTGGTGCTGTGGCTCAAGTGGTAGAGTGCTAGCCTTGAGCTGAAGAGCTGAGGGACAGCACCCAGGCCCAGAGTTCAGGCCCCACGACCGGACCCCAAAAAAAAAAAAAAAGAGCATTCTCCTTCCCAGTTAACATTGCCTCAACTTCTTTCCTTTGTATGCTTAATTTCAAACTAGTTTATCATCCCTTTAACCAATTATGCCCTCTACAACTTTTTTTCTAGATTATAATCTCTTACTGATCTTCTGAATAGGTATTTCTAAATTTAGATGATCTGCAGGCAACCTATATTTTTACTGTTCCAAACTGACCTCAAAGTCTTTCTCTAACTCTTTTTTCATGTATTTGTTTGATAAAATAGCTTAAGGTGTCAGGGGCATACACCTTTGATCCTAGCTACTCAGGAAACAGAGCAGAAGGACTGAAGCTTGGGTCAGCCCTGGGAGATATGTCCAAGAGATCCAATCTCAGAAATAACCAGAAAAAAGCAGGCTGGTGACATGGCTCAAGTGGTACAATGCCACCCTTGAAGTCTGAGGCTGGGGGTAATGTCAAAAAGTAAATTTAAGGGGCTGGGAAGGTGGCTCAGTGGTAGAATGCTTGCCTTGCATGCATGAGGCCCTGGGTTCGATTACTCAGCACCACATAAGCAGAAAAAGCCAGAAGAGGGGCTGAAGCTCAAGTGGTTGAGCGCTAGTCTACAGCTGAGGGAAAGTGCCCAGGCCCAGAGTTCAGCCCCCACAACTGACAAAAAAAAATAAAAAGTAAATTTAAAAAGGAATAGATAAGAGGCTGGGAATGTAGCTTAGTAGTAGAGTGCCTAGTATCCATGAAGCCCTGGGTTCAATTCCTTAGTTCCACATGACCAAAAAAAGCTGGAGGTTGTAGAGTGCTAACCTTGAGCAAAAAAAGCTCAGGGACTGTGCCTAGGCCCTGAGTTCAAGCCCCAGGACTAGCAAAAAAAAAAAAAAAAAAAAAATGAAAACAGGTAAGAACTGTATCTACATAATCTTTCTTTTTTTTTTTTTTTTTTTGGCGGTTGTGGGGCTTGAACTAAGGGCCTGGGCACTTGTCCCTCAGCTCTTCAGCTCAAGGCGAGCGCTCTACCACTTGAGCTACAGCGCCACTTCCGGTTTTCTAGTGGTTTATTGGAGATCAGAGTCTCACGGTTTCTCCTGCCCGGGCTGGCTTTGAACCTCGATCCTCAGATCTCAGCCTCCTGAGTAGCTAGGATTACTGGCTCTACATAATCTTTCTAACCCCTCTCAACACTTCCATGTATACTCTCATTCCTCTACCACAAAGCTTTAAAGACTTGATAAACTTGCTCCAGATCATATAAAACTATTAGGTGGCAGATGCACTTGTTGACATGTTTGACACCAAATGTTCTACCCTTGAATACTTTCTATCCAGACACCCAAAACAAATTTAGAAACCTTGAATACATTATAGACATTCTCATGCTCTATATCTATCTATCCTACTTCCTAAATATTTATTAAATTAGTAATTTCTTCTGAGTACTGCCTTCCCTTCCCCATTTAACATTTCTCTTAACATGGTGGTACTCTTTCCTTAAGAATGTAACTCCTATTTTCCCAGATTTAGTGCAGTATCAGTTCTCAAGGAAACTTTTCTTCCTTGTTCTAATAGTGCGGCCTTCCCCCACCTTTAATCCCCAATAATTAGGTTTTGTACTGTCACTGTATACTGCATCTCCTTATTTTGAATCCAAAGTCATTACATGCTTTTCTATTTTGTCTTCTTCCTCCTGACTTGTATTAATCACATATTCCTGAAATGTATACAGTACTCCTTGAAAAGTAGAAGATGACAGGCTTACATAAGTCACAGCATCGACTGACTGAGAATATCCGGATAGTCAGTGTTCCATATTTGCTGAGAAGGAAATGGCACACTCTGCAAATGTGGTGATAATCAGGCTGGGGAGGTCAGGTAAAGACAACAAACAGGCATACCTAAAACAGAAGTAGTGATGATAATAGCAGAGATACAAAGGAACAATTTGAAGGACAGAATAAATCTAACCTAAATGTTTTCACAGGACAGAAATGTATTTACACACATCCAGAATTTTCTTCAATCAACTGAAATGTTTTTGGAAGTTATTTCAGAAAAAAAAAAAGGAAAAAAAAGGTCACAAACGTGATACACGGACAGGGTAAAGAAAATTTGATTTAAAACATGATTCAAATCTAACCGAGTCCTTTCCTCTCCACCCTCGGTGCTGGCTATCCACAGTTCCCAAGGATGCAATACAGGTAAACTGCCTTTGAATAGGGATTAATGCAAAAACGTGCCGGCGAAAGCAGTCCTGAACGTCTGTCCGATCACGGGGGGTACAGGCCACCCCCTCTCTCAAGACAAACTGCGGCTGCTGTGGGCTGAGTTTTCTACTGGAAAAGCCCTTTAATCCAGCACCGCAGGCCAAGCCTAGACCAGCTGGGAAAACGCCCTCCACACGTGCGTGTCCGGCTCCATCCGCCTCCCGCCCCCGAGAAGGGGCCCGCCGAGGCGCGCGGACGCCCGCGCTAGAGCCCACCAGAGGTCGAGGGGCGGGGGAGCGCCAAGCCTCCCCGAAGAGAAGGCTGAAAACCCGTTAGTCACAAGACACTACCTTCTTGCTCGCGCGAGGTAGATAGTTATCACCCGCCGGAGGTGAACAGCCGTCCCGGAGCCCACAGCAAGCCTCGCGGGACGCCCCTTTCATTTCAAACGCGCACGCGCGCCCGCGCCCGCGGGAGGGGGCGCGCACCTGGCACCTCCCTTAGTCCCGCCTTACCCGGGAGAAGTAGAATTGACGCCGGTGCCAGCCAATCGCTGGACAGCGAGTCCTGCTAGGAAGACTTCCGCCGGCGGCGCAGCACTGGCGCTGCTCGCAGGCATTCGGTACGTGAGGAGACGCAGCTGTCGCCGCCGGGCTGGTCCTGCGCTGTGCGGGCTGCCGGGAGTGGGAAGCGGGTAAGTTAGCACAAAACAGCCTTGGTGGTGCTACTGCCGTGGTGTGAGGGGGTGCTGCAGGAGAGGCAAGGCTGGCCTTTTGGAGAGTCGGGGGACAGAGCAGGCTCACGCTGCATCCGCGGCGCTCTGTCTAGCCCGGCGGGCCAAGTGGCCAGAGATGCTCCGCTCGCTCTCCCAGCCCCCGTAGTCGCGCCGCGGCCCTGAGGGGACGCGCGGCTGCGACGTCCTAGAGGCGGGCGGGGGTCGGGGGGGGCGCTTCACTGGAGGCCGCCCGAGGCTGCCCGGCCTCCGGGGGGAGTCTGCTGGGGAGCCCGCTAGTCCCCGTCTTCAAAGGCCCGGCGAGCCTGGGCCGAGCCCAGAAAGCAGTCGTTATTTGTGGTCCCCAGAAGGCGCGGCGCACCTGCTGGGTTTTCCGAATTGGGGTGGCTCGGCCTTGCCAGAGATGTGATTTTTAGGCCTCTTTCCATTATTGCCCCGGGAAGTGGACAACCTGTCATTACGTGGGGGCATGTTCTAAGTGTCGTGTGTAACGCCGAAACGATGACGGCTGATAACGATGGATGGTTACGGTACCAATATCGACATGCGTGATTTACACCGACGACTTTTATTACTTGAAGCCTTCATCCTATTTGTGAGGTCTTGAAAGAGTAAAAAGTACCGTAAGCTCCAGAAATTTGCTGGCTAGGTTTATGGGAAATTCCTCTCCGTGCTAACCGTAACGTCAAGTTTATTTTTAATGGGATCTGTAACAAATGTAATCTCAACTCGTTTTCTCCCTCCCTGGGCGACAGGTATTCTTCAGGGCTAGTTAAAGAGTTCTTAGACCTAAATAAATAGCTTTAAAATGACTGAAAAATATCAGTTCTTCTTTTGATATTTTATCTTAAACAGAAAAGGGGTATGGGAAAACTTAAAAAAAAAGAACAACTAAAGTTTTAGAGCAATTGACTAGAGAAAGATTCAGAAGATTCATTGTTTTAATCTACTTTGTCACAGACTGAGAAATAAACATTATCCCCATAACTGGTTTTTATGCATGTCAACAGCTTGTCTCTTACCACGTTCATTGAAAAAACATGTTTTTGAATCCTGACCAGGGAGAATGTTCTATTAGGTTTAAGAGAATATGACTACTAGAACCTACTGGCTGGGTCAGTTTTGGTTTTGTTCTTTGTTTATATTAATTTATCATGTTGGAGATTATCATGTTAGGTAAAATTAAACGTCAGTATCCCATATTTTCTCATATGTGTGAAAACTAATAATTAAAAAACCTGAAAATAAAAAATGGGCTAGGCTACCAGAAGGGAGAACCATCGAAGCATAATATAGCAATATTACCATGAAACCCATTAATTTTGCGTAATTTTAAAAGGTTTATTCTTTTGTAAGTTTACCTAAAGTACTTTGGTAAATTTATTGGCTCTTTACTTTCTTTGTTCATATATTTTTTAAATGTAGATTTTCTCTTCCAGTTTGCATTTTCCATGATTGCTTTAGTAAAACTAATATGCTTGAAGACAACATTAGAAAAGGAAACCATAAAATAAGTGTATTTTATGATAATCAGATGTTGAGGATTTTTTTTATATTGCCTATGACAGCATCTGTAAGAAGCATATTTTGGAGGTTGTGTGTGTGTGTGCACATGTGCGTTTGTGTGTTTTCCATTTCAGAACAGCAAAGAAAATACATCCTGATAACATTTTGTCATATCAGATTTAGAGGTCTTTTGGCTTAGGTTCCAGCTGTATTAGTGTTAATTCATTTCATTATATTCCTTACAGAGCAAACATGAATGTTGGAGTTGCCCACAGTGAAGTGAATCCAAATACTCGTGTAATGAACAGCCGAGGGATGTGGCTGACCTATGCATTGGGAGTTGGTTTGCTTCATATTGTCTTACTCAGCATTCCCTTCTTCAGTGTTCCTGTTGCTTGGACCTTAACAAATATTATACATAACTTGGTAAGTATTTCGTCTTATTTTAAACACTGAAAACCTTATGGTCTACTAGTTGCCAAGTTAAGGGGAAGAAAGAATGGAATTGATAGGTAAAATTTGTTGTGCAAAATGAAAAAAGTTCTGGAGATAAATGTTAGTGGGGGTGGTTATGTAACAATATAAACACACTTAGTACATTATAAACAAAAAAAGTGACTTAGTGATGTTTCTTGGGGCTTCATTTTGTGGTGCCAGGGTCAAAACCAGGGAATAAGCACTCTACCACCAAGCTGCAGCTAGCCAAACAGCTTATTAATTTTAACAGCTTCATTTTAGGTATAATTGTATACTATAAAATTCAACTACTTACTTACAGCCAGACTGCCTCCAAAACCTTGGGCTCAAAACCTTGGTAGCTGGGAGTGGAAGAAACAAGTCATCTTCTCACATTATTAATTCTTACTTCCTGTGGGATCACATTTTAATAGATATATTTCTGATTTCTTGGTCTTTTTCCATCTACAGGTTCTGCGTCCCCCCCCCCTTTTTTTTAATCTCTTAAATACTGCTAGCAGTTCCAGTGCTCATTTTCTTCCTCTCTTTTTATGCTGTATTTTTGACCCAGGTTATTTCATCTGTCCAAATTTTCAGTGTCTTCTGTAGAATAGTGAAGTTTTTGTTTCTGTTTGTGTGTGTGCACGCACGCACATGTGCTTGTGCTCATGATGGTCCTGGACTTGAACTCACAGCCTGGGTGCTGTCCCTGAGCTTCTTTTGCTCCAGGCTAGTGTTCTACCACTTGACCCACAGCACCACTTCCAGCTTTTTCTGAGTAGTTTATTGAGATAAGAATATCATGGATTTTGCTGCCCAGACTGGCTTTGAACTGCAATCCTCAGATTTCAGCCTCCTGAGTAGCTGGGATTACAGGCATGAGCCATCAATGCCCTTGAAGGCTTATGTTTATATCAGTAGATTGCCTTACATCTTAAACCAAACAAGAATAAACTAAACTTACTATAATTTCTTATAACCAACAGTCTGCTCCTCTGACGTTGTTCCTAATTTTATCTAAAGGCACTACTATCTGCCCTGTAAGGCAGCCAAACAACTGAATCATTGAAACCGATATTGTTTTGAGAGTAAAAGAAAGGGAGCAGTAGTAATTCACCAAGCTAATAGATAAGCCAGAAACATCCTGTACAAACTAGGACAGATGATTAGTGTAATGTTAGAATAAATATATAAACTATTTTATGTTCCTTAACCATTTAGACCTGTTTGTTACTCTGCTCCACTAAGAGCTTGCCCACACCCTCATTTTGTATTTTTTTAAAGTACATTATTCCAAGTCAAATGTTCTTTTTTGATATTTCTCTACCCACCTCTATTCCAACTTGACAGAGAAATATTTTGTTATTATATGATCACTCAAGTTATGCTGTAAATCCTTCAACGACTCACCATGGCATTTATGGTAAAATCCCAAGTTCTTTGTGTGACATGCAAGACCAGCTTATAACAGTGTAGAAGTAGAAAGGAAGTTCCTTACATCACTCATTTCCAAACACAGGCTCTGCCCTAGCAATAAGGAAAATCATGTTTGATTTGCCTTAAACTCTTTTACTATTTTAATACCACTACCTGATTCCTACCTGTTTAGGAAAAGTATCAAGCAAACCTCCTCAAGAGGCTATACATCTCTGCATTCTACCATTACATATTTGCTATAGTTTTATAATTAGCCATTTATCTTTTTTTTCTTTTCTGTATTTCTTATACTGTGTGTATGTTTTGGCTAAAGCAATTAGTCTTTCTCCTTTCTCCAGTGGCATATCTTTAAATGTGTTTTGGCAGCCATCTCCAACTCAAGTTTTCAAATTGATTTGTTGAGATTGAGGCACAGTAGATGACCATGACCAGATACAGACAATAGGTAATTGACACAATGTAAAAGGAAACTTCTGACTTACTTCTTATTAGTTCATCACAGTAGAATTCTAAACTTAACCAACCATAGATGTAGTAATTACATGACTCCCAAATTTAGGTTTCCTTTGAAGGTAGCTTACATTAAACCAATTAAAAATGTTAGATACATTGTGAATGCTTTAAAATATAGGGAAATAAAAAGTAATTATTGTACCTGTGTAGAAAACAATACTGTATTTGCCTTTCAGAATCATGGAGTAGAAAGCTAAATGATTATTTTTTGTTTGTTTTTTGCCAGTCCAAAGCCTGGGAACTATCCCTAAGCTTTTTTGCTTGAGGCTACTGCTCTACCATTTGAGCCACAGCTTCATTTCTATACCTTTTGATGGTAAGATTCTTACAGACTTTCCTGACCATCCTGGCTTTAAACCACAATCCTCACATGTCAGCCTCCTGAGTAGCTAGGAGTACAGGCATGAGTCAATGGCATCTAGCTTATGTAATCATTTTTATTCAGTGCTCCAATTCACTCTGCATAAGATAATGTTAATAATCTATAGGATTATTAACCCAGCTTTAAAATGAAAGAGACTTTTTTTTTTTTTTGGTCCGGTCATGGAGCCTGAACTCTGGGTCTGGGCGCTGTCCCTCAGCTCTTCAGCTCAAGGCTAGCGCTCTACCACTTGAGCCATAGCGCCACTTCCAGCTTTTTCTGCTTATGTGATGCTGAGGAATCGAACCCAGGGCCTCAGGCATGCAAGGCAAGCACTCTACCACTGAGCCACCTTCCCAGCCCAAAAGAGACTTTTCTTTATATTACTTTACTAAACATTCACTAAATTTTAGCCATGAGATACATACTTTTCTAATTCTTTTAATAAATGGATGTTCATCACTAGCAATATTTAAAAAGCTAAAGTATTTAAAAAGCTATTGAACAATATGGGATAGTGGGACAGAGAAAGTGATAGAGGAAGTTAATCTGAGTATAAGCGTATATGAATTATGGTCAAACCCCTTTGTACAATTAATGTGCTAAAATGAATACAAGGTAAAGAACAAATTTAGAAAATGCTCCAGAAACATACTAGGGCAGAAGATACATGGTCAAAAAAAGATTTTAATTTTCTTTCTTTCTTCTTGTGCTGAGACTAACTCAGAACTTTTTAAATGATAGGAAAGCAGTAACCTGTTCAAATATTATATTCAGAACACTTCTAAATGCATGTGGTCTTCAGAAAATAGTGAGAAATTGTTCTTCTTTTAGACAAATTCTAACACATATATGATCTAGAATTGAGGTTCTTCAATTTTAGAGGTATTAAACTCCTGAGATTTAAAGGCACACATCCTTTCTGCTTCATTGTTCACTTTAAAGTTTTATAAAAGTGTTTCCCTAGTGTTTATAGCATAAACACTTCTTGCCTTAAAGTCATTTTTCAACACATTAAATACTTGCTGTATATGTATTAGGCCTGGCTTCAGAGGGATTCATAACAATGAGAAAATAAACATGCCAATAACTCAGCCCCATTTTTTGCTCTGCAAGTAAAGGATTTTCGGTGAAATTCTAGACAACCACTTAAACAGGAGGTTAGTTAAGCGATGAGGGCTCACTAAGGAGATATCATCTGAACTGAACCTTCAAGAATGAGGCACTTGACATGGTAGGACCAAACAGTTTACATCAGCAACAGGGAACCTTTTCCTCCTGCATTTCTTTAGTACTCTGATTATACCTTTGATAGTAATATCTTTCTGACCTGCCTTCCAGTTGGTTTTCTCTTTTTGTTTTCTTTTTACTATCCTTTATAAGACTAGACTTTCTTTTAAAGCTAGGTCAAATGTTATTCAGTTTCATATGCATACATGTATCCTATAACATAAAGCCTCTTCATTAAATAGTTACTTACTTCACCCTTTTCTGCCATAGCTTAGGTATTACAGCAGCTAAACAATTTTTGAATTGTGTAGTAGATTGACCGTAAAACACACTGAAAAATAAAGAGATTTCTTAACCTAGTAAGACATAAAATAGAAAGTCCCTAATTTTTCTATATATTTATTTAAAGCTGAAGCAGAAAAATATGACATCACATCATGGATTCTAAACGGAATATTATTTCATGATAATATTTTAGGTTTATACTTTGACATCACTGCCTCCAACAGTAATCCTGAAATTAAATATTATTTGCCACTCTAAATTGGCATAATACTCTCAAGGAAAAACAAAAGGCAACACATGTCACAGATAGAATGGCTTTTAATGATTTTTTTTAACTTTAGATTTTAAATAGCATTGAAACACAATAGTGACTAAATTACACCCATTAGATTAAGAAGTAGCCATTTTTACTTAGAGAAGTATTTGGGGAAAGGCATCCCTAGTATTAAATATTTAAAAATTTCCTCCACAAAGGCACCTAACACTAAAATTTTTCTGCAAAAATTTCCCCAACAGAGAGATTTTATTATTTTTATTCTTTATGTCTTTGTTGTACAAAAGTCACCAGATTTACTAATAAAATACTCTGGAGAAAATTTTCCCATACATTTGGGAAATGGTAAACCTACTTACTTATTTTATCTTTCATAAGAAAGATACTTGGGAAAAATTTTCTGAAGCTACCTAAGTAATACTTTTTAAATGAAAACAAGTTACTTCTACTTGTTCTTCCATTGATTTTCATAAAAAAATAATTACAAATCCCAGAAAACTTTATTGTATAGAACTGGCTATAACCTTTCACTCTTAAAAGAAATCTAAGTACTTAAGCTACTGAAATAAATTGTACAGTGTCACAAACAGCTTGGAAATTAAAGCTAACTGTCAAGAACTAATGTTCTCTTTGGTATTGATTGTATTTCCTACTCCCAACCCCATTGCTTTTTTTCCAGGGGATGTATGTATTTTTGCATGCAGTAAAAGGAACACCTTTTGAAACCCCTGACCAGGGTAAAGCAAGGCTCCTAACTCATTGGGAACAACTTGACTATGGAGTACAGTTTACATCTTCACGGAAGTTTTTCACAATTTCTCCAATAATTCTGTAAGTCACTGAAATACTTAGACTTAAAGATGGCTGGATAACATAACAAGGGAGTGTCCAGTTTACCATATTAAATTAGAGTATTTTGTTGAAAAATGTTAGTAGTTATGCCAGATGTATATAAAGTTCAATCAAAAATGATTTCTCCATTTGTTTTATTTTTATCATAATAAACTTAAAGTGTTTTGTTTCATTGATTGAAATTTGGCTGGTTGGTGGGCCCTGAAGATTGCTCTTGTATCCTTTTGACAAACAAGATTGCCTATGTTCAGATGTGCTTTCCTTGCTTTAAGCCTGAAATCAATCATTTCTCTGAAGAACTCTTGTTCCTTGAGTAGAAATAGTATTCAGAGAAATCAGAAACAGATATAATTCTTAGCAAGTTAATAAACTACTTTGACTTTAATAAGTACAATTAGAGACAAAATTACATGATTCTCAGTGTACCAAGAAATTTTAGGGTGTTAAATTTCTTGTAAGAAAATTAAATATTTAATTCTCTGTATGTCCTGTCAGATTAACCGCCTTAAACAGTGATTTAGATGGTCATAAGAATTTTATTGGCCACACAGCCTATTTGATAGCCTATTTCAAGCTTCTTAGAAGAAAATAAGGTTTATTTAAAAGAATTTAGGCTTTCAGTGTAGGACAGACCTAGGTTGAATTCTGTATCTATGGTTTAGTCAGCTTGGTTTATTCATATTTAAGAACTAGCTAATGATTCCTAACTTAATCTTGTAAAACATTAAATCTTGCATCTGGCTTTTAACTTCTTATTTAGAGGCCTCCACGAAATTGTTCCTACGTCAATTTTCCTTTATGTAAATATTTTATCTTCACTCAATTTCCCACTTGATCAAACATATGAACTCTGCTTGAACTCAGGGAGGGCCTTGCACACTCAGCTTGCTTGCTCATGGCTGGCTTTCTACCACTTCGACAACTCCTCTGGCCTGGCTTTTTGCTGGTTAAAGATGGAGTCTGTCAGACTTGTGTAACTTTTGTGACTGAGCTGGTTTGAAACAATGATGTTCCTCTTGAGTAGCTTAGGATTGCAGGTATAGGTCACTGACACCCAGCAGGTGTGAAGACTCTTCTAAGTAGCTTTCAGTAATACTTTTGTGCCTTTGTTCAAATTGATTCTAACAAAATGGCATTTCTCTTAGTTTTTATGCATAATATAGCAATTTTTTTTCTTCCTACGAGTTTATGAAAGCATCACTTTGAATCACACATGTAGTTTGCATATGATAGCTGTATTTTGCATATTTTTGTGTGTTTGGATAGTTTTTTGACATGGGCTTAATAATTTTAAATTTTGAATCTCAGTCACTTAATGCACCTGATACATATGTTTTACATATTTTTTGGTGGTGACATAGTGGTTGAGACAAGGTCTTATAATCGTGACTGACCAACTCATTTTGTTGGCCTTAAGCTTGTACTCTTCCTTTGCTTGCTGGGATTGTAGGTATGTACCACATAGATTATACATAATAATGTGTCTGTTGATAGAATCCGTGCATTCTGGAAAAGTTGAAACACTTGCTGTGGAGGTGTTGCAATTCTTAAATCTGGGACTTAAGAATGGGTAGATATTTTTTTTAAAGGCATTTTCAAGTGAACAGAATAAACTAATGGTAAAGCAATATGAATGAAAACATATGGTATAGCAAAAATAAATGCAATAAGAAGAATAATAGTTATTTGGGCAGTCATAAATTAGGATTTTAAGCTCTGCTCCATTTGCCTATCTTTTTAAAAGCTTCAGTTATTTCAACTGTAATTATGTAGAGGATTGTATTATAGGATAAAAAAAAAGCTTGACATATACTGACATCTTAATAAGAGCACATTTTTTGTAATTTTGTAATTCTGACCCACAGTTATGATTTCAGTTATTTTAACTAAATTCCTTACATCACTGAACAAAGAGAATTTAAACCCATTTATATAGAGAGATATTTTTCATAGTGCTGTGTATTGAACCCAGCCAGGCATGCATTCTGTTATCCCTATTATTTTTCAAAATGCTTTCTCATTTTCATATTTGCTCATAATTTGTGTTTAACAAACAAAGTCAAGAAGTAAAGATATTTCAACTATTTAGAGTCAAGTCAAAATAAAACCATATTATCTTAGGTCTTATTCTAATAAACACCTTGAAGACCTGTGAAAGTAAATAAATGTGTTGTCACTGATTCCCACTTGGGTTTTTATTCCCTCAATCCATCATCTAAGTTCTGTTGTTTTTTTTTTTAACAGTGGGATTACATTCATGTAATTGACAGAGTTTCCATTAAAATGAAAAAAAGTGAACACTGCCAAATCTAGAGCTAGTGGAGAATCCAAACCAAGATTGTTTCCAATCTGTCAGATTCTCCATTAAGCTCATAATAAAGATGAGAAATCACATAAGTTTACTTAATGTAAATATTCTTTTATTCAGTGAAGTAAATATCAAAACAGTCTTCAAGCATATTAAAGCAGCAAGAAATAATTTAAAGAACGATTTGAGGAACATGATTTCTATTTGTAAAATAAAACAAATTACTCAATCTACATAGTTATGAAAATAATTCTCTGAAAAACTTCTCTCAGGTGTTCTTTCTAAGCATAGTACACATTTTTCTCCACTTAGAAGAAACTAATGACAGCAGCTAGAAGAAAAGCAACTAAAAATTTCCCTGTGTACTCTAAAAGTAATTGGACAAACATTTATTCAGAAACTAACTTGTTAGTTATGAAGTAAAACACCATATTTTATTTTTTTGTATCTGATGTTAAGGCACTCAATAATACATCTGGACTTAGTAATTTATGGTCTTAATGATAACTGATACTTGTCAAAACAGATTGCTCTAAGGTGGGTGTCTAAATGCAACTTTGTATCAAAACAGCTAGAATTTTACAAATGTGTCCTTCAGATTTCTAGGGAAGATAATTTAACACTTCTTCATTTATAGTATGGAAATGAGAATAGCCAAAAATTTATGTTTTTCAAAGATGAAATAGTACCAGTGTACCTAATCCTAACTTTTCAAATGTTTACATCAGTGGTTCTTAACCTTTGGGTGAATCTAAAGTTCTTGGAGAACACAATCAACACTTGAATCCAGATTTTATAAATACAAAACTAACCTGAAACATCAGGTTAGTGTGAAACCACCTTTGATAGCCTTCTTTAAAGGATGCTGATGACAGTACATTCTTAAATGCATTTAGTACAATTGCAGAAATACAAAATATACACCTCAAACAAAATTTTAAATCCCAAATCAAACCTGTTTCCTTTCATTTCAGTGCTCAATAATAACTTTGCTTTTAAGAATTTGTGTTTTGTGGCCTTAACTCTACCTTTTATTAATTCTAAATGATTTGATTTTTATATATTGTATGTATTCTTTTATCTCTACAGATATTTTCTGGCAAGTTTCTATACGAAGTATGATCCAACTCACTTCGTCCTAAACACAGCTTCTCTCCTGAGTGTGCTTATTCCCAAAATGCCACAACTACATGGTGTTCGGATCTTTGGAATTAATAAGTATTGAAATGGTTTATAACAACCATCTGCTTGCAGCTACTGAGGTTCCTGTAAGGAAGGAGTAGTTAGTAAACTGCACTCTCTTTCTGTGATAATGTAAATGAGAGATGTTTACATTGGAGGACCAATTGCTGGTTCTTCATACACTGTCTTGAAGTGCAGAATTCTGAAAGATGCCTCTATTTAATGCATCTGGTTATTTCTGAAGAGGCTTTATAGTCAGGCTGGGCAGGCCCAGCTTTTAAGTTAATTGCAGTACAGTGAGGGTACAATAGATAAATCCAAGGAATAACAGATTTGTAAGAAATTAGGACCAGTTTATTACCAATAGGCATTATGTAAGGAAAAGGAAAAGAAAATTTCCAGTCATTTGGGCACAGTCAGTTTGAATAGACTTACATAAAAACCAGAATAATCTCTGTAAAAGTTTATTATAGATCATTTTTATTTCAATGCATTTTTATTTTATATGAGGATATATATACCCTCTTGTTTTGTACAAGCCAGTCTCTCCCTGAAGAGTGCCCTTTTGATTCTGCTGGCTTATTATTGTGTGTTGATGGCTGAGGTCATTATTGCATTTATTACATTACAGAGCTCTTGACAGTCTCTCTTCATGACTGATTAGGGGTAGAAGATAGCCACATATCTTATCAAGCAGTCTTTGACTCAGCATTCTAATTTTGGAACAAAGAGAGGTTTACTACTTTTATAGGCAGGGCTGTTAAATTAAGAGAACAATTTATTTCAAGCAGTTTAAGTATGATAGTTGAAAGGTCAATTTATTTGGATGAGTAACATAATTGGTAAAGTCTGTTACTTTAGAAAAGGATATATAAAATGGGCAACTATAAAGTCATCTGTGGTCTAGCAGAATCTAATAGCAATAGTACTAAAGTCATTTTAGCAAGTATAAGGTAAAAGATAACATTGTCTTTTCTTAGTAATCCTGCTTTCAGCCCTCATAGTTTGCCCATTTATATATTGCCTTTTAAATATGTGGGTCTTTTTGTAGATAACCCCAAATGGCAATTATTTCCAGAGAGCAACTATATTTGAATTCCTATGATTTAGTGAACCTCCCTGAGATTAATTCCGAAAAGCAACTATATACTACTTTTAGAAGTAAACATATCAAAAAAGTACTACATATCAAAAAATTCCAATATAGGTTAAAACTGAAAAATTCAATAGCATAAGTAAAATTGAGTGAATAGTTGTAGACCAACTTAAAAATCAATTTGTGTCAATAAACTGACTTGTAGGGTAGTGATCATTGTTTTATATCTCAAAAGTATTGAATTTAGAAATGAGTTGTATGATACTGCCTTTGTATGTTTGTGTTTTCCCATGTATTTTTAAATAATTGGTAATTCATACTTTAATAAAAGGTTTCCTTGGTGTAAGATTATTTCAAAAGCTTTCCAATTCAGTCATCAAAACTACACTGCCACTTTTCAAGTTTATTTTTAAGATTAAGATAACTAAAAATGTTCCTTTGTTTTACTTAATTTTAAAGTTAATTTTAAAGTTAATCTGAAAGGCTTCCATTTTTACACATATTTCAAAAATGGAAGCCTTTTCCCTTTTCAATGGGATATTTGGTGGCCCACTCTGTTCCAAGTACTATAGACAGTATTACTGATTTTATGAGCAAGACAATCCAGTTCCCTTCCCTGCAGTTCTTAATCTCATTGAAGACCAGATAAGGTAATACTTATTTCATAAAGTGTGATAAATTGTATGGGAAAAAAAAACAGGTGATAGAAGTACCTCTGAAAGTTCTTTCCTGAGGATCTTATTTGAGTAACGTTTGAGCAACTCTAGTACAAAGATTGAAGATGATTTCCACTAAGGGTATTGACAGTTATTGAAGAATTGTTGAAAGCAGGGAGAATGAGACATCTAAAGGAATTGTAAAGACACAGCAAGGAGTAGAATGTTACAAAATTAGGTCTAAGAAGTAGGTAGAGAGGCCTGATAATTTATTCTATGTATGACAGAACCAATGTAGAATTATAGGAAAAATTAAAGGGTCCTAATTTTTTTCATCAACACCACTAACATTGAGAATCACGGGAATGGAAAACAGGAAGAATAAATTGAGACACTCTTGTAAGAAATAGCTTATAACTGAGGAAGTTACAGATGAAGTAAGACAGTATCTCCAAGCAGCTCACAAGAGATTGATGAATTTGGGATGGCAAGAGGGAATTTAAGTGACTCCAAAGTCTTGGCCTTAACAGGTAGATGAATGGTTGTACTCAATTTGAAAACTTCCAATTTCACTATATACTATTTTTTTAGAGCTGAAATTTACTGGTGATAAGATATACAGTAACACTTCTTTTATGGGTGCTTTTTTTCCTTAATACACTCTACTAGCATTTTAACTTTTTAGTATAATTTATTTTTTACTATTTTAAGGTCATTGTACAAAAGGATTTCAAATTAACAATTTCAATTTATGAGTACATGCACTTTAGCTCTTTTGATAGCCATATGTCACTGAATTACTTGTGGTGACTAAAATCTGACATCTTCAACATGCAATGCTGTAAAACAGAAGGAATTATCTTACCTAATCGAACAGGATGACTAGGTTTTCATAATCTTTAGCTCTTGAGTTTTCTTTTTCCTTTTATTCTAGCAGTCAACAATTGGCCACCAGAAAAGTGAGTTATTCTGTCTCCTGGAAGTTAAAAAAGAGTTCAGAGCCAGATGGCCAGTCTGAACCATTTTAGGAGATGTGAGACTTGTAAATCACCCAACCCCTGTGGCCCCGTTGGTTATGAAGTGAGGACAGAAACCAACCACTCATCATGGGGATTTCATTTAATGTTCTACCAGTGTTTAGCAGATAAATGCCACTTCAGTCATATTGTTACATATAAATGAAAAACGTTGAAAAGCAATCATTCCAACTGAGGTAATTGTGCATCTAGTTGTTTTTATCTGTCTTGAGCTCTATTTTTAAGTTACATACCCTGAGCTTCATACTCTGCAAGGCACAGATGAGCTAGTCCTATCCAACCTTGCTTGTGAAGTCTTTGCTTACTAAAACCCTAAAGTTTAGCAAGGGAGAAGACTGAGGAGAAATCCATTCAGAGAAATGGTAAGAAGCTCATAATCCAAGCCAGAAAAAGACTGAAAAAGGTGCAAGAAAGTGAGTCCATAACTACATGTGGTTGCATGCATATGTAGTAAGCGGGAGCTATATATAATCCAATACAAAAATATACCCTGTTAAAAATTACCACTCCCACTTGCTTGCCTATTTTTAGATTAAAAAATTAAGTCAGCCGCAGACGTTTCACTCAACATGAATTGGGAGAACAGTAATGATTTTCCACTGTTGGCCTAGAAGTACCAACATCCTACTCTCCACGTCCAGCTGAAAGTACTGCATTAGGTATGTCCGCGCCACCATCTCTATTGAGCGTTAGTTCCCCCAAAACGAAATGACTGTACCTCACCCTCTTCTCAGAGTGAAGAATCCAAAGGCAGAAAAACTTAGAATGCGGCAGAGCCCGGAAAATGGTGTTAGTGAGACCGAGTGACATCGGAGCCTGGCTTCCTGCGGGTCCGGGAGTAGTGAGAGCACACGCACAAAGTGCGAGACGAAAGTTAGCTCTGCCTACCGAGCGCCGCCTAGCGGAGCAGGAGCGGCCAGCGCGACGAAGGCAGGCACGCTGGCCCGGGCTGTGGCGTCACTTCCGGGCGCCGTCCCGGCTCGCGCGCTGCGGGGGCTCCTATGGCGGTGCTGGGAGAGGGCACGGGGGTCACTTGGTTCTCCAGGACGGTGGGTGAGGTTGCTCATCGCTGACTCCGCGAATGCTTACCCACATCTGGGGATACGGGTCCAGCCCGAGTCCCTCCCCTCGGGTCAGACAGAAACCCCTGCTCTGGTCACCCGGTTCGTTTGGAAGCAGCCTTGCCCTTGCCAGGTCTAATTCCCGGCCGTCTCAGCTTCTCCAGACGGCTTCTCATCCCTGCATGGCTTCTTTCCCATTACAATAGTCTTCACTGCCTTGCTTCATTTTTCCGATGCTGGGCATCGAATCCCAGGCTTTTCACTTCCTAAGCAAGCGTTCTAACGCGGAGCCACATCTTCCATCCTTATTTTGATCTGAACCCCCGATTTTCCTTTGGTAAGGAAGGGACTTGCTTTACATTGTAAAAATACTAGTGTTTTAGCTGTAGGCTAAAGAGGATTGGGGACGGAAATTATGGTTACCTGGCAAAAGTGTAAATTTAACTCAGAATAAAATGTGTTAGCCCTCCCTAGGAAGTTCCTCTGAGACCTGAGGACTTCAGAACACATTTCATTAATGAGGTTGAAAGGCAAAGACTGAGAGCGCGAGAGAGAACTAATTCCTGCATATGTAGCAGGTTTGTCTTCTTTTGATTTTAAATAAAAGTGACTTCTTCCAGGCAGAAATTTAAAAATGTCATTCTGTAGTGAAAAAAAAAGTGTTAGTCATTTTAGTCAAGATGTGTTCCTTTAGGTTAATTTTATGCGATGATTGTTTCTAAACTAGAAAACCATATACTGACTGGTGTGCATGTATGTTCTAAATAATTGTTATTTAAAGGATGTTAACATTTTATTAGGAATTGCCTTTATAAAAAAAATACCACAGTTTGTCTTCATTTTGGTTTCCAAAGATTTTTTTTAAAAAAGCATTGGCATGGGGCTGGGAAGGTGGCTCAGTGGTAGAGCGCTTGCCTTGCATGCCTGAGGCCCTGGGTTTGATTCCTCAGCCCTACATAAGCAAAAAGAAAAAAGCCGGAAATGGTGCTGTGCCTAAAGTGGTAGAGCGATAGCCTTGAGCTGAAGAGCTGAGGGACAGCGCCTAGGCCCAGAGTTCAGGCCCCACGAGCAGACCCCCCCCCCCCCCAAAAAAGAAAAAAAGCATTGGCATATGTGAAATAGCTTTGGGATGGGATCCACATCTAAACATGAAACTCATATATGTTTCATATGCTCCTTAACATATAGCCAGGAAATAATTTTATATTTTTATAAAATTATATTTTTATAAAATTATATATTTTGTATTTGCTTAAGTTAACACAGACATAGTTGTTCAGGTGTGGAGTTTTACTGTGCCAGTGTCAATGCTCAAAAAGATTTTTTGAAATTGGGAATCAGCAGCTCATACCTGTAATATCTCAGGAAGCTGAGATCTGAGGATCAAGGTTGAAAGCCAGCCTGATCAGGAAAATCCCTGAGATTCTCATTTCCAAACAACAACGGAAAAGCAAGAAATAGATAAAGTGGCTCAAGTGGTAGAGCACTAGCTTTGAAGAAAAAGCCAAGCAAGAATGCAATTCCTGAGTTCAAGCTGTGTACTGGAACAAAATTGGAGTGTTTTAGAGTTTTGGTTTGGGGTTACTTAAAAATACAAACAAAAAAACCTTGGAAGTGATGCTGTGGCACCCAGGCCTTGGGTTCAGGTCCCACAACTGACTAAATAAATAAACAAATAACCATGCTAGTGGAATATACCCGTAATCCTATTTACTCTGGAGACAGAGAATGAGAGGAGTGCTATTCTAATCTTGCCAGGGCAGGGCAAAATGTTTCAAGACACCATTTCAACCAATAAAAGTTCCAGTGGTGGTACACATATGTCATCCAACTACCTAAGATAAACAGGAGACCTTATTTGAAAAACAAAGCAAAAAGGATTGGGGGCCTGGCTTAAAGTTGTAGATTACCTTTCTAGCAATCATAGGCTCTGAGTTTAAACACCAGAACTGCCATTTTTTTTTTCTATCACACTTCTTTTTTCTATCTTTAAAAGCCTTACATTCGTTAATACTTCTATTATATACAGATTAATACTCATATACACAGACTGCTAGGGCATTATGAACTTTATCATCATCTTTACAAACTGTACTAAATTCTATAGGACAATATAGTAAAAAAAAAAGCATTATTTTGCTTAATTAATGGATTAATTGCTAATATCAGTTCCAAATAATAGCTTTTCTCTCTGTCACTATTTTCTAGAAATTATCTATACAGTAGGAAGCATGCTCATACTGAATAAGACAGCTGGAGTTTTTTCCAAACCATCAAAAAGGAAAGTTTATGGATTTTTAAGAACTTTTAATTTTCATCCTGGACCACAATTTCTTCATAAACTGGTACTGGGAATTGAAACTAGCTGTGATGATACAGCAGCTGCTGTGGTAGATGAAAGTGGAAAAGTCTTAGGAGAAGCAATACATTCCCAGACTGAAGTTCATTTAAAGTAAGTAGACATTATTATATAATTCCTACCTTATTTTGAAAGAGTTAGATGAAACCATTCCTTCTGAAATCATTTGTCACATATACAAGTTAAATTTTAGGAACTTTATTATCTCTTTGTGTAAAAGCAGCTAGCAGCTGATATAGAAAGCCACAACACCTCATCCTGGATTTTAAGGCTTCTCATTGTATGATACTAGCCTTTGCTGATGTCTTTACCAAAACTGAACATAAGCTCACTCCAATTGTAATTCAGTGATTTTTGTTTGCTTGTCTTATCATGCTGCCTTAGATTGTATATCAGTCAGATATTTTTCTTGCTAACAAATTTCCCTCTGAACTTTTTACTTTTTGTTATTGGGAGTAACTCTTTTATTTTACATGGACCAAAACTATCATCCCAACACTGAATATTCAAACTTTATTTTAGGATTGTGAGCTATCCATTATCCTGGTAATACCTTAAGTGCAATGTGTTTAAAAATCAATTCTTCAGAAACTTTTTTTCATGTTTCTGTTTCTATTTCTTATCTGTTCCATCTTATCTGAATATCTGAATCATCTTTGATGCCTTGGTCCCTCATGATTCTGTGTCCAATTAACTTATTACTATTTTCAAAGCTTTGTCCTCTTTCCATTTCATATCACACAGTTTGAGTCAGTTTGCACAAATAATTTTGAAATATTTTAAATTTCTCAGTGTGTAAAGCACATAATTTTCCTAAAATATTATATCCTGTCCTTCCCATGCAGACTTCTTTATTGTGTTTAATATGATTGTGTTTAACTTCTTCAGTATGTTTAAACATAATTTTATCCTGTCTTTCCTTTCCTCATGATTTCTTTAGAATGGTTAAAAGGTTGTTTTAGTGACAAGTCTGGGAATTTTGTTGAACAGTTGAGTCAGAAACATTTTTCTCTAATCACTATGTAGTAAGTTCCTACTATAGTGTGTTGCTTTATAAAGCACATGAATTGAACATGTGTGTTACTAATATTTTCTGCTATATGATGATTGATGTAGAACCATATCAGCTATAACTGCATCATTTTTCTTTCTTTTCCAACATTATTATGAAAGCTGTCTTTTTGTTCCTTTCAGAACAGGTGGGATTATTCCTCCAGTAGCTCAACAGCTTCACAGAGAAAATATTGAACGGATAGTACAAGAAGCTCTTTCTGCCAGTAGAATCTCTCCAAGGGAACTCTCAGCGATTGCAACAACCATAAAACCAGGACTTGCTTTAAGCTTAGGAGTAGGCTTATCATTTAGTGTACAGCTGGTAAAACAGTTCAAAAAACCGTTCATTCCCATTCATCATATGGAGGCTCATGCACTTACAATTAGATTGACTAACAAAGTAGAGTTTCCTTTTCTAGTTCTTTTGATTTCTGGAGGTCACTGTCTGTTGGCATTAGTCCGTGGAGTTTCAGATTTTCTGCTTCTTGGAAAGTCTCTGGACATAGCACCTGGTGACATGCTTGACAAGGTAATTAATTTCATTCTTTTCTATTATAATGCATCAATTAAATAATAGATGTGTTCATCAAAGTATTTTAGTGATATTATATACTGAAAAACACAAAAAGGGTATGGTGATGCCTATCTATAGTCCAAGCATTCTGGAGTCTGAGGTAGGAAGATCTATTTTTAAGGTCTCCCCATACTATATAGGAAGACCTTGTCCCAAAAATAGTAATAATAAAATATTTTAAAGCTAGTACATAATTTTTTAACTCTTAGCCATACTAATAGCAAGTTTTATATCTACATGTAAAGGCAAAAAGAGCTTGCAGCTGCAGTCATTATTGTAGTTTAATGTTTGTGAAAAATGCTTTGTAAGCTATAGCATACTGAAAAAATTAAAATGAAAGGATATGTAAAAATTAACATACCAATTCTGTGATTAAGTTGTACCATACACATTGGGGATTTTTTGGGTTAGAGTGCTACTGACAACCCACAGTGCTTGTGATCTCTGCCTCTTAAGTAACTGAGATTACAGGTATGTATTACCATGTCCAGTCCTAGTATATTTTACTCATTCCGTATTTTTAGAGTAGTTTTCTTTTGTCTTTTGCATATTACTATTTCAAAATGTGTAATTTTAACTAATTAAGTAATACATATGTTTTTGTTTTTGGTAGGTAGCAAGGAGACTTTCTTTAATCAGACATCCAGAATGTTCCATCATGAGTGGTGGGAAGGCTATAGAACATTTGGCTAAACAAGGAAATAGATTTCATTTTGATATCAATCCACCTATGCAACATGCTAAAAACTGTGATTTTTCTTTCTCGGGGCTTCAACATATTATTGATAAAATAATAATGCAAAAGGAAAAAGAAGAAGGTACATACATAAATATACATTTTTTTAACCTTAATATACTGGGATGTTTTCCTTTAAGAAGAAGGTATATATCTAATTGGTAAAGTTGGGCAGATAATCCTGGATTTTGCCTAAAAATACCTAATCATTTCTGTAGGTATTGAGAAGGGACAAATCCTGTCTTCGGCTGCAGACATTGCTGCTGCAGTCCAGCACACAACAGCATGCCACGTTGCAAAAAGAACACATCGTGCTATTCTCTTTTGCAAGCAAAGAGACTTGTTACCTCACAGTAATGCAGTAGTAGTAAGTTTTGTCATCTAATATACTGACAGTACACTTTACAGTTCCTTACTTTTTCCCAAGAATTTTATCTTATGTTTAAGTAAATATAGTAGAAAAGACAACCATTTGTAGTACAGATATGGTAGCCTGGGTAACAAAACCACCAGGGTCACTCCTCTTTCAACTAAAAATATTTATATAAGTAATCAAGTACAGTAATTCCGTTCTATATTTCTAGAAAACTGGTATCTTTGAACCTTTATTAAAATCCCTTTAAATATTCTTAAAATTCTTGATATAATCATTTTATTTAATATAACCTAGCTTTATTATTTTGATGAAGTAAAAAATGTTTAAATGGCTGGGCACTGGTGGCTCATACCTGTAATCCTAGCTACTCAGCTACTGAGATCTAAGGATCATGGTTCAAAGCTAGCCCAGGCAGAAAAATCCATAGAACTCTTATCTCCAATTAACCACCAGAAAATGGAAGTGGAGCTTGGCTCAAAGTGGTAGAGCACTAGTCTTAAGTGCAAAAGCTCAGGGACAGTGCCTTGGCCCTGAGTTCAAGCCCCATGACCAACCACAAGAAAAGTTTAAATGATTGTGAAAGAAAATAATGAATTTTAACTTTTTGAAGAATCTAGTAGAATGAAAAAAGTGGTCAGGGTCTAAAATATCATTAACATACTTGCAATTAAGTAAATATTCTAATAAAAATTGTTTATATGTTGATATCAAAATTGCTAGTGGTTTTTTTTGTCAATCTCCACATTTTTATTACGTAGACATATCACTTTATCATTCCCAACCCCAAAGTGTGATAGTTTATTGTTTAAAGCTGACATTTTCTCCAGTCATAGTTAATAGCTTGGGTTTATGTATACATATATATAATATATTACACTATATATTATATATAATATATATTACATATCTATATATATGTAATAGTTGTGAATTTTGGTCTTCTCGATTGCTTCAGGTTGTATCTGGAGGTGTTGCAAGTAACTTATATATCCGAAGAGCTTTGGAAATTGTAGCAAATGCAACACAATGTACATTGTTGTGCCCTCCTCCCAGACTGTGCACTGATAATGGAATTATGATTGCATGGTAAGCCACAGGACATATGTATTCTTTGCTCTAATGATGTAAATAGTACTTACATTTCACCATACTAAGTCATTTTCCTATCAATCTTTAGGATATTGATTTTAACAATTTTTGTTTAGGAATGGTATTGAAAGATTACGTGTTGGCTTGGGCATTTTACATGACACAGATGGCATCCGCTATGAACCAAAGTAAGTGCTACTATTTCTATACAAGTTACATTTCAGAAGCAAAGCCTGGATTTTGCTTTCACATGAGGATTTCTTTGATATTCTGATGGTAGTTGAAGGAGAGTTACATTTTTTTCATGAAGCCAGTTAAATATTTTTGAGAAAAAGTTAAGAATTAAGAAATGACTTAGAGGTGTAATTTTGACATAATCACCATGGCCTGAACTTTTGCAGTATCAAATAGGTTTCAAAACCAGCTGAAAACTCACAGAAAGCATTCGGATGTAATATTGGCAACTCACAGAAAGCATTCAGATGTAATATTGGCCTGTGATTATGCTCTTACAAGAGTAGCTGAGCACTGGCCAGAAGATAGCTGTTTACTACAAGCCTTATTTCCTCTCTCAAATCAAAGTTTCAATAGTATCATTTTAAAATTTGCTATGAAGGTCTGCTCTCAGTTAATTCTGTAATAGTAAAGGGCTTACCTTTTATAATCTGACATAATTCTATTTAAACATTGTTTTATCTGATATTGATATGTTTTAGTCCATAATGAGGCAGTTGTGCTATGTTAATCACAAACTTTAATATGATTGTGAAAGAACAGAGTTAAGTTAGTGTTTGAAAGAATCTCCTGTGTGTTGAAGAAGATCATAAAAAGGAGGGTAGGAGCTAGACCATTCCAGAACAATAATACACAAAGGAAGGTTGGAAAGGAAAGAAGACTTCACAGAAACCTGGAGAATTTCTAAAATGTAAATGGATGAAAGTTTGACCTAAACTGTGTGACAAAATGGTTTTTCCCCTTTAGTTTTATTTATTTATTTATTTTTTTTTTTTTTTTTTTTTTGGGTCCGGTCGTGGGGCCTGAACTCTGGGCCTGGGCGCTGTCCCTCAGCTCTTCAGCTCAAGGCTAGCGTTCTACCACTTGAGCCATAGCGCCACTTCCGGCTTTTTTCATTTTGCTTATGTGGTGCTGAGGAATCGAACCCAGGGCCTCAGGCATGCAAGGCAAGCGCTCTACCACTGAGCCACCTTCCCAGCCCCCCTTTAGTTTTATTTAAAAAAAAAAAAAAGACATCCTTCATCATTTTTGTTTCACTTATGGACTTATGGTTGTGTGTGTGTGTGTGTGTGTGTGTGTGTGTGTGTGTGTGTGTGTGTTTTTCACTAGAGACTGAATACGTGGTTCAGTGCTTAGGCAAGTGCTCTACCACTGACTGAACTACATTTAAGTTTTTAATTTACTAATTTACAGACTTGAGAATAGAATTCTTTCAAAAAATCTCAAAATTTAGATTTCTTATTAATAAGATGATTTTTATTATCTTAATTTGAAAATCAATATAACTGTATATATGTAGGAACTAATAGGAACTATTAACACAGGATGAATTATATATTAGATTCATACATTATCAAAACTAAGCAAATAGTGTACAGAACATGTGGTAGATGGATATGAAGCAAGTATTGAAATAATGTCACTTTTTAAATTTATGATACAGATGTCCTCTTGGAGTAGATATATCAAAAGAAGTTGAAGAAGCTGCTATAAAAGTACCATCATTAAAAATGAAGATTTGATTTTTACTTTCTGAAATTTTTCTACAGGTAGTATTTCAACATTAAAGTTATTTTAATATTTTATGTATCAGATTGTAGTTATATATTAATTAGCCATCTAGACTTTATTTTATGGGAAATACTGAAGGAAGTTGGTGGAAAGGGGAAAAGGAGCAGTAGAAGAGAATATGATGGCAGTATATTGTATGTACATGTTGTTATCTCAAATAAAATAACTAGACTGCCAGAGAACCATGCAGATATCCTGGTACAGAGAACAAAGAAAGGTTTATTGCTGGGAAAGGGGACCAGCAAGACTACTTCTCACAAGGGAGAAATGAGAAGCATCATCAGCTATAGTCTGGGGTGACCTTATATAACCTAGGTGGTTTTAAGAGGGGCTAGAAGAAGGGAGGCAGAGACCCTGGTGTGGACATGTGGGTCAAGGGCTTCATCATGTCAGACTAGGATTTATGGCTGTTATCCAAATGGTAGATAAGGGTCCTGCCATTTGTTCAGACAAAAGGTCACTCTAAGCAGCTCTTGTTGCCTCTTGTTGTACCTGCCCCAGAGAAGTGCCATCCCAAGGTAAATGGGATTGGAAGTTGATTATTTACTGCCTTTACTACATAGGCTGGTGTCACCTATGAAGGGAGCATGCTAAGCTGTAGAGAAGGGAAGGAGTGGACTAAGCTATGGGAAGGGACTCATTTCAGTAACACATGTAAAAACAATGAATCCTATTTTTAAAAACTGCAAGAAAAATTTTAAAGGAAGACCTGGAGAGATGAATGATAAAAAAAGACAGAGGAAGTGAATATGATCAAAGCACATTATATGCATTAATATATACTAATAAAAATAACTTTTTAAGACTCTTGCTATTTCTTATCTTATGGCTGCTCTTCTGAGAGGCTAGTATGATAGTCTTAGCTGGAAGTTAGACTACACAGAAAAATTCAGGACACTATCTTCAATTAACAAAAGTCAGAATAGAGGCATAGCTTAAATAATAAAGTGCCATCCAGGAATGGAAAAAAGAAGAGAAGCCCTGAGTTTAAGTCCTGATACTGGCATAAAATAAAATACATAGAAGAAACTTTTTCAATCACATTTTACATTTGTATTTGTGTTCTATATCTGAATTCATTGCTAGAATAATACAAATTATGAAGTGAAGTTCACCAAAATTTTTCTGTCACATAAACTATAAGAATAACTATAATCTGAAATTTTCAGAGTCTAAAAATTGTTCCAGGTGCTCTCCCAAGAGGGATAAAAGGAAGTAACAGAGAAAAAAGGAAAAGGGAGAATTATCAAGCTTTTATTGGCAAACACATGTGCCAAAATTATAGTACAGCTAAAAGGTAGGCAACTGGTTGAAACCATGCATGTCTTGAGTCTTCTCTCAGCCATTATTTTTGTTTTATGGAAAAGAAAACATGGTATAATAAAAATAATCCTGAGGATGTCATATATTGTAGGAATGGTAGGATGGTCTGATTTAGTCAAAACACAGGAAATACCTGTGACTAAACACAAAGATTCCCCTTATTCTCAACCTAATAATCATCTTCAAGTAGTCTAGAGCCAGGTCACATGCCAATGGCTCATGCCTGTAAGCCTAGCAGCACAGAAGGCTGAGATCTGAGGTTCAAAGCCATCCAGGGCAGAAAAGTCCAAGAGACTCTTATCTCCAGTAAACCACCAGAAAACTGGAAGTGGCACTGTGGCTCAAGTGGTAGAGCACTTGCTTTGAGCTGAAGAGCTGAAGGACAGCATCCAGGCCCGGAGTTCAAGCCCCATGACCAACAAGAAGAAGAAAAAAAAAACTAACAAAAAAATAGAGCCTGCGTGAAGCCAGTTTCAAAGTACAAAAAGGTTTTTTTAAAAAAATATATTTAGAGGCTTACAATGTCCATTGATATGAATGGAAATGCAAATAAAGACAACCCTGAGATACCACCTTAACTGTCAGGTGGCCCACATCCTAAAGTCAGCCAAGGACAAATGCTAGAGGGGATGCGGAGAAAGAGGACCCCTATTACACTGCTGGTGGGAATGTACACTTATACAACCACTTTGGAAAGCAGTCTGGAGGGTCCTCAGAAAGCTAAAGATTGACCTCCCTTACGACCCAGTCATACCACTCCTAGGCATCTACCCTGAACAACAGGAACCAATATACAAGGACACGTGCACCTCCATGTTTATTGCAGCACTGTTCGCAATAGCAAGGATATGGAAACAACCTAGATGCCCCACCACAGATGAATGGATCCAAAAATTGTGGTATCTATACACAATGGAATATTATGCAGCCATTAGAAATGACAAAATAATGGCATTTGCAGGGAAATGGATGGAGCTAGAAGGAATCATGTTGAGCGAGGTAAGCCAAGAACGAAGAGACAGTACATGGTCTCCCTGATAAGTGGATGATAAATCCAAAATGTTAGGTGATATGACAAAACTAACAGGACTTAAGAAACAAAGAACTCCCACTCATCTGGTTGAACCACTACCAAATATCCCCATGCTGCTGATCACATATATGGTATATAACATCACCATTATATATTACAGACTGTGATAGACAATTTGCTCCAGGAAAGCTAGAATGAACTTGTGACTTTAAACGAGCATCATTATTCCACAATACTGTGAATTACCGGAAATTAAGTAATCACTTAATCACAATCAAAAAAAAAAAAAAGAACCTTGGGGAAGGGAGGGAGGGAGGGGATGGTAGGGGGAAAACAATGGAGGGGGTAACAATGTTCAAGAGGAAGTGTACTCATTACCTCACTCATGTAACTGTAACCCTCTGTATAGTATCTTTACAATAAAAAAATTTAAAAAAATATATTTAGAGGCTTACAATGTCCATTGATATGAATTTTGGTACTAAATAAAAGGCACAGTTCCGTATCATTTGATTTAATTATCCTTGAGTATAAAACATTCCATTCTCCCCTCCACCCCCGTGTTTTCTATATTTTAGTCCATTAATCAGAAAGTTGTAACTCAGACATAGAAGACAAAGGAAAAAAGAGGCAGTTTGACTAGAGGTATGATTGGAGTGAGGTGGAATAAGCCAAAGAACATCTTGATCCACCAGAAGCTGGAAAAGACAAGAAACAGATTCCCTTCTAGAGTCTTCTGAGGAAATTATGCCCAGCTTATAACCTGATTTTAAACTTCTATTCTCCAGAATCATAAGAGGATAAATGTTGTTTAGAGCCACCAAATTATAAATAAATAAATAAATAAATAGTTGTGACTTAAAACACTTAATTTAATTTGACTTGAATTAGAAGATTTAAGGTCTTTTAAGTTGAAGTCTTGCTGTGGTTAAGAACACAGGCTTTGGGCTGGGAAGGTGGCTCAGTGGTTAAGGCGCTTGCCTTGCATGCCTGAGGCCCTGGGTTCAATTCCTCAGCACCACATAAGCAAAAAGAAAAAAGCCGGAAGTGGTGCTGTGGCTCAAGTGGTAGAGTGCTAGCCTTGAGCTGAGGAGCTGAGGGACAGTGCCCAGGCCCAGAGCTCAGGCCCCATGACCAGACCCCCCCCCCCAAAAAAAAAGAACACAGGCTTTGGACTCTAAGAAAGACCAAAATACATGTAGCTACTATCATTCCCACCATTATTGTAGCATTAAAGCATGTGAATACTAGTTACTGTATGTATTTGATGCTTACTGGAGCCCAAGTAAGAAATGGATATAACAAAACCCTCTGGCAATTGAGCAAAGCAGATAGAGAAAAGGGATGGGGGGGGGGTGGTTTAAGAACCCACTGAAGTTCAGTTGTACTTGTATCACATTCATGTGATGTTGTAAAAGTAGAAGCAGAAATACACCAAACCATGTACCCATTTAAAATGTCTTTCAAACAAAGACATTACATGGTTTTAAGCCACAAAGAATATTGTCCTTTCTAGCTACAAACTAAACACACTTTGTTTAAATAATGGAGGATGTTTAACACTGGCAGCTAAGTTTTTTGTTTTTTGGATTTTTTTTTTTTGGCCAGTCCTGGGGCTTGAACTCAGGGCCTGGGCACTGCCCTGAGCCTCTTTGTGTTCAAGGCTAATGCTCTACCATTTGAGCCACAGTACCCCTTCCAGCTTTTTTCTGAGTAGTTTATTAGATAAGAGTCATACAGACTTTCCTGCCTGGGCTGGCTTCAAACTGGGATCTTCAGATCTCAGCCTCCTGAATAGCTAAAGATTACAGGTATGAACCACCAGTGCCTGGCTACATTTTCCCCCCATATTGTGTGTCAGATAGGCAATGATTTCAAATTTCATTTTAAATAAATATTTCAGGCACACATTTCAGTTTTAGAAGCCTCACACATTTGTAATATTTATCATTAAATAGCACTAATGTATACTTCTTTAAATCCTCTTTAATCATACCAATTTTAAAAAATGTTCCTAACTCTCATTATTTATTAGTTATACTACTCATGTCAGTTTGTTTTGTTTTGTATTTTGGCCATACTATATTTGAACTCCAGATTTTACCCTTGCTAAACAGATCCTCTCCTGCTTGAGCCACACCTCCAGCCTTTTTTTGTTCTGGTTTTATTTTATATTTTTATATTTTAGTTTCCCTCTTTCCTCAGTCTGGTGTGTACCACTATCCATCTGTTTATGCATTCCAATGGTAGCTGAGTATGCACCACCACACTTACCTTTCTCTGTTAAGATGGAACAGTTTTGTGAGTTTTTCTCCCCTGATGGCTCAAAACATAATCCTACTTCTAAGTAGCTAGAATTATAGGTGTGAGCCACTGGTATTGGTCTTCAGTTGATAAATCTTAATGAAATCAAGTACAGGCATTCTACTACAAAAATTCTACTTATTTTTTTGAAACAATAGCTGACTTGCTATTAATTCCAGAAAACGTGCCAAGGAAAATCTATTTAGCATCAATATCAAGAACTTCCATTTGGGGTTGGGGAGGTGGCTCAGTGGTAGAGCACTTGCCTTCTATGCATGAGGCCCTGAGTTTGATTCCTCAGCACCACATAAGCAAAAAGAAAAAAAGCCGGAAGTGGCGCTGTGGCTCAAGTGGTAGAGTGCTAGCCTTGAGCTGAAGAGCTGAGGGACAGCACCCAGACCCAGAGTTCAGGCCCCACTACCGGACCCAAAAAAACAAAAACAAAAAAAAAGCAAAAAAAAAAAAAAAAAAACAACTTCCACTCAAAAAACTTTATCCCATTATGTTATTAAAGATTAAAATAAAAAGATACAAAAATATTGCTCAGATATCCTTTCATACTGAAATGCTTTTTTATTGGCCTTCGGTAGGCTCTGGGTAAGATCCATGTTCATGTTGCCCAAGTCTACTTAAAACTACTATTCTTGGCCTTGATACATTTATGATATCTGATGACATCCCAGATGAAAAAGAGAAAATGTTATGGGAGACAATGGTCTTTTTTGTTTTTCTGAAGAGTCCCATGAAGTTAGTCACAGGAGGTATTAAAGTCAAAGAGTCTTTTGGTTGAATTTTAGGTTTTGCTTTCCTTCGATGTTCTTTTCCTAAAAATTAGAAGGCCACAGTTAAATGTCTCTTAGGTGTTAAGATTATAGGTATAGTCTTATTACTCCCTATTTTGTTTACATAACTAAAATATACTTTAAAAATCAGATTCATAACTTACAGATGTTAAACGCCAAAAAATTGTGAGGCCCATGATTTTCCAATTCTTTATACGTGATTTTATAAAAAATAAATAAATGGTATTTTAACACGAAAGAGAAGTTTTAACGCATTTTTATGCTTTTTTCCAGCCAAGTATAGCAATAAGTTGTTAAACAACATGAAAGTATGGTTTAAATGTGACTTGCTCTTGTTTCACCAAGGATGCCCCATCTATAAATTCCTAAAACTAAGACCATATGTTTTCCATTGATACATTATACAATTTTGTGTGATTATCATATTTTCCTGTTGTCAAATTTGAAATGGCATAACATTAATTTTATCATAAAAGTGCCTATATTGTCCTTATTTTTTCTTATACTATCACAAGCCTATAAAAGCTCCATCAATATCTTAAAATTTTGGGCCTGATAAAATATAAGCCACTCAATCTATGTCAGTAATGATACAGATTATTGTTCTATACTGTTTAGAATACTGTACCAACACTGTTTAGAAATCAGTATTAAGTGAAAAAAAGGACAGATGTGTGTGTGTGTGTGTAACTCATACTAAAGAGCTAAAGATAAATGCAGTCTTCTACTCATATTCAGAAATATACCCTATATACCCATTCTTAACATCTTTTTCTTATCTCTAAAATAATGTATTAAATAGGTTTAGGAAAGAGAGTAAATAAAGTTCCTTCTCTCATTTTACTGTCTCTATTCTCTCCCTTGCTGTTTCTGAGTCCAATACTCATCTTGACTTCAGTGAATGTTCTGAATAGTTCTGTGCTTGATTTCAACTATAGGACAATATCGTCAAACTGGTTTTGTCCTACTCTAAGCTTAATAGATGAGCAAGCATATACATGAAGTTAATAAGTAAATTAAGTTCTTTATTCAATGTCTAGTAATAGGAATGAGTAACATAAGATCAAGATTTAAAAATTTCCTTATAAGATCAACTTTGCATCTACCAACTATGTACAAAATTATATGTGAATTATGAATAAATTATGAATGTGTTCTGTGCTCTAAAATGTATAGCTAAATAAGTCCTAGTTACATGTTTAACAACTTTCTTCATGCTCAGCTGCAGAAAAGCAAAAGACAGACATTTCTAACAAGAGATAATATTTTGGTATAATTTGTGTAGGGGAAGGGAATAAACAAATCATTTAAATAGGGATACAGGCAGACCCATTGCAACAATGACATGTACAAGTCATTATGTGGAAAAACGAACTTCCCAGGAAGGGATAGGAAGGGGAAACAAAGAAGGAGACAACAATGCTTGATATGAAATGTACTCATTATCTCGCCCATGTAATTGTAACCCCTCTGTACGGTATTTTCACAATAAAAAAAAAAGAGATTCATATTATGGTTAGTAAGAAATGAGGCTTGTAAATGGGGAAGTGTTTTAGGTACATTAAATGTACAGAGAAATTGTTTTATAGTTGCCTCCACATTTCAGATTTTGAGATTGGAACACAGAATTATAAAATGTTAGTATTAGAAGATACCTCAAATTAAACAAAAAAGTTACCTTTTTTAAAGACAGGAATTATTGATGGTCCTCCGTTCTTCTCCAGACTAAAAAAGGAAAAGATTTTAAATCAAATGATAAAATTATTGAAGACAAAGTATACCCAGAAAAACATATGAAGACCTATTTATTTCAGGTACTTAATTAGGCATCCATCCAGGGCCTAATGGCCCTTTTCAGACATATGTGAAACTACACATATTATAGGTATGCAAACTACAGGTATTTTATATTCAGTCACTTATTTACTCAATCCAAGCAGCTGAAACATTAAATCTGCTCAAAGAGATTACAAGAAGAGACACAAGTTTTGTTTTGAAGAAAACAGATTTGAGAAATTAGCATGTTTTCCAATTCCCAGAGTTTCTATTAGGGCTTCAAATGACTATGTAAAATACTACTTAACATCATAAATTAATTTTTGAGCCAATGAAAGTTATTTAACATCAATTATAAGAATTTAAATTTTAGATTCCATGGCTTATATAGGATTAGGCTGTTTCTGGGAATTAAAGTGACTTTAAAGATGTTTTCATCTTTATACTTAAATTTGATAAATGTTGTTGTAAGAGAACTCAAGTCATGAGAAACAGAGAAGCCAGCACTTAAGAGGCTGAATTGGGAGTCTTTATTGGAGAGTTGTGGACTGCTGGTAGACGTCTCAAAGACCAGCAGCCAGGAATGCAGCTAGCACAAAGCTTCTAAGCTTCTATACGCTAAAACCACATAAGGTGTGAGGAATTTATCCTAACACGTGTTGTAACATAAGCAAAGAAAACCAAATGAGGACACTTACACCTAATAAAGGTGTTAAATATAAGCAAACTAAACTTTCTATCAGAGGAAATCAAGGGCCAATTATTTTAGGGAAGTTAAGACTTTCCAGGGGCTTAACAATATAGGATTGAAGGAAGCAAATAATCCACAGGTCACCATGACATTGCCCAATAACTTTGGTGTTGGAGTGGAGGCTGGTAGACAATCTATGGACTTTAGTATTTTCCATCACTAAGAGAGTTCTGCCTTTTGGATCTGGAGAGACTCCATCCTTTTTGGAAGCTTGGGTTACCAGCCAGTTATCTTTCCACAAAGGATCTGTACTGTCATAGGGTAGTGGGACTCCTACCTGTCCCAGGGAAGCTTGCAATGGAGCTCACTGCACTGAGACTGAAGGAAAACATGCTGCAAGTGGGTAAATGTCACCCTAAGTCTAGGTGAATAGCAAACATGCCTAGTGCTCTAGGAAGAAGAGATGTTTCCACTGCTGGCCCATCATGTCATGGAGAAGATGGAGGAGTTCATGTGTAAGATTTAGGAAAGATGAGGAATGACATCCATATGATGTACTCCCTGACTGGCTGGAAGGTAGTTCACCCATGCCCTCCTTTTAGGCTTGCTTCAAGAACATTTTCCACATCCACCCAACACTAGCACCATCAGGACTCATGAAACTTGGTTTTGCACTCTTCATTTCTTTGGGAATGTTGGCTTGTGCTTAAACCAAATATGTGTTTCATAGGCCCTCTCCAGAAGGTGGTTTGGAGAATGCTTTTGGGGAGTCTATGCTCAACCTTATTCTTTAATACCATCTAATTCGTAAAGAATGTCTCTTAGACTTTTTCCAAAATGGACTCCAGGGATTGCTTTTCTGGTTATGGGGAGCTTTGTCTCTCGATTCTATTGTTCCTTCTACTGCTCCTTACAGGTTTGGCTAATCTACTTCATCTTCTCCCTCCTCATCTATGTTCTGGACATTTTGCCAGCATTGTGGCACACACAACAGGCCTACTAAACTCGGGGTACTTAATTTGAGTGGTAGTATGCCCATCCTATGATGGATGGGCACACCCCCAGTGAGGGCCACCCCAGTGGGCCAGTTGGGCTGGTTCTTCCTCACAGTTATCATGCACATGACCATAGCTGGCCTTGAAGCTCCTTGAATTCCTCAGTGTTTTCCCAGATAATTTGACATATGGTTCCAGTCTCATTAGATGTTCTATGTCCTGATGATAACAGTAGTTTTTGTCCACTCTTAAGGGTTTCCAAACTTCAGGGATTCTGTTATGGTCTCAGATGTGGCTGTACAGATGGCTTCCTTCTCTTGCCTTCTCAATCAGGAAGAGGAGGGCCTTTTAAAAAATTAACTACTGAAGTATGAGGAAGAGCCTGAGTTCTCTGTCTCCAGAAGAAACACTTTAGGGAATTCAGCTCACTGTCATTCCCACTGGCAATACACATTATTTTGATTGTCCTGGTGAAGAGTGGGGCAGTGGGGCTGGGAAGGTGGCATGAGGCCGTGGGTTCGATTCCTCAGCACCACATAAACAGAAAAAGAAAAAAGCTGGAAGTGGCACTGTGGCTCAAGTGGTAGAGTGCTAGCCTTGAGCTGAAGAGCTGAGAGACAGCGCCCAGGCCCAGAGTTCAGGCCCCACGACCAGACCCAAAAAAAAAGAGGGGCAGTCATCCTTCTCAGTGTTTACTTCCTCCCCAGGAGGTCTTCTATCACAGAGATAGGACTTTGAAGCTTATGTTGAGATTTTACTCCTCCAGTCAATTTGAGGGAGAAAAAAACATGAACTAGAACTCTAGAAATGGAAAGATTTTTCAGACAAAGTAGTCCTTCCTTAACCTTATCCTTACTTTGTAACCTGATTCATAATAAGCAGTCTCTGTGTGTGTTTAGTATAAAATAGTCCCTTGTACATCTGCTTTGTAGATGTTTGTACACAGCAGAAAGAGTTAAACCCACAAATTTTTATAGCCTGACTAATTGTGGCTTCAGATAACTTGAGCTTTTTTCCTTGTTAGAGGAATGTAAAATTAAAATGGGAAGAAACACTTAATAGTCAATATTAAGCTTTGAAATAAACCTGCTGTGTACCTTGAAGCAAAGACTGTTGGTAATAAAAGGACAGTAGGTAGTTGGCATTAGAAAACAACTACATATGTACATACATACATACATAAATGCATTCATGCATAAATAAGAATAAATAGACCGTAATAATGGACATTTAAAGTGAAGTTTACCCTTTTGTACACAGCAGGTATAGTCATATCAAGGATATTACTCCATGGTTGATCTTCCTTAAACTTACATAAAATCTTTAATAATAATTTCCTTACTGCAATTCCAATGAAGACACAATACCTTAAAGAAGGAAGTCCCACCATTTCTTGCATTTGAAATTCCTTTAAAAATGCTGGGTTAATCTTTGCATCTCTGCTGATATTATTTGTTAGACGAAGGAACTGTTTAGGTTTATTCCTACATTCTTTTAACAGGATACGGAAAGCATTTGCATTGTAAGTTAAGTAGCCAAGTGCACAGGAACAAGCTGTACGAACCTAAATAAAGGACAAACAATTCTTAATGGGCTTTCTTAAATTTTCTAATTCTAGGCTTTAAATGGCTACTTCATGGGAGTCTCTGTAGATAGTATGTAAACAAATGGCAATCTTCAGATGAAAGCAATTTTTAGAGGACGGTCAACTGTCATTGATTTCTAGTAGTTTTCACAATCCGTGTGTGTGTGTGTGTGTGTGTGTGTGTGTGTGTGCCATACAAGTGAGGGACTTTCAGTCCCCCTACCTCAGCACCCCTAATGATACTATTACAGTACTGAACTACTCTGCTTAGATGATTGCAAACTTGGCTGTACATTATTTGGAAAGCATTGACAATTATTATGATTGGGTTCTACCTCTAGAAAAACTCCCTTAGTTATTCTAGGGCATAACCTGGACTTGAGATTTTCTCAAAATTGCTCAGGTAATTGTCATAGGAAACCAGGAAGGAAACTGTAGGTGAAAAAGGAGGTCAACAATAGCTATAAATATAAAGTACTATGTTCCATTGATAAAGAACAAAGAATCACAGGATGAGGCTACAGAGCTCTAGAAAAAATAGTTTTCTTTCTTTAGATGAAGTACACATTTCTTTGCTTATGACTCTACATACATTAGGTTGATAATATGTTTAAGGTATACTCTAGGAAGTTGGTAATTGGAAGATTAAAATTTTTCATAAAATGATCATGAATCAGGATTATCAGGATACCAAAGGGTTGATAATGGCATCCCAATGCTCTCTATGTCCCTAAGTCTTCTACACCTTAAACTTGTGATTCTTTTCAATGTGTAGCTTCTACATCCTTAGCTTCTGCTGCTAAGAACTTAGATACAGAGTTTGGGGCCCTCTTTAGATGTACTGAATCAAGAATTCTGGAAATGGGGCCCAACAATCTATGGCCCTTCAGATGATTCCAATACACCCTACAGTTAAAAACATACTGCTTTAGACCTTAAGAGAATAAAGAAACACTTGCAAGCTAACCACTGCAGAGGTCAGCATGGCCTCTTTCATAGATATCCTACATCCTCCAACTTTGCTTGGAAGATTAAAAAGAAAACAATAACAACAACAACTGCCCTTTGGTGTTCCTCTTTCATTCATTCATTTCAAATTATACAAATGTCTTAGAGCACAAAGTAACCAAAATTATTTTGTTGTTATTGTTTGCTTTGTGGTACTGGAGAGCAAATTCAGTGACATGGTGCTTAAAGAGAATGATGGCTTGGATGTTAATATCACATCCTTGCTTGCTGACACTTAATAAAAGGAGTCATGATGTAGAGCAAGATCTTGTTGATAGTCCCCAAAGCCTGTAGAAAAGGAAAATCCCAAGAAACTGGGTCCCTTTCTGATGTTCCAAGTCTAATAACATGGAGGGCTCATGTTATGTATATGCTTTATTACTGAGCTGTATATCCCAGCCTTTGTTTGATATATGATCTCACTAACTTGCCCACGCTGCTGTCATGCTTTCAATCCTTCTACCTCAACTCCCAGAGTGACTGGAATTATAGATTGCCACTATACCCACCTCAATAATCAGTTTTATAAAATATTTTATACTTTAATTACAAATTTCTGTATCATCAATGTATGTATTTGAATACTGACTTAGATCATACATTAAGAAGACCATTAGTTCATAGTTTTTGGTTTTTTCATTCAATGACTAATTTGGACAAATATTTCTTTTAAAATCTTTAAGTATAGTTGTTTTGTACTGCTTGTATAAATCAAATCCAAGAAAAATCTCAGAGTTAAGGCATATGTGTACTTTTTGTGGGAATCAGAATTGTGGGTGTCATATGTGGTTAATTAATACTAGAAACTTTATTGAGAAATAAATTTTAAAAATTGTCTAAGTTTTGAGTTAGCATCATGATCTGTGTTATGTAATAATCAACTGAAATTATTCCATATTACCAAAGGTAGATACTGAATTTTATAATTAGTTCTGTGTTTACCTCTTCTCTTCCTGAGTACAAGTGGTAGCAGAGTTGTTGGACCGTTCCCATTGTGGTAAATGCTTCTGGAATACCAGCTCTAGAATGAGCCAGGCTAGCTATTAAGTTACCTATAAATTAAAAAATGAGGGAGAGTGGTCATATCAAATAAGAAACTGATACTTTGTGCTCTTGTTCACTTGTACATAGCATTAAAAAGAGTTACAAGAAGACACAGTAAGAAAGAACATGTATATGTAAATTTAGAGTGAACATTCCCTAAAACTATGGTTTGCTTTTCCATTTCATATAGTAAAGGTTAAGCAAGTTTATGTGACAATTTCACTTTTTAAAAATCAGATAGTGTACTTTTTCTTGTGGCTTCAAAATATATTTTGTTTTAAGGTTTTTAAGGGTTCTTAAAGTGAGAGTGAATGTAACTATTGAGTTATAATTAAGAAAATACAATATGTCCTTTCTGAAGTTCTAATGACTTTATGAGATTAAAATCAATATATCGCTTATTGAAGTTTAAAAATCATTGAACTTTTTGTCATAGAGGGGAAAATGTTATGGGACTGTAATTAAAATAATTAATTTGCAGATACCAACTTAATTTGGTTTCATTTGTTTTTAAAATATTAATGTAGTTCTATGTTTGTGGCTACTTTGTTCAGAGATTAAGTTTGTTCAGAGATTAACTAACAGAATAGAAAGCACTGTTCTAAAGGAAAAGTTGTCTAAAGGCAACCACTCAAAAAAGGTAAAAAAAAAAAAAAAAAAAAAAGATTAAAAGATGGAAAGTAAGAAATGGGAAACTGAGGGGGTATAGAACCTAAAACTAAGAAGAACTTGGTTTATTATTCCAAAAGAATAGGAGTAAAAACTTTTAATAGAAAATAAATAAGCGTTACACATAGGAAAACAGACCACTTGGCAACAGGAACTCCAGTCTCAGAGAAACGTGTGCTTCTGAACCTGTTTTAGGAGGCTCGCTTCATGGAACTTGGATCATTGAGGCCTGGCCTGAGAGCCCAAATGTGCATGTGCCTCTGGATTCATATGACTCTAAGTGCAGAGAAGGTCCAGTACTTTTTTAGATTAAATTCTCCTCTCCAGATTGAGAGAATTTGAAAGCAAGTATGTTATTTCTTTTTAGTTGTTTTGTTTTTTGGTATGGCCTCCTGATGTAGCTCAGGATGGCCTCACACTCTATTTTCCTGCATTAACCACACGAGTGCTGGGATTATAGGTATGTCTCACATACCTGAACTTTTTTTTTTTTTTTTTGGTTACAGGGCTTGAACTCAGGGCCTAGGCACTTCCCTGAGCCTATTGGTGCCCATGACTAGTACTCTACAACTTGCACCACAGTGCCATTTCCTGTTTTTAAGTGGTTAATTAGAGATAAGAGTCTGATGGGGACTTTTCTGCCAAGGTTGGCTTTGAGTCGTGATCCCTCAGATCTCAGCCTCTTGAGCAGCTAGGATTACAGTGTGAGCCACCAGCACCTGGCCTCACATGCCATATCATTTCTTAGACAAAAGAATTTGTGGAGCAAAATTTAGGTACACAACAATCATTTTATCAGAGTCAGAGAATTACTGTGACTTTGAATCAATAATGTTATTCTTTTTAGGTCATGGGCAATAGTGTTATTTTGATGAAAATGTTTAATAATTTCTTTTAAATATGTTTTTCTTAACTAGTTTGCTTCAGGAAAGTTTTTCTTTTGCTTTACTTTTCCTCTTTTCCATGCAAATTTACTCCATAAAAAATGTAATTCTATAGTGCAGTAAGTAGTTTCCTTTGCTGCCTGCAGTGATCCAATTCAGTTAAAATACAAATATTCTTTATTATAGTAATCAAAAACAAATATAAGCTGGGCACCATGGCTCACACCTGTAATTCTAGCTATTCAGGAGGCTGAGATCTGAGGATCATGGTTCAAAACCAGCCGGGCAGGAACATCCCTGAGATCCTTATCTCCAATTAACCACCAGAAAACCAGAAATGGTGCTGTGGCGCTCTCTCTCTCTCTCTCTCTCTCTCTCTCTCTCTCTCTCTCTCTCTCTCTCTCTCTCTCTCTCTCTCTCTCTCTCTCTCTCTCATACACACACACACACACACACACACACACATATAATAGTGGCACTACTGACTGTCATTATTGTGTTGCTTTTAGTGATATATCAAATCAGTTAAATAATTTGTGTGAGCAGAAAAGTTAGGTATAAAGTAAATGTAGTGACATATTAGCACTGTTGGACCATTTTTCTGCTGTGTGACATAGCAATATAAAGATTTTTTTTTTCTGGAAGTACTGGATTGAACTCAGGACTTTGTGCTTGCCAGACAAACATTCTACTACTTGAGCCTTTAAATGGTAGCAAAATATACACCTAAAGGAAATCAGACCAGAGGTATGTCATTGTAATCTGTCACCATTATTTGTTCATGGTAGTATACAATTTAATGCTCATTTTATATTCTAGAAAAACAAGTGATTGAAAGAGGAACTATGAAAACAAAAAGACTGTGTTCACAATTGCTGTGTTCTATTTCAGGATGCTGAGTGGAGGCCCACTATTCTCTGTAGACTTACTCTGAAGTTTAATGTAGATTAACTTGATTCAAGATGTGTAACAAGGTACTAGCCTTATTATTTCATTATTGCTCAGACTACAAACTAAAAACATTGAAAATAGTTTTATAAAAATAATTAGCTTCATAATTTCTTACCTGTCAATATAATAGTTGAAGTATTATGTGAGAACAGACTATTAACTAAAATAGTCACACCTCTTGCACACAAAGCAATGTGATCCACATCTATAATAACCTTAGCTAATACAACAATCTAAAAATAAAAACAAAACATACAATCATTGAACATTTTCTTTTCAGCTTATTTTTTATGATCAAGGGGGCACTTCTTAGGAAGATACAGGTATTGGGTAAAAAAAGAGAGAAGTGAGTGGTAGCATTGAGTTAAGAGTACTTATTCCTAACTGCTCATAGCAGTGACCATAATAGACCATATTATTCTTTTCAAAATATTTGCACCTTTTGTAGTCTCGAAGTATAGGTTCCTGTAAAATACTTCTAAAGCTTTTAAGATTGACAAGTGAGAATAAGACAAAGAAGAAACACACACACACACACACACACACACACACACACACACACACACACACACACACACACATTGCTGGCACATGCCTGTAGTAATAGCTACTTAGGAGACTGAGTTACCCAGAAGATTGTTTTAAAGCCAATTGAGACAGAAAAGTCTGTGAGAATCCATCTCCAAAATAATCAACAAAAAAGTGGAGCTGGAGATGTAGCTCAAGCTACATTAGGCATATGGCCTGGAGTTTAAACCTGACTACTGCCAGAGAAGGAAGGAAGGAAGGAAGGGAGGGAGGGAGGGAGGGAGGGAGGGAACCCTGGCTTAGACACTAATGTAGGTTATCTCTTTACCTAGACCCTTATAATATGGAGTGATGAAAAATAAAACTACCTGCCTATTAATCTCCCCAGTTAGTTATACATATCAGATGAATTGCCAAGGTAAACTGATAAAATTCCAGTAAATAAGAAATCCTCATGGATTTTTTTATGAGATAAAGGGCTGATGTTCAAAGCACTAAATTTTGTAAATAGACACTTTTCTATACCTCTCAATTTAAACTTTCTCATTAGGAAGTGACACTGTGGCTCAAGTGGTAAAGCACTAGCCTTGAGCTGAAGAGCTGAGGAACAGCGCCCAGGCCCAGAATTCAAGCCCCACGACTGACCAAAAAAATTTTTTTCACAAAAGAGACATTTGTCAACTTGAAATGACAATATTATACCTGAAATGCTGCCATTGCCTTCTCAGTTTCAACTTTTGATTGAAGAAAAGGTTCAAAAATAGATATGGTCATCATTCCACTTTCCAAAATTAAGTATTGTTGGAAGCGATTATTGAAAGCAAAAAGGGTCAATGCATAGCCTGCTCTTAAGCAAATATCCTAAAATAGAAGAAATATTATCTTTAACTTAATTCATTTATCATGATACTGAACATGACATGTTTTTGAATGTTTACCTATTTAAATATATTACATCCCTAACACCAGGAATAAATATGGCATTATTGGAGAAACAGTTATTTTGTCTACAAACAGAAATGTTATTGAGCATGTGAAAATAGAGAACTGACTATGTGGTAGAAAGGAAAAAAGAGAACATTTTTTGAATTTTTCAAAGAAAATGTTAGATTACTTATAATTCAAATGAATACCTGAATAGTAGGAGGAAGCAATACTTTTATTTACCTTTTATTTATTTTTATTTCAACAAATTTAGTTTCATTTCAAGATTGCAAAGTGCAATTGATGAATTAAAACTTCACTGGTAGCTGTGTGTGGTGGTACATGCTATAATCCCACCACTCAGGATGCTGGGCAGGAGACTCAAAAGTTTCAGGCCATCTTGGACTACATAGATAGAGACCCCCATCTCACCAGGCATTGGTGGCTCACACTTGTAATCCTAGCTATGAAGAGGCTTAGATCTGAGGATGATGGTTCAGAGCCAACCCAGGCAGGAAATTCCATGAGACTCTTATATCCAATAAGCCACCAGAAAACCAGAAGTGGCACTGTGGCTCAAACGGTAGAGAGCTTACCTTGAGCTGAAGAGCCCAGGGACAGCGCCCAAGCCCAGAGTTCAAGCCCCACGACCTTATTTGCAATATCTAGTATAGGTATGAGTCAAGTGGAAAAGGTCAGATAATGTGATGTTAGGAAAATGAACCCTTAAATATGTATTTTAATTTTTTCGTTTCTTTCATGCATGTGTTTCTAACGCATTTATAAGATTATTTCTTTGTTGCTTTGTATGTCCCTCCCCCACAGTGTAACCCCTGCTTTCACTATATTTGATGTCAGTATAACATGTGGAGGAGATGGGGACAAACAAGTCGTTTAAGGATTCAGGTGGACCTGTTGCAACAATGAGAAGTACAAAATGTCATGTCAAAACCAACTTTACAATGTCGGTGTGTGGGGGGGGAGGGGGGTATAATTGGGTGGGGGAGGGGGGAGGCTGGGAAGGGAGGTGAAGGGTAAACAAAGGAGGAGGCTGCAATGCTTGGTAAGAAATGTATGCATTATCCTGCCCATGTAATTGTAGCCCCTCTGTACAGTATGTTCTCAAATAAAATTAAATTAAATTAAAAAAAAAAGAAAAAAAAGAAAAAAAAGGAAAAAAAGAGAAAGAGACCCCATCTCAAAACAAACTATAACAAAAAAACCTTATTTTATACTATACCATACATTGCATTTTATGCATTGTAGAATTATCTCCACTTTAACGTTTTTTAGACTAGCAAACATCAAAAGCCAACTAAGTTGTACAAGTATAATAGAACTTCTAGAAATGTAAAAATAAAATTTGAATACTAAATTGTATTTTTCATATTAAAACAAAACTAATTTTAATTTCAACACTGTAGCATATAACACAGATAACTCATTAATTAATCAACCCAATCAGTAAATTTTATTCTATTACTAAGCATACTAAAATGCTGTTATGTATACACTGAAACATTTATAAATCAAATGGTGTGATGCCTGGGGATTTTTTAAAATGTAATATAAGGAAAAAAATGGGTCAATCATTGCTGAAACTTGGCTAAGTAATATTTAAGTTCACTAATCTATGTATTAGATATATTTATCCATATATAAATTTTATAATAAAAATTATAAATTTATAAAATTATAAACATTATACACACAGTAATCACTTGGCTCTAGGCAAGAGAAATGGTATTCAGTATAGTTAAAGGATTAAGGAACTAGACCTCAGTCACGGAGAAAGAATGGATTAGCTGATAGCTAGATAGAACCTTGAACCTAGTAGGAAGAATGGTAATGGAAAAATGTGCCAAAGGAACAAGCCTTATGAATCTAACTTGGGTAGGAGGGCATGAGAGAAGTACGTTTGGACTCAACCCATTCTCATTACTTTTCCCTGTAGGTTTTACTCCTGCATTATCACTGCAAGTCTACATTAAGTCTTTATTCTAGTATACAACATTAAAAAAAGAATAAAGAATAACTTATTTTATTTCCATGTAGGTAACATCAATATAGCTAAGAGTTTTTTCCAGAATCTAGGTTAACTGACAACTTTTATTGTACTTTTGTCATCATCAATAAGATATCTATTTATTCATTTACATATTTGGTTCCTAAATATAACTTCCTCTTCTAATTCTTACAAATATCCCATTGTAGATTTAATTAAGAACCACAATGGTTCACATAATCTTAATGTACCCTGGTGTTAGTTGTACATCACCATGAACAAATACCTGAGATAAAGTTCTATTTTGGCTCATGGTCTCAGAGGTTTCTATTCCACAGTCAAAATCTTCAGGGACTGAGATGAAGCAGTTCTGCCTAGTGGCAGAACACTGTTACTCACCAAGTGGTGGCTAGGATATAGGCAGAGGAATGCCCTTCAAGGGTATAGTACAATGACTTACTGCCTCCAACTTTAGGCCTCACCTCCTAAAGGTTCTACCACCTCCCAATAGCACTATTAGCTAGGAGCAAGCATTCAACACATGAGCTTTCAAGGAACATTCTAGATCCAACCTAACTGCCCCTATGAGGTAAGTAGTTCTTTCATATTTAAAATGTACTTAACAAAGTAAGTGGGGTAAACTAAAACATATAATGTACTGGAAAAAGTTGTGAACTTCCACATTGCTTCCAAGATATTCTTGCCAAAAATATAACTTAAACATGAAAAAACATCAGATCAAGTCAAATTGAGAGATAATCTATAAAATAACTGACCTGGACTCATCAAACATGTCAAGATCATAAAAGACATAAAATAACAAGACATCATGAACTAGATACTAAAAAGATGTGATAACTCAATGTGAGATCCTGGATTGGATTCTGGTATAGAAAATGGGCACGAGGGAGAAAATGGAAAAATGCAATAAGATTTATAAAATGTATCATTTTTTTTTTGGTCTGTCATGGAGCTTGAACTAAGGGTTTGGATACTGTCCCTGAACTTTTGTGTTCAAGGGCTAGTGCTCTACCTCTCAGAGCCACAGCACCACTTGTGGTTTTCTAGAAGTTAATTGGAAATAAGAGTCTCATGGACTTTCCTTCCCAGGCTGACTTTGAACCATGATCCTCAGATCTCAGCCTCCTGAGGAGCTAGGATTACAGGTGTGAGCCACTGTCACCTGGTTTAAATTTTATCAGTATTATTGCTACAAGACCAGTGTTAATTTTTCAGTTGAGCTAAATGGAGGATTTACCAGAATATTCTCAAAGACTTTTACAAATAGTCTTAAATTTATTTCAATTAAAAAACATAACCCACACAGATTCTAGGGTGGGAAAAAGGTTACTTCTTTATCACAAATAGTTGGAGTGTTGATAGGAAGTGATGACTGAGGATTGAAAGGACATAAATTTACCTTAACATTATAAACCTATATCTAAAATCTTTCACCTCCGCAATTTCCAACCAAGGTTTCTAACCAAGAAAGTGAAAGATCTTTACAATGAGAATTATGAAACATCAAAGAAAAAAAGTTAAAGCACTAGAAATACTATAATACCCAACTTTAAGTTTTACTATAGATCCATAGTAACAAAAATATCCTAGCACTGGCACAGAAACAGTCACAAAGACTAGTGGCTCCCACCTACAATCATAACTATGAACTACAAAGGAGGCTAAGATCCAGAGGATTATAGTTTAAAGCCATCCTAGGCAGAAAAGGCCTTGAGACTCCATCTCAAAAATTTCTGCCATTGCTGAGTGCTCACTGTAATCTTAGCTACTTGGGAAGTTGAGCTCTGAGAATTGTGGTTCAAAGGCATCCCAACCAAGAAAGTCTGTGAGACACTTATCTCCAAGTAACCAGAAAAAAGTCAGAAATGAAGCTGCGTCTCAAATGCTAAAGCACTAGCCTTGAGCAAAAAAAGCTCAAGGACAGTGCTCAGGCTCTGAGTTCAAACCCCAGGATCAGAAAAACAAAAATATTTACCAGCAAAAGACAGAGCAGGCCTAGGCTTAAGACATGGCCCAAGTAACAGACCATAAGCTGAGCAAATTAAAAACTAGTGAGAGTCCTGGAACTGAAAAACAAAACAGAAACAAACAAACCCACATCACTGTACTTTACAGACACTTTATTTTCAACAAAGGTATTAAAAATCAACGTTAGAGAAAAGAGCTTTGGAAGTAAATCTGTATATCCATGGATAGAAAATTCAAGTCTGATCCATATCTCTTACTCTATATGAAAACTAATGCAAAATGGCTTCACTGTAAGGCCTGCAACAGGACTCCTGTGGAAGACACTGAGATATAGGTATAGGTAATGGCTAACAGGGCTCTAACAACTCAGAAAATAAGAACAAGAATTGAACAATGGAATTGAAACAAAGTAAAAAGCTTCTGTACAGCAAGAGAAGCAATTATCCATTAGCCTTTCGGAAGGAAAAAAAAAAAAAAACAACCAATTAACAGGTACCTACAATGGGAGAAAAAATTTTGCCAACTATTCCTGTCAGGGATTTAATACTCAAGGTATATAAAGAGCTCAAAACAAAGCCGGATGTCGGTGGCTCATGCCTGTAATCCTAGCTACTCAGGAGGCTGAGATCTGAGAATCGCGGTTCAAAGCCAGCCCAGAAAGGAAAGTCCGTGAGACTCTTATCTCCAATAAACCACTAGAAAACCAGAAGTGGAGCTGTGGCTCAAGTGGTAGAGTGCTTGCCTTGAGCTGAAGAGCACGGGGATAGCGCCCAAGCCCAGAGTTCAAGCCCCACGACCAACCAAAAAAAAAAAAAAAAAAAAAAAAGAGCTCAAAACAATGAAACACCAAGAGAATGAGTTATTTAATCAACAAATGGGCAAATTACTAGAACAGATACTTATCAAGAAGTATGGCCAAGAGGTTCTGGGAAGATGGTGGAGGAGAAGCTGGAGTCTAATCAGGCTCTCGCATAGAAAGCAGTTTTAGAGTTCCAGTGAACAGTCCTAAGCCAGATAATCACACCAAGTGTGCCATCAAAGGACAGAGAGTTAGGCCAGAGAGGGGGAACCCAGGCAAGGAGACACTTCTGAGCTCTTGCCAGCAGCCGCCGCGGTGACGGCGGCAGCTGTGGCAGCGGGCGAGTGCAGACGCCATACCTGAGCCACAGAAAGTCCAGGACGAAGGAGCCAGATGCAGCAGGCGAGCGGATTCTACTCAACACCAGCAAGAACCCACAAGGAGCGGACATCTTCATCCTACAGTTCGCAGACCAGAGACGACCCAGGAACCAAGACTCGGCATGAGTAGAAGCCTGACGTCCTCACCCTTCGCAGGGAGCAGAGGAGGGAAGGCCACCCCTCCCTCCCCCGCCCAGTACCAGAGATCTCCATCTTGGATACCGACAAAGCTCAGAGGAGCTGCTAGCTCCAACTCAGGCCTTGGAATAAAAGGAGTCATTTAGCAGGTAACAAGAACTTAATGGCAGTGTGACCTGCCAGACTCAGCTCCACCCAGGGAAAAGTCACCCAGCTTGGGCGCCAGCCCTAGGTGTGGCTTGCTTCACTGGGTAATCAGAGCCAGAGGCTGCCCGTCCCTCTAGCACCCTCTACAAGCAATTGAAAAATCTGTAAACAGAAACCCTGAGAATGGCTCCAGGCTGGGCTCTGTGAGTTTTTCACAAACTAGCCCCCGGGAAAAGCTACTGTCTGTTGAAAGGCCTCAACTCTACCCAGAACCTAGCCTCATCACTGCATCCCCCTCTTTTGTGATACTCAAAGCAGTAGCTTTGAACTAGCCTGGGAGGAGGATCGCCAAATCCTGGGTAAAGCAGAGCATTTTTCTGCCTGTTGAAACAAACTGACTTAAGAAACCAACCAAGCCACAGGACCACAAGCAGACCAGAGACTCCAACAAGAGCTGGTTACGGACACAAGGGAGATACAGGATTTTTCCCACCCCTCCCAAAAAAATCAAAGAACTTTTTTTTTCTTCTTCTTCTTCTTTTTTTATTTTTTATTTTTTGGTACCTTATATAAAAAAATTTTTCTTTTCTAAAACTTTTTTTAATCTTTAATTTTTGCCTTTTTTGAAAAAAAATTGTTTTCCAGAAACTTTTTTTTCCTCTTATAATTTTTATTTTAGGGATACATGAGTGTGTGTTTTTCTTTCTTTTTTTGTTTTCTTTCTCTTTTTTTCTTTTTTAATTATCTTTTTGTTTTTTGTTTAGCTCTACTGAACTTCTCATCTTTTTTTTCTTCCTATCTTATCCTTTTCACCATCTCCTCTCTTTCATTCTTCTTTATGTGACTTAATTCTTGTCCTGCACATCCTCAGATAAACCCATAGTTGACTATTAGACCCTATCCCCCATTGTGTACACACTTAAACCACAAATTTATTACTCAATTCAAAACCTCTAAGACTTAAATTCCTTAATAGCAGTACTACCTCTTTATACCTATATAATATTTTAAGCATTTTTATTTTTAAGTTTTTCACATCTCCTTTATATCTCTCCCCTTCTCTCAATATATTCACGTTCTTCTCTAAATAGATTGTTATGAAATCTACATGATTTTATTGATTTTTACTTTTCTATTTTTTCTGGTCCCTTTTCTTTTCCCTTTCCCTTTCATCTTTTTTTTCTCTCTCTACTTTCATCCTACCCAACCTATTTCCTGCTTTGAGATTAGGACTTAGTTAACTCTCCCTGAGCCTCCCCATATCAATCTATTCCTATTTTTTACCCACATCTCTCCCTAACCCTAATAATTTCTGGTCTTCCAAATTCTTCTTTGTGGTTTGTAGCCCATTAACATATAGTTGTTTGATGTTGAATAGATGTATCTGTTGAACTAGATTGTATCTGTAGACTATTGACTGTGCAAATTCAGACTTTGGTTGATACTTGCCTTAAGATGGTGTTCTAGCACAAAACTGGTGCTATTTTCATCTCAAATGGGCAGAGTAAGCCAGAAAAACACAAGAAAAATGGCAAATCCGGGTATCTCAATTCCCAATCTTGATAATCAGGGGACAGAACAGATAATGAATAATCCAGAGGAGAATTCCCAAATAGCTCTACAAACACTGCTGGCAAACATGATAAATGAAAAGATTGAAAGCATAAAAAGAACTCTGTATGAGCATGATAGGGAGAGAGAGGAGGAAATCCAAAAGTTTATACAGGAATATCATAAGCGTGAGGAAGCTACTCAAAAACTGATACAGGATTTGCATGAGCAGCTTGAGAATACTCAAAGAGAAAGGCAGGAATGGCATGAACAGGCTGAGAACAATCAAAGAGAACTACAGGAATCCCACGAACAGGAGGAAGCTAATCAACGAGTAATAGAGGAATTGAGAGAGCAGGAAGAGAATACACAAAGATCACTAAAGGCATTCATGGAATCCATTAACAAAGAGCTGAAGGAAGTCAGGGAGACCACAAAGGGAATGCTGAATGGAACCCAACAGAAGGAATGGGAGGCCAAGGAAACCATAGCCAATCAACTAAGTGATTTGAGAATAAACACTGAACACCAAATTAAAGAAGTAAAGAAGTTCATACAAGATCTAAAACAAAGCTTCAACAAAGAATTTGAAGCCATCAAAGCTGACCAATTAGAAGGAAAAGAGATAAAAAACAAAGTAGAAAGTCTTGACAGCAGGTTAGACCATGCAGAAGATCGAATCTCAGGGATTGAAGACAGCCTAGATATTATAGAGAAAGAACATACAACCATCCAAGACAAGTCCAAGAAATATGATAGATCTATCCAACACTTGGAAGACACCATCAGAAGGCCTAATCTAAGGATAATGGGTGTAGAGGAACACCTAGAAACAGAAGTTAATGGCCTAGGAAATTTGTTTAACAGGATCCTAGCAGAGAACTTCCCAAACATGCAAAAAGATAGGCCTATTCAGATACAAGAAGCTTTTAGACCCCCAAATAGACCAGAATAGGACATGCCACCATCACATTATAATCCACACAGGATCAACTCAGACCAAGGAAAAGATCCTTAAAGCTGTCAAGGAGAAAAGATTAATCACCTATAAAGGGAAACCAATTAGAATCACCTCAGATTTCTCAGCAGAGAAAATCGAAGCAAGAATAGCCTGGAATGATGTATGCCATGCCCTAAAAACAAACAACTATCAACCAAGAATACTGTACCCAGCTAAACTCTCCTTCATAACTGAAGGCCAAATAAAAACCTTCCATAGCAAAGAAAAATTGAAACAATACATCTCCACCAAACCAGCCCTACAAAAGATTCTTAAAGATGTCCTACACCTAGAAATCCAACAAGACCACAATAAAGGCCAAGAAACTGCACCCAAACTGAGAATCCAAGAACCATAGGAAGAACCCAGTTTTCGCAGCCCCCAAGAAGGTGGACAACATGGCAGGAACTCCCAAATACCTCTCAGTACTATCTCTTAACGTTAATGGACTGAACTCTCCAATTAAGCGAAATAGACTGTCTAGTTGGATTAAAAAACAAGACCCTTCTATCTGCTGCCTTCAGGAGTCACATCTTGCCCGTAAAAACAAACACATTTTCAATGTTAAAGGCTGGAACAAAATCTACCAAGCAAACAGCCCCCATAAACAGGTGGGAGTTGCAATCCTAATATCAGACAAAATAGACTTCAAATTAAAATTCGTGAGAAGAGATTAAGAAGGTCGCTACATACTAATTAAGGGATCTCTCCTTCAGGAGGATACTACAATTCTAAATATCTACTCACCAAACAATGGAGCACCCAAATTTATCCAAGAAACACTACTTTCCCTCAAATCCCATATAGATCCAAAGACATTAATTGTTGAGGATTTTAACACACCACTCTCCCCACTAGATAGATCAACTCGGCAAAAACTCAACAGAGAAACCACAAATCTAAACAGCTGCATAGATCAACTAGATTTAACATATATCTACCAAACACTTCACCCAGCAGCATCAGAATACACATTTTTCTCAGCAGCACATGGAACGTTTTCTAAAATAGACCACATTTTAGTCCACAAAGCAAACTTGTCTAAATTCAGAAACATTGAAGTTATACCTTGCATTCTCTCTGACCACAAGGGAATAAAATTAGAACTCAATACCAAAAGCCACCAAAGAAAGTCCGGTATCACATACAGGCTGAACAACACACTGCTGAATCACGAGTGGGTCATGGAAGAGATTGGAAAGGAAATTAAAATGTTCATGCTATTCAACAAAAATGAACACACAAATTACCAGCTCCTCTGGGACACAGCGAAGGCAGTACTCAGAGGCAAGTTTATAGCTCTGAGCTCCTACATCAACAAATTGGAGAGATCTGAAACCAACAATTTAATGACACATCTAAACCTCCTTGAAAAAGAGCAGCAAGATAAACCCCAATCCAGTAGACAGAAAGAAATAATTAAAATTAAATCAGAATTAAATGAATTAGAATCCAAAAAACTATAGAAAGAATCAACAAAACAAAGAGTTGGTTCTTCGAAAAAATTAACAAAATTGACAGACCCTTAGCAAATCTTATTTAAAAAAAAGAAGAGAACATACCCAAATAAATAAACTCAGAGATGAGAATGGAAACATCACCACGGAAACAACCAAGATTCAGAACATTATAAGGGAACACTTCTCAAAACTTTATGCTAATAAGTTTGAGAACTTGACAGAAATGGACCTTTTCCTAACAAATATTGACATGCCAAAACTTAACCAAGATGAATTAAACCAGCTTAACAGGCCCATATCAAGCATTGAAATAGAAACAACAATAAGAGACCTTCCAGCTAAGAAAAGTCCAGTACCAGATGGTTTTACAGCGGGATTCTACAAGGCCTTCAAAGCAGAGCTCACACCAATATTCCTCCAACTCTTCAATGAAATTGAAAGAGAAAGTTCACTACCGAATACATTCTATAAAGCCATCATAACTCTCATCCCAAAACCAGGCAGGGACTCATCAAAGAAAGAGAACTATAGACCCATTTCTTTGATGAACATAGATGTAAAACTTCTCAACAAAATTTTGGCCAATCGACTTCAACAATTCATCCAAAAAATCATACACCATGCCGGGCGCTGGTGGCTCACGCCTGTAATCCTAGCTACTCAGGAGGCTGAGATCTCAGGATCGCAGTTCAAAGCCAGCCCGGGCAGGAGAGACCGTGAGACTCCTATCTCCAATAAACCACCAGAAAACCGGAAGTGGCGCTGTAGCTCAAGTGGTAGAGCGCTCGCCTTGAGCTGAAGAGCTGAGGGACAGCGCCCAGGCCCAGAGTTCAAGCCCCATGACCGACAAAAAAAAAAAAAAAAATCATACACCATGATCAAACAGGATTCATTTCAGGGATGCAAAGCTGGTTCAATATACGCAAATCAATTAATATTATTCATCACATCAACAGAAGCAAGAATAAGAACCACATGGTTATTTCAATAGATGCAGAAAAAGCATTCGACAAGATCCAACACCCCTTTATGATGAAGGTTTTGGAAAAATTAGGAATCCATCGAACATTCCTCAATACAATAAAGGCTGTATATGACAAACCTACACCCAGCATTATACTTAATTGTGAAAAACTAAAGCCATTTCCTCTTAACTCAGGAACAAGACAAGGATGTCCACTCTCTCCACTTCTCTTCAATCTAGTATTACAATGCCTAGCTACAGCAATAAGACAAGATGCAGACATAAAGGGGATCCAAATAGGGAAAGAAGAAATAAAACTCTCCCTCTTTGCAGATGACATGATCTTGTATTTAAAGAATCCCATAGACTCCACTCCCAAATTACTCAAAGCTGATTCAAAATTTTGGCAAAGTAGCAGGGTATAAAATTAACCCCCAAAAATCAATGGCTTTTCTGTATGCCAACAATGAGAAAAGTGTGGCTGAAATTAGGAAAGCAACTCCATTTGTAATAGCCCCACAAAAAATAAAATACCTAGGAATTAACTTAACCAAAGAAGTGAAGGATCTCTATGATGAAAACTTTAAAATCTTGAAAAAGGAAATTAAAACAGAACTTAGAAAATGGCAAAACTTTCCATGCTCCTGGATTGGAAAGATTAACATCGTGAAAATGGCAATACTTCCCAAGGCTATCTACAAATTCAATGCGATACCTATCAAAATTCCAACCCCATTCTTCAAGGAAATAGAAGAGGCAATCCAATAATTCATATGGAACAATAAAAGACCCCGAATAGCAAAAACGCTCCTCAACGGAAAGAACACTGCTGGAGGAATATCAGTACCAAATTTCAAACTCTACTATAAAGCCATAGTAATCAAAACAGCTTGGTATTGGCATAAGAATAGACCTCAGGACCAATGGAATAGAATTGAAAACCCAGAAATGAACCTACAGACCTATAGCCATCTAATCTTCGATAAGGGAGCTAAAACAATAGAATGGAACAAAGACAGCCTCTTCAGTAAATGGTGCTGGCAAAATTGGTTAACTACTTGTAGAAAACTAAAGCTAGATCCCTATATATCACCCTGCACCAGAATCAACTCCAAATGGATCAAAGACCTCGAAGTCAAAGCAGACACTCTGAAAACATTACAGGATGGAATAGGAGAAACCCTATGTCTCCTTGGCTCAGGCCAAAATTTTCTGAATAGAGACCCAGAAACACAACAAATCAAAGAAAGTTTGGACAAATGGGATTGCATGAAGTTGCAGAGCTTCTGCATGGCAAAGGACATAGCTAGCAAGATCAATAGAAAGCCCACGGATTGGGAGAAGATCTTCACTAGCCATACAACAGACACGGGTCTCATATCTAAAATATACTTGGAACTCAAAAAATTAAATCCCCCAACAACAAATCCTCGAAGAAACAACTGTCCAATAAATAAGTGGGCTAAAGACTTAAAGAGAAACTTCTCTGAAGAAGAAAGAAGGATGGCCAATAGACACATGAAGAAATGCTCAACCTCCCTAGCCATAAAAGCAATGCAAATCAAAACAACATTGAGATACCACCTCACTCCAGTTAGAATGGCAAAAATCAAGAACTCTAACAACAACAGATGCTGGAGGGGATGTGGACAGAAGAGAACCTTACTTCATTGTTGGTGGGAATGTAAACTTGTTCAACCACTTTGGAAAGCAGTATGGAGGTTCCTCAAAAGACTTCACATAGAACTCCCCTATGACCCAGCAATCCCACTTTTGGGCATTTACCCAAATGTTTACAAACAAGACCACACTAAAGCTACCAGCACAACTATGTTTATTGCAGCCTTATTTACCATAGCTAAGATATGGAACCAACCCAGATGCCCCTCAGTAGATGAATGGATCAAGAAAATGTGGTATATATACACAATGGAATTCTATGCCTCTATCAGAAAGAATGACATTGCCCCATTTGTTAGGAAATGGAAAAACTTGGAAAAATTATATTAAGTGATGTAAGCCAGGTCCAAAGAAACATAGGTCCCATGGTTCCCGTTATTTGCAATATCTAGTATTTGTATGAGTCAAGCAGAAAAGGTCAGATAATGTGATGTTAGGAAAATGAACCCTTAGATATTTATTTTAATGTTTTTTTTCTTTCATGCATCTGTTTCTAACGCATTTATAAGATTATCTCTTTGTTGCTTTGTATGTCCCTCCCCCGCAGTATAACCCCTGCTTTCACTATATTTGATGTCAGTATAACTTGTGGAGGAGATGGGGAAAAGCAAGTCGTTTAAGGATACAGGTCGACCTGTTGCAACAATGAGAAGTACAAGTTGTCATGTCGAAAATGAGCTTTACAATGCTGGTGCAGGGGGACGGGGGGAGGATTAGGTGGGGGGTGGGGAGGAGGCTGGGAAGGGATGTGAAGGGTAAACAAAGGAGGACGCTGCAATGCTTGCTAAGAAATGTACGCATTAACGTGCCCATGTAATTGTAACTCCTCTGTACAGTGTGTTCACAAAAAATAAAAATTAAAATAAAAAAATTAAAGTAACTGAAGTCTGAAAAAAAAAGAAGTATGGCCAATAAGTACATGAAAAAAATGTTCAATATACTTAGCTACTGGGAAAGTGAAAATAAAAAATCTCTACAGAGATTCTATCTTACCCCAAACAGAATGATTATCATCAAGAAAAGAAACACCACCAAATATTAATGTCAATGCTCTGTTGGTAGAAATGTAAATTAATGTATCCACTATAAAAACAGTATGCATATTATTCAAAATACTATATATAGAACTACAATATGATCCAGCTACACCTTTTGTGAATATATACCTACAGGAATGTAATTATCATGTAATAGAGATACTTGGAAACTGATATTTATTGCAGCACTATCTACAATAGTCTAACTATAGAATCTGCCTATGTGTCCATCAACCAATACATAGGCAATAAAAATATGGCACACATACTCCATGTAATATTATTCACCTATAAAGAAGAATTAAGCCATGTTATTTTACAGGAAAAGAACTGGAGATTATCACATTAAATGAAATAAGTAGACTTAGAAAGAATATCACATTTCCTCGTCTATATGGAATCTTAATTTTAAAAAGGGGACTATTTGGGAGTAGGAAGGGAACCACCAGGAGGGGTTATTGGGAGGTATACAATATTCAAGTATGAAAATGCCATAATGAAACCCACTATTTTGTATAATATAAACTAATAATAAAAAGTTAAGTAAAAATAAAAATAAGCTTAACAGTGGTTAAACTTGAAAGCAAAATTTTTGTTTGCGAAAATAATTCATTCTTAAATATAACCACCTTTTTTGATCAGCAATGGGGCTTGAACTCAAGGACTGGGTACTGTCTCTGAGATTTTTCACTCAAGGATAGTACTCTACCACTTTGAGCCATAACACCGCTTCCAGTTTTCTGGTCATTAACAGGAGATAAGTGTCTCAAGGACTATCTTGCCTGGGCTGGCTTTGAACTGCAATCTACAGATGTCAGCCTCCTGAGTAGCTAGGAATACAGTCATGAGCCATGGGTATCTGGCCCATGGCAATCTCTTTTATTGCCCTAAATGCTCTTACCTTTCTAGTAGTAAAAACTTTTAATGATAATATAGTAATATATATTTATATGTACATATATAATAACAAAAAATCTTTTTACAACACTGATATTTTACATTTCTTAAATAATGTATTGGACCATGTAATGAAGAACTTGATCATTTGACTGGATTCTCTAAAAACCATTTTCTTCTAAAGGAATGCTAATGTTTTGTAAAGGTATTACCTTATCTGATGAGTGAAGAAGATCAAGGACATCAGAATACTTAAATCCTTCAGATTGTTGTAATTCATTCTGCAAGGAAGCATTCCCTAGGACAATGCATGCCAAAGAGAATGCCACTTCAACCTAAATAAGTAGTTTTTAGAAATTATTTTTCACTTATTGTTTTCAAATGACATATTCCATTATATAGAAACGCATAGTGATATATTGTGGAAAGATGTTAGCTAACATATAACTTGATTCCAGTCGCCTGACCAGTGTTTAAAGAGTTATAGAGTAACACCACTTCTGGAGGTACATCATTCATCTTTTTTTTTTGGTCCTGGTGTTTGAACTTAGGGCCTGGGTGCTGTATATGAGCTCTTCTGCTTAGGGCTAGTGTTCCACCACTTTGAGCACAGCAACACTTTGGGGTTTTGGGTGGTTAGAGTGTCTCATGGATTTTGCTACCTGGACTGGTTTTGAACCATGATCCTCAGATCTCAGCCTCCTGAGTAGGTAGGATTACAGGCGTGAGCCAACAGTGCCCTCCTTCACTCATCATTTTTAAGAACTGGGAAGGAGTCTTCTGTGTGTGCAGGGACAGACATGGTGGTCCATTTCTGAGAACACCCAGAAGAATGAGCAGGACATTATAAGGAGATACCTTCCTAATCCTAAGTGTAATAGCTGCATCTCTTTATAGCTAAATTTTATAACATTGATTTAAAACATTGGTTTAACATTGTTTGTGAACTATTGAGTTTCAAGGCTTTAATGAAATTCCTAATTTAAAGAAAGCCTTTGAAGTAGAACTTCAAGTTTTGAAATAATTTCCTTTCTTAAGCCTATTAAGATGAACCTTGAGTATGATTGATACTAAATATATATTTTTTTAAATGCTACACTATGAACTTATAGAAAAATACTATGAATTTGGAAAACATAATTATTGAAATGTTGTGAAATATTTTGTCCATTTTAGAATCTTATTGTGAGAGAAAATATTGAAAAATATTTATGTAGGGCTTTAGATGTAGCCCATAGTTAGCTGAGAGAGAGCAGACAGAAAAGAGACAGAGGAGGAAGAAGGAAGAAGGGAAGGAAGGAGGAGGAGGAGAGAGAGGGAAGAAAGAGGAAAGGAAGGAAGGAAGGAAGGAAGGAAGGAAGGAAGGAAGGAAGGAAAACTGGAAAAAAGAATAAAAGAAGAAAAAAGGATGTTCATATTCCATTTTTGATGTTTCAAAATCCACTGAAAATACATACTGAAGTACAGATGAATGTGATAGAAGTGTTTTGACAGCAAAGTACACATTTCACAATGCAATGTTTTTCTATATGGCATTTTCCCATTGTCATGAAATTTACTTATACTTAGAAAATATATATTTATTTATATATTTATATTATTTATAATATAAATATTATATATTATAATTAATTATAAATTATTTGTAATTATAAATAATATAAATATAATATATGTAATAGAAATATAATATATTTATATTATTTATAATTCAAACCAACCAAATGATTGCAGTTCATGTTGTTCTTTTTGTTATCCTGATGGAATCTGGTCTTTCATAGTCAGAAAAAAACCCACATAACTTATGACATTTTTTCTGACTTTTAAAACAAGGAAATTTGTTAAAAAGAAAAATTGCTGTTTTACTATCATGTTTTTCTGTAATTTTTTTCTCTATTTTCCTCTTAATTTCCTCTTTCATTTTGAGAAGAAAAATGTTTTCATTATAAAAATTCCTTCCCTCAGTAACTACAGATTTCCTGAATTTCTGAAGCCCAAGGAAAAGGATTTGAACTTATATGAAATGAAAATCATATGATTAAGGGCATTTTACTAGAAGTAAATGAAATATGAATAACTTTTCAACACTTGTAATAATTCTTTGTAATATCCAGCTCGGAAAAGGCTATGGCTGCCAGCCACCCCTTCTTCCACCTCCCTCAGGGTGCTTTGGTGTATAGCATTGAGAACATTCACTTATATCTCTGGGTGTCATGCAAGTTCACATGCCCACTATCCCCACCCAGTTTTAGTACTAAGTATCTCAGGAAATAAACAATCAAATATCTAAGGGAAATGTGTCTTTAAAGAGTCAGGACATAACTCCCACTCCCTGTCTGGGGAGCAGGAATTATTTCTTTTTCTATGTTTTGTCATGTTTTTACTAAAATGCCTACTTGCTAAAACTTCCACATTAAAAAAAAGGAGTAAGGACATAAGCCTTTATCATCATATTTGAATATTTTAGTAACATTCACAGCTAACTTTGTAGTTATTGTTTACAACTTTTAGGATTTGGTTTAAAAAGACTATGGTTGTGCACTTTCAGAAAGATACAAATTTCTCTTAAAATTATATTTATGTTACTTTTACTATATGAGGAAAAATGTAAACCCTGATAAATACCTTAATATTAGGTGAAGGGTGTTTTCTTAGTAGTTGTATAAGTACTGGAAGGGCATTTTCCTCTACAATATATTGTTGGCTAACAGGATTGCTTGTATGGGCTACACCTGTAAAAGTCCATATACCAATGAAGTAATATGTTCCAAGCTTGTAAATGTAAAGTCAAATGCAGCTTGGTACAGTTTGACAGAGCATCCTAAGGTTAATATGGTTAGTACATTACAAAAGGAAATGCTATAATAACACTATCATATAGTCCTGTTAACTTTATAAAGTGTTAAATAAACATGAAAAATTTATTATAGAGTTGTGGGTGGTCTTCTAATAAATACCCAGGAAATAAATTTAAAAATTGATATATTTATCAAAGAATAATAATAGCTAGCACTTACTGAAGAAATAATTGTGCAGTGGTGTTAAGTTTATCATTACTATTTTTCAATAAAATATTTTATTTCTACAAAATTGCTAAAGTAATTATTGAATCAAAATTTCTTGATTCTTTAAGTGACATGTGCTAAAAAGATAATCTTCGACTTATAACACACTCCTTTAAGTTGTAGGACTAATACCAATGGAAAATTCAAGTAATCTCTTTTGGAGATTAAAACAACATATTTATTTTCCCAATAAATGGCACTATATACATATATATATACATATATATATATATAAATATAGTGGGTTTACATACTTATGTGTAAATACAAGACTCAGCTTCTCTGAAGCCACCCACATATTACTATCTGGAGAAGTTTAAGCAGAAAAGAAGTAACATATGCACTTAATTTTCCTTTTTTACTGCTAGACCTTTTTTTACTGAACAGCTTTGAAGTAAACTAATGAAAAGAAAATGTGTGGATATGGATGTATGTGTATTGGACAACTTTGTACAAGTGTTATCATTTACTAAAATTTTAGAGAAAACTATATTTTATTCCATACCAGTACCTAAAAAATGAAAATGTTTTCTGTGCGTGTTTTCCTTAAAATTGTTAATGAATTTCTACAAGTAGTATTCATAAGAGAAATAAATAGAAGCTAATTCCTGTTACTTTAGCCAGACTAAAGAAAATACGTTGACCTAGAAAAAAGTCATCTTTTTCTGTCATCCTCAAGAAGCAGTCTACAGCCAGTCTCATGTTTTCACAAGGATTAGAAAGAAAACATTATTTGGCATGTCATTCATTAAAAATTCCACATCTTCAGGTATGCCACAAAAGCCAATTCCTTTGCAACAAAGGCCACTTTATAAACAAGAAATTATTGTGTGAAGAGAATGGAATCAGAAAAAGTATGCTAGCATTAGAAATTCTTCAAAAATACACAGCCTCATTTTTTTTTTTTTTTTTTTTTTTTTTTTTTTTTTTTTTTTTTTTTTTTGCCAGTCATGGGGCCTGAACTCTGGGCCTGGGTGCTTCCCTCAGATCTTCAGCTCAAGGCTAGTGAGCCACAGAGCCACTTCCGGCTTTTTCTGCTTATGTGGTGCTGAGGAATCAAACCCAGGGCTCTTGCATTCAAGGTAAGCCCTCTACCACTGACCACCTTCCCAGCCCCAACCTCAATAATTTTTTAAAAACATAATGTTTTCTCTTAAAAGATGAGTGAGGATGCTTATGTCATAATTTTCCATTCTCTCAAGAGTTCAAGAGAAAGACAAATTTGAAATTTGTAATTATACTAATTTTACTCACCAAGGTCTTTAGAGTTTGTTTATAAACTTCTGAAACATTAAATATGGTTTAGGGCTCTTAACAGTGGGAATGGAGAGAAAGAGATTGATTTCTGTTTATCTAATTCCTTTTTTTCTTACCTATATTTAAGAAATTGAGAATGTGTACAAACCAAGACAAATGGATCCGATTGCTCTGATGACACTGAGGAGTGTGCCTTCTGCTATCCTACTAATTCTTAGTAAGCGAACCAGAGGAGCAATTCCATTCCCTTCACAGATCTGATTTTGATGCATCCTGCTGTCCTTACTTAGAGCTATGACTGCTTCACCTCCTGGTAAAGAAAGGTAAGAGACGGGTATGATATTCCAGTGTCTTTAACTTTGTGTAGATTAATGTATAGAAAATAACGTACCCACATACTGCATTTTAGCTGATGATGACAAAAGCATATTTATTATAAAGTTGTATCCAATCTGTTCTGCCATATACTTTTGTTGTTTCAGAGTTTGTCCTGCCAAGGCCCAAAGGGCTATGGCTCCTTGTTCTTTAACATCTATTTGAAATGCCTGTTTTAGAAAAGATTCCATTCATTAAATGAATATTTATTGAAGACTTGGGGGAAGGTGTTTGCAAAATATTTATTCATTAGTTTTGGTTCTCTATTCACTAAACAAAATCCAAAATAGAATTAAATCCTCTAAAAAAAAAATCAGCCAGCAATGATAAAAAAAATTCCTACCTTTAGGAGTTTTAAAAGGTATTTAGTTAGGTTTCTTTCCAGAAATTCCTTCTGTATTGAATAATTGTGATTTGCCAGTGACTCCACAGCCATCGCACCTTTCACTTGAACACTTAGTTGCTTCCCTTTGAAAAGGGCAACGAGGGGAGGAATTGCTCCTTGCGTAGCTAAGGCATCCTGAACCTTCGCGTTGTTACGCCCAACCTCAGCAATTGTAGCAGAAGATACAGCCTTCAACACATCTTCAGATGAACCCAAGAACAAGTCAAATTAGTCGTTTAGGAAGTAAAAGTATCAGGTACGACCTATCATTAGTTTCCCACATTACAAAATCAAAAGTATATAAAACTTGTGGAAAACTCAGAAAGTCAAAATAGAAATGAGAAACAAAACTATCCAAATTCACCACCTAAACCCAGTCGAACTTTAGGTTTATTCTCATTCATTATTTCATTTGTAGATAGATAGGTAGATTTAGATAATTATAGTCATTTTCAATATAAACATATTCCAAAAGCAATATTCTTCATTTTTACTTACCATTAAAATATCCCATTCTTTTATATCAATGTTTATAAAATATTCCATTCATGAGTTTATTCTTATTTTCCCCTAACATCTTGAAAGATCTGTTATTTCAAAATTTCCATTTCTTGATATAATTCCCAAAGAAATCTTCTTAGTACATAAGGTATTTCTTTATTTTGTATGGTCTCAGGAATTACAGGAATGACTCAATATATCCATTTAAATAAATTGCTTTTCAAAAACATTAATAGTGTTTCTATATGTAGAGTATCAATGTTTTGTGCCTTTTTTGTATGCATTATCATAAAAATAAATAGGCAGGCACTTGACTGGTCATACTGCCCCACCTCAGTTTCCATTGGAAAGGTATTTTTGTAATCACTTCTGCTTCAATAAAATCTAGCTTTTGTTTAAATAAAAAATACTTATAGCATGCATGAGGGCTGGGTTTGATTCCTCAGCATCACAGAAGCAGAAAAAGCCAGAGTGGTGCTGTGGCTCAAGTGGTAGAGTGCTAGCCTTGAGCTGAAGAGCGCAGGGACAGTGCCCAGGTTCAGGCCCCACCACCAAAAAACAGAAAACAAAAACAAAACAAAAACAAAAACAAAAAACTTATAGTGTTAATTTGATAGGCAAAAATGGTGGTCATATAATTTTGTACTTTTCTTTACTGATAAGTCTGAATATCTTCCTGTATGCTTATTAACTTTGCATTTTTTTCTTCTTAAAACCTACAGTAAAGTTCTGATAATGAATCAGAAATTTCCTGTACACTTACACTTTTATAAATGTCATATTTATATTGATATATATTCTTATTTATAAAATTTATATTAACCATGATTTATAGCTATTCATCTATACATAATACTATAATATACATAATAAATACATAAACTATAATTTTTCTAAGTTTTAGAGAACATTGAACACATATGCCATATCTTCTTAATATATCAGTATGTACTTTCCTAAGAACAAAGCTTTTATGTAACTGCAGGGCAGTTAGTATATGCAATAGTTTAACAGCACCTTGCATTTGCTAGGCAGGTACTCTTATCACTGAGCCAAAATTCCTGACCTTTTCTGGATTGGCTATTTTTGAGTAGGGTGTCATTTCCTCCCCCAAGCACATTCCAGAACTTCAATCCACCAATTATGACTCCCTAGGGATGACAGACCTGTGCTACAGTGTAGTCTTGTCTGTCTGGAATTGTGATCCTCTCAATCTCAGCCATCGACATAGCTAGGATAACAGGTGTCTACCACCATCTCCAGCAGCTATCTGTTGAGAAGAGGGTTTCACAAACTTTTCTGCTGGAGCTGGTTGCAACTTGCTGTTCTTTCAATCTCAGTATCTAGGACTACATGCATTAGCCATCAGCACCCAGATGACTTAGACTTTTTAAATCAATATTGGATTATTTATTTTAGAGAATATTCCTTAATTGGGGTTGGGTTAATAATCATTTTTGATTCATGATATGCACTTTGAACTAGAATATTTTTAAATGGCATTATGTTCTTTGGGGGATAACTCATGTAGAGTTACTTGATATCCTTGCATCCCTCACTGGTAGTGTTAATTTTAATCACTAGTGTCTTTACTGTATTTTCCCTTTGCAACTGATAAGGAACACAAGATACTTTAAACCACAAAAACATTCTGTTCCTTATCAAAATTTGTCTTCAAGACTGAACAACTATTTATATTTTACCTGAGACAATCTTTAATATTGTGTTTTCAAAATATTAGTTTTCTGAATCTATCACACCTTTTACATTTATTAGCATTCCACTATAAAGAAGAGTACCCTCTTACTCTTTGTTTCTCTGTTTATCCAAAAATCCATATCTTATGAAGATGAAGACGTGAATTTTTACTTTATTAAATGCATTATAATCTATTAATTTTTTTACATTGTGCTCAAATTGTTGAGTATTTGACCAGCAAGATCCCCTTCAGATGGTTCCTGTATCCTTGAGCTATGCTTCCACATTTTTTTCTAAAAAAAAAAAAGCATTTTCCTACCTTTTGTCATATATACATGTTCTTGATTCAATGCATACCTCCTCTGACCCTGCCCTGACTCTTCAATGAGAGTTTATTTTAATGAGAAATGATACTTAGACACTAAGATTCACATGATGGCTGTTCTCATTGTTACTAACATGTAATTGCTTCTAGACATTTCCAATTCCAATTCAACTCCATAGGGTTCATCATCATTCTTGCATGCACCCCGCACATTTTTTCACAGTAGGAAACCCAACAATATCCATGTTTTTTTTCAAATATTTTTAGTCTTTCAATAAATATAACACAGGTTCACCCATTTCCCTATGAATACAAAATTCTTTGGAATTCAAGATCTATTTTTTTTTACCCCTAGAAGAATACATAGATAAAACCTGTGTTCAAAAGTTACCTATACTATTTTTTTCCCAATCTGTTTGGGAAAATCACTTTACTTAAAATACAATTAGGTTATTGTTTTAGTTTTAGTTTTCCCCTGCATTGTAGATCTTTAAATATGTAGAATATCAGTATAGCATTTCTAAAAACAAAATTTACATCAGCAATATCTTTCAGATGGTACAATACAGCATTTTAATATAACATCTATTAAGGTTAATTTACTCTATATAAAACACTATATCAATTTGTATACTCACTTTTTTTTGGTAATGCTTGAGATTGAACCTACAGTCTTACAAATGCTAGGACAATCACTCTAATGTTGAGCTATATCTCTCATCTGGTATACTCACTTTAAATCAATTTATGTCAAGTTCATTAATCACTTTTGTTGAGAATTTTTTCTTCATCTAGTAATTCAATTATTTATTTATCAGCCTTTTATTGAGTAGTCATTGTGTGCAAAAAAACTATTGGAGGCATTGGGGCTATGGTGATGAATCAACAAAACAAGGTCCTGAACTTTGTGGATCAAAATAAAATAATCAATAAATTTAATAGTTTCAAAAATATTTGAAAGAAAGTGATAGATGACAGCAGATGACAGGAAACTCTAAGTAGAAGTTTGAAGTCATTATAGTCAATGCTAGAAATGTAGACTTTATCATAAGTGATAATCAGAGTAACTTAAAGGGGAAATAAGTCAATAAGTAATTAATTTACTTTCTTAATTTAGAGAAGGTTGAGTGATTAGTGTTGCTTTTATAAAGATTAATAGCACTTGTAATGTTAAGACAATTAGTTGCATAAACTTAAGAGAGTGCGAGTGAAACATTCTTTTTCTTATCTAGTATCCTACACCAACACAGAAAGTAAAGTTCCCCACCTTCAATTCAGAGGAGATATTAAACTGTGTAGGAAAAAGAAGCATGCCTTTTGGCTATTTTTTTCTCTTCTTAAAGTTAAATCATATGCAGATATATATTGCCACTGGAAATTATTCTTTCTAAAGCTATTTTTAATAGCTGTAGAAACAATGTTTTGGTAGTGGGGTATATATTAGAAATTGATATTTAGTCTAATAGCTCATGATTACATTGAAATTTGGCATTAAATGTATAACATCACATATGAACTCTACATAATTTGCAAAACAGCTACCAACCATCTACCTATATATCTATCTCTTGTCTATGTATGTTTGAATGTATGTATGTATGTATGTATGTATATATGTATGTATGTATGTACGTATGTATGTATGTATGTATGTATGTATGTATGTATGTATGTATCTATCTATCTATCTATCTATCTATCTATCTATCTATCTATCTATCTATCTATCTATCTATCTAATTCACATGAGGAGACACCTATCCCCCTGGAAATACAATTCTTTGCATTACTTTCATTGCTCATGCCATAGTTCCATTCATATATTAGATACTTTAAAGGATGTTTTGAGGATCTTTTTTTATAAACCCACTAAAGTGTTTAGATATTGTTAAGTCTATTTGCAAACAAATTCTGGACAAATGTTTGCATAGAACAAGTCCAAATCTACCCTTGCTTCACATAATACATCTGGTTATTTTAAAAAGTCAGAGGTTAATGCTCACCAGAATCAGAACTCAAGAATCTGATAAGGTGTTGGATGCCTTTATGTTCTATCATTGCTTTTTGATTTTTTTCATTTCCCATACATAATACTCGTATGCAGTTCATTACATTTATCAGCACATTTTCTATATCTGAGTCCAAGAGATTTATCAGAGCTGGAATTCCATTCTAAAAATAAAAGAACAGTAATTACACTTTAATTTATTGAATATAAATGCAGCCCTTATTTAAAAACACAGCCTAGAATCATTCTTATTGTAAATGCCTGCTTATTTAAGAAAGAACAATTGCCTATAAATAAATACAACTCCGAGAAAGTCTTATACTTTCACTTAAGGTAAGTATTCAGTAAGCATAATTAAAAATATCTGTTGCACATTACTATAACATTTAATAATTATCTAAGAAGTACAGCAAGATTAAACAAGTTTCTCCATTTGGAAATGTTTGCATCTTTGGACAGTACACTTGTAATTGCTAATTATATTTGCCCAACACACAATATTATGTTTACTAAGAATATAATTTTCTTTTTATTTAATGAAGTAAAAATGGTATTTCTCCCTACCAACAAAACAATGCAAGAACATTACAGAAAATAAGAAAACATGAAATAATATTTTCAGTAAATCTAGGAGATATCCCAATGTTGAACCATAAGTAATGTGGACAAAAAGCTAACAGAGATGACTAACAGATCTGCTATTGCCAGTGACCACAGAAAATGCTGGAAGAGCCCAATTTCTCCAGTCAAGTGACTTGCTTGAGTGGAAGGAAAGGGGGGCATAATTCTGTGCTTGAAACAATAGGATTAGGTATTCAAGATGGCAGTAGGGCCAGTGTAGCATGAAGTTTAATTAACAAAAAAGCATCAAAAGCAAGTATGATCAAGGAGTTATACCTGCAAGATATGTTTGGATAAAAGTCCGCTGGTGAGGTAAAGGGGAAGAGAAGAAATTTCATTTTATAAGGGAGAGTCAGTTTACTGACTATGCAACATTCATTTCTGTTTCTAGGTAAGAGTAAAGGTAGAAGAACTCAACTCTAGAGTAAGAATATACAGTCTTCCACGGACTATTTTGTGGTGAAGAAGACAGTGGGAGGAAGGAGAAAAGGAGGTAAATATGGTTAAAATGTACATAGTATGCAACTATGAAATGTTATAATGAAACAAATTATTTTGTATGATGCATAATAACAAAATTAAGGAAGAAAAAGGAGAAAGTCTGTCTAAGCCAGAACATGTGCCAAGACTCTCTTACATATGTATTTCTTCAAATACCGACTCACAAAGAACCCAAATAATATGAGTAATATTCAAGAGGGAATTAGCACAGAATCTGCCCAAATATAAGAAAAAATAGGAAAAATTTATGAAAGATGAAGAATGGCATTATGGTTAGAATATATATGTTCTTCCAAAGTTCTTACCTAGGAACTTTAACTCCTTTGTGATAATATTAGCAGGTAGGGCCAAATAGGAGGTGATAAAGTCATGGGATCCTATAAAAATTAGGGACCCTATAAAAAACCTGGCGAGTAGTAACTGGACTGTTGCTCTCCACAATCCGGTCCAGCACAAGAGGATACCAGAGCCGAAGAAATGAGACCAGAGAGAGAGTTGATCATGTGAGGGACAGGGGGTACAAGGCCCACTGGCCCTTGAACCCTGAGTTCCTTTAAGCAAGACTACTGATTTAGTTCAGTACAGGGAAGATCGTTATAGGTACATGCAGAAAACAAGGTATCAGTTTATTATGTGGCTACAATCGTTGACATGAGACAGTTTGTGTACACAGTAATAACTAACTCCCTTATTGTTAGGGGGCAGTGGGGAAAGGGTGAATAATTTTGAAATCTACAATGTAACTTAAGACATTTATCTTATTCCCATTGTTTCAAGCTTCATAGTGTCCAGTCAACTGTAACTTAGACATTTTAGGGTCCAGTCAACTTAGACATTTATCTTGCCTGGCCTGTTTGACCTTTTCAAGGTCCAGTTCCCATCCTTATGAGTACTGATGAAGTAGTATTCCAATTTCTTAGCCCTTTCCTGATTTTCCAGATTGGCTTAATAGTTCCCTACATGGAACCTCTTGATCCTTCCACCTTCTGCCACATGCATACACAACAAAGTGCCATCTTAGAAACAAGAGCAGCCCTCACTGGATATGCTATCACTGAGTTACATTCCTAACCCAAATGTTTCCTTCTAAGTGAAGTATTTTTCACTATCCTACATACATCCCCTTTTCTTGTTTATCCTTGAAAGATTTGCAAATGTATAATGTCATGAGTCATTAGTTTTCTATGTTGTATATGATGGAATTACTTTTAATCAAAAACAATGTTCTATAAGACAACTCACATATTCAGCAATAACATCCTTGTTTTCATAGTGAGCAATGTCATACAGAATAACAGCACAGCGGGAATGCAGTTCAGGCTCATCAATAGCCAACAACTTGATCAGAGCTTGAATGCCTCCTGCTTCTACCAAAGCATGCACTATACTTTCATGGGTTGAGATATTACTCAATAACCCAACAGTTTTGCACTGCAGTTTAATTCTATTACTTTTTAATAGATTGACTAAGGCAGGAATGGTGCCTGTAAAGAAAAGACAATGATCATGAATTATTTGGAATAATTGGTAATCAATTTTTAAATAATATCAGTATTGCAATATAGACAATTATATAAAATATAATTATGTGAAATTTTGTGACTATATTTTTCTGTCTTATCTATATTATAGGAAGTTCTCATTGTTTATGCATTTGATTTCACATAGCACTATTATACACTATATATTAGTAGCCCTATACTATCATTATCATTTTAATATCACTATCATTTTAATATCATTGGTAAATTATTTTTGTTTGAATAACATGTGCTGACTTCAAACTCACAATTCTCTTGCTTCAGCCTTTTAAGTGCTGGGATTGTAGACACCCCCCCCCACACACACACACAGAGTTACAACATGGTACAGTTAAGCTTTGATTATTGCACCAGTTTTCTGTGGCCATTTCTGTACAATTATTTTATTATTTTATTTTATTTTTGCTGGTCATAGGGCCTGAACTCAGGGCCTGGGCGCTGTCCCTCAGCTCTTCAGCTCAAGGCTAGCACTCTACCACTTGAGCCATAGCGCCACTTCCAGCTTTTTCTGCTTATGTGGCACTGAGGAATTGAACCCAGGGCCTCATGCCTGCAAGGCAAGCACTCTACCACTGAGCTACCTTCCCAGCCCCTATTTTATCATTTTAAAGTATTATTTTATAATACTTTATCCTTATGCCATCAAGTGAAAAATAAAAGTACTGAATCTGGTAAGATGCAGCATTAGCCTCATTAATTGTAACTAGTTGAAAGTTGGAAATAATTCACTTTGGTGGAAATGGAAATTTTGGCTTCAACTAGATATCATCATATTATATCAATTCAATTAAAATAGAAAAGAGCATATTACAGAACACACATAAGTGCTGGAAAATATACTTGGTATAAGTAAAGCTTTTGTATGTTTAGCTACTGAAAATGAGTCATCCTTAATCATGTAAATCTATGGTTCACTTTTTTGAGAAATGGGGCTTTCAGAACTTGGTTTTAGAAAAAATTAGGGGACATTAGGCAAATAAAGTTAATTTGTTCATTTGATACTACTTAACTAGTGCATCTTACATGTACTCAATATTTTATTAAAGTAGTGGCTACCATATTGAACAGTCACAATTTCAGAAAGTTGTTTTGACAATGGCATTGGACAGTAAAATTGAACCACTTCACTAATGAGGAAACTAGATTAAATAAGTTAAATGATTAGTTTATGTTCTAAATACATAACTAATTACAAAGCTGGCCTGACATTTACTCTGCTATTTTTTAATTTAAAAATAAAATTTGCAAATGAAGACTAAGGATAATTTTTAAATAAATATAGACATGGAAATGGTATAGTAAAGCGATTTACTATCAACTTTTAAGTTTGCAAAGCTTTAGGGAAATAGAAAAATTATGTAAAATTTCTAGTTTTTTAATCCTGCACAGATTTCACATAGAAAATAAAATAAAGTGTTGACAGACACAGGAACTGATTTAAGAGAAAATTGAAGCTTAGCATCAACTAAAAAGTTTCTTTTAAAAATATAGTTTACTGGGCTATAGGGGAGCTCTATGTGTAGTTTTTGAGGACCTCCATACTGCTTTCCAAATAGGTTGAACAAGTTTACACTCCCACCAATAATGCAGTAGGGTTCCCTTTTGGTCACATCCCCTCCAGCATCTGTTGTATATACATTTTTCTAATTTGGGAAGGGGAAGGGAAATAACAAAAAGCTGAAATAAGGATACAGGTTGACCCATTGTAACAATGAGATGTACAAAACACTGTTGAAAACGAACTTTATACCTTTCGGGGTGGGGAAGGAGAAGGGGGGAGGTGGGGAGAGAAGGGATGGTAAGGGGAAAACAAAGGAAGGGGTAACAATGCTCGTTAGGAAATGTACTCATTACCTTACTCATGTAACTGTAACCCCTCTATACAGACTCTTTACAATAAAAATATAAAAAATAAATAAATATCTAAGATTAAAAAATATACAGTTTAGGTCTGGGGTTATAGCTGAGTGGTAGAATGTGTGCTTTACATAAAGCTGTAAATTAATCCTAGCACCAAAAGAGAAGAATGGAGGGAGGGGGGAAGGAAGAAAAGAAGAAAAGAAAGAAGGAACAAGTCGTTATGTCGAAAAACGAACTTAACAACTTTGGTGGGGGTTGGGAGGGAGGATCGGATGGGGGAGGGTAGGAGTATGGGAAGGGATGGGAAGGGGAAACAAGGAGGAGGCAACAATGCTTGATAAGAAGTGTACTCGTTATCTTGCCCATGTAATTGTAATTTCTCTGTACGGTATTCTCACAATAAAAAAAAAAAAGAGAGAGAAAGTAGGAGAGTAGTCACTGGGGAGACAGAGGAATGGAAAGTGAATACTAGTAGGATACTGGTTTTTGCGGGGGTGATAAAAATGTTCTGGAATTAGATAATGATAATGGTTGTACAACTCTATGAATCACATACTTTGAAGAAGTAATTTTATGGATGTGAATTATATCTCAGTAAAAATAAATATTCTTAAAAGAAAAAAAGAAAATATGCATTAACAATTTGGGTATGCTCTCAGCCATTTTGTCTTCTTTTTCATGAACTCTATCCATTAATTTTACGGTTTTGCCTTTTCTTACAATTATGTGTTATTAGTTTGTAAAGTATATGTTACAAATATGTCCTTTTAATTTTTTAAAATTACTTTGTTATTATAGAGGTAATGTACAGAAGGATTACATTTACATGAATCAGGTTAAGAGTACATTCTTTTGTGCAGTGCCTTCTGTTCCCTCATTCTCTCCCAGTCCCTCCCTTCCATCTCCACCCACAAGCTTTATAGTTCTTTAACCAGTGTCCAGTGAGCTCCACTTCTGTACTTTTTCACCCTTTTTCCCCTGATGTCTGTACCCCCCAACCCTCCTGAAGATATATACATGAATACACCATACATAAGGTAAACAAGGCAGAATCATAAAAATATTAATAAATTAAATGAAAAAAGAAAATATGCATTAAAGTGATTAGCCCCAAGTATTATTTAGCTCAATTTAAAGTGGAATAATAAAAACACAGTTAATAGATTTGCATTACCTGCATCCAAAATACATTTCCAGTATTCATCTTTCGCTAAGCAAATTACTTCTAAGGACATGACAGCCATCATTCTTCGTTTAAAATTTTCACATTGTAACATTTCTGGCAAGTATTCAACAGGAAAAAAAACAAGCTGTAACTTAGCAAGAGGTAAAGGATTCATTAATAGTTTTATTTCAACTCAACAGTTGAGAGTATCACCTTGACTGCTAAAACTGCATGCATTACATTCCCTCTGGGCATGCCCCTCGGTGAGGTGATGAACAGATTTATATATGCTATAATTTTAATCTGAAATGTCCCTCAAAGGTAGGTAGTTACCTACCTAAGCATATTATGTTGGGAGATAGTGAAACCTTTAAAAGGTGGAACCTTATAGAATATTTTTGGTGATAGAGTCATGAGCTTGAAGGGGATTGTGGGACTATACCCTCTCATTTTCCTGTTTCTGTATTTTCCATACCTAAAGGTGAATGGACTTCTGCTACAGTCTCCTGCTATAGTATACTACCTCACTACAGGCCTAAACGCAATGAAGACAGCCAATTAAAGACAAACTTCTAAGCCTGTGAGCCACACAAGAAACAAACAACACACACAAAAACCTTTTCATTTCATGATTTCATTATCTTAGGTATTACTTATAATTAAAGAAAGCCAAAAATACATCTATGAAGGTTTATCCTGTGTATAGCTAATGAAAAACTAATCCTTAAATTCTTTCTTTGGCCTAAGTAACTTAGACTGGCTGGACACAAATGCAAATAGTGCATCTCTCTCCTTCCTAAAATATATTCTGAATATAAATTGTGTGTGGGATTTCAAAGATGGAAAAGTACACTTCATTATCATTAATACATTTTTAATAACCATCAAGTTAGACATGAAGTTTCACTCATTTATTGAGTATGAAAAAATATGTTTAAAATCTGGGACGAATTTGTAATCCAAACAGAAGATAATACACATATGCATGTTTCTCAACCATACCTTTGAACTGAGAAAAGTCCATTCCTGTTACTATTCTTCATTTATTTATTCAACTACTGTATGACCATATTTGTCAAGATTTTATCTTAGCTAGATTATTCTATAAAACTCTTAAAATTCAGCTTCCACTCCAAGGGCTAATCCTGGAAACTTCTATTTTTTTTGGGGGGGGGGGTCCAGTCATGGGGCCTGAACTCTGGGCTTGGGTACTGTCCCTCAGCTCTTCAGCTCAAGGCTAGCGCTCTACCACTTGAGCCACAGCACCACTTCCAGCTTTTTTTTTTGCTTATGTGGTGCTGAGGAATCGAACTCAGGGCCTCAGGCATGCAAGGCAAGCGCTCTACCACTGAGCCACCTTCCCAGCCCCTGAAACTTCTATTTTTTATACCCATAGTAAAAATGGGCAATATGAGGAGGAACAAAACAATTCCAGAGTTTAGGGCACAGCAGTGGGCTAGATGTTATTTATAGTTGTGTTTATGTCATTGTTGGACTTCCCAACAATGGCTATAGGAAGCAATGGCCATTGTGAATGGTTTCTGCCATTAAGAATATTCTTGTTAGGAGTCAGAATTCTCTACTATTAAACAGGCATTTGCAATAACTAAATCTATTTAAAAATAATAGGATGGTCTTATCAGTTCCTCCTAAGGAGATTAAGATATAATGATATATACACATATAAACATTGAAGAATTTTTCCAATATCTCATGGACCTGGTATGTGCAAAATATTTAGTCTTCTGAATATTTAGAACCAGTAGAATAAGATTGAAGATCTTAAATGATCCTACAATGAGTGGTTGGGAAAAAAATAGGTTCTCAATCTCCAAAGCTTTTCTTTTTGTTTTAGATTGTACTTTATGCTTCAATGTTACTAAAAGGCCTGTAGTAAATTGTTTCCAGCTCTACCCTCTTTGCTTTCTGGGTTCAGTTGTCCAGAAATGAGCACTCTGGGCACTTTCCCCTTTATCTTCTGTGATTTACTTACCTCATAAATCTGCATACATATATTTTGCTGTATTGGCTCAGACATTGTTGATCTGGTGTTTTGGAAACTAGTTCTTTCAGCACTGTTCTGCTATTTCCTCTTGCTTCCCACTGCACATTTATCTTTTGAGTAAAATCAATATTCAGTACTTATGATGCCTGTACAAATATCATTCATAGCTGAGTCCTATACTGTACTGTTGTGTTTCATTTTTGTCACTTTTCTTTTTATTGGAAATAATATTTTCCTTTTTAAATTCCATCTAGTTTTCTTTACACTTTGTGACATTTCTTCTACCTTTTCCTTGTAGGCTGGAAATAGTTCTATCTGGAATGTCCCTTTGCTGTCACCCTTGAAATTCCTTCTGCTTTCCTCTCAGCTTCCTGACTCCTTCTTCCTTCCATTTTTCAGAGATATTTCTAGCTTCAGTATCTTTACATCTTTCCTGGTTAGGATCTATGGAGAACTTTTATGTTTGTCACCTCCAGTTCTCAATCCTTTTTGAGGATTTTATGGTGTGAGTCCTAGAGGTGTTCCAACTTTCCCATGGTTGGAATAAAATTAGGTGTGTAACTTCAATGGCTTAGTAATTCCTTACTCATAAAATTTCTAGATACAAATTTCTTATAAAATTTCTGAATAAAAATGTGGGTGGAAAATCTCAAGCAGTCACAGAGCATTTATCCAAATATGAAGAAATGACTAAATTTACTTCTAAAATTAGGAAATAAGAAACTGGAAGAAAGGCTGGGAAGGTGGCTCAGTGGTAGAGTGCATGCCTTGCATGCCAGATGCCCTGGGTTCGATTCCTCAGCACCACATAATCAAAAAGAAAAAAGCTGGAAGTGGCGCTGTGGCTCAAGTGGTAGAGCGCTAGCCTTGAGCTGAAGAGCTGAAGGACAGCGCCCAGGCCCAGAGTTCAGGCCCCATGACCGGACCCCCGCCCCCAAAGAAAAAAGAAACGAAGAAATCTATTCCACTTGAAATTTAACTTGCTCCTTTATTTTTTTAATCACACTTTTTCGATGGAGAGGATGTTTTGACTTTGGAGGAAGTTGGAAAATAAAAATAAATTTGAGATATGTAAAATACGGTTTGGATCATGAGCCACTAATTTTAACTTAAAAATGAAAACTTAGCCTATTGGCATGGAAATGGTAAATGGAGGCATAAGGAGAACCAAAGTTCAATGTGATGCCACCAGGCAAGAAGGTGGTAAAATGCTGGGGGTTTTTCATTTTTTTTAATTGTGATTAAGTGATTACATAAATTTCACAGTATTATGGGATAGTGATACTTTGTTAAAGTCACAAACACATTCTAATCTTCATGGGGCAAATTGTCTTTATCGTGGTCAATAAAGTTTATGAGTTCCATGAACTTTGACAATACAGTTATTTCTTCCACATCGGGTGATATGTACATTTCTTTCCTTTTGCTTAGTGTCAGCTGTTCCCTCTTTCCTTCTCTTCCTTACCTCCCATTGCTACCATTGAGTTGCTTCGTTTTGATCGATGTCCAGTGCAGCTGATGTGTTCCACTGTTATGTTTTCTCATTTTCCTGTTTCTGTGTCCTCCTCCTAGTTTCCCTCAAATGTACCCTATATGTGATCAGCAGCATGGGGTTATTTAGTAATGATTCGATCAGATGAGTAGAGGTCCTCTGTTTCTCAAGTCTTGTTTACTTTGTTTTGGATTTAACATCAACTTAGCAGGGAGACCATATGCCATTTGTCTCTTTGCTCTTGGCTTACCTCACTCAACATGATTTCTTCTAGTTCCATCCATTTCCCTGAGATTGCCATTATTTGTCCTTTCTAATGGCTGAATAATATTCCATTGTATATAGGTACCACAATTTTTGGATCCATTCATCTGTAGTGGGGAATCTGGGTTGTTTACATATCCTGGCTATTGTGAACAGTGCTGCAACAAACATGGAGGTACATGTGTCCTTACATTCTGGTTCCTGTTATTCAGGATAGATGCCTAGAAGTGGTATAGGGGAGGTCAATATTTAGCTTTCTGAGGACCCTCCAGACTGCTTTCCAAAGTGGTTGTGTAAGTGTACATTCCCACCAGCAGTGTAATAGGGTTCCTCTTTCTCCACACCCCTCCAGCATTTGCCATTGGCTGACTTGAGGATGTGGGCCATTCTGACTGGGGTAAGGTGGTATCTCAGGGTTGTCATTATTTGCATTTCCTTTACAACCAGGGATGGTGAACACTTATATGTTTCTTTGCCATTTTTAGCTCTTCTTCTGAGAAGTCTCTCTTTAGTTCTCTTGCCCATTTAGTAATTGGTTTGTTGGGTTTGGGAGGAATTAGTTTCTTGAGTTCTCTATATATACTGGATATTAATCCCTTGTCTGATATATTGCTGGTAAATATTTTTCCCAGTTAGTTGTCTATCTTTCTAGTTTGGTTGCTATGTCTTCAGCTGTGCAGAAACTTTTTAAGGTAGCCCCATTTGTCGAGTCTCTCTCCAATTTGTTGTGACCCTGGAACTTTGTTCAGGAAGTTCTTCCTATGTTCAAGTGTCTCTCCTACTCTGTCCTGCAGTAGTTTCACAGTTTCAGGTTTGATGTTAAGGTCTTTAATCCATTTTGAGTTGATGTTGGTGCATGGTGATAGGCTGGGGTCCACTTTTAGTTTTCTGCATGTGGCTGCCCAGTTTTCCCAGTACCAGTAGTTGAAGAGGCTGTGATTCTTCCACTGTATGTCTTTGGCTCCTTTGTCAAATATCAGCTGCCTGTAAGATTGTGATTTTATTTCTGGATCTTCTATTCTATTCCATTGGTCTTCAGGTCTGTTTTTGTACTAGTATCAAGCTGTCTTTGTCATTATGGCTCTATTTTTCAAAATTAATAAATTAAAATTTCTTTTCAAAATTGTTGTAAAATGCTGTTTTAAAAACAAAAATGCTTGCCTAGGATGTACAAAGGCCTCTGCTCAATCCCCAGTATTGTATGAAAAAAAATCAAAGAAAGCTACTTTTGCATTCAAAAATATAGCTCTTTATTATCTGTATTTCTATTTCTTTTCTTTTTTCTTTTTTTTAATTTTATTTGTGAACATACTGTACAGAGGGGTTACAATTACATGGGCAGGATAATGCATACATTTCTTACCAAGCATTGCAGCCTCCTCCTTTGTTTACCCTTCACCTCCCTTCCCAGCCTCCCCCCTCCCCCCCACCCAATCCTTCCCCCCCCACCGACATTGTAAAGCTCGTTTTTGACATGACAATTTGTACTTCTCATTGTTGCAACAGGTCCACCTGAATCCTTAAACGACTTGTTTTTCCCCATCTCCTCCACAAGTTATACTGACATCAAATATATTGAAAGCGGGGGTTATACTGTGGGGGAGGGACATACAAAGCAACAAAGAATCTTATAAATGCGTTAGAAACACATGCATGAAAGAAAAAAAAACATTAAAATACCTATCTAAGGGTTCATTTTCCTAACATCACATTATCTGACTTTTTCCACTTGACTCATACATATACTAGATATTGCAAATAAGGGAAACCATGGGACTTGTGTTTCTTTGTGCCTGGCTTACTTCACTTAATATAATTTTTTCCAAGTTTTTCCATTTCCTAACAAATGGGGCAATGTCATTCTTTCTGATGGAGGCATAGAATTCCATTGTGTATATTGTATTTCTATTTCTTATTTTAACTCAACTTATTTCAGTTATTTTAATGCTTAAAATATGCATGATTTTACTTCTATATATTAGTTAAGTATCAATAGTTAAACAAATAATAATCAGAAAATTTATTTACAAAGAAATCATGAGTTCCATACTCACCCACCAAAGTTTTCCAAACTGGGAGCTCAGGAATATCTAACTCTATTATATACTTTAGTATCTCTGTGTGAAAAGTTAGCACTGACAAGTGAATTATATTATTTCCTTTGGTATCCGTTTTTCTCCAGTTAGCACCAAGAGAAAAGAGATATTGAATAGTGTCCAGTGCTCCTGAAGTTGCAGCAAGTAACAGTGGAGTACACTGATTCCTAAACATCAAGGAACACATTACAATAGGATTTGAGCATACCTATGGTATCATACTTTTTGTAAAACTCTTGAAAGTACTGTTGGAAGAACTCTTGATTTATACCATTGCCTTCCTTCCATTGGAGTTTTCATCCTCTGTATTCCCCATGTAAATAGATTTGCCCCCCTAGCTCTTCATAGTATTGGTGCCTATCCTCTTTCCCAAATTATTGTGTTTATTATGATTTCTTTGGAATTCGATGTTGTACCAAGTTCTTAAAATATGCTATTCTGTTTATTCCCTATAATAACTCTGAGTGAATGAAAAATGAAGGCAAATCTTATCAATCTATTTTACAAGTAACAAAAATGAAGCTCAAGTAGTAGTAGTCAACTCATTTCTTCACATTTCATATCTTATTACAAATCCCAGTTTCTTCATTGTGGCAGAAACTAATGGTTTATCTAAAAATTGTACTATATTCTATGTGGATAGTGAGGTCTTTAGGTCTCTAGGTTCAGCATATGGTGCTGCTCAAGTATATTATTATGTTTTCTATCTTCTGCCATACAACTATGTCAATGTGTGAGCAAAGCTATGAGTGTGTGTACGTGTGTGCATGTGTGTGTGTATCATGTATATGAACATGTTTCTAGGGTTTGAACTCAGGCCTTGCACTTACTACATAAATGCTTCAACACTTGAGTCATACCCCCAGCTCTAAAAATTTATATTCTTACAAATAATGACTTACTCAGCTGTTGCTTCAGCCTCTAATAAACTAGGTTCTTTTCTACAAAGAGCAATGAGGATACAGATATTGTCATAGAAAGCTGCAAAGTGAATTGGCATCCAGCCTCTTTTTTCAGAAAGAGTGTAATCAGCTTTGAAACAGAGTAGACAGATGGTTGCTTCTAAGGAGCAAGCCTGTGCAGCCAGGTGTAGAGGTGTTGGACCTGGAAATGATGGACAATTATTGAAGTGGTCAAAGAACTAGTGTTCCTTAAAAAATACCTGTGTGGCCAGGCACTGGTGGCTCTCATCTGTAATCTTAACCACTCAAGAGGCTGAGATCTGAGGATCATGGTTTATAGCCAGTCCGAGTAGGACTTGCTTTAATCTGCAAAATAAGCACTTAAAGAATTTATTCAGGCAAACCTATATTTGCTTAACTCAGGATGGCTTACCATTATAATGTCATACTAGTTTACATGAAAAAAAATCAGTAACATTGAAAATATTAAATATTTTAAGACAGATAATATAAAATATTCTGATAAAATAAGCCATTTGTTGTTTAAATTATTTTCTATTTTATCCAGATATTTAGGCGATATCATTTGGATTTTGAAAAAAAACACACTTATAAAAAGGCCTCTGTTAATAAATCCAGTGAGTATTTTAGAAGTCTCATCTTACTTACCTCTCAAGAGTAATTAAGCCCAGTGCCCAGTGGCTCACACCTATAATCATAGCTACTCAGGAGGCTGAGATCTGAGGATCACAGTTCAAAGCTAGCCCGGGCAGGAAAATCTGTGAGACTTATCTCCAATTAACCACTAGAAAACTGGAAGTGGAGCTGTGGCTCAAGTGGTAGAATGCTCGCCTTGAGCTGAAGAGCTCAGGGATAGTGCCCAGGCCCAAAGTTTAAGCCCTACTACTGACAAAAAAAAAAAGTATTTTATATGATGGGCACTATTCCTACTTAAAATAGTTACTCCCCTTGGTTTTTGTGATATCACACTATTTTCTCCTAACTCAATGGATACTCCTCAGCCTTCTTTGGGGACTTTCTCATTGTTTCTATGCCCAAAAGAACATTAAAGTTCTAGCTTAGGTTTTTCTATCTTCTCAGTGGCTTCATTTCTCAGCTATAAATTGATTATTCCCAATATTATATATAATACCGTCCCTGAACTATGGATTGATTTCATCATTATTATATGTCACATAGAGCTTAACATACAATTGAACCATTTTTCTTCCTCCAAACTTGGTCTTCTTTGATTGCTTACTAAATCTGTGAAATACATCACGGTCTTTTCAGTTCTACAATCCAGAGACCTGGAATATTATTGATACCTCTCTTCATTTCTCCATAACCAGTCTATCACCAAGTTTATGTATCTCAAGAAGCTATCTCTACAACAGCCACCACTACTGTAATCCAAGCCATAATCAACTCCCAATTAATATCTGCCTTGTTGCCCTTCTCAATAACTCTTCAGTGGCTTCTCAATGGATTTTGAAGAACAGTGACAGAAACCACCGGCTCCAGATTAACTTTTACAACTACTTCAACTAGGTCAGCTCCCTTCCATGAACCCACCTCCAACCAAACCTACTCTGTTTGGGTTTCTTGTAACTCCTGGAATGTAAGGTGATTACATATTGCAGGTTACCATGGAAAGTGCTGGTCAGTACCTATTACTCTAGCATAATTTTCAGTAGTGCTCTTTCACGTTCAAGTCTCTCTGATCTGGATCATGCATTATGCAAGTTATCTTGGGCCATTCCTGCTTTCTGACATCTTCTTTTTCTTAAATACTAACTGACTTTCCTTCCTACATCATCTTAAATGGTAGTTCTTAAGTTAAGGACTTTTTTTCCTTAAATCTCTCTCAACTCATAAACTTTAAATGACCTTCTACTTGTTTAACGATCTTTTTTTCATAGCCTTTGGTATCTATACTATCTAACCTAAATCTACATATTTAATTTTTTTTACTTATTCTTCCTATTTCTGGTCTGGAATGTTAGGAATTCAGAAGTCACTATTCTACCCTAATAATCAATTTTGTAAAACTTACCTATTGTAATATCAACAACCCTTATTTAGATTTACCAGGGAAGTTAGGTCACATGGAGACCTAATGCCCCCAAACTGAGAGTCAGATGAATACAGAGAATCATAACTTAATGGAGTAGAAACCAACAAAAGCATTAATGGGATAAGAAAACCTTAATTATAAGATTTTTCTTATAGTTTATTAATGAGTTAAAAATGCCAGTGGGACCCACTAGTGGCTTCTTAACAGTATCTGTCAATGGGAAGCAACAGCAAGAGATTGGTGAAGTGAGGAAAATGAAATCAGGTTCACTGATGTCATATCAGCTTTGCCATGTCTACCTACTAATGTAAGGTGGCCAATTCAAGTTGATCCCTTTCTCTCTCCATTTTAGAGTATTTTCTCTATAAATTTTACTTTAATTATTCAGAAATGAAAGTACAGTCTCTCGAAAATTTTTTGTTTCCTCCCCACTTAGTACGGACCCCACGATTACTCCAATAAAGCTACATTTTATTAACTGTTGGTTGTGGGGGCTGAACTCTGGGCCTGGGCGCTGTCTCTCAGCTCTTCAGCTCAAGGCTAGTGTCCTACCACTTGAGCCACAGTGCCACTTCCGGCTTTTTTCTGCTTATGTGGTGCTGAGGAATCGGACCCAGGGCCTTATGTACACGAGGCAAGCACTCTACCACTAAGCCAACTTCCTAGCCCCTGTAACTGATTTTTTAAAAACTAGTGTCAATTAGCTTTACAAAGGCATTTCATTTTGACATGTCTCTATATGCATAAATATACCTGGATCAAACTCCCCTTGTTAGACTCACCTTGTTACTCTTCTTCATCCCCATTTTCCCAAATCAATCTCAATAGATTTCATTGTTTCATTTTCATACATTAGTCACATGAAGTATTTTGCCTATATTCATCCTCCTTCACTCTCTGTTCTTCCCTCCCCCCACACACCCCAGATGATATGTTCCATCTTCCTAATATTAGTTTTTGTTAAAGTGCATGTCTTTTATTCAAAGAGGCTTTCCCATGGTACTTTAATCAGATTGACCCCCCCCCCCTCACCTATTCTCACATTCCCCAGCCCTTTCTCCTTATTATTCAATAGTTTTACTGAGTTTGGTTTTGCGATTTTGATTCACATATTCAATGTTTACCCTTTAACACACACATATAATCCCAGACATGGTTATGCATATGTTTATCTTTTAAGTGTAACATCATATATGACAGAGACATTTTGGGGATTGAATTTGTAAAAATTAAGAGGTATAGCAAATTATGTATTTAAAAAATGAAAGAAAATCCTAGAAGAATATCAATAAATAGTTATTATCTCAAGCAACAAGGAATTTTCAGATGACATGCTATAAGCAAAGCCTCAGTATACACAATAACTTTTTTAAAATACACTGAATATTTTACTCATGTCTTACCATTTCTTTCTCTTTTCATGTCCACTTTGGATGAATCTGTTGTATAAAGAAAAGACCCATAAGAAGCATGATTGATAAAATGTTTCCTACATGAGCCCTAAAGCCTCATACGAATAGAATAAAATGGCTATGTGTAGAATATGTCTGAATTACATGAAAGAGTACTGAGACTGTTAGTCTACTAACTACTGCATGCAACTGATACCACATACCACCATAGGCCTGGAAACATTGCCTGGAAACATTGAACATTGCTGTTCAAAACTCAGTGTTGGGATAATTTTGTGGTTTTTAAACTATAAAATGGCAGTAGAGTTGAACATTTCCCAAACTTCAAATCTACCATTATCAACAAATAGAAAAGCATGAAATTTTATTTTGGTATGTGAGAAGTTTTAATCATTATCTTAAGGTAGCTGTCTTCATTAAAATATAAAAAAATCACCCTTTCTTATCATCATTATTGTTGTGCTACCCATTCCCAATAATATACCTCTAGTTTCCTTTATAGTTATGGGGGAATCTATAGTTTCCTTTTCAAATTATTTCTTGGGCAAGTTGAAGATATTCTAGTAGGTACAAAAATACAAAAATCAATATGCATTTTTAATACTAAGAAATGACTGGACTTTTTCTTTTTTTTTTTGCTTTTCAAGACAGGTCATACTATATAGCCCAAGCTGGCCTTGAACTCACAATCCTTTCTCAGCCTCAAGTAATGGTATTACAGGGTTGTCCTGCCATGTTCAGCTTAAACAAATAGCTCTTTAAATCTGAAACTATCTTTGTAGGAAGCTATTAATCTTTAAAATTATACTACAAGAATGAACTAGTGTTATTAAATATAATTATGAATATTTTGACTATTAGTGTATTCATCTTACTAAATGTAATTTTAGTATATTTTATATAAAGAAACTAGTCCCTCATTGAGAACTTTGGAATAAGGCTAAGAATGTTCTGAGAGCTGATGGTCATGGTCATATTTCTTTCTCTTTTCTCTGAATTTCTACAATGCATTAGTATTTTTAATAATGCTAGTGTTAATCAAATGTTGTCCTGTAGTCATTTGTCCATATATTCAAATACTTCCTGGTCAACTACTAATGTCAAGCTTTCTTCTGGATACTAGGATATTGACAAAGTAAAACAGATCCTTGCTTTTTTGTTGTTGTTGTTGTTCAGTCATGGGGCTTGAATTCTGGGCTCGGGCGCAATCCCTGTGCTCTTCAGCTCAAGGCGAGCACTCTACTGCTTGAGCCACAGTACCACTTCCGGTTTTCTAGTGGTTTATTGGAGATAAGAGTCTCACGGACTTTCCTGCCTGGGCTGGCTTTGAACTGAGATCCTCAGATCTCAGCCTTCTGAGTAACTTGGATTACAGGCGTGAGCCACCGGCGCCCAGCTAGATCCTTGTTATTGATAAAGCTTACATTCAAATGAGATACAAGCAAATTTAATAATATGTAAGCTAGCAACAAATCATACTTAAGCTAAAAAGAGCCCTCTTAAGTGAAATAAAAACTCTCCACTTTGCTAAAAACACCAACAACAAATTTTAATTTGCTGTACAAATCAACATTAATTGTTTTTTTTTTCTTTTGCAGTGGGTGGGGCTTGAACTAGGGGCCTGGGAGCTGTCCCTGAACTCTTTTTGCTCAAGAATAGCAGCAGCACTCAGCCACTTTGAGCTACAGTGCACTTCCAGTTTTCTGGTAGTTAACTGGAGAAATAAATCTCACATACTTTCCTGGCAATAGCAGTCCTCAGATCTCAGCCTCCTAAGTAGGCAGTATTACAGATCTGAACAACCAGTGCCTGACACAAGCTTAATTCTTAATGTTAAATAAGGAGAAAACAGGAAAAAATTGGTTGAAAAACGTAATGATACCTTGGCTGAACATAATAAAGCGTCTCTGGTTGACATTGAAGTTAGCATTGCACAGTTGACATATAACAGAAACTCTGTTGTGTAGAGCTGCATGATGGAAAATAGTATAGCCTGCTTCATCTGAAACATTGATTGATGAGCTTGAGGTTTTACGGCCAAATGTATGAAAAACAGCAGATAAGCCTCTTTCAACAGCAGACTTCATACCAAATGGAATACTCTAAAATTATTAAGAAGGCCAGAGTTAGTTTTTAAAATAAAAAGATGTGGTATATTAACATAATCACATGACATCTATTCACAAAACCTAGGTGGAAAGTTGCTCATTGGACAATGCTTAAAGTTCTTAGAGCTATAAAATTTTAAGCTAGGTGATTGTGGCTTAGGCCCAGGACCATAGCTACTCAAGAGGCTAAGACGTAAGGATGGAAGTTTGAAGCCATCCTAGGCAGGAAAGTCCATGACACTCTATCTCCAATTAATCTCCAAAAACCTGGAAGTGGAGCTGTATCTCAAGTGGTAAAGTACTAGCCTTGAGTAAAAGAGTTCAGGGACAGTGCCCAGTCCCCGAGTTAAAGCTCCAGGACCAGCAAAGCTCCAGGACCGGCACACACACAAAACACAAATAACTAAGAACAAAACAAAATAAAACCATGGAACTTAAAAATATATATATATTTGGGACTTTTCAGTTTTTAAGGTAAATTTTATAAATTTCTTTATATACAATTTAAAGAGTAGATAAATATTTTGTTTTTATTTCTTCATTTGTTTTTTGGGGTTTCGGTAGTGGGGCCTGAATTCTGGGCCTGGGGACTGTCCCCCAGCTCTTCAGCTCAAGGCTAGCACTCTACCACTTGAGTCACAGCTCCACTTCCAGATTTTTTCTTTTTGCTTATGTGGTGCTGAGGAATCAAACCCAGGGCCTCAGGCATGCAAGGCAAGCGCTCTACCACTGAGCCAACTTCCCAGCCCCTATTTCTTCATTTTTAATAATATATAAATATATAGATATACATCATTATGTTTCATTGTATAGATATGCCATAATTTATTTCATCAATCTCTACTGAATATACAAGCTCCTTTCAATAATATGCATAATGCTGTGCAATAATTACTTGAAAACTTATCAGACTGTTCCTTAGATAAATGTCTGAAAACATAAATCCTAGACCAATGTACATTTTCACGTTTTAATCTACATTGCTAAATTATACCCATAGAGTGCATGAGGCACCTAGTACAACAAATGACTTTTCTAATATCCTTTAAAAGTAGATGGTGATCATTGCTAACTTAAGTGCAATGTAGTTTATTTAGGAATTTCTTTGCTCCAGGTCTCAAGATGGAGAGGTAAAACACCAAGAAGTGGGTACACAAAAGGGGTGGGGAAGGATCAAGGGGAAAGAGGTAAACAAATGAAGAGGAGATTGGGGGAAGAATGCAGTCAAACTTGATGTATAAGCCGGGCGCTGGTGGCTCACGCCTGTAATCCTAGCTACTCAGGAGGCTGAGATCTGAGGATCGTGGTTCAAAGCCAGCCGGGACAGGAGAGACCGTGAGACTCCTATCTCCAATAAACCACCAGAAAACCGGAAGTGGCGCTGTAGCTCAAGTGGTAGAGAGCTCGCCTTGAGCTGAAGAGCTGAAGGACAGCGCCCAGGCCCAGAGTTCAAGCCCCACGACCGACAAAAAAAAAAAAAAACAACTTGATGTATATCCTACAAAATTAAGAAATATGACTGAAGGGGTAGATGGGGATAGATGGGTGAGGATGTTGAGAGGAGTGACATTGATCAGGATATATTGTATTCATAAACTGCTTTACTGAATGGCAACTCCTTTGTACAACTACTTAAAGACAATAATAAAGAATAAATTTAAAATGTTACATTCTTGTTATAGACATTCAGACTACTATTTAAATTTAAGCATGTTGCTTTGTTGAATGACAACTCCTTTGTACAACTATTTAGATAATAAAAACATTCAAAAAATTGAATATTACTAAATTTGAATGTATTCTTATTAAAATAAACAGAAGGCAAGTTAGTGAGCATATCTGATCAGTCCCACAAGCAGTTAAGTCAAGGTATGTTAAACAGATGTAAAATTTGGTTCAGGATAATACGTTTGCTCCTTTAGGTTTCAATCCTAGGACTGAAGCCAAGCTCTTCCAGTTACAAACTTTTTGTATGTAGAATCAGATTTATAATACTACTTTCCATACAATATAAGAAGTCAGTAAGTATTAGGTCTCGTTATGATTAACCAGTTCACTAATAGTTTGTGTTTACTGATAAAGAATCATAAATAGAACTGTACCCTCAGTTATTAAAGTGTGGAAGTTTTCTTTTACATTGAAGGTTTTAGTTAACCTATAAACTATTTGTTCAAAACATACAGACATATGCTTGATCATATAAAACTTCGTACACTAAATTATGTGATAGTCACTGACATACCTTGCATTTCATAGATTTTTTGAAACCAAATTTCTTCTTAAATTGTTCATGTAATTGAGCTTCTGTAAGGGGAAGTCTTTTCATTCTCAGAGTGTTCACTATCTCATTTATAGCTCCCCACCATTGTGTCTTATATAGTTGCTGATAAAATATTTCAAGATCAAAACAGATCACGTAGTAGCTATAAAAAATAAGAAAAAAAAGACTTTTCTAACTTTGAAGTGATATACTATTTTTTCTATGCTAACAAAACTTGTTTTTTCCCCATAGTAACCAAATACAGAATTGTGGTTTAAATTGTACTTGATTGTAAATGTGGCAGTAACATACTTACCAACTATGACTAATCAAATCATACATAGAAATGTCTTCTTACTGATGATTTGACTCTATGCCACGCCAGAGATTGGGGCACACCAAATAGCCACTGGTTCAAATTCTGGGTGAAGGAGTCTCAAGTTTATCTTTTAACTGTGTGCTTCCTCTTCTCTTATTCTTTGTCAACATTTACTTTCTTGGGGTTAGTTTACCTTGAGTCTAGAATGATATGTTGGGTAATAGTTCCTTGGCTCTTATTACAGCAATGGCTTATGGAACTGCACCTCCAAACCAACCCACCAAGTCCCTGGACAAGGGGTGGTGTGGGAGAGATACTTGCACAAATCCTGCAGGGCCTCTATCACTATTCAATGGAAGCAGTATGAAACTTAAGAATTATTCTGCTCTATAGGGTTGTTTGTCACCACAATAAAAACTGGCCTTCCTCCTCTCCTGCCTCCCAATGAGTATTTTCCCACACAGATTTCAAAAGTGAGTACTTCAGCCACTGATGCTGTCAGTTTCCTGGGTTTCTTCTCTAAATGCAGCTTGTTTTTACTGTAAATGCAGTATTTGTGACAGTTGTTCCCTTCTCCTATGGATCTTGACTCGTATTCTTAGGAGGTCTTAGAGATTTGCTCCATTAAACTAATTTCTGGAAAATGACCTTGTAATTCTCTATCTAAGAAAACTCTTTACCATTTGCCGAAGGAGAAAAATGAGGCCTGCTAGGTCAGTTACAGGAAAGGCCATAAAGAACTACTGTAAGGAGTGAAAAGTCCAAACCTTCCCTTCTTTAACGTTCACTTCAATTCCAAGCTTATGAGACAATAGGTCTCAGTGTGTGGATGGAATTAGTTTGAGAACCTGTTCACTTTCATTTGAGGATGTGATATAATTCTTTCTACCTGCCACCCCTCCCCATAAAGGCAAATATATACTAAAGGCTACTTTCACCCATTCAACAAGTGTGGCTAGTGTGGATAATTACTGAAAGCTCCTTACCTCTTTCCGTTTAATTCCATGACTGGTATTGAGTAATGTTCTTTATATCCTGAATCTTCTGCAAATGTCTTAGTAGCACAATCCTGTATTTTTTGTATGTTGTTCTAAAATATGAATTATATTACTAAACATATCTTTAAACAAATTTAAAGAAATTACAAAATTTCCTTTAAATGAAATTTTATACACATACATGGCAATTTTCAATACAAAATCCTGGAAAATCCTGATCGTGACTACATCTAATCCCTATTATGAGACTAAAGTTGAAAAAACATAGAAAAACTGTATATAATATAGACTAGATAGAAAAGCAATGACAATTGAGATATGATGTTTATACAAAAGTATATCCAAATGCTAGAAATTGAAGGGAAATTGATGAGCTATACTAAATGTTCAGGAATTTCTTTCCTTTATCTCTTCTTTCATCTTTTCCTTCCTTCCTTCTCTTTTTCCCTCCTCCTTCTCTTTCTTCATTCCATGTTCCCTCCCTTCTCCCTTTCTTCATTCTTTTTTATATAAGTGGTGATCTCACTATCTGGCCCAGGCTAGCCCTGACTAATGATCTTACTGCCTGATGTACATAGATATTTGTCATTATCATTTCATTGTGTATATATGCCATAATTTATTTCATCAGCCTCTATTGAATATACATGTTCCTTTCAATGATATGCATAGTGCTGTGCAATAATTACTTAAAAACTTATCAGACTGTTTCCTTAGATAAATGTCTGAAAACACAAATCCTAGACCAATGTACATTTTCAGGCTTTAATCTACATTGCTAAATTATACCCGTATAAAGTGCATGATCAACTATTCTAGGACAAATATGCCTCATTGGAAATCTCTAAATTCTGTGAGGAAGACAGCTATACCTAGCTTATTTATCTCTTCATCTTTGGCATCCAACACATCTTATAGATACAGTTGCATTGAATTTATGTATGTTAAGGTAATGTAAGTTAAGATGAATAGTGAGGTATAAGAATAATCTCCTTGAAAGTTACATAATGCCTGTACCAATAGGAACGATTTCCAACAACAAAGCAGAATGAAAAAGAGATGTAGAAGGCCGAACCATCCTGGAATAAAAATAATTTAAACCTTAAAATCTTCCAAAGCATTCTCAATTGGAGGTGTGCTGATATCAAATTCAATTCCTCCATGAACATGAAAATATTGATTTTCTTTGTAGTGAAAATTCTGGCACTTAAAATCTTTTCCATAAACAAATGGAGGAAGTTCCCGCTCTGTCTTGACCTTGTCATCTCAAAAAATGAAAACAAAATTTTATTTTAAAAAGTTAACAGCACATATACAATCATATTTTGGATATCTAAATTCTCATTCATGTATACAAACTAAAACAATCTTGGAATTTAAATATTGGCAATTACTGCCTATTGAATCATCCATACTCTTAGTATGTATACATACAAATAATGAATAAGGTGTTCATATAATAAATTTTTAGTATTTCTGAAGCTTACTGTAAGACATTTAAAATGCATAATCAAAATATTATTCTAGGAATGAATTTAAGACATATTTATCTCATAATATGAGAAAAGAGCTGCAATTATGTGTCTTAGAAAAGCTAGTTAAATGAATTAAAATGTATGAGTTAGTGTGTATAAAAAGACATGAAAAAGAAACAAGTCGTTATCTCTCATTTAAGTAAAATAACCAGACCATATTTCTGTAATGAAACCACACATACAACTTAATTTAAAAAAAAAATTTTCTAGGCTGAGTGCTGATGGCTCATGCCTTTAATCCTAGCTACCTACTCAGGAGGCTGAGATCTAAGGGTTGCAATTCAAAGCCAGCCTGGGCAGTAAAGTCTGTGAGACTCTTATCTCTGATTGACTATAAACTGGATCTGGGACTTGAAGTGTAGCTGCTGGCTTTAACACAAAAGTTTAGGGACAGTGTCAAGGCCCTGAGTTGAAGAACAGCACACACAAAAAACTAATAATAATTTCTAAAAGTCTAGCAAAGATAATGTTCAGCATTTTGAATAGTTGGTAGATGTCACTAACGTAAGGTACATAATGTATTTTGAGAAATATAAGTGGTATCTGAAAGTGCAAAGTATAATACAACACCCTAATCTCACGACCTAAATACAACTATTAACATTTTAGTTCCAATAGTTTACGTAATAAAATACAGAAATAATGTTCTTCTCACATAAGGCTCTCCCAGTTTAATTCATCCTGCCCCATAAAGCAAGCACATTTCAACATGTTTACATTTTATATAGCTCACAAACATGAAAAATCTTTATCATCTTTATCTTATGACACAACTTTTCACTAAATGATTTCTAAACTTTCTACCCAAAATTCCATCTAAATAGAAATCTTATTATATTATTACATGCTTGGACACTAATGACAATATATGAACTGTGTAATAATCTGAGTAACACAGTGTTTGCATGAAGTTCTATCAAATTTTATGTGAACAGCTGGGTTCCAGTAACTCATACCTGTAATTCTAGGTATTCAGGAGACTGAGATCTGTAGAACTATGGTTGTAGGCAGCCCAGGAAGAAAAGTCACCTGAACTCCATTTCTAAAATAACTAGCAAATGGTAGGGATGAAGGCATGGCTTAAACGATAGAGCACCAACTTAGTAAATGTAAAGTCCCGAATTCAAACCTTAGTACTGTTAACAACAACAAAGATTCTTTACAAACAAGTCCTTATTTTGTTACCTTTAAATTGAAGGTAGTTTCTCTTACATTGCTCTATTTGTTTTTAACAATGTAAAGGCCTTCTAACCAGGTACTTGTGGCTTATCTACTCAGGAAAGTGAGATCTGAGGACTGTGGTTCATAGCCAGCTTTGAAAGTCTCTGACATTCTTATCTCCAATAAACTACCTTCTCCCACCCCCCCAAAAAAAGGTGGGAGTGGACTTGTGTGTCAAGTGGTAAAGTGTTAGGCTTGAGCAAAAGAAGCTTAGAGATAGTGCCGTGGCCTTGAGTTCAAGTCTCGGTGTCAGTGTGGGAGCACGCACATTCATACACACACACGGACAGGCAGACACAGACACAGACACAGACACAGACACAGACAGACAGACAGACAGACAGACACACACACACACACACACACACACACACACACACACACACACAGAGCCTTCTTTTACTTTAGTTTTACAGATATTTCAATCTTTGTTTTCAGAAATCAAAAATGATTCCATTTAGCCGGGCACTGGTGGTTCATGCTTGTAATCCTAGCTACTCAGGGATGAGATCTGAGTATCATGATTCAAAGCCAGGCTAGGCAGGAAAGTCTGTGAGATTCATCTCCAATAAGCCACTAGAAAACCGGAAGTGGCACTGTGGCTCAAGTGGTAGAGCACTAGCCTGACCAGAGTTCAAGCCCCACGACCAAAAAAAAAAAAAAAAAGATTCCATTTGTAAACTTTAAACAAAATATGCTATGTCTTTGAACACTAAATTCTAATGAAATTTTACTATATTCACAGTACCCATCATAAATATAGCATACTTCTCTGTTTACTTAGAACTTTTCCAGTAACTTTTATAACTGGCATAAATATATGTAAAGTACTAGATATATAAAACAAAAGAGTTCATTATATTGGAAACATCAGATTGTATTTTATTATTTTCACAGCTTATAGGTAAATTACCTTACTGGACCAACATACTAGAAATTATGAATTATTCATTTAATACGTAGTTATACATTTGATTTTGGTGACATTCTTACCTGAAAAAGGCTGAAGTAGACTGTTTAAATATGGAACTTTCATCTTCCTTTTTAAACTCAGTAAAAATGGAATCAAAAAACATATTAACTTTAGATAGCCTATCCCTATTCTGATTTCTTTCTTCTTCTCAAAATGTTTTTGAATAACCTTTTTTTGAAGATACAATCTTTGCTGTAGTCTTTGGTAGGTACAAATATCAAGATAATCCTGAGTATATTTTATAGCATTAGTAAGCCAGTATGCTGTTTCAAATATGAAGATATTTTCATGCTGTTGAACTTGTGTGGTACTGAATGTCATCTTTAGCATAATATGCTCAGCGTATTTCATAAATACAGCCTTTTCTTCAGGGCTATTGGGATCATATGTTGGATCTTCATTCATATCTTCATCATAGATTCCACTAAAGTCTGGATCCTTTGTAATATCAACCAAACCTTCATAGAGAAAAATCACAGCATCCAGGGAAAGGCACGGGTTCAGTTAGTAGTATAGAAAACAAACCAACACCTCTATGTTTCTAATCCTGAGATTCAAAATGTTCAGTGGTATGTAGACTAGAGATAGCACTTCCCTCTGCTGGATATGGCTACTTAATTGTAGTCTTTGTACCTATGTATATCATCCTGAATGGATACATTTTCCACTGACATTTTTTTTTAAGTTCTTAAAAGGTTGGAAATAATTATAACACGTGGTATATTTTTTCTTAAAAAATGGTACAACAGATGTTTTATTTTTACCATGGATGTCAAAATTGGACAAACAAACATCATTGGATTTTTTTTAAAAAGAAAGTTCAAAACTTTGATGTACACGAAACTTTAGGAGGCCTACATTTGTCATGATACCTTATAATATGAAAGTATCTGTGATGCTTTTTCTGAAGGACTGCTCCTCTCTTAACAAGTATTAAATCCGGGCTGGGAAGGTGGCTCAGTGGTAGAGCACTTGCCTTGCATGCATGAGGCCCTGGGTTTGATTCCTCAGCACCGCATAAGAAAAAAGAAAAAAGCTGGAAGTGGCGTTGTGACTCAAGTGGTAGAGTGCTAGCCTTGAGCTGAAGAGCTGAGGGACAGTGCCCAGGCCCAGAGTTCAGGCCCTACAACCGGACTCAAAAAAGAAAAAATACAACAACAAAAAACAAAAACAGTTATTAAATCCCTCTCTTGAGCTAGAATTATAGGTTCCTAGTTCAATGAATATTTTTAAATTAATGTTTTAAATAGGTGTGCTTTATAAATTATGTTTTTTGTTTTACAATGAATTATAAAGGAAACAATAAGGCAACAACTATATGAAATTACATTACCATATTAATTATATTTGATGCTCTAATGATGATAATTATTCTATGTTTTGTTGAGAAGAGACAACAAATGAGCTTTTCACAGTTTTTTTTTTTTTTTGCCAGTCATGGTGCCTGAACTCTGGGTCTGGGCACTGCCCCTCAGCTCTTCAGCTCAAGGCTAGTGCTCTACCACTTGAGCCACAGCACCACTTCCGGCTTTTTTTGCTTATGTGGTGCTGAGGAATCGAACCCAGGGCCTCATGCATGCAAGGCAAGCGCTCTACCACTGAGCCACCTTCCCAGCCCTCAAGGTATTTTTTTTCTAGTAACTAGCTCTACACTGACAAATAAAGGGATTTTTTTCTCTAAATATTTTTCTCCTCAATTATATGTCCAATACAGATAAAAGTAGTTATTTCCAACTAATTTACCAATAAAATCTTCAATAACAACATATAGCTAACAGAAATCTGGCTAACTAGGAAAAATATTTTTCATTTCTTGTGTCAATTAATAAACAGTATTAACACTATATAAAATGTGAAAATATATTTTTGAATGTCTAACACATTATATATAACCAATTAATATGTCATCATACAAATCAATGGCTTTGTTCTCAGAATTGCCAAGAATGTAACCATCTGAGTGATATTTAATTTCTGAAGAACTGGAGAACATCCATTCTCAGTTTGTTAAAACCTATCATGAAACTCTCTCCTCTAGTCAAATGAAATTCCAACACAGATTTATAAAAAAGTGAGATTTGTTTTTTAAACTGTGCCCCAAACTATGGAATCCAATTTAGAAAATTATTGGATGTATGAGATCAGTGAAAGCAATGGGCAGTATACAGGGCACAAATGTCTCATTTCACACCCCATTCTCCACTGTCCACTGAGCTTGCTGTAAAGGTACCATGGGACATTTTTTTTTGTTGGTCATGGGGCTTGAACTATTGGCCTGGCCTCAGCTCTTCAGTTCAAGGCGAGAGCTCTACCACTTAAGCCACAGTGCCACTTCTGGCCTTTTCTGCTTATATGGTGCTGAGGAATCGAACTCAAGGTCTCATGCATGGGAGACAAGCACTCTACCACTGAGCCACATTCCCAGCCCCTTCTCCAACATCTTACTGCCTGTTTTCTTACAACATAAGCACCAAGAAATAGGTACTTTCAAGAAGGGTGGTGGGGCCAAAGGGAGAGGTGTAGAGGAATGAATGGACGAAGGGAGGGAAAATGAAGTCAAGAATTTATTGTATATACCACAAAGTTAAGAAAAGTAAGGGAAGGGATGGGTCAAAGGAGGGGTGAAGTGTTGAAGAGGTGAATTGATCAGAAGCCTTGTATTTATAACCTGCTTTGCTAAATGGCACTTCCCTTATACAACTTATTAAAGATAATAAAAAATTTAAGAAATGAAAAATCTTTAGAAATGATGGCAATATTTAGAAATTTATAATAAGAAATGATAGCTATATAAACTGCAGGTAAATTGCCTTTAAATATTAAAGTGACTTGTAATGAAAATAAAAAGTGTTTAAGTTCTCTTACCTGCTGAACTAAATTCTGCAAAAACATCTTTAGTTGTTTGAGGCTTCCCATCTGGATCAATGTCCATAATGGTCCGCCACAATTCAGAGAATCTGGTTCTTTTCTCTTTGGGCATGTATATTCCATGCCACAGTGCTTTCAGCATATAGTCAATATGGATTAGAATCTGGCCAATTCTAGTATCATAATAGGCAGGAGGCAAATGACAAGAAGAACTCTGATCATAATTAGCTTCTAAACTGATGGAAGGTATTTGATTTAAGCAATAAATCCCAACAGCCAACTCTCTTATGATCTGATGGACTTCTCTATAGTCTAAGAGGGCAGAAGGATCCACAGGAGTCAGTAGAATTGCAGTAGAGAAGCCTACTGTATTCATTTGACTCATTAGTCCACAAGGGCTGTCTAGTTGGAAGCGAACATCCTCTTTGGAAGATAACCAACTAACTAGTGCCGTAGCTAGTAATTCTTGTACTTCACTCCGATCATATTTTTCAAATAAAGCAGAAGCATTTCTCTGTATTGCTAAATTTTCCAGATAAGTTTCTTCATCTTGAACTTGATCAAGTCTAGGTACTCCTTTTTTGGGCAACCTTATCATTTCTGATTAAACCTAGTTCCTTGGTGAAGTTTCTGCAACAAATAAAAGTGAAAAGACAAATAATAAAATTTACTGTGGTAAAGAAGCTAGATTTCCCTAGGAATAGATATATCTCTAAAGTTCATCTCTCTAAAGTTCATCTTTTCATAGTCAACCTTCTTTTTTCAATTTTTAAAATAATTATATCATGAAAAAGCAGAAATCTGAATTGAACTAAAATTGTAAAACCTTTAGTATCCATCATGTTCTGCTTTTCCAATATAAGAAAATATTGAAAAGTACAATTATTTGCTGCATAAAAATAGTTCTGGAACTTTACAATTTAGGCAGGGGTGGGGAAGGGGAGGGAATGTAGTTGTGGATATGGGAAGAAAGGTATGGTAGGGGAAAATCAAAGGAGGAGGCAACAATCCTTGATAAGAAATGTACTCATGACCTTGCTCATGTGATTGTAACCCTTCTGTACAGTATTTTCACAACAAAAAACTTATTTAAAAAAATAGTTCTGACAGAACCAGATTTATTTTATGGGTGGTTCTATAGATTATATTGCCTCATGAGATGGTAGACATGTTTGTCTCAGAATGTGTCAAGTGTTAAGAAACTCATGAGAATGTCAGGAAAAAGACTGAGTTTATATATAGAAAGGTACTACTAAACATATACTGTTCTGTGTATTTTTTTGTTTAGTTTTGTATATATCTTATTTTTTTTTAAGTTAACAGAATGAAGACTTGGGTTAAGAGGCATGGCTGTAGTGATATGTCTGCTGTCTAGCAAGCACAAGGTGCTGAGTTCAATTCCCAGTACTGCCAACAGAAAGAGGCAGAGACAGAAAGATGAAGGATGAAGTGGAGAAGGACCTGCTTTAAAAAAATGAAAATACTACTGAAGCCAGGCGCTGGTGGCTCCCGCCTGTAATCCTAGCTACTCAGGAGGCTGAGATATGAGGATGGTGGTTCAAAGCCAGCCCGGGCAGGAAAGTCTGTGAAACTCTTATTTCCAATAAAACACCAGAAAACCAGAAGTGGCACTGTAGCTCAAGTGGTAGAGTGCTTGCCTTGAGCTGAAGAGCTGAGTGACAGTGCTCAGGCCCAGAGTTCAAGCCCCACGACCACCAAAAAAAAAAAAAAAAATACTACTGAACCTTCAGTTTGTTTCCTTAAAAAAATTTTCCCTATCTAAGGAGCCAACCCAGATTCTCAACAAGCACTATATGACTGAGCTAAATGCCCAGCCCAGCCCTCAGGTTCTGTGGACCCAAATATTTTTAAAATATTTAAAAAATTATAACATTTCTTATTTCATTAAATTGGCCTCCATCATACAGCGATTCTCAAAATTTAGCCTGTATCAATTCACTTGAGACTTGTTAAAACATACACTGTTGGATGCCACTGGAGTTTCTGCTACTGTTAACTGGCCTGGGGTCAGAGAACTTTTATAAAGATGCAGAGGCTGCTGGTCTGGGCATTGGATACTAGATAGGTGGTATTTTGCCCACTTTATAGACTTTATGCTGACAGACTTTAGACTGACAGAGTACAGGACATGTCTGAGGTTAAACAACTTTCAGACTCAGAACCTGGTGAGTCTAAATTCAAGCTCAACACCCATGGCTACAACCAGGTGGCATCTGCTATGGACATGGGAAAGGACAAGGAAATGAGAGAAGCCTACTTTACAAAGAAGTCATATTCTTCATGTCCTGAGTATCCTCAGAAGCTTGAGGTAGTACTGTCCAAGTATATCTTCTTTCTGGACCTTGACACTTGGTCAAGCCCTCCACAGAGAGAGGGAGATTCTGCAGGAAGATTCTGAATGGCTTTCCTGGGTCTGCTTGCCCTCTGAAAACTGTCTGCCTGATCTTGGACACCTGTTGCTCCTCTGAAGCAGGTCAAAGCCCTTGGTTCTCTTGCCCTTTGGTTGGGCTTGCACACACTGGAGATGAGGCCAGAGGAACATCTATATAGCTGTGGTCTCACTTAATACACAAATGGCCTCATGGTCATTTGCTAGTGCTTACATTTCTGCCATATTGATGAGACCCCCTAAGCTCTAGAACTCAATTCAGCATCATGCTGAGGCCTTGTTTCTGTTAAAATAAAAAGAATGGCAGAAGTGAGAGACAGGCTTTGAGGGAATTCCAAATTGGAACCCTTTGTTCATCATCTGTCCAATGAACATTTATGGAATACCAATTATGAGCCAGGTACTGTGCTAGAAGCTTGAGATGCTAACCCTTGAGATTATAGTTAAGCAGATAACCATACATGTATATTTGTTAATGTGATAAGTGGAAGCTCTAATGGCTTCCTAAGAAAGCAACTATTCAATCATTTCTTTTTTTGTACTGGTAATTGAGTTCTGAGCTTAGAGCTTGCTAGACAAGTACTCTATCACTTCAGCCATGGCCTCAGTCCTGAGTTTTTAAACTGAGCCTGGTAGAGGAAAAACAGCTATCTAAGCAAAGAATTGAAGTAGCTCTTGAGGGTTAGGGACCACTAGCAGGTAAGGATGAAGTGACAGTAAAGTATCTTGATTAACAGAACAAAACTCAATAGAGAACAAGAGGTGTGGGTACCAAACTAAAGCTCACGAGGGATAGGTCCCTTATCCTTAAATATTGGTCTAAGATGGTGGTAGCCAGCTAACGGCTAGGATAGTTGCAACTGGAAATGGTAAGGGTACTCTGGGTCAATTTCAGAAATGAGGAAGCTTATTAGGAATTGTATTAGACCTGACATGGAGGAGTATGTGAAGATTTGTGAAATTAAGTATTTACAAGTTGTTAAGTTTCTGATGTGCTAAGGCAAACTTACTAAGACAAAAATACCACATGTTGCTCAGGAATATGAACTGTAAATTGTTTAGCTTTTCAAAACCTGTTCTACAAACAAGGCCTGTCTAAACCAAGGTACCCAATGATAACAGAAAATTGAGTTTTTGAGGGTAACTACCATAATGAGAGTTAGTGTGGGAAAAGCAGTTTCTCTACTTTCCCACAAGACTTCTGACACCAGATGTACATTCAATTCTCCAACTTAGATTATCACTCAGGTGTTCAATAACTTAATTCAATTTTAATTCTGATTCTACCTACCCACTGTAAGATCCCACAAATTATGGATTTAGTCCCACAAGACAGCCTCTACTTCTGATGTCAATTACAAGTTGTAGCTTCTAACAAACAAGCTACACATTGGGGGGAGGGGACTCCAAAAGCCTTCTTCAGTTTTGATAATTTTCTAGAAAGGCTTACAGAACTCAAGGAAATATATTTGCTGGCTTGTTATAAATTGATGTGGGGCCTGAACTCTGGGCGCTGTCCCTCAGCTCTTCAGCTCAAGGATAGCACTCTACCACTTGAGCCACAGTGCCACTCCCGGCTTTTTTTCTTTTGCTTACGTGGTGCTGAGGAATTGAACCCAGGGCCTCATGCACGCAAAGCAAGCGCTCTACCACTGAGCCACCTTCCCAGCCCCAACAATCTTAATTTTTTAAAAATGACTTTCTATTAAATATAAGCCAGGATATAAGCCAGGAGAAGGCGATGCATAGGACAATGTACTTTAGGGTGGAATGGCAGACAGCTTCTATGTCTACTGTGCATGCTGCCTCCTAGAACCTCCATGTTACAAAACCCAGAAACTCACGAAAGCTTCTTTCAAAAGTTTTTAATACAGATTAGTCTCCAGCCCAAAGTACTTTACGTCCTAGAAACAGATTCCAACTCTTTATATAAACACATGGTCTTTTACATCCTATGCTGTGTAGGATTAATGCTCCAGAAGTAGCTTCAGTATGGCTTAAAAGGGATTATCTTAAGTAGCAGGATACTGCCATCACATTATATAATAATAAGACAGTACTTTATTTTTATTTCAATAATGTGAGATCATATTATTTAATATCCTTTCAAAAGAAAGGCTTTCTAAGAAATATGGAGCCTTCCACATTTATCAGATGCTTTTTCATTTTTTTTTTCCATTTTTGCAATTCTGGATCCAAACTGCATGGCCCGCTTTGGCAGAACAGCAGAGGCTGTAAGACCAAGTTCCACAGCTGCTAGACGTAGAAGTAGTTTTTCACCAATCCCACGGGGTAAAGTCAAATTTGCCTTTTCCCAAATTGGTAGGGCATTTAGGAAGGAGACAACATTTTCATCCAGAAAAGGAAATCTGTAAAATAAATAGATATGTAGTCACTATATAAATATTAAATCTGTTTATGCTTATTTACATACTTTATGGCCACAATTGAATCACATGAAAAAAGTTCTTTGTAACATAGAAAGGTTAATACATATGCTGCAAAACAAATTAAGTCTCAATAAGTAAATCAAGAAACAATTTCAAATTGTTTTCCAAGGTATCTTGGGAACAAGTATGATCTTAATTAATCTAACTGCATCAAATCCTTATCAGGTCCAAAAAACTGAACATTAAAACAGTTTAGCAAAGTCTATAATCATGAACTTACTAAACACTAACTTACAGTATTAAAATTGTTCAACCCCACGAACAACAAAAAAAAATTATTTAATTACACATAAAAATGGGGAGGGGGCAGTACTAGAGTTTGAACTCAGAACCTCTCGTACATACCATTGAGCCATGCCTCCAGCCCAGTCTTTCCATGGTTAATTTTAGGATAGAGTCTGCTTCCCGCTTTTAGTGCCCCTATGTGATAATCCACCTAATTTTAAGCTACCATCAGCACTGAGTTCATAGGTAAAAGCCATTGTGCCTTGCACCCCACCCCCTCCATGGATATGTATGGTCTTATTGATTCTTCTGTTTGGATTGGCCTGGAACCATAATCTTCCCAATCTCAGCCTAGTTTGGGATGACAAGCATATACCATTGTGACCAGCTATCAGTTGAGGAGTCATATAAACTCTTCTGCTGAGATGGGCCTCAAATCACAATCTTCCCATTTTCACTTTCTCAAGTAGCTAGGATTATAGGCATGAGCTACTGGTACCTGGCTGTTTTTACATTTAAATTGTCCAATCAGTAACAAATTGATATGCTAAAACAAAAGTCTTAATTTTTTAAAAATGACTTTCTATCAAATATTTTCATCTTTTAATTTTCTCCACAAAATTCTAGGTCTTCTATTTTTTTTCCTTTTTACAATATTCTTATCATTCCTTCTCCCATTCCTATAGATTTTAGCTCAAGTAGAAAAGCTGAGAATGATAAAGGCATTTGTTACCAAAGATATCATATAAAAATAAACTGCAAAGGGCTGGGAAGGTGGCTCAGTGGTAGAGCGCTTGCCTTGCCATGCATGAGGCCCTGGGTTCGATTCCTCAGCACCACATAAGCAAAAAGAAAAAAGCCGGAAGTGGTGCTGTGGCTCAAGTGGTAGAGCACTAGCCTTGAGCTGAAGAGCTGAGGGACAGCGCCCAGGCCCAGAGTTCAGGCCCCACAACCAGACCCAAAAAAAAATAAACTGCAAAGGCAAACAGACTAATCCAAATAAATAACTGTTACTATGGATGCCAAGATAGAAGAATACTTTACTTAGATCTAACTACTGTAAGTGTGTTTGTTATATCACAATTCTGTATTAGCTGTTTTAAAACTCTTCATATACATTTTTGTCTGAGTATAACATATTTTCATGAGGGTATTAACTGCTTTCCTTTTGACATAGCTGAAATAATAAATTCAATTTCTTTCATTTTCCCTATCACTTCTTTTTTCAATATTTCAAAGAGAAAAGAATATATAGATTAGTAAAATATTAGTTACATATTTACAGTGAAATCTCAAAAATTATAATAGAAGAGCCAAATATGGTGTGGTATACTATATGCCTGTAATTTGGATGTAAAGGCAGGACAATCTTGACTTTGAATTCAGTCTGGACAAAATTATCCAGACCCTATCTCAAAAACAAATACAAATGAAAAAGACCAGGAGCATGGCTTAACAGAGTGTTTGCCTAAAATATCCCAGACAAAAAGTAAAAACAAAAATGACAATAGTACTCAAAACTTTACATGAGTGGCAATGTAACAACAAAAATTGTGTAACAGCAACCATGATCTAGTGGAAAGGACAAAGGTCTGAACTAGAGACAAGAATGACTTCCAGAGATGGAGGGAATTAAGGGTATTATGATGCTCCAACAACTGCAATGAGGTTCACCTACAATACCCTGTTGTGGCAATTGGTACTCATTTTTTTTTTTCCTGGTTGATTGTGAGTCTTGAACTCAGGGCCTGGGCACTGACCCTGAGCTCTTTTGCTCAAGGCTAGTGCTCTACTACTTTAAGCCACAGCTCCACACCCAACTTTGGAATGATTAATTGGAGATAAGTCTCATGAAGGCTTTTCTGGCTGGGTTGTCTTTGGACTGTGATCCTCAAATCTCAGCCACCTGAGTAGCTAGGATTACAGGTGTGATCCACCAGTGGCTGGCTATATTTTAAGCCATGAGTGAATCACAATTATTTTAAGACTTGGACAGAGCCCGGTTAGAATGAGTACTATTTCCTGTCTGTAAACACCTCATCTTGTGGAACATGTCTACTCTCAGATCTAGCCCCAGAAGTAGTATCTAGCTTTGTGGGGTTTTTAATTTTTTTTTTTTTTTTTTTTGGTGGATATTGGGTTTTGAACTCAGGATCTGGGCACCATCCCTGAGCTTTTTTGTTTTGTTTGTTTTGTTTTTTTCCCCAAGATGGTGCTCTACTACTTGAGCTTCAGCTCTATTTTTGGCTTTTTGCTGGTTAATTGGAAATAAAATTCTCATGGATTTTCCTGCCTAGGCTGGCTTTGAACCACAATCCCAAAATCTCAGCCTTTACAGGTGTGCACCATCAATTTTATGGACCCTATAGTGTTGCCACTAAGGTACACACACATAAGAGAAAGATAGACGAAGGGAATCTAGTACTGAAACCACCAAATAAGTATAGATATAAGGCAGAAATGTCTATAGAGACAGAACCATATTCTCTAACTCTAGAGAAAGCTGTGACTTACTTAAAGAAACGAAATGAAATGAAACCCTTTTAAATATCATCTCGTAGCTTGGTGCTGGTGGTTGTCCTGTAATCTTAGCTATTTACAAGGCTGATTTGGGAGAACTGCGAGATGAGGCAAAAAGTTCACATGACATCTTAACCAAAGCTGCACATGGTGTGAGCACCTGTCATTTAAGCTACATGTGAGGCTACATTTCCAGGTCATCTTGGAGAAAAAAGTTCACAAGACAATATTTAAGGAAAAACAACAAGAATCTTATATGTGGTAGTGCACCGCTGTCATCCAGGTATGGCAGAAATTGTAAAACAGAAGCAAAAGCTACACCATATCTTAAAACTAACCAGAGCAAAAATGGCTGGAGGTGTGTCTTAAGCTGGAGAGTGCCTGACAAGAAAATACAAAGCCTTTAGTTCTAACCCCAGTATAAAATTTTCTCTTGGAATTACATTATTTCAGTTTTACAGTCTTTTTTCATCTTGAGCACAATTATGCTATTGTATCACCTTGGAACATTACTGACAAGACACTTCTTTAAGAATGAGCTTTGAGTAACAACTGCTCCACTTGTTATCTCAGCTTTGCTTCTGGGTGATTAGAAAGACAATATATTGTTTTTATTCCCATTATTTACATGAATAATCCTCAAAGTGGGACAACAAACAAACAAGAACTTTGAAGTCTTTTATACTCTTTGGGCCAAGTGAAGGTGGCTCATACTGAGCCAAGTGCTGGTGGCTCACCACCAGTAACTCTAACTACTCAGCAGACTGAGATATGAGGATCACAGTTCAAAGCCAGCCCAGGCAGGAAAGTCCAAGGGACTCTCAGAAAAAGCCAGAAATGGTGTTGTGGCTTAAGTGATAGAGTGCTAGCCTTGAGCACAGAAAAGCTCAGGGACAGAGCCCAGGCCCTGATTTTTCTTGGTGTATGTGTAAGGTCTTCTCCTCAGATAGGTCTCAGTTTGTAACCCAAGCTGGCCTTGACCATGCTATGTAGTACAGACTGGCCTCAAACTTTTGATCCTCATGCTTCAGCCTCCCCAATGTGGAGATGAAAGGTGTGCATCATACCTAGCGGGTAATCTTCTGTTTTTACTAAAACATCTGCACCCAAGTAATCAGAATTACCTTGCTTCTTTGCCATGATCACCAATAACTCTATCATCACGACCAAGATTCCTAGAAGAAATTCGACCCAGTTCCATTGCTATTTCCTTATTCAGTCCTTCCAAACCCAGTGTCTGAAAACGAATACGATGACGAGAATAACCTGCAAGTTGTTCATCAGCACCAATTCCAGTAAGAATTACCTAGAAATGTGTTAAGTGTTAAAAAAAAATCCATGTAAAAACATAACTATACAACTATATGTAACTAAGTATATATAACTTGTGCAAAAAAAATTAAGACAAAAGTGTTAAAATTATAATCCAAAGTATTTTGGAGAAAACCCCAAGGTCAGAAATCAGTAAAACATGCTGTTTTTTTAAGGAGTCACAGATACATTGTAATTTAAATGCAGCTAAAACAGGCTATATTTCTAATTTTATATTTTAAAAGATTTTGGTCAAAATTAGGCCTTGGAATTTCTTTTTTTTCTTTTTGCTTATGTGGTGCTGAGGAATCGAACCCAGGGCCTCATGCATGCAAGGCAAGCGCGCTACCACTGAGCCACCTTCCCAGCCCGCCTTGGAATTTCTTTTGAGCAGAAAACTACCTTTGCACTACTCTGATATGATTTCACGTCATCCTGTGTCACTAGCCAACCAATTCCTCTAGAAGCAAACCAGACTGCACAGCCAATGCTATCATCCAAAACTGTACCCAAAGGCTGAACTAAGTGACGTATTTGAGTTCTTCTCAGTTTCTGTAGTTCTTCCAGAGAAACATTAATTTCAATAAAATTCCAAATTCGAGAAGGATTAACAGTCTGTAGTTCCTTTAGTCCAGCTCTTCCTGTAATCCTATCTGGTACATTGTAAGAACTATCATCATTGTTAGAGACTCCTTCAGAGAGTACTTCACAGAGATATTTGGTTTTACTCCTTTCTTCATGAAAACTAGTTGGTTTGTTCTTTTCCTTAGTCATAAAAGCCACATTGAGGAGATCAATTGACTCATCTATAGGAATATGACGATCAGCAAGGGTTGCAATCACCATGGAATCAATGCCTCCAGAAAACAGTACAGCAACATTTGCTTTCCTATTACTAGTTTGCAAAACTTCTTTTGGTGCCAGATTTTTGTCTCTGGCTAAATACAAGACACGTCTTTTGACTGCAATACTCAAGACATCAATGAATTGTTGAACTACTTTTTTCATGTGTTGATCTGTAAGAAAGACCTTAAGTGTATCTCTTGTAGGTGAAATGCTGGAATTGTTCTTGCACTGCATTTCCACTTCAGCTTCAGGTAACATCATATTTAAGGGGACAATGGGATTTTCAAGATAGAGTCTGGCTTCATTTACTACCACTGATACAAATGTTGGTAACTCTGCTGAAATTTGAGTCAGGCTATTAACATATTTTTCCATAACATTCTCTTCAGAAATATATTTCCAAGGATACAATTTTAAAATCACACACCCAGAAATGGCAGTAGATTTGAGATCAATTTTGAAAATTCCAGATGCTGGAACCTCTTGCCACTGATTTGCTACTCCAGATGTTTGGGTGCCAACTGAAGAGAGGCAGAAATTCTTGCCCATATTGCTAAAATGCCAAAGTAAGCTCCGGCGACCAAAAAAGTCCCTACCAAACCATAAGTAATGACTAGAGGCTTGATAATATATAAAAGACCAAGGACCTTGGACTTCTGAGAAGAGTGACAAGATATCAGATTCATTCTCAGAAGCACAAAGTTTATTAAACATAATTTGAGTATCATTCTCTTCAGCTTCAACCTTTATTCCACTGAAGACTTCTCCATTCCACAGGAATACATTGCCTCTTTCATCTTCCATTGGCTGAACAGTCAAAATGCCTCTCAAGTGAAGGACATGACCAGAGAATAAACACTGGTAGTCAGCATCAGATTTTAACAACTGTTTACCACTATTGGGTCCCCGTCGCTTAAGATTATAGAGTAAATCTTCTTTCAAATCTTTACTAAAATGCTCAGCAGAAAAGCTTACAGAACAACAAATGCCACACATTGTTATGTGAAACGAGGGTGACTATTTCTTGATTTGGGTCTTCTCCAAGTTTTCTATTTCTTGGTATTCTTTTTTTAGTTCGTCCAAGATATCTGTGGAAGGGAGAAAGAAAAAAAATGTAAGTAAAACAAAAATTTGTGAACTTTTTCTCAGTAAATCATAGGACAATATAGTATATATATAAAATCATAGCATATGAATATGTACATGTATTACTAGTGTCAATAATAATCTACAATTGACTGACAAAATTAATCGTTTAGAGATAATTTCCATTCATTGAGTACTTACTTCTGTGCAGACACTTGGCCAAGCTCTTTACCTACAATCTTTAAATCTTACAAGATCTCAATCTATTTCACTGTCACAAAGTAGAAAATGAAATGACTTTTTCCCCCTACTTCTGTCAAACTCTTAATCACATTATTATTGCTCTCTAACAGATTCTTTTAATAGCAGACTTATCTTTGAAAGTCTGAACTTGAAGAAAATCACTGCACTAATTTCAGATATATAAACATTCAGATACACTTCAACCGAGGTAAAACTATGAATTTCCACAGAAAGATTTTCTATCCTATTCCATATATAATACTTACTTTTTCTTTCAGAAAGCATTTCTGTTCGGTCTGCAAGAAAGAATATGTTGCTGTTTTGTTGTTGCCTATATACTTTCTGCAAAAGATAATTTAGGCTAATATCAGGATTTGATCTAAGAAGTAGCATATGTCAAAACTCTCCTATTATTCTTAGTTCTTGACTCCTGGAATGTATGTCCAGAATATGTTCAGTAAATACATAGAAATAAAAAAAGATCAACCATTATTCTACCTCTCAGAAACTGCTACAAGGTAGCACCATGGTAAAACTCATTCTTCCCTCTTCACATAATATTATTTTAAACAATAAAAAAAAATCTACCACCAGGTGCAGGTAGTTGATGCCTGTAAATCCTAGCTACTCAGGTGTCTGAGATTTGAAGATTCAAAGCCAGCCAGAGCAGTAAATTCTGTGAGACTCTATAATAACCAAAAAGAAGTGGAGCTCTGGCTCAAGTGGTAGAGCAGGAGCCTTGAGCAAAAAATCTCAGGGTCATTGCCTAGGCCCTGAGTTCAAGCCCTAGAAACAGAACACAAACACAAAGTCTATCAACCTAAAAGCTTGTAATTTACTTTTATAGATGAGCAATGTACTTAGAATATTTTCCTTATTAATAGATTCTTTTACATTACTGCATAAACAGAGCCTACTCTGACCTCAAAATTTTAGGCATTTTGAGAATTACCAATTCTTCACTATTGTAAACTGATTTTTTGATGAATAACTTTGTAAGTAAATTTTTATACACATTCACAATTGCTTCCTTAAGTATCAATTACTATAAATAGAAATACTAGGCCAAAATGTTAATACAACTTTGGTATCTTCACCAATTTGCCCTTTGGAAAAAAATCTCAGTAATTTTGCTTATCTTCTAACATAAATATCTAACATAAATATCTAAACTTTGTTAACCAGATAATTTAAAAAGGTTTTAATGAACCTTTTAATTTCTTTCTGAAGTTTATTTTATATTGGTAGTCCTGGGGCTTGAACTCAGGGCTTGGGCACTGTCCCTGAACTACTTTTGCTCAAGGCTGGCATTCTACAACTTGAGCCACAGCACCACTTCCAGCTTTTTCTATTTATGTGGTACTGAGAAACTGAACCCAGAAGCATGCTACGCAAGCACCTACCAAGACACATTCCCAGTCTCTTACTGAACTTTAAAATGTAGTTTTCTCAGTAAAGCTACACATGAAGCAGAGGCACGCTTATTTATGAATATATTGATAGAAATATCACTAAATAAGCACTAAAGTTTACCTAAATTCTGGGAACAAGGTGAAAGAAAATCTTTTCGATCAATATTATGCAAATCACTTAAAGGAATAGTTTCACTTCACTTTCATTTATTTCAAAACAAAACCATCAAAATCAAGTATTAAATAGTATCATTAGAATTACAGCTACCAAATAATAAAGTACAATAAGCAACATTTGTTTCAAAGATTATGTCAATGGTAGACAGTAGGGAAAGACATCTTCAACTGAGAGATTTAGTTACATAATAAGCAACTGAACACAAAAATGTGATTCAAGTTGTAGAGTGCCTTCCTTGGTTAAAAAAGCCAAATGATAGCTTGGAGCCCTGAGTTCTTGTCCCAGTATTGACATACAAAACAAACAAAAAAGAACCCCCAAATTAGGACGTTTCACTTTTCCAATTGAATAACCAAGGTGCTGAAATCTACTGAATTGTGACATACACGATCTAATTCTAATACCTTTAACAGTTTAATATAAATAACCAGGCCTCCCACATACTTCAGAATTTCTCTAATGACTTACCCTATTCTTCTTCAGGTTAGAAAGTTCATCCACAACAATTTTTTGTTCTTTAATCTATTGAGATAAAGAAAAACTCCTTAAATCAGAAGGTTTCAAAGCTCCTTTTACTGTTACTTTTAAATTAGAGACAGGCCTAAATGGGCAACCTAAGAATCTACCTATTTTCAAAAGACACAGACAGACCGACTGACTGACAGACAGATACACACACACACACACACACACACACACACACACACACACACACACACACACACACACACACACGCACACGGCTGTCAGTGACGCTGCTGGGCCTGCTTACTAGGTGGCGGGGGGTGGGAGGGTGATGAGGTGAGGCAGGCGGTTTAAAAAGAAAAAAAAGGGTTAAAAGCAGAGCTGGCCCCAAGCCACTTGGGTCTAACCCCGGGCACGCTTCTGAGCCTCCTTCAGCGCAACTAGTTTCCCAGAGAAGGGAAAGCAGCAGGGCCGAGCGGGGGTGCGGCCCGGCTCCACGCGCCAGGCCCCGGCTTTCCGCCTTCCGGTGGCTTTTCCCACTCACCCTGCTGCTAAGATCCTCCTTCTGTGCGGTGGAGCGATCGCTGGAGACGAGCGCAGCGCCGTCGTCGCGGGCCGCCCCGCCGCCGGGCATCTCCACACCCAGCAAAATCAAGACCGACGGCGCACAGTGAGGCTCCCCGCGCGCGTCCTCCGCAAGGCTCCCCCACTCCGCCCCCTTCCCAAGAGTCCGCGAGCCTACTGGACGCCTGCGCAGACCGGCTCTGGCCGCCGCAATGCTACTGCACATGCGTACTGCTGCTCAGGGCAAGAGAGCTCGGGTAGTTGCAGTGGCGGGATCTGAGAGGCGTCCTCTGGCGGAGCGGATGTAGAAGTTCTTGGGGTTTTTCTCAAAGCCTAACAACCAAGTAAACGACGATGTTGCAAGCGCCTCGTAGGGGTAAATGTGGGGAATAGTAGCAAAGTACCCCTATTATCTGGGCAAAGTCGGAAACTGAGGCAGGGATGTCACACGTGCAGTCACTTTACCACGTGTCCAGGATGAAAAATAGACGTAAATGCGGACCCCAGCCGAGTGGAAAGTGTTGAAGCACATACCCCAGGCAGTATGGGCAATTTCTGTGAATTTAAAAAGTCCTGAACTTTGGAAGTACCCAAAAGAGATTACTGGAAAGCCAGGTGCTGGTTTTGCTTTGTCCTGGAATGATGAGGCTACTTCACCACGCAGTCTAGGGGGGTTAGATGTAGAGAGAGGACGAAGGTAAGTTTGTGGACTTACCGTATAGAGATGCCTGCAACTTCTATGGGGTAGAACCTCTACATTTACAGTTGGTAATTTATTCTGTAAGGCATTAATCAGTTCTGCGTCTAACATCGCCGTCTTAACAATTCCTTATTAAAATACTGCTTAACTATTTTTTTTTGTTTGTTTTTAACTTGGTGACCTGGAGTTTGAACTCAGGGTTTTTACACTTGCTATGCTGGAGCTCTACCGCCTGAGCCATTCCCCCAGCCCTTTTTGCTCTGGGATCTGATGATCTCAGTCCGAAGCCAGCCCAAGTAGAAAAGTCCACAAGACTCTTTGCTCCAATTAAACATCAAAAAGCTGCAAGCGGAGCTGTGGCTTGAGTAGTAGAACACTAACCTTGAGCACAAAATCTCAAAGACGGTGCCCAGGTCCTGGGTTCAAGCCCCAGGACCTAATCACACACACACACACACACACACACACACACACACACACACACACACACACACACACACACACACACACACACACACAATAATAGCTCTTTGAGATCCAGTTAATCTCTACAGACACGGTTGAAAACTATAAGATCTTTCTTTCCCAGTGTTGTAGCCAGAAAACACAGTTCTCAAAAATTTAGTGTACAGTTGAAATACCCAGCTATATACCCAAGTTCCATTACCAGAAGTTATAGATTTTCAAGAAGCCTGTGTTTTGGAGATTATTCTGGAAGTGGAGAAGAGGCATATGGTCATTGGATTACATTTTGAAAAATATACCACTCCCATTTGCTTCCAAGCATTAGCTTTTCATTTTAGTAGGCATTTGGTGTCCCCTCTTAAAACTTTCAAACACATACAAAAACAGAAAGAGGATAATGAATATATTCTCAGCTCAGCTTCAATAATTATCAATTATTGGATTATTTCATAGATATCTCCACCTAGTTTTCCTCTCCCTCAATCCTCAAAATTCACCCAAGCACCTCATTGTGTCTTTAAAAATTAATTATGCATTTAAAAAATAAGGAATTTTTATAAAATACAATAATGTTATGTTATTTAACATAAATATATAGTGACACAATAATTAAAATTATAACTATAATAATTATGCTAAAATTATAATGTATTAATATGTCAAAATTATATTCCATATTTTCTTGGTTATCTCAGATTATTTTACGTGGTACTTAACTCTTTAAATAGGTAGGGCTTCTCCATCCCTAATACCTTCTTTAATTTCTTATTTCACTTTCATAATGTATTTGATAAGTAACAAGATTATTTTACAGAATTTAAGAATGCCTTCTATATTTCTTTAAAATAGTTAAAAGTTAGAGGTTTAGGGCTGGGAAGGTGGCTCAGTGGTAGAGCTCTTGCCTTGCATGCCTGAGGCTCTGGGTTCGATTCCTCAGCACCACATAAGCAAAAACAAAAAAGCCTGAAGTGGCGCTGTGGCTCAAGTGGTAGAGCGCTAGCCTTGAGCTGAAGAGCTGAGGGACAGCGCCCAGGCCCAGAGTTCAGGCCCCACGACTGGACCCAAAAAAAAAAAAAAAGTTAGAGGTTTAGATTCAGAATTGACTTTTCTTTTTAATTAAAAGAAAAGCTTTGAGAATTTTTTTTCTTTTTCTTTTTTTCTCTTTCTTTTGGTTGTGGGCCCTGAACTCTGGGCCTGTGTTCTGTCCCTCAACTCTTCAGCTCAAGGCTAGCGCTCTACCACTTGAGCCAGAGTGCCACTTCCAGCTTTTTCTGCTGGAAAACCCAGGACCTCAAGCATGCAAGGCAAGCACTCTACCACTGAGCCACCTTCCCAGCCCTGGGAAAATTTTTGAGAATGGTTTTAAAGCATATTTGTAGAAGTCAAAGTGGTTGGGTTTTTGTTTTGGGTTTTTTTTTTTGGTCGTTTTGTTTTTGCTTGTTTCTTTTCTACAGTACTATGGATTGAGCTCATGCTCTTGTATTTGATAATCAGGTACTCTACCACTTGAGCGTATGCACACCTGTGGTCCTTTTTAGCTAGCTGTGTACCAACATGTTGGCCAAAACTTATGTTTTAGATTAACAATAGCATTTAACAAATTTTTATTAAAAATTTCAGTGTGTGTGTGTGTGTGTGTGTGTGTGTGTGTGTGTGTGTGTGTGTGTGTGTGTGTGTGTGTGTGTGTGTGTGTGTGTGTGTGTGTGCTGGTCCTGGATTGCCCCTGAGCTTTTGTGCTCAAAGCTAGTGCTCTACCATTTGAGCTACAGTCCCACTTCTGGCTTAGAGCTTAGACTTTTCTGCCCATGTTGGCTTCAAACTGCAGTCCTCATATCTCTGCTCTCTGAATAGCAAGGATTACAAGGGTGAACCACCAACACACAGATAAAAATGTTCACATTTTAGTTATGAAATATGCTCATCTATTAATTAACAGAAACTTTAACCACTTTTTTCACATGATTAAAATATGTGGCTTAGAATTTTAGAATTAAGGGACCTTAGCCCTTTCATAGTTATGGTCAACTTAAATTACGAATAGAAGGAAATATGATGAAAGTACTTGTTTTTATTTAGAACGCAAGCAAAGTTCATATGATATTAAAATTATAAAATTTAATCCTTCTGGGCTAGGAAGTTGGCTCAGTGGTAGAGTGCTTGCCTCCCATGCATGAGGCCCTAGGTTTGATTCCTCACCACCACATAAGCAGAAAAAAGCCGGAAGTGGTGCTGTGGTTCAAGTGGTAGAGCACTAGCTTTGAGCTGAAGAGCTGAGGGATAGCACCAGGCCCAGAGTTCAGCCCCCACAACTGAAATCCTTCCAGTAACTACTACCTAGCAAAATACCTATTGAATACCTATTATTAGGTACTCAAATACTTGTTGAATTTCACTAAAACCAGTTTTTCAGCCATTGAAAACTATTTCATAGCCAGGCACTGGTGGCCCACACCTGTAATCCTAGTTACTCCGTAGATTGAAATCTGAGGATTGCAGTTTGAAGACAGCCTGGGAAGAAGTCTGTGAGAATCTCCAATTAACTACTAAAAAGCCAGAAATCAAGCTGTGGTTCAAGCAGTAGGGTATTAACCTTGAGTAAAAGAGCTTAGTGACAGTGCCAGGTGCTGAGTTCAAGCCCCAGGACCAGCACACACAGACACAGACACACTTTATAATTTTGGCCATGGATTCTCTGAGAAAATGCCAATGAGCAAGTGAATAGTCCTAGAACCTGGTAGAACTTCTGAACTAATAAGCTACATGACTTTGGACAGACCATTGCATTTTGGAGCAGTACTTATCTATGACAGTATATTCTTAATATCCTCCAAGAATAATCCACTTTTTTGGTAGGTGAATTCTTTTCTTTATCAATAGTAGATGAACTTAGGAATTTTCAAAGGTCTGAAATGTAACCTAACCAAACTTAATAACATTATACCATTTGTCAGAAACATCCTATCCTGTTCTGTAAACTTATAAGAAATTAAAAAATGTGACTTACATATTTAAAATTTCTTACCTTACTCATGTAACTGTAACCCCTTTGCACAGTATCTTTACAATAAAAATATATATTAAATTTTTTTCAGTAGCTACATTGCAAAGTAAGCAGAAACACATAAAATTAGTTTAAATAATATGTTTTATTGAACCCAACATATTCAAAATACTATTTCACCATGTAATAAATATAAAAATCATGAGATATTTTCACATTTTAAATTCTGTCTTCAAAATTTGCTATGTATTTTACACTTATGGCACATCTCAATTCAGACTTACTGTATTTCAAAGGCCTATTACCATATAGGCTATCAGGCAACTACTAAGTCAATCAGTTCTAGGCCCGCTGACCCAGTAAACTAATAAAATGGAGATCTGTCATTCTTGTATGAAATCTAACTTCATGGTCAAATAAACTTTAAGATGTTTTTCACATACATCAGTAGAATTGAAATTTTTCTTTTTTGATTTGTAAAATGAGTACATTGGATAAGATGATTAATACAAAGTAATCCATTTCTAGTGTTAACAGTGTTAACAGTATAGTTTTATAACAGTGCTTTGCAAAACATACAATGTTGTATGTGGTATTTAGGTTTATATGTATCTACTGTCTCATTCCATCAAAGCTTCAAGGGAAAAAACTATGGAGAACAAAGGGGAAATTAAAGAAAACAGGAGAGAAAAGGGAGACAAGGAATGAAGAAAGGGAAGAATAAGTGGATGAAAAACTGATGGAAGAAAGTAAAAGCATGGGAGGAAAGAAGAGAAATAACAAAGATCAAACCTCAGAAACGTCAGTCTTCATTAGGTTAATAGTTAAATTATGCTGTCACCTGAACCGTCAAACAGAGAAGTGAGGTATTTAATGCAATGCTCTTTATGTTTTAAAAGAGCATTTTTTTCACAAAGTACATTTTAAAAGTAAATCATGTCCCAAGAACCCCTTAGACATTGGACTTCTTTATGTGTGGCACGGACCTAATAGTAAGCTTGGGCTTTGTGATCACAGATGTGTAAACTATAAAGTTCACCTTATCATGAGAGTAACAGCAAAAATATGCAATTTGCTCCTTGAATTGTTTTGATCAATGACATTTAAAATATTGTGATATTCATTTGTATATTTCACTTTAAAATTTAAGTTAAATTTCTTAGTAAGTTGGTTAAAAGATACTTTTCATTGAAGTTCCCTTTGTGTGTGTGTGTATGTGTGTGTATGTGTGTGTGTGTGTGTGTGTGTGTGTGTGTGTGTGTGTGTTTTAGAACAAAGTGGGTTGAATTGGCAGATAAACCTCTAAAGGGGAGGACAAACATGGGACATACCTACCATGATCTATAATAAGAATTTCCAGTGCAGTGTTCATGTCATCTGAACTAAAATTCTAGCCTGGTACATACATAATTGTATGTATTGGGATGTATGCCACCGTGAATAGATAGCCACAGAGATGTCTATACTCCCAGCATATAGTAGGTAATATCATTCATCTTCGGTGACTTCCATGATTGCTTATATTCTGAAAACTCACAATTTGTAAATTTATCCTAGTTCTCTCTTTTGAGTCTCAAGCCCAAGTTTTACTCAAGATCTCTACTAGGTTAACTCACAGGTGTTACGTTTCTCATTTAGGTTTTATAAAGGATTCTATTAGAATATATTGCTTTACAAGGATGTTTCATTTTCATGTTTCCATAATTGTATACAATTTCCCCTGAATCAACTTACCCTCTTTGTTATTCTTCTTTCCTCTTTCTTAAAACAATTACATCAGGTTTAATTGTCCTATTTTCACACACACACACACACACACACACACACACACACACACATACACAAACACACACACAATACTTAACCATATTCACCTTCTTTTCCCTCTATGTTCACCCACCCTCTTCCCACTAGTTTCCATTCCCAACAGAACATCTCATGTTCTTTAGTGTTTAACTTACATACATTTTCATGCTAAGTGTGAACCAGTCACTGAACCTATCATTTTCCCACTGAAAATGGAAGCTCTCTTTCAGGTTCCCTTATCAGTAAACAGCATAAGCATCAACTCAGTTAAATATGAAATGTTGATTTTTTTTATGTTTCTCATCTTTTGCCTATGGAACACAGGGTCTTCTGAGTTTACTAAAATGGATATCTTGAGTATACTGGCCTTTTCTCATCTCTGCTGCCATTATTCTACTCTTTAATTCTTTTGACTATTGGAACAGCCTGTTTTCTCTCTTCTCACTCAGGCATCTCTACACTCCAGCACCATGGGAACCTTTAAGCATGTAAGTCTTCACTGTAGCACCTTGCTTAAAACAGTCCATACTTCAGTGCTCTTGAAGTAAATGCTGAACATTCTTACTTGATCCTACATGGTTCTCACTTGTACTATTTTTTCCCTTCACTTAGAAATTCCAGGTCTTTTTGAGTTCTTTTGATTTCTCATATTCCTCAAGCTCTTTCCATCTCAGTCTCTGTTGCAATATGCTCTCCATTCTGGTCCAGACACAAATTTAATTCCAATTCAATTTTTAGGTTTTATCCCAAATACCACTTGCTCCTACATGCCTTTTCTGAATAGAGTAGGTTTTACATATGCTATAGCTCCCTGTATTTCTTCTTGGTCGATATCATGTTTGTAATATGGCCTTATGTTTATCTTTCCAAGAAGATTTGTAATATTTTGTTAATTCATTGACATATCCATAGTAATTAGCACAGGAGCTGCTAGATAGAAGACATTCAACAATAAATATTACTTGAAACATTGGAGAAATGGATAATTATGTGCCCATCTTTGTTTAATTAGTAGTTGGCTATTGCCTTTAATGTCTTTCAGCCTATAGATTTTATAACTTCATTGCATTCTCAAATATTTTTACATGTTACTGTGACTCATAAAACAGTTGAGAATTATTGTCTTTGCCACATGAGCATCAACTGTCTAAAACATGATATTGAAAAAGTAAAATAAAAGAGCACATTATCCATAAAATAAGTGTCTAGCATTGACATGGGTATGTGTGTGTGTGTGTGTGTGTGTGTGTGTGTGTGTGTGTGTGTGTGTGATTGTAGCATGCACGTGCCTGCACGAATACAGGTTCTGTGGCTTGAACTCAGGACCTGAGCACTGTCTTTGAGCTTTCTGCTCAAATTGAACACTTTCTTTTAGGCCACAGCTCAACTTCCAGCTTTTTGTTACTTTATTGGAGATAAAAGTCTCATGGACATTCCTGTCTGAGCTGGCTAGAAACTGTGATCCTCAGATAGCAGAAGTAGCTAGGATTACAGTGTGAGCCACCAGTTCCAGGTGACACAGGAATTTTTTAATGATATAATCATTAAATCAAAGAGTTATTTCAGAGCTGGAAGGAATCTTTACAATTACCCGTTCATTTTATTTTAATCTTAATTACTTTGGCTCAAATAAAATACAATTCTTGGAGATGGTATGTTTTAAAATTTCTGTAAGTAATTCTAATAAATACCCACAAAAGAAAATTACTAGAGATCTGGTCCACTCTCCCTTTCAAAAGCTTGTAAGTGGCAAAATTAAAGTTGTGAGATTTTGTGTAGATAGTCCAATATAAAATAGCTACTTTGTATATTAGTGGTATAGTAGTATAATTCCCTATATTAATAGCTAGAAAATAGGAATTGGTAAGGAAGAATGCTGCTAATTCTCTAAAATAGTCTCTTTTCCCAATATACTTAAATTTACACTGGAGACTAAACCTGAATATCTTACTGGATCACTTGGTAAAATATTGGCCACTGACTTACATTAGTATGCCCTTGGTCATCTTCTCATAAGAATCACCTAGGATGAATGTTAGTTACTCTAGCTCCTAGGCCTTTTTGAACATTCTAATTAGATTCCTGTAGGTTTGGAGCAAGGCCTAGGTGCTGGAATGTTTCATAGGCTTGCTAGTGATCTTATCTTTAGTTATGTTTGGGAATCATTGGATTAGATGATGTCATAATTTCCATCTTCAAAGATGCCAGTACAAAAAGGCCATTAAGAGCCGACATCAGCATAGTGATTTGTGTGTACACCCAAGGAAGAAAGTCAATGCCAAAGACCATGGTGCAGGAGTAAGGCAAGGTGTGCTGATAAGAAAAAGAGACTAAGGACTTGAAAGCTAAGTGTCAGTACAGGGACCTAGTTGGAAATGAGTTGACAAAAAGCAGGTGTACTGGTGGTGCTATTTCCAAGTAGCAGTGAATATGAGGTAACCTCATATTGGATAGCACCCAAGATATAAAGATAATATCAGAGAAAGGAACATTTTTCTTTGAAGTATTCCACCTATTCCTAGCAGCAGCTGGACAATGCAGTCCATATATAAGGATGCATTGAGGACATTCTTTGGCACATTCATAAGCATTAAGGTATAGTACTAGCATGCAACAGGGCATTATAATGATGATCCATTTGAGAAACATGAGACTCCAGAAGACACCAGAGAATTTAAAGTAAGATACAGGTGGTATGAGATAGACTATAAGGACTGTAACATCTTAAAATAGAAGGGCTTTGGTGAGGCAAATGCTTTGTGAGAATGCGTTGTTCAGAAGCTTCAGCTAATCTGGGCCTGAAAGAGGTGCCAGGATTTTAACTAAGAGACCCAGAAAAGGAAGACATATGGCTGAGAAGCTCAGAGAAACAGGCGTTCATTCAGCAAATATGTAGATAGTGAAGAGTTGCAGGGGCAGGAATTTACTAATTGTAGAAGAATGACCTGTTGGCAGGATGCTGTAGGAACAAGATTTGCATACAGAGAGGGACATTCTATGACATGGAAGAGCTTTGGTGAAGGCCAGAGATAAGTTGTTTGTAGAAACAAAAGAAAACTGAGTGAGAGAACATCCCTCTTCCCAAGAGGGAAGACTTAAGATGGTCCCTTATCCATTTTAAATCATATGACTGACCATATTTTCATGATAATGATATTTTGCCTATTAACCCATCCCAGGTAGGATGTACCAAAACTTGCCTTGAATAATCATGTTGTGGTTTAAAGCTCATGGGCATAAAATGAAGACTTCTGAGGTCATCTCAAAACTCTGGAGAGGTAAGAATTACTCACTATTATCCTCTGTGGGTCCTACACCCTCTGCCTAAAGGTAGAGAGAAACCAAAGGAAGGCATGTAAACAACCATCACTTATATTAGAGACTTGGTAATTAAGTCAAAAGTATGGAATCAGCTGAACCTGGGGAAGTTGGGTCACCTTGGAAAGGTGGTAATATATCTGAATTTCAGTTTTTTTATATGTAAAATAGAAGATATGCAATTAGCACGCTTGTTAGATTATTTTAATGAATCAGTAGTTATTTGTAAAAAGGACAGTTCAATGCAGTGCCTATCAACCAGGGATGATTTTGCTTCTGACTCATGTTTGTTATGACTGGGAAAATGCTACTGAGATCTGATGGGTAGAGGCTGTGAAAATACTAAACATCTTACAATGTGCTGACAGCCCTCCACTACAAAGAAATCAATATATCAAATGTCAGTTGTGTTAAGGTTAGTTGACTGGTTTAGAGTAGGACACGCAAGATAGCTAAGATTTGTAGAGCACTTAATATGTATCATATGATTCTAAATGGACAGCATTTATTTTCCTCTTTACCGTATGAGCAGGTATGTGTATTCAGACAGTCTGATCTAGAGAGATACTTTTGTGGTTGGTAGTGGTGCTGTTGGGGTTGGAACTCAGGGCCTCATAATGGCTAGGCAGATTTTGTACCATTCAGCTATGCGTTCAGACCTTATTTGAGCTAGTTTGTTTTTTTTTTTAAGATTTAATCTAGCTTCCTGCCCAGCAACATGCCTGGATCATCCCTTGCTTATTTTAAGCTTCCTGTCAGAGCTGGAATGGCAGATGCATATCACAATGCCCACCTTCTCTCAACTCAAATGGAATCTCATGTTTTTCTTTCCCATGCTGTCCTGGAACTGTGATCATTTTAATCTAGGCTTCATGTATGACAGGCTCATGCCACTGCAGCCTGTATTAGGTTAAAAAGGACTTCATGCCAGGCTGACTCTTGTATTCCTTGATACTTAGGAGGCTGATATTTGAGGATCAATGTTGAAAGCCAGCGTGGACAAACAATTCCATGAAACTGTTTTCTGCAATTAACCACAAAAAGGTCAGAGGTAGAGATGTGGCCCAAGTGGTAGAGTACCAGCCTTGAGGAAAATGTCAAGCAAGAGCGCAAGCCCCTGAGTTCAAGCTCCAGTGTAAGCACACACAAAAAAGAAGAGTTTCACGAATTTTACTACTTGGCCTCAGCTTGAGTGAAGTACCTGGAGGCAATAGCCACCAGTTACCATGTGAGAGAGACATTTTGAACCACCTCATTATATTAATACAATATGTAGATATTGCTATTATTACTGTCATGTAAATGGATGAAAATTTATGAACCCATTCATTGACAAATAAACTGCCTAAATGAGCCAGTTCTGTTGTAGTTACACTAGTCAGGCAAATTGCAAACTGCAGTGAACATAGGCTGAGCTTATATTTATTGATTTAAACTTCTTATACTTTCATTTTCTGCAAATGGACAAGTCAAACCAAAGACTTGTTGGAACTGTCAGTCCACTTAAAGATTTCTGAATGGTAATGGAGTTTCCAAAGGATGCTACCGTTGTGATATTGATAGTTTTTGGAACAAGGGGTTAATCCATTCGCCCCAAGATTCTTGCTAAAATGCAAGAATTTGTATAAACTGGACAGTAAAACTTCACTTCTGAAGATGTCCAATCTTAATTATAATCTCAGTTAAAGTATTGGGAAGTTTTATGTCCTCACCTGGGCGGTATTCTGAAACTTTCCTCCAGTTATATTAGCTGAAAAAAAGTCTGTTATTTTCCTCCCCTCAAATCTTTGGCATTAACAAATTTAGCTTAAAGATTTTTTTAAAAAATCATCTTCAGGATCTGAAAATCTAGCTGGTTCTGATTATCTCTTAGGAAATGCTGTTATGGGTCTCCAACTTAGTTTTTGAATTCATCATAGTACAACAGTCTCCCGACTGCCTCTGGAGATCTCTAATGTACCTAAAACTAAGGTTAATGCTGATATCTATGTAAGCACTGCAATGGCATGATAGTGTGTGTGACAACCAAACTGACTACTAGTGAATAACAAACTAGACCTACAATGTGGATACTATGGACCAGAGAGTGATTCACATCTTAGGTGATACAGAATGGAATAGTTTAAGCATTCTTCATGCTACTGAGAACTGTGTTCCATTTAATCCTTATGAATTATTTCTGAGATTTTTCTGATATGTTTTGGACCGTGGCCCACCATTAATAACTAAATTCTAGAAAGTAATATTGTAAATAAAAATACTGGACTTAGAATTAGTCACTTACATTTATTATTATATTTGTAAAGAATTTTTGTGTAAGTAAAAGAGTACTCTTAAAGTACTTAATACTCAGTGGTACTATAAGAAGTACTTGGGAGAATGTAGTATAATAAGAATCTTTGAAAAGCTCTTTAGAAACTCTTTAGTGTTAGGTTAAAAGAACTTAAACCAAATAAAGAGACAAAATAAAAACAAATGAACTACTTGAGAACAATTGCAAACCAATTCACTACCACATAAGTAGAGTAAAATAATTCATTACTATGTAAATTAAAACAAAGGTAACTAGCTGCATGTGGAAGAGTGAAACTGCAAGAGAAACTGAGCTGATTGTATAGTCAGTATACAGAGTATCACCTTCTGGAATGGACAGAGGACTTGCCAAATACTTGGTGATAAGAAACAGGAGTATATGGGGTAGCATACTAAGGAGTTAAGGGCTTAACCAATAAAGCTGCACTGACTGGGACTGAATCCTGGCTCAGTGCTTTCTAGATGTGTGATCTAGGGCAAATAATTTCCAATTTCTACACTTGAACTTTCTCATTCATAAAATGAGGATAATCATAGTAGCTATGTCATAAGGTATGGATATTAAATTTTGAGTGAGTTAATATACTGAAGTGGAATACAGGCAATCTTACTCGAGTTGTAAACCCTCAAGTTATAGCAGCCTAGAATTGTCATTAGTATTATTGTGTGGTTACTATTATAAATGACACTTATGTGAGTCACTTGGTGTGAGGGAGACACCAAAGAGACTACTTGAGGTTGCAGTCAGAGAATAAATCTTTTGGAAAAAAAAGAACTTTCAATAAGGTAGTGAATAAAGGGGAATGCATGGAGCAAGTGATGAAATCCAAAAACCATTGAATTATCCAGATCACGTGAATGTTGGATATTAATGCTGAAGAGTAAGAGAGTAAAATGGGAGATAATTAAGTTGTGGCCCAAGATACTCATAATTTGGGTTATACTACTGAAAAGAACATAGGCATTATCATCTTGTTATGGGAAAAATGACAAATGGTCAGCTTATCTTTTGAAATGTTAAGTGTATACATGTCAAAGATAAATCTAAATGAAGCTCACCTATAGGTCACCAAAATATAGTCAGTAAGAAACTGGAGATGGAAGTAATGTTTTGTCATAAGCATAAAGTAGCTAAATGTGTAGTATCCCTACTCTCACCGAATTATTGACCTATATTTGGGGGCCAGAGTATGTAAGTAATTTTCACATTTTCTGATTCTATGTTGATGTATTTTCTGACTTTTTTCTTGGCTTCATTTTTTTTGAGACAAGGTCTCTCTAGGTAGCACAGGCTGCCCTTGGACTCATGGCCCCGTTGCTTTAGCCACCTAGTGCTGGGATTATAGGAATGATCACCATGCTTGGCACTAATTCCTGGTTATATATTTGTGGGGGGGGGGGGGATTAAACTCAAGGCCTAGGCACTGAGCTTTTTTGCTCAAGACTAGCACTCCACCATTTGATCCACAGCTCCACTTTCAGCTTTTTGGTGGGTAATTGCAGGTAAGAATCTCATGAACTTTTCTACCTGAGCTGGCTTTGAACTGAGATCCTCAGATTTCAGCCTCCTAAGTAATGAGGATTACAGGCGTTAGCCACTCTGCCTGGCCATTTCCTGTTTGTAATCTATCTTATTCTGTTTTTTGTTTTTGTGCCCAAGCTGCCATTGAACTCTAGGTCTTCCTGCCTTAGCTGCTCCAAGTACTATAGGTTTGTATTAACATGATTTGTTAAACTATCCTACTTGTGTATGCAAACCCTAAAATGTTACAAAGGTTGGTAATCTGGTTGCTAAGTAGTCTAGTGATTCTTTCCATAGTCATCATCCATTTTTATCAGCATTACTACTTTAATGCTCATTAATAATTCATCAAAATGTTTCTGAGATTGACTATGTTATCTAATTATTTTAGCAGGGTTCAAATTGCTATTGATCAATTATAGAACACAAAACCCAGCCCTCCACTTTTCCTGGGATTGATAGTTCCCTTAGGTCATAGTACAATGTTTTATAGTTCCCTTTAGAAGTTGTGCGTTCCTACAAGCTGACTAGTGAAACAGTCATAGCTACATAAGAGCTCATTATAACTTCCAATGGCATTATAGTAACTTGTAAAATAATAGTTTCTTGATATAAAAGAGTTAGGTCAGAGTTTTAACCTAAGTACTATTGACATTTGCGGCCAGTAATTCTTTGTTGTGGTGGATGTTCTATGCTTTGTAGATGTTTTGCTGCATTCCTGGCCTTTACCCACTAGGTGCCAGTAGCAGCCCCAACTTCCAAGTTTGGGCAACTCAAAATAGTTGTAGACATTACCAAATGACTCATAAGGATCAAAATTATTCCCAGTTAGAGCTATTTGCATAACAATTCCTAGTTAGTTATTCCCATTGTTAATACTGAATGTATTTAAAGATTTTAAAGCCATATGAGATAGAGCATACTACATACATGGTTTACTTGTTTAGCTTTGTATTCTTTTGAAAATGTTATGGTGGTGCCAACTGTAATCTCAACACTTGGAAGATAAAGGAAGAAGAATTACAGGTCTGGGTTATAATAGTGAGTTTAAGGCTATACAGGAAGTTTGTTTTGTCTCAAAACAATCAAGCAACAAAATAATCTAAGAACAACGCCAATAAAAAAATAAGCCACTTACTTCATATACAGAATAGTACATGGGAGAAAGTACACTGTAGATTTGTTTTTGAATATCTCGGGTAGTAGTGTTTCATTGAATGTAAGCAAGCATTTAAAATCTATTCAACTGAGATTTATTAACAGCAGTTTGGTACTGTTGCTACCCACTGATGGTACAAAAATGATAAAAATGTTCCTTATTTTCAAAAACCTTCCATCCAATGGAGAAGGCAGATAAAGAAACAATTATAGCACATTGTAATAAATATTATAGCCAACACATGGAAATAAAGGAGCGCAGAGGATAGATAACTCTTCCTAAGGAAATGCAGGAAAGCTTTTCAGGAAAAAAGTTGAAATGAAACTAGAAATATAGAAGGTGAACAACAGCCTTCAGGTAGAGGGCATGGCCTCTACAGGGAGGCAAAGGCATGGTTTTTAAAGGAGACGAGGCAGGTGTGGTTTAGGGGAGTGAAGACGAGAGAAACTGGGTGAAGCTCCACTGCTGTAGAGCTTCATGCCTGGTTGTTGTCTCTGTACATTTTAGGCCATGGGAAGTCCTTGAAAAAAATTATAAGTGAGAACTGACTGGATAGTGAGATGTTTATTTGACAGTTGTGTTTACTATTGATGTCTCTTAACTATACAATTGTATATAGTTGTTGTTTTAAATGTATGTCAGCCAGGTGCCAGTGGCTTATGCCTATCATCCTAGCTTCTCAGAAGTCTGATGTTTCAAAAGTAGCCCAAGCAGAAAAGTTTGATAGACTTTAATTAATGACAAAATGCGGGACTGAAAGGGTGGCCTAAGTGTAGAGCATTAGCCTTGAGTGAAAAGCTTCAGTGCCCATATCACCCAAACAATATCTAGAATGAGTAGGTCTTTGGACTATGAAGGTAGAAAGAGAACCAAATAAAACCTCAAGGAGCCTACAATTTACTAGGGAGGAAAGCCTGGTGTGTCCGTGCATAATGAAGAGTCAGCAGCCAAAGGAGAGGTGATTAATTCTGCCTGAGAGTCATGAGTCTAGGAAGGCTTCACAGGATACCATTCATTGGCTTTTGCCAGCTGGTCAAAAGCTGGGTGATGCCACCTTAATGGAAGAGTTGCCCTTTGTGTTGTTTTGTAAAATAAGTGTCACTTCACTCGAAATGTCTAGACTGTGGATGAATATAAATGTGTATTCAGCTTTTCATTCAAATGTAAGCTTTTCCTTAGTGATTTTTCTGAGTATCTCCTTCTTCCTTTCATTTTTATGTTACTTTTATCACCTTACAACAACATATGATATATATGTTAATTTCTGTTTTCTCCTTTTGGAACATAAGACTGTGGCAGAGATTTACATCTGTCTAGTCTGTTCCAGTATTCCCAAATGCCTACTACAGAATCTGACATATAATAGATTTCAATAAATGATAGTTAAAAGAATTATAATTAAATATGTTGGATTGACCCACAGTTTAAAATTAATCATATCAAGGCCAGGCGCTGGTGGCTCAATCCTGTAATTCTAGCTACTCAGGAGGCTGAGATCTGAGGATCATGGTTCAAAGCTAGCCTGGACAGGGAAGTCCATGAAACACTTATCTCCAATAAACCACCAGAAAACCGGAAGTGGTACTGTGGCTCAAGTGGCAGAGTGCACCTTGAGCTGAAGAGCTCAGGGACAGCACCCAGGCCCCAGAGTTCAAACCCCACAACCAAAAAAACAGTTCATATCAGAAGCTATTAATAATTACTCTTGAAATTACTCTTAAAATAAGTATTGTTTTCATTTTTAACTATATTTTCCACACAAATGGATTTCACTTTTTTCTTCTTGGATTCTTAAATTTCAAAGTACAGGTTGTTAATTGAAGCAACGAAACTCATTTTAGAAATCTCAAAAACAACAAACTAGTTTGAAATGTATATCATATATTTTTGAATATTTAATGACAACAACAAAATTACACTTTAAATAGCTTAAATTATATAAAATCACTTTGAGAACTTATCTAGAGTTTATATGTTTATTTCACCTTTATGAAAATTCTCAATATTATTTTCCTTCCTTCCCTTCCTATCATCTTTTGTTCCTTCATTCTCTCCCTTCCTGCTTTCCTCCTTTCCTTTTCTCCTTAAGCTACTAATTTTCAAATTAGTAACCCAAACAGCAGAAATTCATTCTTTCTATCAAGGAAGATGAGTCGAAATCAAACTGAGTTCACTATCCATATGCTGCTTTAAACTGAAAAGACTTACTTGGAATAGTTAGAGATGGTGCTAATTAACCAGCCTGTCACAATAGGAGCATCATCTCGTCTCAGAAATTCTTCTTTCCTGCAGGTGCTATGGTGGTATCAAGTGCTCATGGAAAGGTTAGGTGAGAAGAGAATAGCAAAGAGACAATTGATACCAATAAGCTCCTATTATTATAGTAAAATATTAACCCATCTTCAAATATAATTTTTAAATGTGCATTTTTATATTATTTTCAGAGTGTGTTGTTGTTTATTCCTTATAACAAAGCTTCACAATGTAACCTAGGTTGAACTCAATCCCCTAATTCTCCTGCCTTAGTCTCCCCAGTGCTGAGATTAAGGCATGCCTGGCTTCACAGAAACAGTTTTTAATTTTGGGGAAAACAGCTCAATAATTTTTCTACTATGAATTTCTGTTAGCGTATTTAATGTAACAGTACTCATTAACTCAAATATATTTTTGAGCTTTTACTAAGTGCTGAACATCATGTTAGACTTTAATGTCATTCTACTTTTATTACCTTTGTCAAATGGAAAGCAATTTCAAAATAGAAAGATATAATAAAATTATAGTGTAAATAAATAAAATATGGAATTCTGAACCAAGTCAAATTATCTTAATAAAATAATGTATCTTAAGGTTGGGAAGTTGGCTCAGTGGTAGAGTGCTTGCCCTGCATTCATGAGGCTCTGGCTTCGATTCCTCAGAACCACATAAGCAGAAAAAAAGTGGGAAGTGACACTGTGGCTCAAGTGGTAGGGCGCTAGCTAGCCTTGAGCTGAAGAGCTGAGGGACAGCACGCAGGCCCTGAGTTCAGCCCCCGCAACCAACAAAAAATTTTAAAAAATGTATCTTAGATTGTTTATATAAACAAAATAATGGATACCGTCCAGTTCAATTTGTATGTCTTTCTGAATTAGTGATTATTATAAAGTATGTCTATTTACTGACAATAAGAAGACATGGCAGTTCAAGAATAATGTTTAACACATTATGAATAGATATGAAGAATTAGCCTTACCACTAGAGCTGCAAAAATAGGAAAAACATATATAAATATTTTCATAAAATAAAATTCAATAGAAAATTCATGAATTGTAATTAAATGATGATATAACATGTTGCTTAAATACCTAAAAATGTAGGAAATTAGAACAGAAGGTAAGAAATATAGAATCTTAAATGAGAATATCTAACATATAATTTAGAGTTACAGATATGTAACATATCCAATCTTTTCAAGTCTATGTTTTATTCCACCTCATTAAATGTGAACTGACCTAATTCATAATACCCATCAGATTAGCCACATTATATTTTTTCAAACTCTTAAAGAATCCATGTCAGATCTTGATTTAAAACATTCTGAGAGTGCATTCATTAAAAATATAAATAAAATATAGCATATAAAAGTAGAAATAATTTACTTTTAGCAGACACATATAAGAAATGTCAAAGGAAGTGCATGTAGAAGATCTACAGTATTAGATGGAAATATGGATTTATCACTAGGAATTGTAAAACTAGTTATATGATCGTGGTGTGTAAGACTTGTTCTGTGGTAAGATAAGAGACAGGGTCCGTGCTCTAAAGGAGCTGAAAATTAGTGGGCCAGGTTTGGTACAGCAAGAGTAAGTCAGAACATATTTTATACTTTAAATGATAATGACAGAAAAAGAAACAATGAGGAGGCAACAATGCTTTATAAGAAATGTACTCGTTATCTTGCCCATGTAATTGTAACTCCTCTGTATGGTATTCTCACAATAAAAAATATATTGCTAAGATCTGCCACCATGTATAATTTTATATAATTTATCAGTCACTGACTAACATTTTATCATTTGAGAAATCTAGTCAGACTCTTTGGACCACAATATTATACAGGACTCCTTAGCCTACTCAATACATTCTCTGTGTAGAGAGTAGCTCCAGATAATTCTAGAAAATAAAAGTTCACTCTGTTTTAATTCCCCAACAAACAATGACTTTGTAAAAGTCATTTTATTATCATTTTATGATAATAAAGTTATAATGGTACAATATTTTTGGAGTTCTGCTCTATCCTTTAATTACAGCACTTAAAAAAGAGCAAAATTGAATTTCAGGATTATCTATAACTAAAGAACTGAGAAAAATTCTTTCTACTTCAGAAAATGAACAGTAACCAAAAACAACTGAATAATAGGCAATAAAAATTTTGTGGCATTAAAGAAACAACAGGATAATAAATCAAAACATTTTTAATCCAACTATTTTAATATATAACCCACCTAAGCCTTTCAGTCTTTTCTGTATAAGGAAGCCACTGTAATTTATCACCATTGCAAGTGGTAATTATGGTTTCTCACTCAAGAACACCTGACAAAGGGATTGTTTCCTCTCTGTATTAAGTGGGCATTAATATGAGCAGTCTCAAGGAGGAAACGTCATGTAGCCTAAGCCTGTTTCATGCAATCTTTTCAGACAGATTTAAGGCCAGGCTTAAGAATCCTTGAGTATCTGTGATCAAACTAGTTTCCTTTTGGACAACTTTTTGGCAAAAATCCTTGGTATCTTTGGCAAAATATGTTAACAAATGTTAAAAAATGTATATAAGATCATATTGAATGTATTTAGTTGCTATGATGCTGGACATCTGTTCTCTTTGCCTTTCCAGTGTGCATGATTCTTGTAACAGTACTGTGATTTTATACTCACCTCTAGAGTAGCTGTGGAGAAGGCTGTGGTGTACAGGAAATAGATGATACTTCCTAGTATTTGGGAGGGAAGGAATGGGTTGTATCAAGTGGATTGGAAATTGCAGGTAAGAAAATGCACTAGGAAAAGATGTGTGCAAAAAACATGCACACTTCAAAATCTCATTTAGAGCTAGCTCCTGGTTTGATACTTCATTGTGTTTCCACGTGAAACTTCATCTTACATTAGAGTCGTCTGCCTTTTCTGGTGAAAAGAAAAAAACTGTCCTGAAGATTTTACTTGAGGAAACAAACATTTGTAAGTTTCTTATAAATGACTCATATGTGAGGAAAGGAGAGAGAGGGCCAGTGAAGTGAGAATGTTATTTCTATCTTAATGTAAAAGAGTTGTGAATTTGATGTGTCAGTTTGTTGATTTATCAGTCTTATTCAAATTATAATGACCTGATTCTCCAATACATTATCAAGTTTTTCCTTCAGTTGTTTTATCAAGGAAGCTACCATTCCCTGGGAAGAAATGGCTATATAACAAAATTTGCCATTAATTCTGTTATTTCTCTTGTAGAAATGGTGTATGTTCTGTTTAAGGGCACAGATATTTTGTGATTTGAGGTAACAATCTTGACACTTTTGGTCAATACTTGCAAAACAACAAAGAATCCCAGTTGGAAAAAATTGCAGGAAGTGTTCTGACTGGCAGAAGGCAAAGAGAAATCACAACCCTGCATGGCCTGGCAAGCTTGGGGCCCTCAGTATCTGACCCAGGCAGTGACCTGAACCAGATAGTGGCCTTAATGCCGGAAAGAACTGCAGACTCATAGTGGTCAAAAACAAACACACCTGAAACAGAAAACAACTTAGTCACTGACATGTTAGATTTAGTATCAAGGGGGAGGGGGACAGTTTTATCTTTTTAACTAACTTAATAGTACATAGATATTATTATATTTTTATATGTTTTGAAAATTTCTCTATTGGGTTTTATGAAATGATGAAATATCATCTATGAGCTTATTTAATATACATTCTGTTCTCTAGATAGAAGATAAAGGGTCATGTATAACACACTCTCCTTTTTCTTTTCAGCTGGAGCCAGTAAGACCTACTTCCAGTAGTGACATGCAATCACTTTAGTTTGAAGGCCGCCATGCCTGCAGGCATATGTGAGCCCTGGTGCAAGCCCTCCTCGCCACATGCTTCCTTCCGGTTTCCCTGGCATGGAACTCATGCAAACTGCTGGCTCAGCAATGAATAGTGAGGGGGGAAAAACACTGTTGTTTGCAGCAGTGGTACTGGTCAGACACTATGCTGAAAATGAATGATACAATTTGTGAGTGGGAATTGGAGGGAAAAACTGGGAGAGAGGGAAGGAAGGGGTGACATTGTCAAAAAAGAAATGTACTCCTTATGAAACTGTAACCCCTCTGTACATCATCTTTATAATAATAAAAATACCACCCCCTATAGTTTAGTTTTCTTTTTCTTCTTTCTTTTGCTGGCACCATGTATTTGAACTGATACATTTAGACAAAGGCCTCTAAAGCTAGAAATAAAACAGTAATAAAGCAACACAGAGAATACTACGATAATACAAAATAGATGAAAAGCAATCGAAAACATTCTCTTAGGGGGCTGGGAAGGTAGCTCAGCGGTAGAGTGCATGCCTTGCAAGCATGAGGCCCTGGGTTCGATTCCTCAGCACCACATAAACAGAATAAGCCGGAAGTGGCACTGTGGCTCCAGTGGTAGAGCACTAACCTTGAGCTGAAGAGCTGAGGGACAGCGCCCAGACCCAGAGTTCAGGCCCCATGACCGAAAAAAAAAAAAAAAAAAGAAAGAAAGAAAAAAAAAAGAAAACATTCTCTTAGAAACTGTGAAGGATATTTCCCATTTTGCTATACAAAGCTCATGTTTCTGTAGTTTCACAACAAGCTCTTTCCCATTGGAAAACAAAAAAGTTCAGGCTTCCCTCCACCTCTAGTTTCTAAAGTTATCCCATGACTATTTTTTAATCATATATATTCATTCCCTTTCCCCAGTCCAAATATTGTAGTCCTTGGAAGACTGCCAAATCACATCTTTTAAAGTAGTTTTGCAGTTTCTGAGATAAAGGAAATTCCTGTTTGGAAGGCTTCATTTGTTTTTAGACTTAGGCTTGTCTCCTGGACTTAATATATGAAATTGTTTTTGAAGCATGAGATATAAAGAGAGCCAATTGTAACACATCTGTTAAAAAATGTGATATAAGGTATACCGTGAGTCAGAAGGATCAGATCATGTCATCAAGGATCTAAGATTATTCACACTTGTTGAACATGCTTGGGAAGCAGGAAGTATCTTAGAGGAAATTAGTTCCAAAAATAATGGCTTTATACAGTATGAAGGGATCATAATTTTGATCTTTTAGGCTGACCTATTTTGGCAAAGCTTTGCAAAAACTCAATTATACATTGTAGACATTTGGGTGCCAATGAAAAATGAAGAATATGTGTTTTCAATGTGGTTATAGATAGCAAACTTAAAAATGAGTTCCAATAATCTCACATTCTATTTATTTTAAAAATGATAGTTGCACCTTCTTATTGATGGCTGAATTATTATGTTTTTCAAAAGTTTATTGAAATTTATTGAATTTTTCTTGATTGTGTTTACATTTGTGTGTATCTTCAGTTCAGTGATAATATTTACAATTATTATTTGTTGTACATAAGTGTATTTTTACGATGATTATCCATAATTGAAAGGTTCTTTGATAACCTATTCCAAAGCAACATGTTTTAATACAGAATTTTGGACACATTTTTCATGAAACTTTTATGAAAGGGGTGCATTCAAGCATAAGAAACACCATGTGGTACTGGGCAAGAGAGTTAACTTTGTACCCTAATTTCTTGTTTGATAAAACAGTATTCATGCATTTAGTGTGCACAGTGTTTATAAAACACTTGGAACCTTGTAGGACTTAAAACATGTGAATTATCTTCTTGATCCTTTCCATATTTCCTAAGTTGTCATGTGTCACAGTTCTATAAAATTACTCAGTCATGATTAAGTTTTTGATTCATTGAGAAGGAATGAAACTCATATCTGTAAGTCGAGGGCTTTAGTTAATACAGTGTAACTGCAGTGCTTCATATTCTTCAAGCCTTCTGGGGCTGTCCTTCCCATTAACAAATAAAATGTGTTCACAAGAAACTCAGTTTCCTTTTGGGTATGTTTGGGAGTTCCTTGAGTCTTGTCTGCTGTGTTGTCATTTGTCTTTTGTTTTTATTTATTTATTTTTTTAGCCTTCTTCTTTCTTCAGTGTCATTGGGCATCAAACCATATACTCCATGTTGAAACTTCATCTTTCTCACAGCACCCAAATGAGGACGCAGTATCTTTTACATTCTATGGAAATATTAAGGCAGGTAGGTACTAAATTGTTTCTAGGGCACCACTCCATGCTCAGTCAGGTGATATTTCTAATTGGCTCTTTTTCCCCTTGAGCTCTGTCAGTCTACTGCTGAGTTCAATTACATTTTAATGTAGTAATCAATTAATTTTGCAGTACAGGAGATTAACTCAGGGTCTTAAACTTTCTAGGTTAGTGCTCTACCACTTGAGTGAAAGGATTGGTGAGTTCTTTAGCTTTTAACTTGTTTCTCAGATAGGATTTTGCTTTAAATCTGCGCAGACTAGCTTTGAACTATGATACTCCTGACTCTGACTCCCAAATAACTGAGATTAGAGGTATGTAGTATCATGAAAGCTTACACAGTTACCCTTTAGATTTGATACATTTTCCTTTGCCTTTGTTTCTATAAATCTCTATACCTTGTGTTAAATGTTTATCCTACAGCTATAGGTTGAAGCATCCTCTGATTAAGAGCCAGAACTTTGGTTCTTAATTCTCTTATTGCCAATGACAATTTTACCACTATTTCTACTGTAATTTCATTAAAGTTTGGGTTTGAAAGGCAGTTATGGAGGTGGAAATGTACATGTGGATATACAGATATTGAACTGGGAAATGAGTCCTTATGATTCCTCAAATTCTAACAGCATATATTAATGTCAAAAATCATGTAATTACAATTAAAGTATGTTTATGCAGCAAAATTTAAAAAATTAAATGTAGTCTATATAATTTGGTCTGTAATTTTACATGCAAAGTTTGGCACATCGAAACAAAATTAATTTTACTGAATTAACACAGTAGGAATTATTTCCCCCCTGCTAATTTCTTAATCTTCTGAAAAATTATTTTGGAGGAAGCAAGAAAAGGAAGTATATATAATTATAATTATGTGTATATATTTCAGTATTATAATTATGTGTATATAAACTATATCTGATGAAAAATAACTGATTTGATTTGTAATTCATTTGTGATGAGACTCTGATCCATTATATTTAATTGAGATCATAATATCCTCCCACAAAAAAAGGTAGGCCATTTTGTCTCTTTTTGTTTGGGCATGTGGACATAATAATTTTCTTGTTTGAGATAATAAGACAGAATCTGAATCCTAATATTAATATAAATTATTATAAATCCTAGTATTAATATAATATATAATTATTAATATAATTAATAATATTATTATTAATATAATAATCCTAAATCCTAGTATTAATATAGATAATGACCCTTTTTCTGTTAAGTTATGAAGAATTCAGATCTTACCTCACTTGTCTAAAAGGTCAATAAGGCATCTAAAGCAAATATTTCCCTTTAGCTCCATGCTGTGTAGCTTCTCTCCGTGCCAGCACATTCGTGGTTTGAGAGTTGGGTGGTGGCACCACCCCCTATCTCAGTGTTGTGTAGAGTGTGTAGGCACACTGGGAAGGAAAGGAAGGCTGCCACTTTACTTAATAATAGCTGATTTTGTTCTGATTCACTTATGCTTTTGATGGTTTATTATGGAGATTAGTGGTACATAAAAATCTTATTTAAAAAAGTTCTAAATCATACTATTTACAGGAAGTACTTAAAACATCAGTTCATGCCAGGCATGGTGGCACAAACCTGCAATTTCAGCATTTGAGAGGCTGAGGCAGAAGGATTTCTAGTCCAAAGCCAGACTGGTATACATAGCCTCAAAAACAAAAAATCAGTTAAGAGTTTGTATGTGTATTTAAAGTATACATACATTCACTTTAAACATACTGTGCTTTATAACAAAGGACACAGAATCATTCATTTAAATCCTTCATTTTTCTCCCCCTTCTTTCCCTAAGAATTGGTCATTTTTTTTGACTCTTAAACCCTTCTGTCTACAAAGAATTGGAAAAAAAATAAACATCTAAGAATAGGCTTCTTAGGCCTGCTACTTTGACAATGAAGCCTTAAAGATGACTTATAAATCATGAAGTACCTAAGAACAATGGTGTGTGTGTGTGTGTGTATATATATATATATATATATATATATATATATATATATATAGAGAGAGAGAGAGAGAGAGAGAGAGAGAGAGAGAGAGAGAGAGAGAACAACAAAGAAAAATTATCTATCTATCTACCTATCTATCTATACATGTTCAATACAAATGCAGGGCTTCGGGGCTGGGAAGGTGGCTCAGTGGTAGAGTGCTTGCCTTGCATGCATGAGGCCCTGGGTTCGATTCCTTAGCACCACATAAGCAGAAAAAGCTGGAAGTGGTGCTGTGGCTCAAGTGGTAGGGCGCTGGCCTTGAGCTGAAGAGCTGAGGGACAGCGCCCAGGCCCAGAGTTCAGGTCCCATGACCAGCCAAAAAAAAAAAAAAACAAATGCAGGGCTTCTTTATTTAATTTAATTGTGGCTACATCCACAGATAAGAACATGCAGATACAGAGGGCTGGCTGATTATCCTATTCTTTTCTTGATTACAGGAATTTGAGCAACAGCAGCCATAAAGGCAGAATACATTATGTACATGTGTGAAAATGGAACAATGAAGCTTGTTGGCATTGATTTGGGAAGGGAGAGGGGAAAGTGAAGGAGATAGTGAGTCTGATTAAGATACAAAATGAAACCCATTGTACAGCTAATTGATGCTAATGAGAAATATAAAAAAGACTAGCCCTATAGTAATATTGTTGTTACTCTCTTGAGCCTTTATGTGTTTCCCTGTTCAATTCTATACATAGTTATTTTTAAATGATTCAACTTCTAAAAAGTAGACAAACAAATGACCATAAATTTTTAAATTTTTTGTTGGTAAATAATCAGACTGAAACAGCTTGAAGTGGCAATGTAGCCTTTAATCTTTAACATCAACCTTACAAAGTATTTGGTACACATTTTCAGCCTTACAAAATAAGAGCAAGTGCTAATCAGATAAAACAGAATAAACTTGATTTTTAAAAGTGGAGAGCAACTCTAAAATCACAAGTGAAAAGTCAACAATTATATTTCCTTGTAAGTATTTCATGATGATGCCTTTGGTATCTCTGATTTATTCCTATGACTGTCCTCCTTTGCCCACTTATATGGCTTTTCTTGAGTAACACAGTAAGGATCATTGAGTGGCCAGTAAGTGAAGATTATTGAAATCAAGAATATAGAATTTTTTTTGTTATGGTGCTTGAACTCAGGACCTGGGTGCTGTCCCTGAGCTTCTGTGCTCAAGGCTAGCACTCTACCACTCTGAACCACAGCACCACTTCAAGTTTTCTTGTGGTTAATTGGAGATAAGAGTTGCTGTCCCGGCTGGCTTCAAGCTACCATCCTCAGATGAGTAGCTAGGATCCTCCTGAGTAGCTAGGATTAGAGGCGTGACTCACCAGCACCCGGCTTTAGAAAGTATTTATAAATGAAAAAGAATAGGGGGAAACCTACATCACATCATGAAATCTACAATGCTAGTGACCTTCAGGCTCATGATTAAAACCAGATCTTGAGCTGCCCCAGGGTGTGAACATCCCTCATTAGTTACCCAGATGCCACGAAACCTCTCACACTGATTTCTATGTCCATTGCAGACACAAATGATAAGAGATTGAGTGATGGAGTAATGCTCTATTCTAAAGATTGAGCAAATAGCATTATGATAGTTGGAAACTTTAATCTTAATTTCATGGCAATCATCATGTCCTTTGTCTCACATTATATTCCTTGCTTAGACATTTTTCTTAATATTCTAATGAGAAAATTGAATTCTTCTGTGTATGAGACAAGGCATAACCTGTTTCAGCATTGCCTGGGTAAAACAGGCAATAGGAGCAGTGAAAGGTCACCAGATCCCTATCCATCTGCAGTGAGCAATCTTATTTTTTCACACACTATAGTAATTTAGAGGAAACTAAGGAAAAGGAAGAAAATGAGTTGCATATGTAATTCTAGCTAAAGTTACCAAGACATAAATTGAACTTCTATTCAGCTACTCCATATAAGCAAATACTAGCAGCTACATTTTATGTTTCACCTGATACAAGGTCACATTTGATACAATAATTCTGAAAAAATAATTTGAAGTTATCAAGCTCCTACGATCCCTTATGCTAGGAAGAGTATCCTTGTTCTCTGCCTTCCAACAAAAATCCTTCCTTTGGATCCTGAAATTAGAAAATTATTCCTTGCTTGTTTTTTGCTTAGCTAAAATTTAAGGAATGTTAACAAATGAGTGTTTGCCAACTCTTTGTACATGAAAGTGAGTCTGTCCCATCATTTCCTGGAGCAGCCTATGCTGAGGAGGAAGGGAGCCTGGTTTGATAGGGAGGAAGTACATGGGGGTATACTTGCAGAGCATATATGGCAGAAACATCTAGGCAAGGCCAAGCAAAGTGGAACTCCGGAAGACAGTTCAACCCATTTGATATTCTGGCTGGCTGTGTAGCAGCTTGCTATGATTCAGCCTGGCTTCTCTTCTGATACTTTTAAGTGACGGTAGGTGTCTGAACAAGCTCAGAAACCTAAATAACAATTATGGTGTGGTATCAAGAGCCACACCTTGTTACACATTGTTCAGTAAGATAAATATTATTCTGTACAGTTCCATGTATTCAGTGCTTTTAAAAGCACACTGTATTTTCAGGTTACTTAAACATCTCCAGTATTACTACCTTCTTGACCAACAATGGTGCATTACTAATGATATACCTATTTTGCTTTATATAGGCAGTATGTATGTGTAGTTATATTCCTAAGCTCCCATACTTATGAGTAAATTTAATTCTCAACATGAGCATCATGCACTGTATTTGACTACATTCATGATTGAATCAGTCAATTCAAAGAGATGATTTGTAGTTCATTATTTACATTTTGTTATTTCTATTGAGTTATTTAAGATGAAAATAAACAAAACTAATCACAGAAAAACAAACTACCAACCAAACCCTCTGAGCCTACCATGTTAACTGTCAAAAGTTTTGCATTGGAAAGCAAACTATTGACAACATCAATGTGAACTCTTGTGAATCTTCCTGGGGATGAAAGAATTTATGATTCAATTTGATTTACAGAATTATTTTTAGAATATAAATTTAAACATTCCCTCATTGATGGAAATAATTTGTTGAACCTTATTGCATTGTTGGTGGGAGTGTAAACTTGTTCAACCACTTTGGAAAGTAGTATGGAGGTTCCTCAAAAGACTCCATATAGAGCTCCCCTATGACCCAGCAATCCCACTTTTGGGCATTCACCCAGATGATCACAAACAAGACCACACTAAGGCTACCAGCACAACTATGTTTATTGCAGCATTATTTACCCTAGCTAAGATATGGAACCAACCCAGATACCCCTCAGTAGGTGAATGAATCAAGAAAATGTGTATATATACACAATGGAATTCTATGCCTCCATCAGAAAGAATGACATTGCCCCATTTGTTAGGAAATGGAAAGACTTGGAAAAAATTATATTAAGTGAAGTAAGCCAAGCCCAAAGAAACACAGGTCCCATGGTTTCCCTTATTTGCAATAACTAGCATATGTCTGAGACAAGCAGAAAAGGTCAGATAAGTTGATGTTAGGTGAAAATGAACCCCAAGATAAGTATTCAAGTGTTTTTTTCTTTCTTGCGATTGTTTCTAACATATTTATAAGATATTTCTTTTTTGCTTTGTATGTCCCCCCCCCCACCTTATAACCCCTGCTTTCATTGTATTTGATGCTGGTATAATTTGTGGAGGGGAAGGGAAAAACAAATGATTTAAATAGGGATACAGGTGGACCCATTGCAACAAGGAGATGTACAAGTCGTTACGTCTAAAAACGAACTATACAACTTTGGCTGGGGGGTGGGGGGGGTTGGGGGTTGGGGGTTGGAGGGTAGGGGGAGGAGATAGGAAGGGATGGGAAGGGGAAACAAAGGAGGAGGCAACAATGCTTGATAATAAATGTACTCATTACCTTTCCCATGTAAGTGTAATGCCTCTATACTGTATTTTCACAATAAAAAAAATCTGCCTCTGAGTTGAGAGAAATTAAGCAGAAAAATAATTATTTCAATTGGCAAGGCAAGACTTGGAAAGGTTTAAATAACCTCTTTGGTGTGAAAATTGAACTTTGAAAACACTAATTTAGTAGGCTCTCCTTCATTTCTGCTGAAATCAGTTTTACCTGATCAGCTCAAAGTATTAAATCAAGATAGACACTTAGAACTGGGAAAGGGGAAGGGAGGAAGGGAGAGAGAGAGAGGAAAAAAGAAAAAGAGAGAAAGGGGGAGGAAGAGAGAGAGAGTGGGGGGGGAGAAGGTAGAGACAGGAGATGGGAAAGAGAAAGAGAAGATGCATACCTTGATATGGGCATAGATTTTTTGGATCAACTTTCAATCATCTCTGTCTGACTTCCTCTATACTTGTTAGCCTTGGTGGATAGAAATTCTATCTCTGGGAAAAGGAGATTGTTATAATTGACTGCCTTTATTGATAACTTTGCTAGTTTCCCTCTAGAATATAAGCCATTAATTTTTATTTGCAAAGAAATTTTTGAAGGAAACAAGTTATTTTGTTAAATAAAAAAGGGGGGCCTTTTAGTGATAATCAATTTAGGAGGGAGAGAGATTAAGAATTGTATGCATGGAGTAGTCCTTAATTATCAGGTTGTGCAGTATTTGTGAATACTGAAATATCCTATATGTGAAAGCCACAACCAAATACAGACCATCTTTCTAATCGAGCATTACCCCATACTCCAGTCTCTATCTCTTGTGTCTGCAATGGACCTAGAAATAAATGTGAGATATATCTACCAGGTTACATGACAGCTGGGTAACTAATGAGGGCAGCTCAAGCTCTGGTTTTAATCATAAGCCTGAAGGGATCTCTGGTATTTTAGATGTCATAAATGTGATCTTTTTCCCATTCTTTTTCACTTAAAAATATTTTTTAAAGGTAGGCACTGGTGGCTCACACCTCTAATCCTAGCTACTAAGGTAGCTGAGATTTGAGGATGGAAATTGGAAGCTAGCCAGGACAGGAAAGTCCATCAGATTCTTATCTCCAATTAATCAGAAAACTGGAAATGGTGCTGCTAGCCTTGAGCACAAAAACTCAGGGACAGCACCCAGGTCCTGAGTTCAAGCCCCATGACATGCAAAAAATAAACATAAAAAACACTAATAATTTCACCTATTTTGTAATTCCACTCATCCCAAGCAATGTATGTCATCTAGAATCTTTGCTTTGAACATTAATATTAAAAGACAGAGTACTGAAAATAGGTATCTCAATACTCAAATAATATTAAAACCACATATTAAATGCCACATAGATCAGTTTTTCTTGAGTAACTTATTTAATATTTAAGCCTATATTGAAATAACCTGTTAAAGTTACTTGATCTTAGCTTGGGGAAGCCAGACATATAACCATGATTTTTGGGTCTTTATACCTTGGCATAAAATATTCAAAATTATTATAACTTCAGAATGATAAATATTTTCAGAAAACTGACAAACTACAAATTTGGCAAATTCCAAGTTTATCTATTTAGAGATTGTTTCAGTGAGTAGAAATCAATCTTTGCCTCTAGTACAGATTATTCATATATTCCAAAAGAGTAAATTGATTATCCTCCCACTTGGGTAAAATTTGAAGAACTTTTTTTTTTTTTTTATTGTGACAATACCGTACAGAGGGGTTACAATTACATGGGCAAGGTAATGAGTGCATTTCTTATCAAGCATTGTTGCCTCCTCCATTGTTTCCCCTTCCCATCTCCACCCTCCCCTCCTCCCCCCATTTCACTCCCCCCTACCCCCACCCCAAAGTTGTAAAGTTCATTTTCGACATAACATCTTGTACATATCATTGGTGCAATGGGTCCACCTGTATCCCTATTTAAACTATTTGTTTTTTCTTTCCCCTCCACAAATTATACCAGCATCAAATACAGTGAAAACAGGGGTTATACCGTGGGGGAGAGACATACAAAGCAACAAAGAAATCATCTTATAAATATGTTAGACACAATAGCAAGAAAGAAAAAACATTTGAATCCTTAACTTAGGGTTCATTTCGCCTAACATCACCTTATCTGACCATTTCTGCTTGTCTCAGACATATACTAGCTATTGCAAATAAGGGAAACCATGGGACCTATGTTTCTTTAGACCTCTTATTTTATAAACAAAATCTGTCTTCTCAGGACTGGCTAATAACCAGTCACAATGTATTCCCATGTAGGGAGAGAGGAATTTTGTTACTGTGATTGTTTTTTATTTTTATTAACAGCTTTGTCCCTGGCTTTCTAGGGCAAGAGTCTGAGTTACACTCCTGACCTGAAGCCTAAACAATCCTATAATTTTGATGCTGTGTCTATGCAGAAGCCAAGAGCTTATTATTATGTTTACTTTCAGAATCTATACATATAATAATCAAGTTTGTGAAGTGCACCATGAATCATTAGTAATTTTTAAAAAATAATAATTTATCAGGACTAAATGAGATATAAGATGTTTTTTTTTCCTTGTTAAAAACCAGTGAAGCCATAGCCAAGTTATGAAACAGACCTATGTGCCTGTCAGCACAGAAATGGACAAAGAAAAGGTGGGACATATATACAATGAAGTATTATTCAGACATGAAGAAGAACGAAATTATGTCATTTATTATTTTGTAGGAAAATACGTAGAACTGGAGCTCATCATGTTAATCCAAATAAGCAAGGCTCACAAAGACAAATGCCATGTTTTCTCTCATATGTGAAATGTACATTGAATGTAAAAATGAAGACATGAAAGTGGATGGAGGGATGTTTAGGAAAGAGGAATAGAACCATCAGGAGGAGCAAGTAACGGAGGTAAGTAATAGAAGTAATGAAGTAATGTGTGCAAATATGAATGTCATACACATGTATTAAATGTTATACTAAAACATTATTTTGTAAAATAAAAATGAAAGAATACTAAAATAAATGTACTTAAATAGCACTTAAAGTACAATTTTATGTGACGTTGAGAATTGCAAAGTATTTCAATATTTATTGTTTTGGGGGAATTTTGTCCCCAAATAGTAAAGCCAGCTATTTTTGTGATATAATTACAATGTATTAATAGTTGGCAGCATCAATATAGACATCAAATTAATCTATAAAAACTTATAAAGAAAACGACAGTGCATGGATGATATAATAAAAGTAACTGTTTTTTATACATTTTCCTTTAATCTTTACTTGACATTTACTTGACTTCATAACCCAGCCTTCCATAAGCCCAGTACAAATACCCACTCTTTCTAAGGTCTTTTTTTTTTTTTGTCTGTCGTGGGGCTTGAACTCTGGGCCTGGGTGCTGTTCCTCAGTTCCTCAGCTCAAGGCTAGCACTCTACCACTTGAGCCACAGCACCACTTCCGGTTTTCTAGTGGTTTATTGGAGATTAGAGTCTTATGGACTTTCCTGCCTGGGAAGGCTTTGAACCATGATCCTCACATCTCAGCCTCCTGAGTAGCTAGGATTAAAGGCATGAGCCACTGGCCCCCGGCTCTAAGGTCTTTCATGGAGTATAATCTGTGTGTTCATCTTCTTTGTGATTTCTCTGGTGTGGATATATCTCTTGTCTATAGAAGATACTCCATCATTACTTATTGAAGTAAATTGTGTCTGTATAAGAAGTATGAACTTAAAAGAAACAAAAAAATCACATAGTACATTAAAAACAACAACAACAAATAAAAATCTTGTGTCATGTACTTTTGTATGTTTGTCCCTTGTTGTCACTGTATTTGATACCCTGGTATTGTATACACATTTATGTGAATTAGGGAAGGGAAGGAGAAGGGGAACAACAGATTGGTGAGACAAAGGACAAAGGAAGAACCAATGCAATAGCAATATACACATGACAATATGTTGGAAATGATCTATACATAGGGGAAGGGAAAGTAGGACAAAAATGAGGGAAGGGATAACAAGTTTGACAAAAATTTACTTATTACCTTACTTATGTAACTGTAACCCCTCTGTACATTACCTTGACAATAAAAAAATTAAAAATTAAAAAAGAAGTGTGAACTTTACAAAACTTACTTACTTACTTAATTTATTTATTATTTTTGCCAGTCCTTGGGCTCAAACTCTGGGCTTGGGCACTGTCCTTGAGCTCCTTTTCACTTAAGGCTAGTTTCCTCTACTTGGAACCACAGCACCACTTCTAGCATTTTCTATGATTAATTGGAGATGAGAGAATATGGACTTTCTTGCCTGGGCTGGCTTTGAACCATGATCCTTGGATCTCAGTCTCTTGAGTAGCTAGGATTACGGGTGTAAGCCACCAGCACCCAGCCCAAAAACATTTTAAGCATAACAAAACATGCTTTAAAACTAACAAAGTAAAGCTTTATGAATAGTTTGTCTTTTAGAAATATACTTTTGGGGAAATTATTCTAATATAAAAGAAAAATGGAACTAGAGATGGTGGAGGTTGCTTTTATTTTTATCAGTCATACAATTTTCTTTTTGTGTGTGGTACTGGAGTTTGAACTTCAGGCTTAGTATTTGCTGGGAAGGTGCTCTGCTGCCATGCCATGCCCTGCCCCTTTTTGCACTGGCTGTTTTTAAGGTAGGGTCTTGTTGTTTTACTCAGGTAGGCCTGGACCACAATCCAACTATTAAGGCTTCCTTCCATGTTTGGGATGACAGGTAAGCAGCTTCTTCGGTTGAAATGGGAATCTCATGAAGTTTTTGCCTGGACTGACCTAGAATTGTGATCTTCCCAGTCTCTGACTCTCACGTATCTGGGATGACAGGTACATCACAGGTGTGTTGGTGTGTACCAACAAACCTAGCTATTGGTTGAGAAGGGGTCTTGTGAACTTTTCTTGGTTTTGTTTTTGCTTAGGTTGGCCTTACGATATAATCCTGCTGATCTCCTTCTGAGTAGCTAGGATTACAGGTATAAGCCATAGCACATGGCCTATTTTTAACTGTTATGAAATGAAAATATATACTCAGTGCTTTTAAAATTTCAAATAATCCTCTCAACTTTTTCAAATTCTTTGTTTCATGCTTACACATAAATGTTTTTATTTCAAAGTTGTCATTACTTTAGAGTAGGACTTAGAAATCAACACCTCTTCATAAAGAATTTGTAAGACATAATCACTTCTACAATCTACTATTACCTTTTGCCTTCTTTGGTGTTATCTCAGCATCTTTGTCTTTAGCAGTGAAGGCAAGTAGGTTTATCCAAATTCTGAGCAAGACCTTAGTGTGCATTAGTAACAAGTAATGCTCAGAAAGACAACTGAATATGCCTTAAATGCTAGTACTGACTTGGATTTAAGTAGCAGAAGTGTAGAAGTCTTACCATTAATGGAGGGACTGAGCTGGCACAGGAACATGGGCCCATCTATGGGAGCAGAGCAGGGAGCCAGGAAATGGATTTGCTAGCCTTTGATGATGTTATTGCAAGTTATTCTTAGGAAGGATGGGATGTGCAGAGATGGGACACAGGAAATGTTCTCTCACTTTACTTCTCTCTAGGGGGAAAGACCAGGATTTCGAAAACTAGTGCAAAAACAGTGGAGCTATGTAAGAAGCCGTATAAATGAGAGACTGAAATGTGGGGAAACCATCTAGTTTCCAGATCTGAACTAGAAGATTCCTGGAGTGAAACACTATGAATGCACTGTGTATGGAAAAGTTTACAGGTGTCCTACATCTGTTAAAATGTACATATAATCTCATACTAAGCAAGAACTGGATGAGTGCCACAAATATGAAGAGAAATTGTAGGAGTATAAGGAACGTGGGAAACCATTCAACTTCTGAAATTCATGTCAAATGCACAAGAGTGTAAGGGATGTGTAAAGTCTTCATATCATATAACCATTAGAGGACACAGGATAATACATCAGGAGAAAAAAACTACATAAATGCAAAGAATGTGGAAAAACTTGTGGTCAATTTGATTCATTTTGAAACCATGGAAGAACTAATTGTGGAGAGAAATCATATGAGTGTAAACCATATGGAAAAGCTTGCAGATATTATTAAACATTTTAAACATAGACGTTATTATAGAGAAAAGTCTGAGCAATGCAGTAAAACCCTCAGTTGTCTCGCATCCTTCTGAAGTAGTGAAAGGGTCCACAGTCAAGAAGAACCCTATAACATAGAAATGTGACAAAGCCTTCAATTTCCTACTTCCTATCAAAACATGCAAGAATACTGAAAAGGAACATAAGGAGCGTTGGAAAACACGTGGTAATACATAATAGAAATGGGCCTTGTGGATATAAAGAATGAGGGAAAGAATTTGATTATCCCAGTTCATTTCAAATTCATGAGAGACTACACTGGGGGAAAGCTCTGTGGATATAAACAGTGTGGGAAATCCTTTGCTTGTTCTAGTTCCTTTTGTATTTATGAAAGGACTCTCATCAACCCCCATCAATGTCAACATTAAGGCTGAGTCTTTATTCTAGTTCTGTTCTAGTACTTGAAAACATACACATTGGAGCGAAGCCTTATGAGTATAAACAGTGTGGCAAGACCTTCCATTGTTTCAGTTTCTTTCAAAAACATGAAAGGTCTCACTGGCAAGAAGCGCTATGAACATAAGCAGTGTGGGAAAGCCTTCAGTTGCGCCTCCTTTCAAATGCCTGGAAAGGCTCACACTGGAAAGAAATGAATGTCAACAATACAGTAGGTAAAACATTCAAGTACTCCCTTTCCTTCAAATATATGCAAGAACTTAACTTTAAAAAAAACCAAGGGCTGGGAAGGTGGCTCAGTGGTAGAGTGCTTGCCTTGCATGCCTGAGGCCCTGGGTTCGATTCCTCAGCACCACATAAGCAAAAAGAAAAAAGCCAGAAGTGGTGCTATGGCTCAAGTGGTAGAGTGCTAGCCTTGAGCTGAAGAGCTGAGGGACAGCTCCCAGGCCCAGAGTTCAGGCCCCATGACCGGACCTTCCACCCCCCCCAAAAAAAAACAAACAAACAAATAAAAAAACAAAGTGGTAAGCTTTCATTTCTCTCATTTTCCTTCCTTCCCTTCTGTCTTCCCTTCTTTCTTTCTTCCCTTCTTCCCTTCCTTCCTTCCTTCCTTCCTTCCTTCCTTCCTTTCTTTCTTTCTTTCTTTCTTTCTTTCTTTCTTTCTTTTTTTCTTTCTTTCTTTCTTTCTTTCTTTCTTTCTTTCTTTCTTTCTTTCTTTCTTTCTTTCTCTTTCCCAGTCCTGGGCTTGACCTCAGAGCACTGTCCCTGAGCTTCTTTTTGTTCAAGGCTAGTGCTCTACTACTTGAGCTACAGCGCCACTTCTGGCTTTTTCTGTGTAAGTGGTAATGAGGAATCGAACCCAGGGCTTCATGCATGCTAGGCAAGCACTCTACCACTAAGCCATATTCCCAGACCTCTCATTTTCCTTTGAAGATTTGAAAAAGACTCAGTGAGAGAAGCTCTGTAAGTCTAAAACGTGAGAAAACTTGGAGTTCTCCACTTGTGAAAAACAGAAATATTCTAGAAATTATATGTGAGCAATGAGAAAGCTGTCAGTGATTGCACAACTTTTTGAGGGCATAGAAGAAAAAGTATATACATGTTTATAGGTCCTCAATTGCCCAGTGTATTTGGAAACCACAAACAAATTCACACTGGAGAGTAATTTATTGACTGTTAACAATGTGGAAAAGCCTGTCTATGACCCTCATTCTTACAAAACATTTGAGAAAGCACACTGGATAGAGAACACATAAAAATGAAAAATAATGGAAGGTTTTAATTTTATTAAATACAAATGTGATGCATCCTTTTATGTGAAATTTCAAATGCATTTGAAGACCTTAACTGATGAGATTCTATAAATATAGACAACCTGAAGGAACTCATGCAAATTAATTCATGTATGTTCTAGAAAATTTATATCAGAAAGTTATAACTTATGAGTGGTCTCTATCAGTTGCTCATTAGTTTTTTGTGGTTGGCAGTCAAGGCCTAAGCATACACAGCAGATTTTATTTAGAGCCACATCTCCAGCTTTCTTAAGCAGTGGTTCTTCCCCCCATCCTGCACCCACACACACACTTTGGTTGGTTGTAGGGCTTGAACTCAGGGCATGGGTGCTGAACCTAAGCTCTTTTGCTCAAGGCTAGTGTTCTACCTCTACCATTTTTAGCCACCACGTCATTTCTGGTCTTGGAGTGGTTAATTGAGTATAAGAGCCTCATGGACTTTCTTTCCTGCTGGACTGGCTTCAAGTGATGATCCTCAGCGCTCAGCTTCATGACTAGCTATGATGACAGGTGTAAGCCACTGGCACCCAGCAGCAGTGGTATTTTTAAGCATGCATCTTGGCATGCATCTGGCCTGCTATCCTCCTATTTTGTTGCCCATCATAGCTTGGATGACAATCATACACATTAAACCCAGCTTTTCTTATTGAGATGGAATTTTGGGGACATTTGACCTCAGACTAACCTGGATCTGTGATCCTCTCAATCTTAGCCCTCATTAAGCAACAGTACACTAAGTTTTATAGATAATATTTTCATTAAGTCCATTATTGCAATAGAAAAGAAAGGAAGTGGAGGAGACCGAGTATCACCTGTTGGCACACTTCTATTACCAGAGTGGAAAACAAATTAAGAAACTCCTGAGGACTTAAGTTTTTCTTTTTTTCTTTATTTAAATCACTGAACATGGATGTTTGGAGATTCTGGTCATGTAAGCATTAGAAATGAGCATGTTTCCTGAGCTAGTGATGATCCAGACATAGTAATTCTTTGTATAATGCTGAAAAGTTTCTTCATGTTTCTCTGAGTCTGGATTCAATAAGTAGAGTTAAAATCATACCTTGAAGTTAAAATTGAGTCTAAACACCAACTATATTCTTTTCTTCTACTTAATAACTTTTTCACTGTAAATATTTTATTGATATGCAGAAAGGCAAGAGTTAAGGCAAAGATAATAAAAATTAGAATTACAGAAAGTGGGTAAAATAATGAACAATAGTTAGAAATATGTTACGACTGTAGAAAAAAATTAGGACTAATTTGCAATGATTGGAAGTTCTTTCAAGTGTGAGGATGAGGAATATTTTGGCATTTATATAAAGAACAACTTCTTTTGTTAATAGCAGTCATTTAGGTCTCGTTCATAAAAGAGGACTTCAATGCACATGGAACAAATCAAATATCGAAACTGGCAGTTTCTTTCCTAGATCACCAAATGAACAGGAACTGAATCGTTCAAGTTCCCAGAACTGAAATGGGGAGACTAAGTCTAGCTAATGCCATCTTAGCCACGTGGTGTATAGGAAATCAGGTTTAACTGGCGCCATCTTGTCTTCACAGTAGAGGAAGGTGAAGTCCCATCTCCCAGGGGATGGGTATGCCTGAATTCCTAGAAGCAGCGGTCTGGATTTAGATGATAGGTAACTGGACTTGTGGGTCCTATGCCTTGAACTTGGGAGACTCTCGTTTCCTGTGACCTTGACCCCTGACCCTGACACTATTAAGGCCAGATGCCATTACGACATGCCTCCTGTTCCTGTGTCTCCTGTCTTCTGGCTTTCCTCCAGTCACCATGACGTCCCACGTTAACTCTCCATTGGGGTTTGTCTGGTTTGTTGGTATCGTTTTTCTGCTCTTTCTTTCCTCACCTGCTGTCATGGCTCAGTATTCTGACAGTGTTAAGTGTATTGGAGGAGCTGCAGGTCATTGTGACAAGAGTCCACCTTCAGCCACTAACTTTCCAATAAAGACTCCCAATTCAAAACTTAGCTTCTCGGGGCTGGGAAGGTGGCTCAGTGGTAGAACGCTTGCCTTGCATGCCTGAGACCCTGGGTTCGATTCCTCAGCACCACATAAGCAAAAAGAAAAAAGCCGGAAGCGGCTCTGTGGCTCAAGTGGTAGAGCGCTAGCCTTGAGCTGAAGAGCTGAGGGACAGCACCCAGGCCCAGAGTTCAGGCCCCACGACCGGACCCAAAAAAAACCAAAAAAACAACAACAACAACAAACTTAGCTTCTCTGTATCTTGTGACTGAGATTTGCCTTAAAACAGAACAAGTTGCTAACATAATTTGAATTTTAATCTGTGGTATTTAAAAATTAATCAACATCTATTGGGTAGTGACTATGTATTGAGCACTATTAATAGGTGCTGGATTTCCAAAGATGAATAAACTTACTTTCTGTCTTCAGAAAAACTCAGAGCAGCAGGGCATTGATGGTTTACACTTACTATCCTAGCTACTTGGGAGACTGAGAACAGGAAGATCACTGTTCAAACACAGTCTGGGCAGAAAAGTGTACAATACTTGTTAACCCATCGCTGGGCTCAGTGGCACATGTTTGTCATCCAAAGTTACAGGGAGGGCTGAAATTGTAAGCGTCTTGTATCTTGGCAAGCCCAAGCAGAGAAGTACATGAAATTTCATCTTCATGGAGGCAAGCTGGATATGGTGGTATGTTCCTGTGAAAACAGTCACAATTGGAAACCTAAAAATAGGCAGATCACAGCAACTGCTGGCTTGGGAAGTGAGACCCAATTCTAAGAATATTAAGTTAAAATAAGGGCTGGAAGTGTGGCTCAGCAATGTTGCATCAGCCTAGAAAACACAAAGCCTTGAATTCAAGTGACAATATCACCAGAAGAAACAAACAAACAAAAACCCAAAGAAACAAAGGTCATAGCCATTCCTCTAATCCCATAACTGCCCACAGGATTAATTCTGGAAAGGGCAAACAGCTCTTGGTTTTACCCTGACTGTAGCCTGTAAATTTGTCATTTGCCATCATATATGCTGCATACATATGTTTGTATTTGCTTAGAATATTGGTTTGTCACACACTAAAAACGTGTGTGTGAATATTTAAGTGATATTATGGGCCTTTCCATATGAATGCATAGAAATTTTCTTTTGGAAATTTTCACATAGTAAATTATTAACAGGTAGATTTGCTATCAATCAGTGTTTTAAATCTTCTTTTCTCTTTAATTTGAAATGGTCCTGTGCTCTTGAGCCACTTGATTCTAAGCCAGTTGGTGCTTGCCATCTGGTGTTCTCCTTGTTTGCTTCCTGTCTTAACTTTATGTTATGTTAATTTCTGACTTTGAAGATCAAAAGTTCTTAGAAAATTCCTTTTTCCTTTTCTATGAGACAGATAATCAAGTGATTGCCTGTTAACTTCCTTGTCTCTCAGACACTTGATTCTAGGAATAGCTATTTCTCAACTTTCATACTCCCTCATGCATTAACTTATTTGGGGAGGCATTATATCTCTTTAGTTTTCATCAACACTATGTATAAACTTCCAGAAAGACTGAGTGTGACAGCTCCCAATAGCAATCCTGAGGTGGTACTTTTTTTTTTATTTACTGCTCATCAACTATTCATATTATATGTTGGTGCTAGGTTATCCACAGCTCAATTAAAATAATACTTAAAAAGATATTCTGAGTTATCTTTACCGCCCCATTAACAGGAATAATTAAGAGATGATTATATGGTTGCACGTGTCTCTGGAATGTATTTAAGACTTTTAAGGTATGTGTAGCATATTAGAAATTTATGATAACTCATAAAAACATAATGACGTTTACTATGTAGTTCAGACATGAAATACAGAAGCCACCCATTTTCCAGAGGGTACAGCTTTTGCTTATCTCCTGTTCTTTGTCTCATATTGGGCCTTTCCACTTGCTCTCAAGAACCATCACCCCCAAACAGAGATGATTTCTTCCACCTCCACATGGGTGACTCCCTGCTGTTTTCCTTCTCTCAAATTTGTTGAGAGATAATTAAAACCTTTGCCCTCAGTTCTTGCTTGGCTGCAAGTAGACTACTGAGAGTGCAGGTAAGCAGGAAGATATCCGGAGGATGTGGAAAGCAACAATTGTACTGTTTCCAACAATTTTCTTTAATAAAAAAATTCTATACTTAGACATTCTTCATGTTTGACAGCTAGACAATGGTGCATTACATTTCTACATATAATAGATTCTCATCATGAAATAACTTGTTTTACTGCTCTAGAAATATGAAGCATTTACTCAGATTTGAAAGTGAAGTTTACAGGATGTAATATTTCCCCAGTAACATTGGAATAATTCCATAGAATGCAGGATGGGTGTTGACTTCACAGTTTCCTAGTTAATAAAATCTGAAGATTTTGCATTTTTTCCTTTTACTTTTCTCTCTCTTTTTAGAAGTTAGTTTCTACATTGAAACTGACTGAACTCTGTATAAGAGATGATCAGTTCTGTATCTGTGCTTATGGAATGAAGGCTGTCTCACTCAATGTGTCTACTGAGAATTAGAATTCCTGGCTGGCAGTGGGCTGTTTAATTGGTTAGTGGAATCATTGTTGCATTTTTGATTACTAATCTTTTTAATTTTATATATTTTAAAGTCTCAGACAGAAGGATGGTCCCATCACTCAATGAATGTTTAAAACTGTGACCTAAGGACCATAACAATATGAACTGAATAGTTCTCCTCAAAATTCATATGTTGACATTGTAGCCCCAGCCCCAACACCTTAAAGTTTGACCTTAGTTAGAAAGCAGATCTGTGTATATGGACTTAGTTACGAATAAAGAAAAAGGGTGGGCCCTAATCTACAATGAATAATATCCTATAAATAGGAATTATATTTCTTGATGCAACTCTCAAAAATATGGGAGACTCAATCATTAAGATATTTCAGTGGTTTCATTTTACATAATATAACTTTAATATATGTGTGTGTTTGTATGTACATGTATGTTGAGGTCTATGTTGCTCAGAGTAGTCTCCAACTCCAGGGATTAAGTGACTCTTCTGCTTCAGTCTCCCAAATAGCTGGCCCCTACAATTGTGCACACTGTGTATACTTTTATAATAGCTATTTTTGTTGTTGTTGCTGTTGGGATTGGGTCCTAGGGAGTGAACTCTGGGTCTTGCACTTACTAGGCAGGCACTCTGCCATTGAATTGGTTATTTTTGAGATAGGATCTAGCTTACTGCCAGGGTGTGTGCCCAGACCACGATATTCCTGTTCTATGCTTCCTGTAGTAGCTGGGATGAAATGTGCACAACACCACACCCAGCTTTGCTGTTGAGATGGAGTCCGTTGGGCTTTCTGTCCAGGCTGGCCTGGAACTGAGATCCATCCTTCCAGTTTCAGCATCCTACTAACTGAGATGACAGGCAAATGCCACTGCACTCTCATATTGGTTATTTTTATTTGTTTGATTTGGTGCTGGTCCTGGTCCTCAGGGTTTGTGCACTTTCCCTGAGCTTCTTTTCTCAACACTAGTACTCTTCCACTTGAACACAGCTACACTTCTAGATTTTTGGTGGTTAATTGAAGGAAAGCATCTCCCAGACTTTCCTGTCCAGGTTGGCCTTGATCCATAATCCTCATATCTCTGCCCCCTGAGTAGCTAGGAGTACAGATGTGAGCCACTGGCACCCAGCTTCCAATACAGCTTTTAAGAAGGAGTCTTGAGAACTATTTTTCCTGGATTAGGCTTGATAAAGAATTCAACCTCAGCCTTTGAAATTAACAGTGTGTGAGACACTTGTACTAGGTTATATATTAAATTTTTAAAAGCAGAAATGAGATGAATGTTTAGGTTCAATACTTGTATTTACCTTGATGTATATATTTCTTTAATGAAATGTGAATATAGATACATTTCGAGATACAACTACCGTAGAGAATGAAGAAACCATCACATCTTTTATCTGGGTTAAAATTAACACATAAAATACTGCTAGCAACAAATCATTTCCCTGGAGGAATCTTCATTTGAGAACTCATTACATAACACCGATATTTTTAGTATTTTCTTATATTTGATTCCAATCACCTCAGATAACATATCTGAAAACTATGCAACATTGTTATTACTATTAAGACAAACTCTTCTTTCCCCTTTTAATTTTAAAGTCATTGGATTCCAGTGGAGATATTTCCTTTATCTTGAGGGAGTAACAGAGTTATACAGTTTGAATAGTATTTACACTCACAGTTAATCTGGACATACATATAAAAAAGAAAATGGAAATTTGTCAGATGTTTTGATCAGTAATTTTTATAAACATACTTTAGAAATGGCTACCTGCTCTTTTATATGTTCAACTGATGGTTTATATCTATGATTCAACTTTTAAAATTAGTTGTGTAGCAAGTTTGTACCCAGAAAACTGAAAGCATTAATTATTTTGATCTATATGAAGACTTCAATTAGTTAATTTGGTCAAAAGGTACAATTAGTGCATTTCTGAGGCATATAAATTTTATGATGCTTTTATATTCTGTCTAGTTATGTGAAAAAAATGGAGACAAATGGCAGCCTCTCAAATATGTGAACAAAGGAAACCCCAAGAGTTATCATATACTTGTACTTTTAAAATGTGAACAACTTGAAAGGAGATACTATGACAGATTTTTTTTTTCCCTTGGGACCAGATAGCATAACCAAAGAAAGATTCAAATCAATTGAATGCAATTTTCCTGATGTTTTAATATGGATTATTTTCTAACTATTCAATCACCAGCTCAGGATAAGCTCACAGTAGGTAGATGAATACATTTAACTTGCTATGACTATAATTCTGTTTAAGATGATCAACTGCCTGTAATGGTGTCTTTTTTAAGCAGTTCAGACAGGATTGCTATGACATAAATGTGAACCTTTCATAACCTAGTATTTCGACTTCAACTTAGATGGTCCAGCCTATGAAGGTCTGACACACAATTAATCATCACTCTATATCAGTCTACATTGACTTTAAAAGCAACAGATTGCACATGAAAAGGAAAAACAAATTAGACATGTCTAAAGTAATTGGTACAATGAAACAACTACTAAACTCATTTAATGATACCCTACATCCTTATAAACTGACAATTATAGTCTAGATGTTTTTCATTTGCTATTTTAAATTAGTCAAAACAGTGATGTTTTCTAATATGACTTCCTAGAATTCCATTATTGTTTGTCCCCACCAAAGGATGGACTTATCCTAATGCTGAGGAGAATACAAAATAGATTATTTTAAAAGCATGCCTCATGACCAGGGGAAATCAGATGTTGAGCCTGCATTTTATCACTGGCCATCAGAAGGAAACATTGTGAATGGAAAAGTAGAAACTCACAGCGAACAGATGGAGGATCAGGTAGACACAATAACTAGTATATGTCTGAGTCAAGCAGAAAAGGTCAGGTAAGTTGATGTTAGGGGAATGAACCCCAAGATAAGGACTCAAACATTTTTTTCTCTTTCATGCAATTGTTTCTAACATATCTATAAGATGATTTCTTTGTTGCTTTGTATGTCCCTCCCCCACAGTATAACCCCTGCTTTCACTGTATTTGATGTTGGTATAATTTGTGGAGGGGAAGGGAAAAAACAAATCATTTAAATAGGGATACAGGTGGACCCAATGCAACAAGGAGATGTACAAGTCTTATGTCGAAAAATGAACTGTACAGCTTTGGTGGGGAGGGGGGAGGATCAGGTAGGGGGAAGTGGGAGGAGTATAGGAAGGGATGGGAAGGGGAAACAAAGAGGAGGCAACAATGCTTGATAAGAAATGTACTCGTTATCTTGCCCATGTAATTGTAACTTCTCTGTACGGTATTGTCACAATAAAAAAGAAGAAAATAAACTGAAGAAGTTAAAGGCAAACATAAGTGGACTATCAAAATCAAATAAAATTAAAAGTTCACAGATACCTTCTTTGAGGAAGGTATGTGTTCACACATGTACGTACATATGCATAGGTACTGGAACTTTGGGATTGAGTTGACATGCAATGTCCATAATAACTATACATGCATAGTTATTAGAAAAAATCTGAACGCATATTGAAAACTACAAATAACTATACAAACTCTCCTAGAGATATTTACTTTTTAAATGTTTTTTTATTGTGAAAATACCGTACAGAGGGGTTACAATTACATGAACATGGTAATGAGTACATGTCTTATCAAGCATTGTTGCCTCCTCCTTTGTTTTCCCCTTACCATCCCTGCCCTTCCATCTCCACAACTACACTCTCCCGCCTCCCCTGCCAAAGTTGGAAAGTTTGTTTTTCGACATAGCATCTTGTACATCTCATTGTTGCAATGGGTCCACCTGTATCCCTATTTAAACAACTCATGATTCTCCAAACTACACTTCTACATTTCCTAAAAAAATACTCTCTTATTTGATTCTGGTGCCCTGCATCTGGTATATACATTTTTCTAATTTGGGGAGGGGAAGGGAAATAACAAAATGCTGAAATAAGGATACAGGTTGAGCCATTGTAACAATGAGATGTACAAGATACTATGTTGAAAACCAACTTTACAACTTTGGGTTGGGGGGGAAGGTGGGGAGGTGGGGAGGGAAGGGATAGTAGCCGAAAAACAAAGGAGTGGGTAACAATGCTCGATAGAAAATATACTCATTACCTTACTCATGTAACTGTAACCCTGTGTACAGTATTTTTGCAATAACAATATGTACAAAAATATTCTCTTTAATATTTCATAATCTACACTGATCAAAGTTCCCTTTAAAATTCTATTTGTTGCTCCTAGATTGGAAAGATCAACATCGTGAAAATGGCAATACTTCCCAAGGCTATCTACAAATTCAATGAGATACCTATCAATATTCCAACCTCATTCTTCAAGGAAATAGAAGATGCAAGCCAAAAATTCATATGGAACAATAAAAGACCACGAATAGCAAAAACGATCCCCAACAGAAAGAACAGTGCTGGAGGAATATAAATACCAAATTTCAAACTCTACTACAAAGCCATAGTAATGAAAACAGCTTGATACTGGCACAAGAACAGATTTCAGGACCAATGGAATAGAATTGAAAACCCAGAAATGAACCTACAGACCTATAGCCATCTAATCTTCGATAAGGGAGCTAAAAAAAATAGAATGGAAGAAAGACAGCCTCTTCAGTAAATGGTGCTGGCAAAATTGGTTAATTACTTGTAGAAAACTAAAGCTAGACCCTTATATATCACCCTGCACCAGAATCAACTCCAAATGGATCAAAGACCTCAGAGTCAAAGCAGACACTCTGAAAACATTACAGTATGGAATAGGAGAAACCCTAGGTCTCCTTGGCTCAGGCCGAAATTTTCTTAATAGAGACCCAGAAACACAACAAATCAAAGAAAGGTTGGACAAATGGGATTGCATGAAGTTGCAGAGCTTCTGCATGGCAAAGGACATAGCTAGCAAGATCAATAGAAAGCCCACGGATTGGGAGAAGATCTTCACTAGCCATACAACAGACAAGGGTCTCATATCTAAAATATACCTAGAACTCAAAAAATTAAATCCCCCTACAACAAATCTTCAAAGAAACAACTGCCCAATAAATAAGTGGGCTAAAGACTTAAAGAGAAACTTCTCTGAAGAGGAAAGAAGGATGGCCAATAGACACATGAAGAAATGCTCAACCTCTCTAGCCATAAAAGAAATGCAAATCAAAACAACATTGAGATACCACCTCACCCCAGTTTGAATGGCTATAATCAAGAACTCTAATAACAACTGATGCTGGATTGGATGTGGCCAAAATGGAACCCTACTGCATTGTTGGTGGGAGTGGAAACTTGTTTAACCACTTTGGAAAGCAGTATGGAGGTTCCTCAAAAGACTCCACATAGAGCTCCCCTATGACCCAGCAATCCCACTTTTGGGCATTTACCCAAATGATCACACAAACAAGACCATACTAAAGCTACCAGCCCGACTATGTTTATTGCAGCCTTATTTACCATAGCTAAGATATGGAACCAACCCAGATGCCCCTCAGTAGATGAATGGATCAAGAAAATGTGGTATATATACACAATGGAATTCTATGCCTCCATTAGAAAGAATGACATTGTCCCATTTGTTAGGAAATGGAAAGACTTGGAAAAAATTATATTAAGTGAAGTAAGCCAGGCCCAAAGAAACATAGGTCCCATGGTTTCCCTTATTTGCAATAACTAGTATATGTCTGAATCAAGCAGAAAAGGTCAGATAAGGTGATGTTAGGGAAATGAACCCTAACATATGTATTCCAATGTTTTTTTTCTTTTATGCATTGTTTCTAACACATTTATAAGATGATTTCTTTGTTGCTTTGTATGTCCCTCCCCCACGGCATAACCCCTGCTTTTACTGTATTTGATGTTGTTATAATTTGTGGAGGGGAAGGGAAAAAACAAATCGTTTAAATAAGGATACAGGTGGACCCATTGCAACAATGAGACGTACAAGTCGTTATGTTGAAAACAAACTTTACAACTTTGGTGGTGGGGGTGGGGGAGGAGGGTTGGTTGGGGGGTGGGTGGAGGATGGGATGGGAAGGGGAAACAAAGGAGGAGGCTACAATGCTTGATAAGAAATGTACTCATTATCTGGCCCATGTAATTGTAACCCCTCTATACAGTATTTTCACAATAAAAAAATAAAATAAAATAAAATTCTATTTGTTAGCCTGATGCTAATGATTCATGCCTTTAATCTTAGCTATTGAAGAGACTGACAGCTATGGATCACAGTGTAAAGCTAGCTTGGAAATCCTTGAGCTTCTTTGGTGGTTAAAGTGGGAAGTAGAGTTGTAGCTAAAGTGGTAAAGAGCTAGCCTTCAGCACAATAGCTCATGGACAGCAGAGACAGTGCCAAGGCCCAGGATGGAAAGCAAGGAAGGACTGAAGGAAGGAAGGAAAGAAGGAAAGAAGGAAGGAAGGAAGGAAGGAGAGAGAGAAACAAAGAAAGAGAGGGAGAGAGAAAGAAAGAAAGGAAGAAAGAAAGAAAGAAAGAAAGAAAGAAAGAAAGAAAGAAAGAAAGAAAGAAAGAAAGAAAGAAAGAAAGAAAGAGGGGGACGAAGGGAGGGAGGGAGGGAGAGAAAGAGAAAGAAAAAGGGAAAAAAGAAAAGGTGGGAAAGGAGAGAGGGAGAGAGCAAGAGAGAGAGGAAGGAAGGAAAGAAGGAAATTTTATTTGTTTCACTCTACAGTGCCAAGCAACTCCTTGCCTGTTTCTGAGACAACTTTTTTTCCCCCGGCGTGGGTCTTGAACTCAGGACCTAGGCATGTCCCTGAGCTATTTTGCACAAGGCTAGCACTCTATCACTTGGAGCCACCGTCCAACTTCCAGTTTGGGGGAGATTAATTGGAGAAGAGTCTCATGGACTTTCCATGAGACTTTCCACGGACTTTTAATTCCAATTGTCAGATCTCAGTCTCCTGAGTAACTAGGATTACACATGTGAGCTACACATGCCCAGTTTTTTGTTTTGTTTTTTATCTATGGCCTCGGCTATCTCCTGGAGGCAGATTCTACACTGAAATCCTCCAACAGCTCCTAGTATTAAGTGGCTTCTGTTCCTCCAAAGGGTCATTCATAGTAACCCACCTGCCAGTGAGACTCAGTATTGTAGTACTTCCAAACCCCTGTTGGTGTGTGAGTGCCTGCCATCTTTAGCTATAGGAAAAGCCGTATGTAGGCTTATTGACATTGTCCTGAGCTTATTAGGTCAGTAAGAGACAGAAAAACTAAGTAGAAAGAGTAAGGGCCTTGTAGTTAGACAACAGTGTAAGCTTGAATTCTAGCTTGAATCTTACTCCTACTCATCTTTAAGCAAGTGACCTTGAGTGAGTTAACTTCCATGTACAAAGGGGTAATAATAGTATTACTTTACAGGGTGTTGTGCAGATGAGATAAGGTAAGCACCTTGCTTTCTATCTGCCATTTGTTTAGTGCTCCAAAATGATACTATCTTTTATTATATATGTGGCTTAATGTAGACAACACTGCAGTAGTGAAAAATGATGTTCTTGGGCCTTCTTATTGTACTTTTAATCTGTGTGTGTGTGTGTGTGTGTGTGTGTGTGTGTGTGTGTGTGTGTGTGTGTGTGTGTGTGTTGGCACTGGGACTTGAACTTAGGGCCTGGGCACTGTCCCTTTCCTGTTTTAGTCAAGGAATCACTTGATCCACACTTCTACTGGCTTTTGCTGGTTAATTAGCGATAAGAGTCTCACAGGGCTGGAAGGTGGCTCAGTGGTAGAGTGCTTGCCTTGCATGCACAAGACCCTCAACACCACATAAGCAGAAAAAGCTGGAAGTAGTGCTGTGGCTCAAGTGGTAGAGCGCTAGCCTTGAGTTGAAGAGCTGAGGGACAGTGCCCAGGCCCAGAATTCGGGCCCCATGACCGGCAAAAAAAAAAAAAAAAAAGTCTCACAGACTTTCCTGCCTAGGCTGGCTTTGACCCATGAACTTTAGTTCACAGCCTCCTATGTAGCTAGGGTAACAGGCATGAGCCACTGGTACCTGGCTACTTTTAAAAGAGTTTGAAATATCAATTTAGTAAATATTTTCAATTGTATCATGGAAGATAGCATTGTCCAGGTCACATGATGATCTTTTTTTTTTCTTAAAAAAATCTTTTTTTTTTTTTTTTTGCAATGGTACTAGAGTTTTCTTAGTATACTATTGTCTGTGAGCACAAATTCAAAGATTTGATACAAAGCATATCATCTAAGGATTGCATGGCTGTGAGGCATCATTAGCTTTTACTGTCTCGCATTCAACTTTGGCATGTTATGATAACTCAGCATTTTATGAGAGTAAAGAAGTAATCAGCAGTATGGAAGTAGTATTTACTTCTAAAAGATAAAACAAACAATATAGAAGAGTAGGTACATGATTATACCACCAAGAGAGGTTTAAGAGGGAGTTGGAAAACAACACCTCTTAGAAAGCACATATGGACTGTGTCCTAAATGGAACATTAAAAACTGAAAATTCTGTCTGTGTCTCAGAATGCAAAGTTCTTGAATTTAAGTATATGGGTAGCATAGTTAAAAAAAATACTTTTAAGGTGTTAATTAGAAACAGGTACATGGTGTGGAATGAATGTCTACAGCAGAAGAGGATATGGGAACACATAAATGGAATGCATTGTTTGGATACGTGAGTTCCGGAGAGATCCGAGATCTGTATGCTCTCTCCTGTGAGGAGCCTACAAGCAATTGAACAATTGAAAATGGTACTAAGCAAATAAAGCAAAAGAAATAATTACCAGAACCAAGAGTCAGCTGACAATAGATAAAGGATTAAGAGACAGAATATACAAATTATATTAAGTGAAGCAATCCAGGCCCAAAGAAACATAGGTCCCATATTTTCCCTTATCTGCAATAACTGGTATCTGTCTAAGACAAGCAGAAAAGGTCAAAAGCTATGTACATATGACCATATAAGCTGATACTAGGTGAAATGAGTCCCAAGATAGGGACACAAGAAATTTTATCTTTCTTGCTATTCTTTTTAATGTACTTATAATGTACTATGTGATTTTTTTTGTTGGTTCTTTTGTATGTTCATCCCCCATGGTATAATCCCTGTTGTCACCATATTTGATTCTGGTGTCCTGCATCTTGTATATACAATTTTCTAATTTGGGGAGGGGAAGGGAAATAACAAAATGCTGAAATAAAGTTATAAGATGACCCATTGTAACAACGAGATGTACAAGACACTATGTTGAAAACAACTTTACAATTTGTGTGTGTGTGGGGGGGGGGAGTTGGGAGGTAGGGGAAAGGAATGGTAGAGAAAAAACAAAGGAGGGCATAACAATGATTGATAGGAAACAGACTCATTACCTTGCTCATGTAACTGTAAACCCTCTGTACAGTATCTTTACAATAAAAATAATAAAAACAAAAAATTAAACAGTGAAAGAACAAATGGTTCAATGAATAAGTGGGAAAACGAATTTAACAGTCAGTTCTCAGAAAAAGAAGTACAAATGGATAATAGACACATGAGGAAAAAAAAACACTCTACACTCTTAACCCAAAACAAAATGCAAATTAAAGTAATTCTAAGGTCCTATTTCACCCCAGTCAGAACAGCTACCATCAAGAAAACAAACAAATACTGGCAAGGATATGGGTAGGGTAGGGAAGAACCTCAGAGATTGTTGGTGAAGTATAACCTGGTGTGAACTACCTCAGTGTAGAGGTTCCCCCCCAAATTAAGAATAGACTACCTTATGATTCTGCCTTAGGGAAAGTTAATCAATACATAAGAAAGATACTCACATACTTACGTTTGATGCAGTACTGATCACAACCAGTGATTCCAACCAGTGCATTCAGCTGAGGTATCCAATAACACATGAATGGATAAAAAACATATCATGGAATATTACTCAGACATAAAGAAAAATGAAATTATATCGTGTGCAGAAGAGTGGATGGAACTTGAGATCATATAGAACAAGATAATCAATACTCAAAAAGTCAAATCTTGTGTTTTGTCTAATTCATGGAATCTAGACCTAAAATATGTTCATAGATCTAAAAGAAAATATACACATATGTATACATATAATATTAAGTATGCTTGTAACTGTAGGATTGTAACTGTAGGATTGTTCGGGGGAATGAGAGGCAGGGAGAAAAGGAACAAGAATGATGGAGGGTGGATGGTATTGAAATACATTATGTCTATGCATGCAGATGGTATAAGGAAACTTGGAGGGGATGGAGAAAGATAATGGAGGAAGTTAATCTGATTAAAGTATGTGCACATATAAAATACCACAATGAAACCCCTTTGTATAATTAATACACATAAAAATGAATGAAAATGATGCGAAGAAAACAAAATGAATACCTGAGAAATCCATTCCTCTTTATTTTGCCCATGGAAGACAAGGCTGAGCATTATTTTCAGACTATGAAGCAGAGATTGTGGTTATGTTAAGCTGTCTTCGGTTTTGCTTGAAAATAGAATACAAGAGAATAGACTTCACATGGTAACATGTAAGTTAACAGCAAAAGAAATGACCAATAACAAAAACTGAGAGACTGAAATATTTATTAAATAAACTCATATGTATTTTCTTGCTGTATGTGTAGAAAATTAGTTTGTAGTTTCATTGGTCAGTTGTGATAGACAAGAGTTGATTTCTGTTTCCTTCTTTCTATACATTTGACCTACATTTACCCCCAAAGAATACTAATACCAAAAAATTGACAAAGTTTCCTTTTAAGAGTATGCATCTTTTTGAAATTTGAGATAACACACAGAATATAGAACTCACCATTAAAGCCATTTAAAAGTATTCTGTTTGGTCATAGCTTACATTAGTAGAACATGCACACTCAGTGTTTCACAGCCATTGCCACTGCCCAGATCCAGGACATTTTCATTGCCTCACAAGGAAACCTTGTACCCATTAAGTTGTCAGTGTTCAGTCTTTCTTTCCCCCAGATTCTGAAAGGAGTCATGCTTTATGTATCTATGCTTTCATCTTGGGAATGCATTTTTTTGTAATCTTGTGAATTCTGAATTTGTTTATCTAACTAGAGACTATAGATTATTATCTATCTGCATATATGTCTGTATGCATATCCTGACAGAGAGAAAGAGAGAGCTCACAATGTATGTCAACGTTCATGAGAAACTTTTCAAGGTCAATTCTATTTGCAGAACTCAAACAATGTGAAGGCTTGAGAGGATACTTACCTGTCATTCAATGTCTTTTTTTTTTTCACTCAATGTCTTAAAGTAAGCATTTGAACTTGAATTTCTCTCAAAGGTCCAGTTCACAGAAATGTCAAAAAGTTCTTAAACTTGCTTATAACACTGAAAAAAATGTTTGAATAGAAACAAGGCTTTATAGCTCCTAATTTAGGATAAAAAGTTCCATATCCAATAGGAGCTCTGCCCTGCATCAGCTCTTCCTGTAATAGCTGGTGATTGCCCTATTATTTTCAGAGCACTGGAGTAGTGACCATTCTTTATTCTACCTTTCTCCTGGTGAGGACATCAGATACAACAGAGGAAACTGAGGATCCTGTTGGGTAAGTGAAATGCAACTTAAAAAACCCTGTCCTTTCTCAACCACAAATACTTGTTATCAGTTTAAATTAGAATTTACATTTTATTGTGGTTGGAAATTTTAAAATGATTAACCTATTCATGAACTTTAAACCATGCTTAAATATAAAATGGCTGGGTGAAGTGGCTCATACCTGCAGTCCCGGCACTCTGGAAGTAGAAGCAGAACTGTGAGTTCCAGAAATGAGATCCTGTCTTTTAAAGAAAAGCTACAGTTCAATTGGAAAGTGGTTTATTTGGTCTCTCTCTCTCTCTCTCTCTCTCTCTCTCTCTCTCTCTCTCTCTCTCTCTCTCTCTCTCTCTCTCTATCTCTCTGGTAAATTGACAAGCTTGTATGACTTTCTTAGTTCTGATTGAATTAGGGAAGCTGTGTAGTGTGTGTTCTGGGAAAAACAATTTTGGAAAAAGACTTAATTTTTTCAACTAGTCAAATGTTTCCTTGGAAGGAGGAAAGGGAGTAGGGTCTTGTGACTTAAGCAGTGAAGTACACCAAGGCCAGGGCATTTCTGTCCCTTTTCATTTTACCCATATTTTGAGGATTTTTAAAATTCTATGTTTAACTCCTTTCTATGTCATGACCTCAATAAAATTTGACAATTTGCATCAGTTATGCTTTAGGGTTCCCTTGGTGATGCTTAAAATGCCACCAGCTTTGGTGGCCCGGACTTTGCTGATCTCCCCACAGTGTCTTTTTAATTTGTTTCAAGATTGTTTCTCATCTGCTCTTCTCATCATTTTCTTAGTTTTGGCTTCTGGAGAGTCTTGGGTGGCAATGCAGAACAGACTCCATATCACATTTTGAAGCACACACCGACACAGCTATTTATTTGTTTTCACAAATACTTCTCTGTGTTGATAGTAAGCAATGCCTTTCTTTCTAAGCTACAGAACTTCCTTTCAACCATCTGAAACGTGGAGGTGGGCTCAGCACTCTTTATGGTACTCAATATACCGTGTATTAAGTAGGCAAAGGATTGCTGGACCTAGCAACACAGCTCATTCCTCGTAAGAAATCCTTCCTTGTACCGTGGAAGAGATTCATTTGTCAGTCTGTCCTTCCCAAGCTGTGCTCAGTGCACACTTTATTTCTAATCCCTTTCTGGAACTTCAGCAGGCCTACCCTAAATCTCTGAAGGAAGAGAAAGAACTTGGAAATACTGTGTGAAAGACAGGAAAGAAAGAGCTTTAAAAAGGAGAAAAATCAGTTAAGAGCAAACTGTAAATTCCCTATCTCTATTCTCCAGACCAAGTCCCAACCGAAGCCAGCAGCACCCCGCCCGTGGACCTTTGGGGCTTCTGATTGAGAGTCCAGATACAGGGCATGTGTTCCTGAGCGGCTCCCTTCATTAGGAGGTGGCAGTCTGGCCTGAGCTTCAAGTGCGGAACCTGGATGGAGGCTCAATGTACAGGATCACTCCTGAGGTTTCTGCGAGATTGAATAAGGTAAGGTCATCAACAGGCTGGGTTAAAAAAAAAGAGAGAGAAAAGGAAGGAGTACCTATCTGTCCCTCCCCAAAGGGTTAGGCACAGCTGGATCCAACTAATCAGCTGGCATTCATAGCCATCCATTCACCCCTCCAGGCGGCCACCAAGCCGACACAGAACCCAGAACCAACTGGGACAACAGGCATTCCTGGGAACTGGCCCATAGCTGCGGGAGAGGCAGGAAAGAGAGTCGGGGGGGGGGCGGGGTGAGGACGCAGAGGGAGAAGAGAGGACGTGCGCGGCGGGCTAGGCTGCTGCCTCCTTGATGTATCTCCAGGGCAGAGTTGGGGTTCGAGGCTGAGGGGGGCGGTGTTAGATCCGTACCCCTGTGGAGGGGACTTCACCCTTCCAAGGCTGCCTCGCTCCTCGGAGGAGGGGCTCGGATCTCGGAGCCCCCTTCCTGCGCTTTGATTCTGCTGCTTTGAGGGGACGCCTGCCCAGCCATCCTGGGAAGAAGAAGAAACAAACACACACAAACATTCCCCACCGCAGGCGGCCGGGAGGGGAAGGCCGGGACGGCGGCCTCGGTGCCCCGAGTTCGATCTAGATCCAGACGTAATGCACATCTGTTTCAGGGGAGCCCCTTTCCCCGGCCGGCCGGCTCGGGTTGGAGCTTGGCAGCCAGGTCGCCAGGGCGAAGCCTTTCCCTCCCACGACTGTCTGGAGGGCTCCCACGCCGCGGGTCCCACGCCTGTCCCCCTCCCCACAGACACCCCCCCCCCGCCATGTCCTTCCCTGGCTTCTGCAGCAGCAGGAAAAGCCCGGCGGGTGGCGTGGCGGAGGCGGGCTGCGCAGGTTATCAGTGGCCGGCCGGACGCCTGCGCCGGGGCGGGCGGCTCCCCCCTCCTCCCGGCTGGGAGGCGGGCGTGCGGGGCCCCGCGTGGCCCGGGCGGCGGCGGCGGCGGCGGCGGCGGAGGCTGCGGGCGGGCGGGCCGCGCCGGAGCTCCGCCCCCGGCTGGTATAAGTGCGGGGCCCGGCCCGCGGCGGCGGCGGCAGCGGCGGCGGTGGCGCTGGCTGGAGCCGGCTCGGTTCCTGCTCGGCCTGTCGAGCCTCCCACCCGCTTCCATAAGGCTTTTGCTTTCCAACTTCAGCTACAGTGTTAGCTAAGTTTGGAAAGGAGACCAAAGGAAGACCCCGGGCGGTTGCGCCTTTCCAAGTGCTGTCTCCCCTTCGCTTGGCTGTAATAGTCGCGGAGGTCTTTCTTCACCTAAGAGGCTGCTGTGTTTTTAGCGGTGCTATCTCCAGTTCCTTGCACTCCTCCTCCACCGACACCTCGCCAGGAAGCAGCCGCAGGACCGCGAGCCGGGGGAGAACGCCTGCCTGGAGTCATGGCCCGGGCGAGAGCTCAGACCCCGCGGGAGGGACGCTGCGGTGAGTGGGGCAGAGCCGGCGCGCGCGCCCCCCGGGCGGTGCGGGAACGCGGCCTGGCCTCGCAGGTGTGGCGGGAACGCGGCTGTGCCCGTGGCCAAACCCTTTAATGCGCGCACGTCTGGGACCGAAGAAGAAAAAGCGTCCCGAGTGTGAACTTGCACACAGGTGGGGATGTCGCGGGCCGGGCGGTGGCGTTGCCTGGCGCTGACACAAGAGTTTCTAAACAGTTTCTTCACTTTGCGCAAAGCTATGCAGAGGTGGACCAACAGGGCAAATTGAAGTAAATGGCATTAGGAGACGAAACACCTCCGTTTACAGTGACTTGAGAAGCTACGTGGTTTGTCGTGCACATATAGCAGTGCTTTCATAGAAGAAGATGCGCGTTTTAATCTCGACTCACTCATGTAATCCATGTGCTTTAAAAAACAATCTTTCTTCCCGTGTTTCTTTGTAGGATTTTTAACCAACTACCTGACTTCTGCAAAATTCCTTCTCTACCTTGGTCATTCGCTCTCCACTTGGGTAAGTGAGAATGCACACCAGGCCGCGCACCACAGTTACACAATTTCTTGTTTACTTTCAGCCAGTTGGGTTAAGCCAAGCTCCACTTTTGTCATGCAGCTAAGGAAAATAGAGCATGCTTTAATGCAAAAGTTATTTTCATCAAAGCTGTTGCTCAGCACTGAAAATAGGGTAGAATGGCAGAGTGAATGACTTCAGCTAATAATGACATTCTAAGATTAATTTAAATATACAGGACAAACAAGATCAAATATCTGAATGATTAAAATCCTGGCCCTCACATAGTATGAGTGGTCACATCGTAAGCTGTCCAATAAACCATTATGTAATGAAAATCAGAAACTGATTCACCCTTCTCCCTCTGACTTTCTGTGTGGTTTTAAAAGAATCCTGATGTTTCCATTGGCCTGGGTTTCATTATCAACCCTAAAAAAGTGAATCATCCAAAAAGGTGCTGGATACATGTTTAATGATTAAAATCTTTAAAATTAAGCAATTGTTCTTATTGTCTAAAAGCTACACAGCTGAGTATGTTAAAATCATATGCCCTTTTATTAAAAGCACCAAAGTAAGAAGAATTTCAAGAGTAAATTTTTAATCTTGCCGGGCGCTGGTGGCTCACGCCTATAATCCTAGCTACTCAGGAGGCTGAGATTTGAGGATCGAGGTTCAAAGCCAGCCCAGGCAGAAAAGTCTGTGAGACTCTTATCTCCAATAAACCACCAGAAAACTGGAAGTGGTGCTGTGGCTCAAGCAGTAGAGCCCTAGCCTTGAGCTGAAGAGCACAGGGACAGTGCCCAGGCCGAGTTCAAGCCCCACGACCCACCAAAAAAAAAAAATTAATCTTAATTTATTTTTTTAATGGAAACTTCTGTTGTATTATTCTTAATAGGTGAATAGAAATCACTCTATGAGGAAATCTCTAGCTGAGCCCTTGAGAAGTTATTAAGATAGATGATTGCCTTTCTAAGAAATATCGGTTCATAGTCAGCTTTGTAGCCAAGCAAACTGCTATCTTTTCAAATGCTTACTCAGCAATGACTCAGCAAATGGATGTCAACAAAGTGGGATGGGTGCAGTTTGTTTCAATTCCAATAACTGGTGAGACTAAGTAGAAACCTAGTGAAACCACACACAGTAAATCTGAAAGGATGTTTTCTCTATTTAATTTACTAAGTATGAAGTTGTAATAGGTAATGGAAATGGTGTCTAAAATTCTTAGCTTGTCCTCTGGCCCTCACTCCTAGAGAACCGAAGTGAACTAAAATGTCTGACTTCCAACTACGGGCAGGGATTAAGTTTTGTTTTTTGTTTTTTAAGTTTTTTTGATCAGTCCTGGGGCTTGAACTCTGGGCTTGGGCGCTGCCCCTGGGCTCCTCAGCTCAAGGCTAGCACTCTACCAGTTGAGCCACAGTGCCACTTCTAGTTTTCTGGTGGTTTATTGGAGATAAGAGTCTCACGGACTTTCCTGCCAGGGCTGGCTTTGAACTGCGACCCTCAGATCTCAGCCTCCTGAGATTACAGGGTGAGCGCCCGGCTGAGTTTAAGTTTTTGTGACTTTTGGCTGATAGATTAGTTGTCAGATTTGCCAAAAACATGAATGGAACTGTGGTTGTTCTAGGAAGATTTTTACCTGAAGAATTTTTTTTTTTGTCTTGAAAATAATTTTTTGTCAAGGACTTAAAAGAAATTCCACAAGAAAGGTGATATATGCTTGTCACAACCTTATATACAATAGGTTGAGCAAAGAGAGGCCTTGTGAAAAAGTTGGAATGAAAAAAACAACAGCTTGAGATGGGTAATAGTATCTGATCATGCCTGTAATCCTAGCTACTCAGGAGTCTGAGATATGAGGATCACTGTTCAAAGCCAGCCTCGGTAAAAAATTTCAGGAGACATTTATCTCTAACCACCAAAAAGCTGGAAGTGGAACTGTGACTCAGGTGGTAGAGCTCTAGTTTTGACTGAAAAAGCTCATAGATAGCACCCAGGCCTGGGTTCAAACCCTAGCACAAACAGACAAAAAAGCCAACTGCAATTTCAGACATGTAAGTTCAGTGGATTTTTACTTCTCATTGCAAAAGAGCACAAAATAGCAATGCTATTTCTAGGTGATTCTACTTTTGTTTTTTGTGTGGTGCCCTGATAGTGTCGAAACAAAATATGTGTGTTTATGTGTACTTATATGAATATCTATTCTCAAAATCATAATTTCCTATACATTGATCACTGAGCTATTTTAGGGTAGAGGGTTATCTCAGGGTTGGTTTTTAGGGCATTGAATGCTTTTAATTGCTGGCTTCATTTCTTTTTGTCAATAGACCAGTAAATTTTATTCTGTACTATTGGAGTTAAAAAATAGTATAAGAAGTGGGTCCAAGTGGGTCCTTTTGTTAAAGAATTTATAACTTAGTACAGGCTTTAAAAAGAATTAACTACAAAAGAAATGGCAGTGTAAGGCAATGCAAAAGAAGAATCAGTTGCCTGGCAAGATCCTATGACCTGTCTCCATGTGACCCAGGCAGTTCTGAATTTTTCTAGCTCTCGTTTGTAGTCCTTACTTCTCTGCTCTCAAGCTTCTGTTATCACTTCAAATAAAATGCACCAACCACCATCTTGTTGTCTCCTGTTATTTTTCCTCATATCACTTATAAACACCTGACTTAGGCTACATTTTTCCTTTAGCCTTTGTGAACTGGAATGGGAACTGCATAAAAACATGGACTATGATTTTTGTGCACTGCTGGAGCTCTAGTGCCTGAAGAAGCATTGGTTACATAGCGACTATTCCATAGGTACTTACTAGGTGAATGAAAGACCATGATCATTTGTCAAAGGGGTAAGAGTTAAATAGGCATTTAAACAAAGTATGGCAAAGGCATGTGGTAGCAAGCAATTTCTACCTCATTTTTCAAGTTCCTAATCTTATTAGTTTCAAATTTTGGTTTAAACTTTTATTCATAATTCTTTATACCAATGTTTTTCTTTCTCTAGTCTATTGATGTTTGGGGCAGGAAATTCCTTTCCTGTTGAGTACTGTCTTGTACATTGCAGATGGCAATAGCATTCCTGGCTCCACCATTGCTTTATTAAAACATTAGTCAATTATCTATACATCTATTTCAACATTGTTTATGCTATTCCAGAATTTGCATTTGTAAATTTCATCTTTCTGATTGCTCTGTTGTTTTGTGACTTTGAGATTTACTTGAGAAACCAGGCATATTATATAAAATGTTGGAGGTGAAAAACTTCAGAGATCATGTAACAATTCTGTCCTTTGACACAAACTGAGAGTTTAGCTTTTTCTTGACATTCAAAGTACACCAATGTTTATAAACCGCACAGTGTTGCTTTTCTGGATGAAAGCAAACTACTTGGTGCTTTTCAAATCAAGATGGGCAAATTCCATACCTGTGAAGAAACCTGACACATAATAGACTTTTTTCTTTTCCCCAAAGTGAATTTTTTTTCTAGAGTAACAATTTTTTTGTTTTTCTTTTTTCCTTTTGCAGTTTTCGAACTTGAACTTTGGGCCTGAGTGCTCTCCCTGAGCTTTTTTTACAGAGATGAGCCATCAGCACCTGGCAAATATATGTTCATTAATAACATTATTTTGAATTTATTTAATAATTGGACAAGGATATTTGCCATGGTGCAGCACTGAATGGTTTTAACATTTGACCAATATTCAATCCATAGAGGAATTAGGACTTTGAAAGTCTTCGAATGTGTCCAAAAATGCTCTTGTTGATAAGAAAACAACTTCCTGAGTGCAGTGGACTAGAAATTAAAAACATTTCATCGAAACATTTTTTCTTATTCAAGGGAGATCGGATGTGGCACTTCGCAGTTTCTGTGTTTCTGGTGGAGCTCTATGGAAACAGCCTCCTCCTGACTGCAGTCTATGGGCTGGTGGTGGCAGGGTCTGTTCTGGTCCTGGGAGCCATCATTGGTGACTGGGTGGATAAGAATGCTAGACTGAAAGGTGAGTGCCCTTCCATAATTAAGACTGTGTACTCTCATGGGACAAGCCTCTGTGTATCCTCTGTAACAGGGGAAACATCAGACTAAGAAAGAAATCCCTATTACCAATACAGTGAATATTTGCACACCACACTTGAGGGGTTTTGCTGGCAGCCTATTTGGATTCAGAATCCTGGACAAGTTGGGATGTTAAAACATTCACCTAATAGATTGTTTTTGTCTTTTTGGCAGCTCATAATTTTCAGATGTTAATGATTAACACTAAAGCCGCTTCTCTGGGACCCATGTTAAACATTAAGAGTTTACTTAATCTAGCTTTCTTTCTAACCATGAATTGCACTGGAGTTTTTCTAGTGTGATGTTTCTGGGACAGGTACACCATCTGCTAAAGGTCTAGGTCACTTTCTTTTATATGAAGATGTATATGTAAGAGAAATGAAAAATAAATAGCCTGGATCACAGATACCTGAATTATACGTTGCTAATTTAGGGAAAAGAAATAATAATAGCATTTATTGTTGAACATTAAGACTGATCTTTTGGTTTTATACAGGACAAAGAGGAATTGAGCAATTCAGTTATTTAGAATAGAATAGCAAGGGAGATAATAATTTGTGTATTTTTTTTAAAAAGTTGCTTGATAATGTCAAGAGCTAGCTGTTCTTAGACATTGGGGAAGGATTGAGGTGTCATTTGGTTTCTTGACATTTCAGGTAAGTGCACTTAAATATAGAGCAAAAGGACGGTCAAATTGTAGGAGTTGATATTACTGGTAAAATGATACAGAGGAACTCATGTACAGCATTCTTTATCCTAGAAAAAATCTAGTAATTTATATTATTATACAAAAATAGAAGTCTTTAGCCTTACATTTGTTGAGCTCTGCAATCATAGGTTAGGAATCATTTTGAGTGGAGTGAGTAGAAGTGTAGAGAAATAGAAATCTCCTACTTATATAGTCAACTCTTATGTCACACTTAGAAGAACACTGCCCTGAATGTGTAGATTGTGCTCACTATTTTCCCTCTGTGTCTACACAAAGCTTTGTAATACCTCTGCTTTTGTCCTTAATATAGTTATAATGGATTGCTTCATGTACCTTTCCTTGTGGCCTTTGGGGTCTTGAGAGCTAAGAATCTTATTCAGTTGGCATTTAATCCTTATATAATGAATATATATATATACACATATACATATATACACATATGTACATGTACACATACATGAATTGAGATTTTATTTCAGAATGCTTTCAAAGAGCTGTTTATTTTTTTTGTCTTGAGTCTTTGATATGACCTTCCAAGCCAAGATGAATGAGCTTTACAATCCTGAGTGTTACAATTATAGCAAGAGCTATAATTATACTTGACATATATTAAAAGCCTTTCGTAAATATTTTGAGTATCATTATAATTCCATAAAGTAAGGAAGGCAGATGTTGCTATTCTCACCTTCTAGACACCAGCATAAGAAACATTAAGTATCCTGCCCTAGATTATGTTCCTGATGAGTAGCAGAGAAAAGACTAACAGATGACCTTACCTGGTCTTCTCCCGCACTTTATTTATATGTGTGCTTCACTCTAAGAAAGCTAGCATTTTCTGGGAGAGAAGGTGTAGCTTAGCATTTTATACTTCTAGCAAATAGCACCACTGTGCCAGAGGAAAACTCACAACTGCTTTATCCTTGGAAAATTTTTTGCATGTTTTCCTTATTTGTCTATATCATCTTATCAGATTAAGCTTGCTATGTAGGAGGCTGTGGATTCCATAACTTCTTCCTTAGCCTCCTACATATTCTTATTTCAGTTTAAGCAACAAAAGGCTGAGAGATGGATTTTATCAATGTAATAGTTCTGTTTGTGACTGAACTTGTAAGAGAATAAGTTCGATGAAAATGTACTATTATGAAGGGCATCTACTGACAGAAAATGTGGGTATTTGAGTTTGTGTGCGCATTTCATTGGTTTGCTGTGACCTCCTGGGTTGTAGAGGCAGAGGCAGAATTTACTTTGGAAAGATTTCCTTTTTTTTTTTTTTTTTGGTAATAATTATTCAGATGTATCAATGTAGCAGAATAATGATGGCCTGTGTAAAACACACCTGATGAAGTTTAGTAATCACTTTTGTTTTTTCCTCTATACAGTGGCTCAGACTTCACTGATAGTCCAGAATGTTTCTGTTATCCTGTGTGGAGTCATCTTGATGATGGTTTTCTTACATAAAAATGAGCTTCTGACCATGTACCATGGATGGGTCCTTGTAAGTTTTCTATGAGATTCTTGGTGACAGGAAATTGAACATGTGGTAGTGACAAAAGTCTCTTAAAACTTTTGCTTATTTTTGCAAATGTGACTTTTTAATAATTTGTGTGTCTACTGAAGCCTATATAATTTGGTGTTGTTTTGCCCATAATAGAAACTCATAATTGTTTAAATTCAAATTTCATTCTATTGGTTTTTAATGTAGCTTTAAAAAGTTTATTAAATAATTTAGTTGTTACTTTTTTGCTTTATTCCATGTTATTCTGTAATATATACACATGTATATACATGTATAGATACATATTAAAATATAATCATAGTATATTATATATTCCATAATATATTAATATATTATATATTAATATACAGCTGTATATACATTAATATAATATATAATACATAATCTATATTATTACATATACTATACTATAATATATAATATATGCTATATTATACTATATTATATATAATATAATATAGTATCATATAGTGTATATAGTATATAACAATATATACTATATACCATATTGTTATATATACCATATTATATATTATACATACATATGTATATATGTATTTAAGTAGTTGTAAAAAGAGGCTGCCTTCAACAAAGCAGTTTATGAATACTTGGTCATTGTTACCCCTTTCAGCATTCTCACCTTTTCCCTCACTTTTCTTAATTTTGTAGGATATGCATTGAATTTTGTAGAATGTTGCATTCTCCCCTCCATTTCTTCATTCACTTACACTTAATATATAATAATATATAATATTGTAATATATAATTACATATATTAATATATAAGTATATATTATGTATTCCATACTATATAATATACTATAAATAATATATAATCAGTCATAATCATGTTCCTTATATAGTAATACAAAATAATATATTAATATGTTATATGCTATATATTATATAATAGTATATATTATGTATACTTTATTATATAACATACAACATAACTAATATATAATAATCAGTCATAATTGTGTTCCTTCAAGAATCACATTTCTCTTTGAGAATATCCATTATATAAAATTTCGCAGTATGATTTTATGATAGTTTGATGGGAAAGAGTAGAAAATTGGAGAGAGTGGAACAGTAGTTGTAATGGAATTTTTTTGTATTTTGTGGTATTTAATTACAGAGTCTTAAAGCCAGATAGACATTACTAGCCTTCAACTATTAGTCTTCTCATCTAATACAAATTAGAATAATACTTTGACCCTTAAAATGACCACTAGTATGTGCTTGATTGTTTCATGTAAACAAAAGTAAAACAGTTTTTTATAAATGAAACTAAGCTCAAATTTTTATTATTTTGTCACCAATGAACATTTTAACCACCCTGTATACTGAGGTACAGTGTGGTAAATGAACATTTTAACTCAAAACTTTCTTATAATTTCTTAGACTTCTTGCTATATCCTGATTATCACTATTGGGAACATTGCAAACTTGGCCAGTACTGCTACTGTAATCACTATCCAAAGGGACTGGATTGTTGTTGTTGCAGGAGAAGACAGAAGGAGATTAGCAGGTAATTTGGTTTACTTTTTCATCTAAACTTCAGTCACAATAAATGAGGCTTTTTGTGGTTGTTCTGGGATGTTTAAAAACAATATATTGAGAGCATGTTTTTTTTTAACCTTGTAATTGGTCCTAGGATTTATCTTTCACAAAGTTAATTTGTAAGATAGCCACCTACTCTCTTATTCTATGCAAACCTCCCCAATAGAAGAACTATTCTTTTTCCTTTTCCCCTTTTTAAATTATAACATTTTTATTTATTATTTTATTTATCTCATTGTTTTAAATATTTATAACAATAAAAATCTGATGTGTATTTTACCAGTTATACTTATGGAGAGTACTATTTGTACTTACAGATCACATAAGATACCGTTTTTCCCTACACCAAATGAAAACATACTTCATACATATATACATATGTATGTATATATGTATTTAAGTAGTTGTAAAAAGGAGCTGCCGTTCAACAAAGCAGTTTATGAATACTTGGTCATTGTTACCTCTTTCAACATTCTCACTCATGAAACTGTCACCCTTTCCCTCACTTTTCTTAATTTTGTAGGATATGCAATGAATTTTTGGCTGCATTCTCCCCTCCTTTGCTTCATTCACCTATACTTAACATTCCTCTACCCCTTTCATGTACTTATTTCCTGGTGTTTATTTTGTTGATGTAGGATTTAGCCTTTCTAAGGAATTACACTGGGAAATGTACTTGTGAGAAAGACTCTAGTAGTTCATTTCTTCTAACTTTTTTAATATATATTTTTATTGTAAAGATGATGTACAAAGGGATTACAGTTATATGAGTAAGTTAATGAGTACATTTTCTATCAAGCATTATCACCCCCCTCCTTTGTTTTTCCCCTACCTTCCCTTCCCTTCCCACCTCCCCAACACCTCCCAAAGTTGGAAAGTTCATTTTCAACAAAGTGTTTTGTACATCTCATTATTACAATGGGCCAACTTGTATCCTTATTTCAGCATTTTGTTATTTCCCTTCCCCTCCCCAAATTAGAAAAATGTATATACAAGATGCAGGGCACCAGAATTAAATACAGTAAAAACAGGGGTTATACCATGGGGGAAGAACATACAAAAGAAACAAAAAAAAAAATCACATAGTACATTATAAGTACGTTAAAAACAAGAACAACAAACATAAAACCTCTTGTGTCCCTATCTTGGGGTTCATTTCACTTAGTATCATCTTATATGGTCATATGTTCATAGCTTCTTACCTTTTCTGCGTGTCCTAGACATATACTAGTTATTGCAAATAAGGGAAACCATGGAAGCTATGTTTTGGGGGGCCTGGCTTACCTCACTTAATATAATTTTTTCCAAGTCTTTCCATTTCCTAACAAATGGGGCAATGCCATTCTTTCTGATGGAGGCATAGAATTCCATTGTTTATATAGATAGATAGATAGATTTATATACATATAAATATATCTCACATTTTCTTGATCCATTCATCTACTGAGGGGCATCTAGGTTGCATTTCTTCTATCTTAAAGTTGTCATTTACAACTTATATTATGTAGGAGGTACAATAATTGCTTTAAAGTACTAAAAATGTAGTGGAGAAAATACAGCTTTTAAGATGTTTATAATCCTAATTCTTAGAAGTGTATCCTAATGGCTAAAGAAAGACTAAAAAATGCTTACAAAGCAGCATGTCCTATTACATCAATATAACTTGGGCTCAAAATACCTTCTTTCCCTCCATGCTCTCTACCTTCCCTCCACTTACAGAACACACAGAAACTGTTAATTGCACATGGTAGAGGAGGAAGGATACAACTAACTACTGGTCAGATGAGCTGCATTAACTTCACTAGTCATTAAGATAATGAGTGTCACAAACACATTGCCCAACCATCATCCTGACAGACAAGAAACCATTCTTGATGACTTAAGTGGCTTACCCCAGAACATAGAAGGCAAGATTATGTAAGATTAGGTGCTGGGTTTAGCAAGCTGCTTTGTTTGACTGGACATTGTGGTTTAACAAAAAGAGGGGGAGCAGAACAGATATGGTAATTAAACAAGAACAAAGTCTATGGAAGGTGTGGAAGAAAAATTTGCTTGAATCATTACCTGTGGTAGCAGATAATCCAAATAGAATGTCACAGCAATTTCAGAGGATGATGAAGCTTGTTTGAGTCTGCAGTACAGAAAATTCTTACTGAGTTTACTTCTTGTGATTGTCATAAGGAATGATTCCACATTTCTATTTGTCATGTTGAATGACAAGATAAAACATTGTTTTTTTTAGGTTTACTTTCTCTTTTTAACATACTATTTTAAGCATATAAAACATGCCCATGATTTAAATTTCAAATGATGCAAAGGATATATTTTGAAAATAGGTCTTATATTTGTTGAATATATTTGAGGGGGAAAGTTTCACTTATCTGCGCTTGGTTTACTTTCTCTTTTTAACATACTATTTTAAGCATATAAAATATGCCCATGATTTAAATTTCAAATGATGCAAAGGGTATATTTTGAAAATAGGTCTTATATTTGTTGAATATATTTGAGGGGGAAAGTTTCACTTATCTGCGCTTGGTGTGGGTATGTGTATGCCATTCCTAGTGCTTGAACTCAGGGCCTAAACTCTGTCCCTAATCTTTTCTTGAGGCTAATGTTCTACCACTTGAGCCACAGCTCCACTTTCAGCTTTTTGGTGGTTAATTGGAGATGAGTCGGACTTCCCTACCTCAGCTGGCTTTGAATCTCCGAACCTCAGATCTCAGCCTGAATAGCTAGGATTACAAACATGAGCCATGGGCTCCCAGCTTTATCTTCATTTCTTAAGTGAACTCATTTTGACTTGGTGAAGTCAAGAAGGCTGTTTTTACTTGTGTAAAATAGTTTTAAGAGAAAGTTACTCCAAATCTTTAGCTGGTCCTAAAACATATTTAAGCAATAAATATAAAGATACTACAAACTTTGTGGGATCTTTATCATTATAAAATGATGTCTCAAAACAAGAATAAAAATATGGCTGGCCATTCGTTCCTCTTTATATAATTAATTATTGCAGGGTAGAAGATTCTAGGCCAAATAGTCCATTTTTCTAACTTTCTAGAGTTTCTCAAGTTTTAAGAAGGGAATTGAGCTCTTATCTGCTCTAAGCTTACTTTTAGTAAGGGGTGCTCTTTTACATACAACCAGCTGCGAGGGTTAGTATAGATGAGTGAAAGAAAACTACATGTTTTCTTTTCTCAAACTTTAACCTCAGTATTTGTGTTAATTAAAAGCCACGTTTCAAAACAGTATCAGAAACTTTTTTAGTTCTGAGCATGAATTTGGAGTGTCATTTTGGCTATAGGCAATTAAAGGAGAACAGAGGAAAAGGAGATGGTTAAAGGAAAAATAGTAGCACGAAGGGGAAATGGAGTGTTTAGGATCTCTAGCAGATGTCTTAGGTTCCTCTGAAGCTGTCTGTAGAAATACATACTTTCCAGTCAGAAATACTTTATTTTATATGAGCTGATTTTTGAATTTTTTTTGACTGTTAGAATTCCAAGTGAAGGAGTAGGCTAGGAAGATTTCGTATTTTGTGAATTGTGTGGATGTGTGTTTGTGTATGTTTATGTGTGTATTGGGTAAGGAAACATGAAAATAAAGAGAAAGGATTGTGAGCTAGATATTGCTTGACTACAAAATGAGTTTAAAACTTGAAGCTGTATCATTGAGTATAAGGAACAGGAGTAATGGTTGTATAGTTTAGAAAACACTACAGAAGGCATTGTTTTTTCATACATGTGGTTAACTAATCTGTTAACTAAGTTAAGTTCCTTTGGGGTACCTGACAGTATTTTATTTAATCATCCTTTTCTATTACGTAGTATACTTAGCCTGTTGTAGATTCTTAAACTTTCTAATCCATTAGTTGCTTTGTTTTCTTCCCTATTTTTTTTGTGTGTGTTATGTCTGTGTGACTCTCCATGTTATCTTCTCAGATTTTTTTCATGCCAACTTTCTAAAGAAAAATGTGCCTGTTGGCTTTGACCATGTGTAGTATATACATTTCATGTTTGTACTCTACTGATTAAAAATTTACTTCACATTTGATGTAGACAAAATTGATAGTTACTATTTGCTCAGCAAATCTTTTCTTAAAAATGATTCTTCTGGCTGGGCTCTGGTAGCTCATGACTATAAATCTAACTACTTAGGAGGCTGAGGATCATAGTTTGAAGCCAGCTCTGGCAGGAAAGTCTATGAGATTCCTATTTCCAGTTAAGCACCAGAAAGCCAGAAGTGGAGCTGTGGTGGCTCAAAGTAGTAGAGCACTAGCCTTGAGCAAAAGAACTCAGGGACAGCACCCAGTCCCTGAGTTCAAGCCCCAGGACTGGCACAAAAATAAAAGCTCTTTTCTGACACTATGCTTGTATGGACATGTAATCATTATTAGCTTCTTAAATATTATGTTAAAGAGTGGAATTGGTGGTCTTGGAAGGCTCCATGAGGACAGAAAATAATCTAATGTAGTAAGAGAGTAACAATTTTAAAGTGGTAAGTTATTTGTATTAATTCCATACTTTTCTGTGGGTATATGCATTGGAAAATTATTAGGAGGGGCAGCTACTACAGTTAGTGAGGCCTCTGCTTAGATATTCACCTGTAAGATGAATGCTGCCTTTGCCTTCAAGTGAAAAGTGAAATATGTCAAAGTTCTGTTGTTATCATGTAAGCATATTACACTCATTGAGCTAATCAGAAAGGCATTGAATTTGAACTAAGTAGGGAAAGAATAGAAGCAGTTTCTAGTAATGTACTTAGTTATATAACGCTTTTTCCTAAGTGATCCAAATGGTTGTTGAAGACTTATTAATTTTCACTCTGCTCTAAGAGATAATTAAGAAGTAGTACATTTTGTTTACTCCTTTATTGTTTTCAACTTTGACACAACTCTTCATTCCGGTGGTAAAACTCTTGACCTCATCACTAAATCCTTCCCTTCTATTATCTAACTCTTTGGCATCTGTATCTTGGACTTCCACATTCTGTCTTTTCAGCTCCTTCCTTCAATATCCCTGCCCCAACAGTCTCACAATTGATACTTACAATTCAATAATATCACTTTGTTTTCGCTGTTCATGACCCCTCGCTTGCCTTCCTTTCTTCCCCAGTTTAAACTGCAGTCAATCATGATGATATGCTCACTTCATAGGTTATATACACCCAGCTCACATGGCCCACTTCCAATTTGTCACTTTCTTTCAGTAAGACTTTGATTAAATCCAACTATAGGCATGTCTGGAGGAAAAACACACAGTTGTTTTGTTTTGTTTTTCCCCCAATGTTATCACTTAAAGTTTATGAACACAGTGTTTAAGTTGGCCCTTTCAAGCTAGTAGGTGATCGAACTATTTTCTCTGGTCTCTTTCCTCTCATACATTCCAGAGGACTGGTCTGCATTTTCTCTTTCATTCCTTAACATTCATATCTTCTCTCTTTTCCTTGCTTTCACTGATGACTTTGCTTTGTATATGACTGATAGAATAGAGAAAGGACTTCGTGGGGCATCCACCATCACTTATATCTTCTCACCTGTTCCTGAAGCCATGTATGTGGCCTCTACACTCTGTGAAATTGACAGATTGTGCTCCTGTCCAACTTTTTTTTTTTGTCTAGCAGTGATATCATTCTACTCAGAGTATAAAATGTTCTAATTTTTCTCTTCTTAAAAACTCCTGCATTAAGAAAAGGTCAGATAAGTTGATGTTAGGCGAAATGAACCCCAAGATAAGTATTAAAATGTCTTTTCTTTCATGTGATCGTTTCTAACATATTTATAAGATGATTTCTTTGTTGCTTTGTATGTCCCTCCCCCACAGTATAACCCCTGCTTTCACTGTATTTGATGTTGTTATAATTTGTGGAGGGGAAGGGAAAAAACAAATCGTTTAAACAGGGATACAGGTGGACCCATTGCAACAATGAAATGTACAAGTCGTTATGTTGAAAAACAAACTTTTAACTTTGGCAGTCGGTGGGAGGAGGAAGGAGGGGAGACAGGGGTGGGTGGTGGGTGGGGGGAGATGGGAAGGGATAGGAAGGGGAAACAAAGGAGGAGGCAACAATGCTTGATAAGACTCATTATCTTGCCCATGTAATTGTAACTCCTCTGTACAGTATTTTCACAATAAAAACAAAAAACAAAAAAACTCCTGCATTAAAGCCTGGCGCAGGTAGCTCATGCCTATAATCTTAGCTATGCCGGAGGCTGAGATCTGAGGATGGCAGTTCAAAGCCAGCTCAGGCAGGAAAGTCCATGAGACTCTTATCTCCAATAAACCACTCAGAAAACTGGAAGTGGTGCTAGCCTTGAGCTGAAGAGCTGAGGAACAGCACCCAGGCCTAGAGTTCGAGCCCCACAACTGACAAAAGAAACAAACAAACAAAAAACCCCTGCATTTTTCATGCTGCCACCTTGTTATCCTATCTCTTTTTTCTTCTATTCAGCAAAACATATCAGGGAGAGAATGCCAATTTCCAATTTCTTTCCTTAAATAAGTCAAGAAATAAATAAAAAGAAATAGGGTTCACATTGTGCTCTGAAGGAATATGACCCATGGAAATGATAATAGAAATTGTATCCCAGGATGTGGTGCAGTCTCTTAAACCAACTTTAATCAGGCATATGTCCCCAACATATTCATGTGACCAATTGTTTCTTCTGAGGGCTAATCAGAACTTGATATAGTTGATTTTCTCTCCCTTTTGAACCACTGTCACCTTGTTTCTAAGACACCACACTCTCCAGATATCTAATCCTTTTTGATAGTTTCTAATCACTTTTTCTGATCTGTAAACATGGGTGTATCCAAAACTCAGTCATCAGAGATTATCTCTTTTCAATCTACAGACATTTCCTTATAGTCCCTAGTGTCTCCTTGCTTTGAAAAATGACCAGCTGATAACTTTCCAAATCTGGCTCATATTCTTTCCAAAGCTCAGCCTATGTATTTAATTTTCTGCTTTTTGATTCAGCCTCCTAATTAGGTCTACTAAAATCAGCATCTCCCAAAAGAAACACTTGTTCTTTTATGCCAAACTTGATTCTCTTGAAGTCTTCTCAGTAAGTGGCAACTCAGAAAAAATAAATAAATAAAACAAAAGCAAACTCAGAAAACTTTAAGAATGAAGAGGAAAAATATACCTGGCAAACTCATATAATGCTGCTTTAAATATTCAAAATTGAACTGTAACCTCTCTACATCACCTTTATAATAACAATAAACAGTTTTCAAAATAGAAAGGGCTTTAAACTCATCATCATCTTTAAATCCTCGTTTCTTCAACATACATACTATTACTATTTGATAGCAAGTCCCCCAATTTTACATTTAGAGTATGAACAGCGACTATTTCTCCACATTTTCACTATAGATGGTGGTATACACCAGCCTTACTGCCAATTACCTCCTAGCTTCTGCTTGTCTACTACTTCCCCCATCCTTGTTCTATCATCATTTCTCAATATATAAAAACAGCCAACATTAGCCTTCAAAATATACTAGACTATGCCATCTTTGTGTTTCAAAACCTGCAAATGCTTTCTGACTCAGAGTAAAAATCAAAGTCCATATAGTATTCATAAGACCTTAGATGACTGGGCCTTACATGACTTCATTTCTCCTGATCCAGCCCTGCTGGCCTCTTTGCTGATCCTCTAATACTCTGGGCCTGTTCTGACTGTCTTAGCACATTTGTATCTTTCCTGCTCTAGAATTGTTTTATGTATATTTCCCTTCCTTACTTCTCACCATAGTATTTAATGAACATCTGCCATGTGCTATATATGCACATATGTATGTTATGCATATTTGCTTGTTTAATATATATGTATACATCTTTTTATCTATCTAATCTATCTATACATGTTTGCTTGCTGATTCATTGCCTTCCATTTCTTATGAGAATGCGAACTTCATGAAGATAAGAGAAAGATACTACTTTTTTTACTTACAGAGTTAAGAATGGTGCTTAGCTAATAACGGGCATTGAGTAAATATTTGTTGATACAGATTGGGCATAGAGTCACCATTGTGTTCATTTTAAAAACTGATGCTAAACTAATTTCTAGAATTCCAAGGAAACACAGTTTTTTGAGGCAAATTTAGAGCGGCTTGATTCAAACACATGTTTTCTAACAAATTACTTTTTAGAAATCAGCATTTGGGGGAAATCTTTACTCGTGGTTTCATACTTTAGTATAATGGAAATGGGCAGCTTCTCTGGTAGATTTGAACTGTTAACTGGTTCTCCACTTACCCATGCAGACATGAATGCTACCATTCGAAGGATTGACCAGCTGACCAACATCTTGGCCCCCATAGCTGTTGGCCAGATTATGACTTTTGGATCTCCAGTCATCGGCTGTGGTTTTATTTCGGGATGGAATTTGGTGTCCATGTGTGTGGAATACTTCCTACTCTGGAAGGTTTACCAGAAAACTCCTGCACTAGCTGTGAAAGCTGTTCTTAAAGTAGAGGAAGCTGAACTGAAACAGCTGAATTTGCACAAAGGTAAACCAAACACAATGTCCAGGCCTTTATTCTGATGTTCAGACCTCATACGCGGCTGAAGATCCAAACTAGTTTGCATTTATGTTTGGGTGAGGTTAAATACACTACTTTGCTAGGTGAGACAAACCAACAGTATTTCTTAAAATAGTATTTGGAACTTTTTCTGTGGCTGGAATTCTTAGATTACAGTTAAAGGAATTGTAATGAGGCAACCAAAGGTACACTTAAGAGAGTAAGAAAAAGTAATTGGCTTTTCCCCTAAAATAATGATTTCTCTTGTTAACAGATACTGAGCCAAAACCCCTGGAGGGAACTCATCTAATGGGTGAGAAAGACCCGAATATCCATGAGCTTGAACGTGAACAACAGTCCACATGCATCTCCCAGATAGCTGAGCCCTTCCGCACCTTCCGGGATGGATGGGTCTCCTATTACAACCAGCCGGTGTTTCTGGCTGGCATGGGTCTTTCTTTCCTATACATGACTGTCCTGGGCTTTGACTGCATCACCACTGGGTATGCCTACACTCAGGGCCTGAGTGGTTCCATTCTCAGTGTTCTGATGGGAGCCTCAGCTATAACTGGAATCATGGGGACTGTGGCATTTACTTGGCTGCGTCAAAAGTGTGGCCTGGTTCGGACTGGTATGATTTCAGGATGGGTACAGCTTTCCTGTCTGATCTTGTGTGTGATCTCCGTGTTCATGCCTGGAAGCCCCTTGGACTTGTCTGTTTCTCCTTTTAAAGATTTCCATACTAGGTTCATTCAAGAAGAGCCAATGTCCACAACAACCAAAATACCTGAAATCATCTTTCCAACTGAAACACTCATGTCAAACGGGTCTAATCCTGCTAACACTGTCCACGAGATGAGCACTAGATCCGTGCCCCTCATCTCCATCAGTCTGCTGTTTGCAGGCGTCATTGCTGCTAGAATTGGTAAGAACTTCTGTTTTGTCAAGTGATAAATTGAAGTGCCTTTTTGGAAAGCTGGTGTTTTCACCAATAAATTATCTGAGCTAGTTTTTGAATGTTAACCAAAATTTCCAATTTATATATACAATCTAGACTTTCAACATGAAATTTTTATTCTATAGCTTAAAAACTAGATACTTGTATGTGTACACATAAACTTAAAGTGTGTTTCAGGCTTGAATTTTTCCTAGGTGAACATTTATGTAGAATGCAGTGTTCATTTAGAAAAATTAATATATAAATATATTTTAATGTTTAATATACGTGGAGGAGGTATATGTATGTGTGGATGTGTGTTTATTGTGTATGTGTGGTGCAGGGGCTTAAACCCAGAATTTGTGCATGTTAAGCAAGTATTCTAACTCTGAGCTACAGTCTCAGCTATTTTTAATAACCTTAATAATCTTAAATATTAATTATTAGTAAAAATAAATAATAAAAATAAGTATTTAAATACTTTTAAGTATCTCAATCTTAAATATTTCTGTGTGTGTGTGTGTGTGTGTGTGTGTGTGTGTGTGTGTGTGTGTGTGTGTGTGTGTGTGTGTGTGTGTGTGTGTGTGTGTGTGTGTGTGTGTGTGTGTGCACGTGCATGCTGGTCCTGGAGCTTGAACTCAGGGCCTAGGTGCTATCTCTGAACTTTTTTGGCTCAAGGCTAGTGTACTACCACCTGAGTCATGGCTCTACCTCCAGCTTTTTTGATGTCTAAGTGGAATTTAGACTTTCCTTTGGGACTTGCTTTGAACTTTGCTCTTCAGATCTTAGCCTCCTGAGAAGCTAGGATAAATATTACTCTTTTAATGTAATTTAGTTTTTTAAAGATATTAACTACAGCCCTTGTATTGCCAGCTAGAAATTTTGAGTTTTTTATATTGCATTAGCTCTACTAAAAGAACTATAATTTAAAGAGAATGCTTCTGTAGGCTAAGATATAAAAAGACAAGATTTTGGTTTTTAAACAACATAGTAGTTATTTAGATAATCCTGCAAAGGTCCTCTCTGTGAGATGTATATTTATTACATACTTTGACATACAAATAGGTTTTATAGCCCTGGAAGAAAGCATAATGTAACGACTAATTACAAAGTTTAAGTAATCATTAATAGACTACTAGTGAATTCATTCTTGAAATCAAACCATATTTATCTTGTGACACAGAGCAATTTGTTAATTTATCAAGACATTAATATTCAAGCAAGACAGCTTTATTGTAAGGGTTGGAGAACCCGAGCAGTAAATGTGAGAGTGGTTTAAAGTTTGTTCACTTTTTTTCCCTAGTACTGGGGTTTGAACTAAGGGCCTCACACTCAACTACTTGAACCACGACCTTTAGAGTTTCCTTACTCTTTAGCCATATCATGTAAGAGGTCAGTTTAAACTTCAGAAAAATTAGTTCTTACAAGGGCTAGGTCCCAGATTTCAGAGTTTTGTTTAAAGAGTATGAATAATCACAGAGAGACAAAACTAAGAAGGCTGTAGCTTAAATTTATTTTAACTAGTAGCTGTAAAAATCTTAATGCCATAAATAACCTTATCATTGTCAATAAAAAGAAAAATAATTAAGGCACAGTTATGTCCTTTATACAAAAAAGAGTAGGGCCAAAATGTGCATCTTGTATAAGTCAAAAATACCTAAATACAATCTAAAATATATGGTTATAAATTATAATTATATATTAAAATTCAATGTCTAAAAATATCTTTTGTTATAGGTCTCTGGTCTTTTGATTTAACTGTGACACAGTTGCTACAAGAAAATGTAATTGAATCTGAAAGAGGCATTATAAATGGTGTACAGAACTCCATGAATTATCTTCTTGATCTTCTGCATTTCATCATGGTCATCCTGGCTTCAAATCCTGAAGCTTTTGGCTTGCTCGTATTGATTTCAGTCTCCTTTGTGGCAATGGGCCACATTATGTATTTCCGATTTGCCCAGAAAACTCTGGGCAATCAGCTTTTTGTGTGTGGTTCTGATGAAAAAGAAGTTACGGATGAAAATCAAACTAATACATCTGTTGTGTAAGGCAGTTTAACTGTTGCTATTCCTGTTACTAGATTGTATAAAGTACATGTGCTTATATTGTACTTCAAAATTCCAATAAATGCCTGGGTGTTTCTCTGTTTTTACCACAGCCATGCCTTAAGGGCTAAGAGCTATTTAGGAAACCTAAGTCAGAAGTGAGCTGGTTATTTTCCCTTACATTTGAGCATTGAAAAAAGTTTAAGAATGGGGAAACTGTAATGATAAAACTAAATTCCCTATTCTTAGGAGTAGATACAATTTTGCATAAGAGAGCAGCGAATGTTGTGAATTAAGTTATTCTTTAGTGGATAGTTATTATCTGCACAAAAATGCAGATAAATCAACCTGCCTTAAAACTCACTGTCACTCATGTGATTTACATTTTTATATCTTAATTCTCAGTTACATTATAAAAACAAGAAAGCTCTCTGCACATGAAGATTACAATGTTAACCAGTATTCTCCTTCCACATCCTGTTGATCTTAAGGGATTTGCTCTATGTGGGAAAACAAAACACATAACAAGAATTTTCTAACAAGGTTTATGGCTTAACATTAGTGACCATCTTTGCATTTTTATTATCAGATCAGGAAAATACTGTATTAAGCATATATAGCTCTTTGTAGAATGGTTGTGATGTAAGCTGCAGATAGAAACAAAGCTGAAGAGTAGATTTCTAATGCAGTGAGTACCTAAGGACTTAAGTCAGTAGTTTGCACATAGAATCTAGAGGCTAAAAGCTCTTCCACTATCACTAATGGTATGTATATCACAATAAGAGAGAGTAATCCTTCACCCTGGCAAGTGACATGGAGAAAAGTAGCCCCCAGTAGGGAAGTATTGGAAAGGTTTTGTTTTAAAAATCATTTGATTTCCTTTGAACAAACTTGGATGAAACACTTTTACTTTAACTGTTTTATGCCTATGAGTTCTATACATTGTTCTAGAGCAAGAATATTCATTTAAAAAGTTTCCTTTTTAAAAGTTTCCTTTTGAAAAGAATAAAAGAAAAATATGTTTGTATATATTTTCCAAAACTGGTTTACAAGTCATTTCGCCACATGCCAGTACCAACATGGTACTTTGCCTTAACCTTGTATGCACTTTCATGGAGACTGCAATACGTTGCTATGAGCACTTTCTTTTCTTCCTTGAGGTTCAGTCTTTCTTCATCTTCCTACATTAAGACATAATGATTTTCTATGTTGTAAAATCTTTGTAAAATATTTCTATATAAAAATATTTTTAAAATCTTATTTTCTTTTCACTGAATTGTGTTCTTTAATGCATGTTGCTTTTGTCACAGAACATCTGCTCTCAATAATGTGTTTTTTTTCTATAAAAGGATAGTTTCATAATTTCTATTTCTGGTTTATGATGGGTAATAGTGCAGTAAACATGGGGCCCAGCATGCATTCTTTGACCTCAAATCAGTTAGCCTAGGTCCTGAGTTTCTATTTTTCCCTTCTGTAAATTGGAGATGATACTATAAAAACAACCCTAACTCACAGCTTCCCTGAATGACTGGAAAAGAGGCCATGTGGAGTCTCTGAGAAGTTGAAGTGGTATTATTACTAGAGGTTACTTCAAAGTAAGGAGGAGTGTGATTCTCCAGAGAGAATAGAACTAACTACCTTAGATATTCAGCAAACACTTATTGATGCCTTGATCCATGTCTCAAACTGTGATCAGTTCTGGGAGATGCAAATTTCACTCAGACATAGTTGTTTTCCTTCGCCTAAGAAGTTTGGATGCTTTGGGCACCACCCTATACCTACTGATCTGTTCCTGAAGTTCTCTTTACATGGACAATAGATGTCTTTATCAAGTTTGGCTGTGGGTTTTTGTTGTTGTTGTTGGTCATGGGGCTTGTACTCTGGGCCTAAACGCCATCCCTCAGCTCTTCAGCTCAAGGCTAGTGCTCTACCACTTGAGCCACTGCACCACTTCCGTTTTTCTGAGTGGTTTAGTGGAGATATGAGTCTCCCGTACTTTCCTGCCCTGACTGGCTTTGAACCATGATCCTCAGCTAGGATTACAGGCGTGAGCCACTGGCATCTCGCTTGGCTGTGGGATTTAACAGAGTCTTTGCTCCCTCCCACAGGGATGGAGCTGGGACTAGAGATCTACCCTCTGTGTTTGCAGCTGTAACTGGAGCCTGTGACCTTGTAAAATGAAGAGAACCATGTTACAAGATTAGCAAGGAAAGGTTCAAGCTCTTAATATGGGCCTTTTGCCAGACTGTGGGCCTACAGGGAGAGGCCTTGTATACAAGGAAGGAGCATGGAGTTGGCCAGTTAATAGGAATTTTTATAACAGCTGTCCTTATCTTTTGCTCAGAGCAGGAAGAGGAGGAAAGAGGAGGGGAATTAGTGCTGGTGCATACAGCTTTTACTGTTTACTGCCACAAGATTTAAAAGTAAGTCCAGGGGTAGGTGGTGGTCTGTCCTCCATTAAATAGAGAGCCAAATACCTAAAGAGTCGATGAGGCATCATAAAGAGGTCAGTTAGAAAGAGGAACATACTCATTTAGTAAGTGATTTTGTAAAGTATCACTTATTTTGTCCCCATTTGAAAACAATTTACACTTTTAATTTATCTTGTCTATGCTAGATGAGCTTCTTAATTTGTTTCTTACATTATTCTTTCAGCAGAAACTACCTTTGCATATCATACCTAGGGAAGTAATCTTCATTTTCTTCTTTTTTAAATTAGGGCATTTTAAAATACACACACATATGTATCATATCCACTCCCAATCACCTTCTCTTATTCTCCCTCCACCCTCCTTTTCCTCTTCTCCAATAGTCTCCAGTAGTCCCCTACTATTGTCTTTCTTCCTGGTAGACACTCCTCAAATGAGAGAAATGTGATACTACATTTTTCTGGGTCTGGCTTATTTTGCTTATTTTAAAAGAAATGCCTACCTCCCTTTCCCCAACCTGAAGAAACCCATTTGGTATTCTTTTCATTGTCTACTACCATTTGCTTAAGTAAGAAGCTACTTTCCTATAATCTACTCAGGATGCAGAATGGAGCCTGGCCCTAACAGTATGGGGGAAGCAGGAGAGAGTGGCCAGGGCTCTGGTAAACTTCTTAGGGTACACTCAGTGCAGTCTGATCCCGCTGTCTTATTTGTGTTGCCAGACTGGATCTTTCAAAACAAGCTGGGCATCTGGAACTTGGTAGAAAATCATTAATTTCTCAAATATGGGCAACTAATTTGAAAATATTAAAAATACTTTGCAATATAAAGTTTGATTTACATGTGTGAGCCTGAGCTACCTCTTTTTTCCTTAAGCTTTTCTCTAATGAGCTAGTTTGCAAAGAAGAATGATATTTGGATAAAGCTAGCACATGTAGGAAGAAAAGATGGATATGTACTAGAATTGCAAAGTCAAGAACAAGAACTGGGCAGATATTTGTGATTTTTTTAAACTAGGTATCCTTTGCTGAAAATTATTTAAGGTCAAATATTCTATGCAATTATTATTTGCCATGCTGATATCAGTAAGAAATTTCCTTGGTTTGCTAACACTGAAGTATTAGAAAATAATAATGATTTGAAAACCTTTTTAAATTTACCTGAATTATAAAGAATATTACCTGCATTATTGTACACTCCTGTTTTTAAAATGAACATATGGATAATTTTAAAGAGTCAAACTGCCCCCTTCCCCTCACTCCCTGAATCTCCAGAACACTTTGCGTTTATTCTTTTTTTTTTTTTTTAAATCAGTCGTGGGGCTTGAACTCCAGCCTTGGGAGATGTTCTTCAGCTCTTTAGCTCAGGCTAGTGCTCTACCACTTGAACCACTGAGCCACTTCCGGTTTTCTGGTGGCTTATTGGAAGTAAGATCTCATGGACTTTCCTGCCCCAGCTGGCTTTGAACCACGATCCTCAGATCTCAGCCTCCTGAATAGTTAGGATTACAAGCGTGAGCCACCAGTGCCTGGCTTGGGTTTATTCTTACACTTCAATTTTAGTGAAAGTTTTAAAAGTCCATTTTATATCATCATTTGGTTTGTTCATTAAGATTAAATCTCTGTTGATCTGTATATATTTCCAAAATTCTAAGTAAGAGTAAACTAAGAGTTATGTTTGTATTAAGATTTAAAGATATACATGATGAAAGTCAGCATATACCTTGTCTAACATATTTACTATGATCAAGAAATAAATTTGGACTGGAGGCATGGCTAAAGTGGTAGAGCACCAGCCATAAATAAGCAAGGTGAAAGTTAGGCCCTGAGTTTAAACCTCAGGAATTCTAGAAGAAAAAGAAATGAATTTCATCCAAGATTGTTTTCAGCCAAGACAAAGTTTCACTTCCCCCTCCTATAATCCTGTCTGCAAACTCTTGGAAACTTCAGTTAGACATTGCACTTTCTTTTATATTATCTTTCCTTCTTCCTCTAAGTCTACCTCTAAGAATAATCTTTGCTATCAGAACATTTTTGTTTTACAAGATAGCAATTCAAGAATAAAAATGAAATGTTAGAGCTCTGAGACAATACATACATATTAATCAGATGTCTGAACTGACTATGTTTAGTCACACTTTAAAGTTGGATGACTTTTTTCCTTATATGGAGAATTGTTTACTTTTTCCAGGTCCAAAAGGGAGCAAGTGTTTCATCTAAAGAATGGACAAATGGGAGGCAAAGTACAAGTAAGCACTTCTGTCAAGATTCTTTGCCTGGGCTGGGAAGGTGGCTCAGTGGTAGAGCGCATGCCTTGCATGCCAGAGGCACTGGGTTTGATTCCTCAGCACCACATAAGCAAAAAGAAAAAAGCCGGAAGTGGCACTGTGGCTCAAGTGGTAGAGCGCTAGCCTTGAGCTGAAGAGCTGAGGGACAGCGCCCAGGCCCAGAGTTCAGGCCCCACGACCGGACCCAAAAAACAAACAAACAAACAACAACAAAAAAAACATTCTTTACCTTAGCTTCCATGTAAGGTAGTGTATATTTTTCTACTTGAACATTTGTCTTATTGCATTTTACTAGGAGAAAAGTTTACTGCAAGTTTTTGAAGTAATTATGTCCACTATTATGATTACTATTGCTAAAGCGGTGCTTGTCCTTAATTCGTGTCTACAGTTGTAGTAATAAAAAATGTTACTCTAGCCAAATGCCAGTGGCTCACACCTGTAGTGCTAGCTCCTCAGGAAATTGAGATCTGCAGATTGCAATTTGAAGCCAGTCTATGTAGGAAAGTCTATGAGACTCTTATTTCCAATTAACCACCAGAAAGCTAGAAGTAAAGCTGACAGTTAAGAGGTGGAGCAGTAGCATTCAGCAAAAAAGCCTAAAGGCAGTGTCCAGGCCCTAAGTTCAAGCTCTAGGACTGGCAAAACAGTTCATCTATTTATCAATTAAAGATATAAAATAATAGATGTTTTATAGTAACCGAACTATTTAAAAAGAAATCCACAGTTGAAGAAGTGATTTTCAAGCCCTATAATAATCAATCTTTAATAAATAAGACATATTACATTTAAGTCATACATAAAGGAATATTTGAACCCAATGTATACATAGTCTAGGAAGAATAATTGTCCAATAATAAATTTAATTTTTATTTAGTATTATATTTACCAAGTATATATACATTTTCTAACTTGTTAATGGTAAGATTTTTAAAGTAAAACTCATTAGAGTAGGAAAAATGAATAATTAAACAATTATTTATAGGCATTTTATTCCCTTAATCTTCCTTATAACTCAGTCAATAATGTATTACCTGTGGTTTTTAAACGGAAAACAGACTCAGAATAAATGTCATGCAATTACACAACTAGAAAGAGGTTTAACAGAATCTAAAACAGTCTGTGGTTGTCTGCAAAGGCTATCTTCTGCCTTCTTTACCACACAAACCTAGCATGAACTGTTTCTAATGGGAAATGACAGATAATCCTTAATATTCTTGAGGAGCCTATTCATTTATGGTAAATGTTTTAAATTCACATTGAAAAATGGATGTAATTACATTATCTGGCTCATCAGACATGAGAATTTCTAATTGTGTTTCCAGGGAGCTAAAGTTTTTCAATATTCGTGGCTATTTTATGTGTCTTATTTGGTCATTGTGCATCATTTAAGATACGTAGAGGTTTTCCTAACACCTATATGAGGGGGTAGAGGAAAATGATTAGATGTGGCATAGAGAACGGAATTCAAATTTTGGCCTTGTTAATTACTAACTTTTGTAATTTGGGGAAAATTGTTCAACTTTACTGAATTCCAGCTCTCCATTTACACAATGAAAATATTAACATCTATTTGAAAGATTAGCACTCTCAGCCCAGATACTAATAAAGCCCCTAATTGTAAAGTTATTAAATTTATGATAAAATTGTAGATATTCTGCTCCAATATAATTCATCGTTACTAGTTTGTTTTTAAGCAAGTATGCTGTGTTTGAAAGCAGAAGAGGGAATCCTGATCGACATAATATTTTTAGTGATATTAGAGTATTCTGAACTCTAGGCCTTGTGCTCTGCCACTTGAGCCATGCCTAGTCCTTTTTGGATTAGTTTATTTTAGACAGAGTCTTGTATTTTTGCTCAGGGACAGATGTTTCTTTCCCCCTCATTTTTTTTTAGCATAAATACATTAAACAGAGTAGTTTGTTGTGCAATTTCCATACATGTAGATTAGATTCACCCCCATTACTCCTTCTCATTCCTTTTCTTCCCTTTAAACAATTTTTACCAGATTTTATTAGTCTATTTTCCTACACTTTTATGGAATACTTTGGTCATATTTACTCCTCTTCTTCTCCTTTCATTCTCCCTCCAGCTGGTTGTAGATTTGGTAAATATAATAAGAACATGAAATCTATGTCTTTCTTAGTCTGGCTTAATCCATATAACATCATGATGATTCTTTTTCACTTTCCTAATTCTAATCACTAAAGGGTCCTCTCTTTCCTGACACTATTTCATTCATATTCTCTGATATTTTACATTTCTTGAAATTTTGGACTCTTGCTTTCTTTAAAACAAATATTTAGTAGTACACACAGGTATAGTTTTATACCATATACTAAGCTCAAAGCAGTGACATATGTTTAATGTTCTCACACTGTAGAATTTTTAAGCTTAATTTCCAAAAGCCTAAACACCCAAGAAGATACAAACTGACCTGTCAGAGTCAACATTTACAGAATCACAGTCATAGATTTTGTATAATCATTAAAAGCTGGTGCTTCCCTTGGCTAGGGGAACATGTGAAAATCACACCTACCTAATCACAGGGAGATAAAATAAAGATGAGGTAATCACTGGAAGACCTAAGAATGGAAATAATGCCACATGATTATTATCTCTACTTTCTGTTAGGAGGATAAAACATCAACATGTTATTTAGCAACATTGTGTCCTATTTGAAATTTTACAAACAGTCAAAGAACCATCAACACTATAAAGCTAGTACTGACCCTAAAATGTTTTTGAATATACTCATGATTTGGACATGGAATTTACGTCTTCTAGCTTTTAAATAATATCCTTAAAGGCTAATAATAATGATGATAATAATATCCTTAAAGGCCCGGGGGCATCCGTGGCTCACACCTGTAATCTTAGCTACTCAGGAGGCTGAGATCGGAGGATCTGAGGATCGCAATTCAAAGCCAGCCCAGGCAGGAAAGTCTGTGAAATTCCTATCTTCAATAAACAACTCAGGAAACCAGAAGTGGTGCTATGGCTCAAGAGGTAGAGCGCTAGGCTTGAGCTGAGGGACAATGCCCAGGCCCAGAGTTCAAGCCCCATGACTGACAAAAAATAAAAAATAAAAGAAAACTAATATCCTTTAAAAATCCTTCTTTACCTTTGGAGTACCTGATAAGTTGTGGATTTCCTTTTTCATGTGTTTTCTTTTTATTTCGTGTTCATAGTTACTATTTAGAGAACATTTCTACAGATCATCTGTGTCACTTTCTTTGAAAAGCACTCACCCAGAGCACACTTTTGTAACCTGGCTAAATACAGAGGAACATCTCATGTTGGAAGTTAATAAACTGATAAGAGGAGTTTATTATGAAACATTCCAAATATAGCTCAGTGCAAAAACATTGTTGTTCAATGTGAAAACACAGAGTTCACTGGAAATTTTGGAGCTGAAACGAAGCATAACTAAAGCAGAGTCCAGCACACATTTATTCCCAGTCATTGGAGGGAGATACCTATTGCTAGGCAAATCATTCTCAGTCAAATTTCTAGAGGTACCAAGAGTCCCACGAAAGTAGATATGTTCTCCATAACACTGTCATTGTCAAAGATGAGACTTACACAGCCCTTACTACCGATGAAGATGCTGGTGGAGACAAATTTATTGAAATCCTATAACTTGATTGATTACTTTGCTATTACTTTGCTTTTCTCCACAATGTATCTCACTAAAGTCACTGAGAGAAAAAAAACAAACAAACACCAAATCTCTTTTTTCCTCATTAAACTTTGTTTTAATTGGTCTCAAAATTCTGTGACAGATTTTTGGTCATGTTGTTTTCATTAAAAAGTATTGCTTTTTAAAAACCAGTAACTTAAAACTGCCACACACTAAAAAAAAGGTTCACAAATAATTTTCCATTCTTTCGGAAGGTTTTATGGTGCATTGTTATCATTAACAAGTCTTTACTATTAACCTTTAAATGGTCAATTGAGACAAATAGTTCTGAGTCCATTTTTCTCCTCCTCCTTCCCCTCACTGATGAAGACTGAAGTGACAGGTTTAGAGGTAATATTCATTTAGTCTTCTGAGCTTTCTGGGCAGACTTGGGACCTAGCCAGATCCCACAGCTTTCTTGTCCACAGTTTTGAGGACATCCATGGTAACTGTCTATCTCTTATCAGGAACAGTAAAACAATCCAGAGGAGGATAGTCAGAGAAGCTCTCTACACACATGGACTTGTCTTAAAAATCTCACACAAATTGTCCCCTACAACACAATGTATCATGATAGATGAGGTGAATTTGAATCCTCATATAAGGTGCCTACTATGTGCCAGCTTGAAACAGGAAAATAAACAACTGACTATCAGGGGGGCTGGAAGGTGGCTCAGTGGTAGTGCTTGCCTTGCAAGCATGAGGCCCTGTTCAATTCCTCAGCACCACATATGCAGAAAAAGCTGGAAGTGGCGCTGTGACTTAAGTGGTAGAGCGCTAGCCTTGAGCTGAAGAGCTGAGGGACAGCGCCCAGGCCCAGAGTTCAGGGCCCACGACCAGCAAAAAAAAAAAAAAAAAAAAAACAACCAAACAAAAAACTGATGGTCAGGGATAGTCATTGCTATTTAGTAGGAATAGGTGAAACTTCAAATTTCTTTACATTATACCGTGGATTACTTTGCTTGAACTATGCATAGGGCACAACGGGATATCTAGTGGCAATACTTAAGACCAATCTGAAGCCCGGCTGGTGGCTCACACCTGTAATCCTAGCTACTAAGGAACTTGAGATCTGAGGATCACAGTTCTAAGCCAGCCCGGGCAAGAAAGCCCGAAAGACTCTTATTTCCAATAAACCACTCCGAAAACCGGAAGTGGTGCTGTGGCTCAAGTGGTAGAACGCTAACCTTGAGCTGAAGAGCTGAGGGACAGCGCCCAGGCCCAGAGTTTAAAAAAAAGCCTAATCTGTAAAGAGAGAAATCTTCCCCAAAAAAACAATGCTTCAGTTGTACCCCTCTTTATTTGTTTAGTGGTATTTAGTTGCACATTAAATATTACCAGGCTAAGCATGGTGGTACACACGTGTAATCCCAACTATGCAGGAGGATCACAGCCTGAAGTTGGCCCCAGGCAAAAGGGAGATCCTATCTGAAAAATTAACTATAGACAAAAGTGCTGGTGGGGGTGAAGAGGTGGAGGTGGTATGGGGCACCGGTGTTAAAGCATCTGCCTACTAAGCAAGTGAAAGGCATTCAGTTCAAACTCCAATTTTGAAAAGGAAATACAAATCATTCATGAAAATAAAAATGAGAGTAAAACACAAAAATCTGTCCATACGGTAATAACCTTTGATGTGGTGGCGACTATTCTTGTACAGATGCTTTACACCATGGGATAAATGAAAAATTGTTTTGATTCAAATGTCCACTTTGTGTGTGTGTGTGTGTATGTGTACGTGTGTATGCACACACACTTGCGAGCATGCTTGTAATAGGGCTTGAACTCAGGGCCTTACTCTCTCCCTTTGCTTTTTTACTGTTTGAGCCATTGGCTTTTTGGTGATTAATTGGAGGTAATAATCTCAGAGATTTCTTACCCAGGATGTCTTTGAACTGCAAATCTCAGATTTCAGCCTCTTGAGTAGCTAAGCATTATAGGCATGAGCCACCAGCACCTGGCAAAATACTCATTTAATCGGCAGTAAATTTAAACATCATTTTACATTTTTTATGTACTCATTTTATGCATTGCTTATGTATGCTTTTCATCAGCAAATTTAGTATCATTTGGTGGATTTATAAAAGATCTTTGTAAATGGGGAATATTAATGTCTGCCTATCATATACACTATGCTTATTATTTTTCTTCTGATTATTTGACTTTAATTATGGTTTCAAAATTTTTTGAATCAGGTATATCAGTCTTTTTTATTTTATTTTGACTGTTGTGAGGGCTGTGAAAAGGCTTCTCCATATTAATATTGCTGAAAGTTTGTTTTCCCTGGTACCTTTATACTGTTTTTCTTATTACTTAAACTGTCTAGAATTAACTGTAAATTATAAAATGAGGATGGGTTTCTGTTAGTCATCTTTTTCCTTTTATGATTCAAGTTCTATAGAGTGATTAAGAGAGTAGGTTTTTGGCATTAGGTTTCCTGGGTCCAAATTCTGGCTCCATTGCTTTCTAACTACAAATTCAAAATGGCGGATATCAGTAACTATCTCTTGGAGTTGTTTTCAAGTGTTCTGTTTAAGCATCACTGCTGAGGGTGGAGGGTGGCTCACACATGTAATCTTAGCTACTCAAGTTGCTAAAATCTGAGGATCATATTTTAAAGCTAGCCCAGGCAAGTCCTTGAAACTCTTCTCTCCAACTAACTACCGAAAATGCAGAAGTGGTGCTATGTCTCCAGTAGTAGAACACTAGCCTTGTGCAAAAATACTCATGGACAGTGCTCATACCCTAAGTTCAAGCTCCAGGACTGGCACAAAAATAAAAAATCAAAAGATTTAGAACAATACATAGTATAAATAACCAAATTTGGCTACCAAATTTAATGAAAACAGTCCAATTTCCACAACTCCAAGATCCAGATAATTACCATTTTAGTTTGCATCTCTATGAATTTAACTTCCATAGGTATCTAAAATAAGTAGAATCATGAAATGTTTGTCTTTTTTGACTTGCCTCTTTCACTAACTTGTCTTCAAGTTTCACTTATCTTTCAGCATGTATGAATTTCCTTCCTTTTTACCGATAAATAATATTTCATTGTATGTCCATATCATATTTTGTTTATTCATTTACCAATGAACCCTTGTGTTGTTTCCAGATTTTGGCTAATATGAAGCAGACTGCTATAAAAATGAGTGTACAGTTAATTATGTGTGAACTTCTGTTCTAATTCTTGAATGTATATACTCAGATGTGGAATTGCTGAGTCATATTCACATGGTAACTTAATTTTATGAAGTCATAACTTCCCTTTTACTTCCCTAACAGCAGTGCACAAGGAGTCCAATTGTCCATGAACTTAAGTACTTTTCTCATTTTCTGTTTTTTTTTATAACAGCCATCTTAATGAGTATGATGTAGATTTTGAAAATTCTAACTTAAATTTTGAAGAATAAATGAGAATGAGCCAGACAGATGACAAAAATAGTTAGCAGTGTTTCTTTAGCTGCCAGTAGCCATAGTTATGATTGGAACATTTTTAGTTTTAGAAAGAACTTTTCCTGTTGATCCACATGAGATACAAGGAGTGAACCACACCAGGAAAAAACTAATGTAGACTTTCCTGCAAAGAAGTAGAGCGGGGCAGGCAGCCAATGTTAGAAATATTTATGCAGCTGTTGCCTAAACTACTCCAAAGAAACTTCTGGTGACTGTTTACAACATGCATGTTTAGTTTGAACCTGTTGATTTAAGAAAAATCCAAAGTCCAACATCTTTTCAATCTGTGCATACAAACCAAAGAAACTGAATAGGGATAAATATGTATTTGTGGATACTCTGTACTAAGCCGGACTTCAGTGAGTTTCTGAAGTGATTCCAGTTTCCTTTATTTTCCATTTGGTCTAATTTTCATTCTATCCCACTTCAACAGGTCTGAGGTCTTAGAATGGCAATGGTAGGGTTGAGTTTCCTGCCCAGGTGTTCACATTCTGTGCTTTGCCCACACTAACATAAAACTGAGCCCTCTCCTTCAAATGTCAAGTCATAAATTGCTGCTTCTAGTCAATTTGTGCCTAGCCAGTGAAAAAATGAATACCAATACTCTTTTCATAAAGTGTACTTTATAGCACTTTGTAACCACAGTTTTCTTTCAGATCTCAGAATTTTAGATATATGATTACTGTAGTATTATCCTACCTCAAAGGTATAAAGTTGTCTGCTCCCATTTTCAGGTCAGACTAGCCAACCTACAACTTAGCCAATGGAAAAAAATAGCAACTAGGTCATTGCTTTTTCTGTTCTACCACTCTGATTGTTGCTAGACTTTTTTTGAGACAGCCAGCAAGGCAAAGTTTATATACTATTGTCTTCTGCTAATTAAATTTTATATTTTCTCCCACTTCAAAAAGACTGGTGACTCTAGTCATAAATATTTACTTTGTTATTCAGTATAGCCTTCTAGGAACTATAGAAAGAATTCTAAAAACCCGGTGGAATGCACATTTTTTAAAATGTCAAGTTTATTGTACAATAGAAGAAAAACCTGTTTTAAATTATTAGATTGTGGTGATGTTTACAACTCTGGATATTGTAAAAGTCATAGAATAAAGATATTATATTTTCAATGGGTAAAGTATATAGCATGTGAATTATATCTCAATAAAACTGTTTTTCTCCATAGAATCCTGAACACCTGCAGGCAAAAAACAAAAAGTGTATTTCTTGGGCAATGAAATGTAACAGAGTAACTGTCTGTACTGAATAACAGTTAAGAGAGCTGAGTGGCATCTTTGTAGTTGGTAGTCTTATTTGATGCTCATAATAAGTCCCTGAGGGAGGAAACACTACCATCTTTGTGTCACAGATGAAAATTTTCAGCTAAACAAGGTTAAACATTTTTGATAAGCTATCCAGTCAGTAGGGTTGTGTTTGGGGTTTGAGCCTGGGAGCAGCCTCTAGAGCTTGACCTCTGAGACACTGAACTAATCTGAGCACAAAGAACGGCGCTTCATTAATTATCCTCAATGTCAGCATTATCTCCAAAGAGTACAAGTTCTTTCATTTAGCTGTGGTTTCATTTTATGTGACAGAATCCACAAAATAGTTATAGACATATCATAGGGTCTCAATCATCTATAATTTAATAGACATTTTCTGAATTATTGTATCAGATTTTTGTAATCTGAATTATACTCTAAGGTCTCCAGTGATAAAGCAGCTTGCTGTGGAAGGAATCCCTGTATTCACTACATTTTCCATATTCATAATCTTTAAAAAAAATTGAAGCTAGATACTCTGAAACTGTTAATAGCAAGTTTTTCCACATTTTTTTTCTTCAAAAAAAAATCCCAGCATCATTATTACTGACTATGCATCCCACCAACGGGGGAAGTCAAAGATACTATGTTAGAGGAGATGTTAGAGGAGGAAATAGCCTTCTAACGCCATGTAGGTGAGCTTGACCTCCATGATAAATAAAGTTGAGGTGACTTATGTTCAGCTTGTAAGAGAACCCCATGGGATCAACTATTAGTGACTGTATAACTTAAACAGTTAGGAAGCATAAACTAGGTCTCTGGCAAGAAATTTTATACTAAAGAACTAGAAAAATGACCACCTATGCAAATTTCGTATAGAAGAATATTCTTGGAGTGAAGATGTAAGGTTATTTTTTTCCACTTAACTTTCCACAGAATTCACAGTGCATATCGTTCCCTTCTGCTGTTTTCCATTTCTCTTCTCCAAGTCCCTACCCCTTGGAGTATTTCTAAGAATTATGATTCAAAGACAAAGTTATGTAACCTAGTGATTTATGTAAACATAACAAGGTAGGTATTTAAGATCAACAAATCATTCTAACTATCTGCTCATATATTAGCCTGAAAGTTTACAACCTAACTTCTTGGTAAAGTCAAGTTGATTTTCCAACATCATTTTTAGTTTAGATTAATGTCTTTGTTTAATTGTACCCAAATTCCAGAACAAACCATTGGAAGATTATAGAGGAATAAAATAGAAACCTCACATAGGAAACTATACTATTTTTTAGACAGGGTCTTGCTACTTAGCCTATAGTGGTCTTGAGCTCCAGATCCTTCTCCCTCTGCCGCATAAGACATAGGATTACAGGCATGTGCTTCCATGCCCAGTTCAAAACTTTACTTATGAAGGAATTTTAATCTAATATACCACATATGCTAATAATTCTAAAGCCTTAAGTTGGTAAGGCAGTCAGCCAGCACAGTTCCTGAGCATATACTACAAGCCCTTTACTATGTTAGCACTTGTGTTAATTGAAATAAGAAGAAAAAATAGAATGCAAATAACAAATTCTGTTAGTTTATCCGAAAATGTGATAAGTAAGCCATTGGCCTTAAAGAATGTGTAGTTTGGAAGATTCCATTTCTGTCAAATCCTTGGAGTAAAGGAGGGAGATAAGCAGTCTACTTCATCAGAGAAGAGGATAGGGATACTGCACCGGCTGGAGATAGGAAAAGCTACAAGGTTATATTCATAACCTGTGTACAACGATTTGTGACCTTTGTATAGCAGTCACAAGTGTAACATTTATAAAATTTCAGCTGAACTTTTAGAAGGTCAAAGTTCAGAAAGGAGCAGGGTCTGAGATAAAAGAGAGCAAAGAAGTCAGAGAAAGACAATTTACTTATCACAAGTAGAGACAATGGGTTTTTTAGGAAGAGAGAACAATATAAACGACACGGATGAATCTAAGATTCCAAACATGGCTGATGCAAAAGCAGTAAGTTAACAGAAAGAATGGGGAATGGGATAGAGAGAAGATATCTCAGAGAAGATGATATGATTCAGTTTTATTAAAGTTCAGACAGTAATGACGTAGTTTGTACAGAAGTCAAGGCTACAAGTAGCAACTAAGAATCAGCTGCTACTGGGCTAGAGCAGGAAAGCTGGAGTACAAATTACAGGAAGCTTGATAATGAATGCTGTAAAGAGAAGTATGATACTCTGAAGGTAACAAAAAGCTAGACGAAGGCAGGAGGAAAATGACAAAGAAACAAAAAATGTGGACTCTAACCCTTTGAACCAGGAAGTCTGAGATGAAAGTTATGAGGGGATAAGAAGAGCTCTGGAACAATTGTACAAAACACGTTACCCTAGCAAAATTACCTCCTTTTAAAGTGATTTTAACTATCTTATCTGTAAACCTGAGTACTTATGTGAGTATTCAAGCCTAACAATATTTTTTTACTCATTCCCAGTTCTTGGAAATTGATTAGTATTAAAATCCAGTTACAAAATTTAAAATTGCACAAAGACTCCCATAGTTTTTACCCTGATAAAGACTTATTCAATAAAAACGTACCCTTCCTCTAAATTTCAAGAACAGAAAGGATGGCATATGCCTTGCATAGAAAGAGAATGAAAGAGAAGCATTCATTTGCCACCTTTTTCTCACATTCTGGTTTTCTAGAAGATTGGTTCAAGGGAGATGAAATACGGATTTGGCCATATTCTGAGGTTTATATGCTAAGATTCTAACACCCTCTGATATGTCTACTGTGAAAATAGAGTTATTGCAGATGCAGTTAGTTAATATGAGATGATACTGGATTAGAGGGGCTTCTAATGCAATATCACTGGATTATTATAAAAATGGAGCATTTAGGCATAGATACACAGTAGGAACCCAGTGTGTGACGATGAAGACAAGGACTGGGGTAAAGCACCCTAAGCCAGGGCTTGCCCAAGGTTGCCAGCAAACCACCCAAAACTAAGCCACATATGGAATCCATTGTGTTTCAGAGGTTCCAAAAGAAACCAGTCCCGTGGATACCTCAACCCTGGACTTGTAGCTCCGGAACTGAGAAAATACACTTCTGGCTTGTAAGCTGGTTAGCTTGTGGTACTTCGTTAAGACAGTCTTAGCAAATGTTTTCTCCCACAAGTTGTTGCTCAATTCATTTTCCCACGGGGTGCACTTGCAAATATCATGTGCCACAGAAAGGACAGAGTGACTTAGTTCACTGTTGGTAAAAATATATTCACACAAGCACTTAAAACAGCCTTGTGTTCCTAATGTACTTCCATTTTATTTCCCAGAAAGAAGTCCTTGTTTAACTAAAGTATACTTTGAGAACCAGACTGGGAGATAACTGTCACTAGTCTGGAATGCTTACTCTTATAAACAAATCCAGTGACAGAACTGGCACAGTTTTATAGAAGATAGAGCCAGGTGAAGTTGCCTATTAACAGAAGACTGAATTGGTGTTTCAAACTGTGGCAATGATTATAACTGCTGGAAAGGTACTGCCTTTTGGTTTCAGTGTTATGGGAAAAAATACGAGCATCATTTTATAATGTGGATTTTTATATAACTCTAGACATTCATAGCTTAGTGGGATATTCCTGGCTTGGGAAATGATGTGTCTACACAGTGGAAATATTTTTCGATAGTCAACTTGTTGAGTGGGTGGCTCCCATGGTAGAAATAGTTAAGGGTATTCCATGCTATATTTTCTACTTACAAGACCTTCAGTAAGCTGTTCTATAGTCAAAGCTTTTCTTTACAGACAAAACAGAAGAAGCTGCCTAAAATACACTGGATTTTAAATAGAATTATAAAAAAATTATATAGACTCTAACAAATTACTGGTCAAAGATTGATACATATTCATTTAGGCTCCTATTTTTTCAAAGTAAAACAGAAATCCGTATTTTCAAGTGATCATAATCTTTAGAATGTGCATTTGTATCATAGTTGATGAGTACAACAATCTATGAATAATACTGCCGAATAGTGAGCCCCAAAGTGTATGGCGCTTCACTGGTAATACCAGGTGATCCTCTTCCCACTTATCTGTGACCATATTTAACTCTTCTACCTAGTTTGTTCCAATTTTCTGTTCATTGATTTTCAGAGATGGAGATGAAAATACTTTGACAAGCAAGTTATCTTTTCTAACACCAAATGGTTGTCCATTGAGGCATTTGTTCAAGTCAGTCAGAAGCCAACGAAGAATCCATAGCTCCTGATGATGGATGAAGATGAATTCATTCATCTCTGAGCTGAATATGAATTCAGCTGTTTGAATGAAGCTGTCCAGCCATGAAGCACAATCATTCAATTGATAACAATACATATCTGGCTCTTTTAGTGTTTAGCATTTGAGACCACAGGAAAAGTAAGAATTGTGGACTTTATTCTTCTTCTAACAGAAGCAGCTGCTGTTCAGCTAATTTCTGCCTTTGGAAGTGGGCCATCATGGACAGATTTCTCAATTTTCCAAGAGATGCCAGAAAGTATTTTGTTCTGTTTTGTTTTAAGGTCAAATATTTAGACTTTCAAATGTTTCAGAAACTATCTGCTTTGTATTGCATTAATTACAAATGCCCAGACGATGGTTTAAGCAATTCAAATTTAAGATCTTCCAGCTCTGGAGGTCAAATGTTTGTAACAGATTTCAACTGGGTTGAAATCAGGGTGCTGGCAGGGTTGCATTCCCTTTGGAAACTAGTGGAACATCTACTTCCTTACCTTTTCTGTTTTCAAGAGGCTGTCTGCATTCCTTGGCTTGTGGCCTCAACTTCTACCTCCAATACTAGCAGCATGGCACCTCTAACTCTCTCTGACATTCAGCTCTCTTTCTCAGCTTCCTTTCCTGACCCTTTCTCACATTTTCTTTTTTGACTTTCCTAATCCCCTTCTCCCCTTTCTTGTCCTCCTCCTTCCTCTTCCTCTTCCTCTTCTCCCCACCCCCCCTTTTTTTTTTAAAGGTATTTGTGATTGCATTGGATCCATCTGAGTGAACCAGGATACCCTTGCCTCTCTGGCTCTATCAAAGGTTACTCTAGGGGAATGTTCTAGATAAATTCAAGTTACAAAGGGAGCCAGGTGAAATTCCACAACTCAAAGTAGTAGGTGGAGGAACTTCTGAATACAGCATTCAGCAGAGATCCAGGGGACAAAGACCATTTCTGAATTTACTAGAGGGAGGCGTTTATGAGCAGAAAGATAGTCAGAGGAGAGACAAAGTGACAGAGACCATTTGTAACATCTTATATATCTGCAGGCATAATTTTCCTAATCAACTAATCAAATAATTTTATTTTTGCCTTTGACTGACTGACTGAAAGTATTACATATTGGCTTTTTAAAACAATATATTTAGCAAACTTAGAGACATAAAATGAATGCTAGCTTATATAAAATAAGTTTTCAGTTACATCTAACTAGTTTGTGGTTGTATATTGCTGTTAGCTCATGGTTTCCTCTTGGTCATTACAACAGCAAGAGCTGCCCTTGATTTTTTCCTACGAGGCACTTGAACATGAGCATGGATGCAACCTGATACAATAACTGTGACATTCGCTGCCTTCATTACAACAGTCTGACGGATCAGGTTGCTTTCCAGCTTTACTTGGGAAGATCTGGCAAAGACAGAATGGGTACAATGACTGAGCATCTTTTCACCATGATTTATGGTCTGTCCTGATCAAAGCTGAAGCAGGCCAAGTAGGCTGAGCTGGAGCCATGCCTGGATGGAATTTTCTTATCAGCTAGCCAAAACAACAAAAACAAAAGTAATTCCCATAAAAAATAATGAACACTGCTTTCTAGCTGACTCCAACATGTATTCAGTACTTTATTAAGACTGTGTGTGTATGCATTGCAAGCACAATATGAGAAAGATAATGTCTTACTGATCGCTATAACCCTAGCATCTCACTTAGTAAGGGCACTCAACCTTCAGAAAAGGAATAATAATTACCCAGAGTTGTTCATACATGGTACTGTCACCTTTGGCAAGTTATTCAATCTGTTAATAAGAGAAGAATGAAATCTTATAGGACAGAATGAAGTAATAAGTATGAATGTATTGTATAACTTGGAAGTGTCATATAAATGCAATGAGCTATTATATATCATTTGAATTAGATTTTACTTTTTCTGAGCACAGTTTTTTTTGAGGAGTTAACTAGAATGAAATGTCTTTTTTTGGCTAGGTGTCTTCTAAATGATTATAGTTTTTTCTAAGGACTAAGGTTGACAGGGCTCAAATTTACTTAAAAAATGTTTTGAATCACTGTTTCTTGCAGGGGCGGGTGGAAAGAATATGACCAAGTTTACATTCATATCATATGGAGGATGTGACACAAGATACAAAAAGCTAAAAGGTGTCTGCTGACATTTCAAAGGATGGGTATCTACATGTGTTTTTGTAGAAGGATCTTATTAAAGAAATTATGAAGTAACTCTCTCCCTCACTAAAACAAAGTTAATTACTTTTGATGGAAACAAGATGATGAGATACCTTAAAATTAAGGAGGTAGCCACTGAAAGAGAAAGCCAAAACAACTGAGCGTTTGCCTCTGGGATGCAGGATTAACTGAAATTCTGGACTGATTGTGATGGGAATGTCATATTTGATTTTTATAACAGATCCTATTTACTTTGTATTACTGATTAACATCTATTGTTTAAATTTTAGTGACTTCTCAGTACAGTTACAATCAAAGAATGAGACCCATTTTTATCTAGTAAGTGTCATAGGATTGGGCATAAAATCATTAGAAATAGATTTTCCTTTCTGTATCTTTCAATAAAGGTTTAAAAAATCGATACCATTTTAGTATCATCTCTCAGTTGTAGTAAATGGTAGGGTCAAGCAGGTCCATGATGGAGCTAAAAGATAGAAAGAAGTTTGCTAACTATGCTATAGGCAGTTGAGTATAGTTCATGTGAACAAAATAATGCTTCCTGTTTCCCATTGTTTACCTGTGCTTACTAGCATTATCTAGGAGGGTGGAGCTAACATTGAATGAATGCTTACTTTGTATAAATGCTTATTTTGCCTATGGTAGGTGACTTACCCTGCTAAACAACCTGTGGTGTTGGTATGAATTTTCACATTAGATAGATGGGGAAACTGAAGATTGTTCCAAAATAAGTTTGTTAAAGACAATCTAGTTTTTTGTTTGTTTGTTTTGTTTGTGGGGCCCGAACTCTGGACCTGGGTGCGTCCCTGAGCTCTTCAGCTCAAGGCTAGTGCTCTACTACTTGAGCCACAGCACCACTTCCAGCTTTTTTCCGCTTATGTGGTGCTGAAGAATGGAACCCTGGGCCTCATGCATGCAAGGCAAGCCCTCTACCACTGAGCCACCTTCCCAGCCCCAGCAATCTAGTTTTATAAGTGGGAAGGTAGATTCCAATTTAGTTCATTCAGACTTCAAAAACTTGATTCATCCTTAACCCTTAGTTTGCCCAGTACCCTAGCTGGGTTGGTTCCATATTGATGCTAAATTGGTTATCCCCTACCCTCCAGATTTTACTAGGAGAGACAGAGAAAGAATAAGAGTAGGAATCTTAAGTGCTAATGTCATCACTTGATTCTCTAACAAGATGAAATTAGGAATGAAATGATAAGCAGTTTTGTACAGAAAAGTTTTTTTTTATCTTTACAGAACTATAAAGATAGGATTTAACAGGAACTCATACAAAATTGTGAACATTTCATCAGTCTCAGGACTTCCTCATCATCTTTAAACTAATAGCTTCCAGATATATGTCTCCAACCTAGACCTTGAGTCATAGCTCAGGCCTGTGAATACAATAGGTCAACTAAACCATCTCTGAGTTAGATGTCTCAAAGGTTACTCAGACTTAGTATGTCCGTGACAAAACTCTTAAACCATTCCTTCAAGATTTGTTTCTTTTCCAATATCTTCTACTCAAGAAATTTTTTCTACCATTATTTTGTTAGTATATTTAGGGGTTATCAGTGAAACCTTTTTCTCTCTTACTTTTCTACCATTATCTCTATTGTTTGAATTTCAAAATGTGTTACTCATGCATCTCCATCACTACTTTTTTTTTTTTTTGTCAGTCATGGGGCTTGAACTCTGGACCTGGGCTCTGTCCCTGTGCAATTCAGCTCAAGGCTAGCACTCTACCACTTGAGCCACAGAGCCACTTCCGGTTTTCTGGTGGTTTATTGGAGATAAGAGTCTCATGGACTTTCCTGCCTGTGTTGGCTTTGAACTGTGATCCTTAGATCTCAGGAGGCTCCTGCGTAGCTAGGATTACAGGCGTGAGTCACCGGCGTCCAGCTTCCATCATTACTTTATAAGTTAACTGAAACATTATTTGTCATCTGTACTATTTTTGTGGTTTGAGTTGTCTCAATAATTCTCCTCTGGTCCTCTCCAACCCAGTTAATACACCAGTCTGAATATTATTTTCAAAACACAAATTTTATTTGAATATATATATATATATCCACATTAAATTTCTCCACTATCTTCCTGTTCTTCTCATCTCTTGGTATCTCTCCATAACCTGTCTCTTCAAAACCTTTCCCTTCTCTCTGTACTCTAGTCTGTGTGTTTTCTTTCAGTTCCACGAACTAAAAGAGTTTCCCACACATACTTTGCATATGTTCTTTCTTCTGAAATGTTTTCTCCTTTATATCTGGTAATGCTAACTCATCCTTCAGATCTCTGTTCAAGAAACATTTCTAGAGTGGAGCCCTCTCAAATGCCCCAGGTTGAGTTATATGTTCTGATAGACCTGCCCTTCTCGTTGGCGCTATCATCACAATTTCAAATCCATTTCCTATTTTACAAAGCAAATATTTACTACGTATTTATTATGTTCCAGGTTCTCTTCTAAGTGCTGAGAATACAGTGAGGCTTAAAATAATAAAAGTTCCCTTGTAATGATGAGTAAAGGAGAAGACACACACACACACACACACACATATATATGTATTAGACTCTGTCTTTCAAATTATATATGTATATAATATATGAAGTATAACAAATTATATAATATCTAAATTATAATAACTTATATAATATATGAGTTATATATACATATATATGTATATATATATATAATTTGAGAGACAGACAGACAGACAGAGTCAGTTCTTTGGTGATATGTGCTACAGAGAAAAATATACCCATGAAAGAGGTTAGGAAGTGCCCATGTATGAGCACAAGCTTATGCTATTTTTTATTTTATTTTGAATATTATTATTATTGTTAAGTAGTTATACAAAGGAGTTTCCATTTACCAAAGCAGTTTGTGAATGCAGTGCATCTTGGTCTCTTGATCAATGTCACCCTTGCAACGTTCTTACCCACCCCTCCCAACCCACCCCTGCACTCATTCATCTTAATTTTAGGTAATGTGCTGAATTTTTTGCATTTAACAAAACAGCGTCTATATACAATACATCTTGATCTGTGTCATCACTTCAACATCTTCACTCTACATCAACCTACCTCTTCTCTTCTATTTCTCAATTCTCTGGTATATAAATTAATTCTTGCCTGCAATCTCCCCCTGTCCCTTCCATACTTCTATCCTCTCCCCTAGGTTCTACTCTCCCCTCTTGCAGAGAAGCATAGATTGTGTGGTTTCCCTCATTTGTGATAGCTAGAATGGGTCTGTAAATCATTAAGTAAACACACTGGGTGGTAAGCAAGGTGTTACAAATAAATTAAGTAATGTGTTAATAGACTCTATGGAGAACACAAATAGTATATAATTCTTTAAAAAGACTAAGCTCAAAGCCCAACAAAATAAGAACCAGGAAATTGGTACTTAGGCTATTTTAAATCATTGGAGAAGAATAGATAAGGTAACATTTGAACTAGATCAGAAGGTGAGCATCACAAATACCTGCAGGAAGGCTGCTCACAGAGAAGACTAAAGACAAAGCCTTCACTTAGAAGGAAATTCCCCACTTTTGAAGAGCGACTATAGGGCCAACATGGCTAGTTTAGAGTAGATAAGAAGAGCAATAGAAGATGAAATAGAAAGAGAGGCCAGGATAACATAGGAGCTTTGGCTTCCCGTAAGAAAGTCTGAAAAATTGTTGTCCAATTTAAGAAATGAGTATTATCAAATTTGTTTTTGAATGATTATAGCAGCAGCTGTGCAGGGGAATATACTCCGCGGGTGTAGGAGGGAGAGCGGAATTATCAGGAATCTGTTTGCATAAGTGGTGGCTTATTAAGAGTGCTAACAGCATATTTTTGAAGGAATGCCTTTTTCACAGATTGTATACGTGTTTAAAGAGAAAGAGGAAAAAATCAAGTACTACACAACAAGGGTAGTGTATGGAATAAGTAATTTGAAAAAAACAAAATTTCCACTCACTAACATAAGAAAGTCTACTACTTAAATCATATTTGGGAGGAAAGCTGAGTCAGTTTGGTATGCCTATTAAATACCAAGTAAAACTAGAGAGTAGACAGTTGGATTTATAAATCTTTACTTTGAGGGAAAAATTGGATTAGGGTTAGGTAAAAGTTAAGGAAGGATCTCATGATTCACTTGGAACTAAGAAGGGTTATACTAAAGGTTATACTAAAACTATAATAAAGTTTCCCATAAACTGATGTGGATTGATCATCCTAATTGTGTACTACAAACGTGACCTTGTAAGTCTTTGGCACATTAATGCCCTTTAAAGCCAAAAGATTAGATGAGACCCCCCCCCTTCCTCTGATTGAGATTTAGGTGAATAGGAGAGAACAATCGATTTAAAGTGACAAGGCTTTAGATGAAGTAAGAAAGTTGAGAAGCAATCAGCAGAAGAGGATTTGTAAGGAGGGTCAAGTGAAGTAGAAGGAAGACAAGAGTAGTCAAGTGAAAGAAAATATTGCAAGTAATAGGTAGTAACCAAGTATGCCAAATATGAGTGATATTAAATTGGCCACTGGATCTTATAATGTGGATAACTTGGAAAGGGCTGTTACCCTGGAATGGAAGATGTAGGTAAAGCCTTGGATAGAATAGATTTAACAAAGGCAGACTACTAGTGACAGTATGAGCGTGTATAGAAGGATGGAGAAATAGGGTAATAGCTATTTGGGGAGGTAGAGTTTTTTATTGTAAAAATACTGTACAGAGGGGTTACAGTTAAATGAGCAAGGTAATGAGTACATTTCCTATCAAGCATTGCTACCTCCTCCTTTGTTTTCCCTCTACCCTCCCACTTCCACTACTATAGTCTCCCCTGCCCACTCCCTCCACCTTCTCCGCCTAAATTGTAAAGTTGGTTTTTCAACATAGTGTCTTGTACATCTCATTGTTACAATGGGTCAACATGTATCCCTATTTAAGCATTTTGGTTTTTTCCCTTCCCCTCCCCAAGCTAGAGAAGTGTATATACAAGATGCAGGGCACTGACATCAAATATAGTGAAAATAGGGGTTATACCCTGGGGGAAAAACATACAAAGAAACAAAAAAATCACATGGTACATAAAAAATATGTTAGGAACAATAGCAAGAAAGAATAAAACCACTGTGTCCCTGTCTTTGGGTTTATTTCATTTAACATCATCTTATCTGGTCATATGTACATAGCTTTTGACTTTTTCTGCTTGTCCTAGACATACACTAGTTATTGCAAATAAAAGAAACCATGGGACCTATGGTTTCTTTGGACCTGGCTTACTTCACTTAATGTAAGTTTTTCCTAGTCTTTCCATTTCCTAACAAACTGGGTGATGTTATTCGTCAAGAAGGTTTCGATGGAAAAATATGTCATGCTGTTTGATAGGGGAAACCTTAGGATAAATGTTACAGAAGAGAAATGGAAGAATTGTCCGAGTATATCTCTGGATCAGACACAAATATTTTTAGACTTAAGAGTAACATGTACAGCATGTGTTAGAAATGTTGAAAGAAGTTTAAAGAAAGAAGGGCAGATGAGTAGATGACCTCTGTGTGGCAGGTAGTGGATTCTATGTTCCAATGACAAAATATCCAAAGGTAGGTGTGTGTGTGTGTGTGTGTGTTTGTGTGTGTGTGTGTGTGTGTGTGTGTGTGTGTGTGAGAGAGAGAGAGAGAGAGAGAGAGAGAGAGAGTATATAAGAAGGAGAGATGGAACAAATTAGAATTGAAGCTAGAAGACCCCACTTCTTACTTCAGGGCTAAAGAGGTAAACAACCAGCATTTGATAGTGTTGAAGAGGAAACCACATCTTTAGGGAAAGAATAACTTTTTGTAGAAACACAGAGGTATCAAGAACATTCATGAAAACTTGAACTTATTAAGTATTTCAATGATGATAGAATGAGTACTAAGGGTTGGAAAGGTTGGAGACAAGGACAGGAGCTCAAGTTGTAACCATGTAGAAATGAGTTTGTGTTTGTGGAACCTTCAGAAAGGCCCAATCCTTTTGTTTTAACTGTTAAAAACTACTGATCATGATAGAGAAATCTATCTTTTGGGAGGGAGCTCTGGAACTCCTCTTCTTTCCTGTCAAAGGAGGGGTGAAGGATGACAAATGGCAGACGTATGGTAGTTCTGGAGTTGACTCCTTGCCCCTTTGTAATGAATGATGCTTTCACAAGTGTGATTATTTGCCCAGTCTCAACATGTTTACTTTTGTTACTTTTTGTATCTTCAGTGTCTTGAGCAGTACCTGGTACCCAAGAAGAGACCAACAAATACATGTTGAACAAATAAACAAGGAAAGAATTGATGGCTCTGGTTGATAGCAAGATCCAAGTAAGCAACCATGTGATGAGATGAAGTTCAGAATAAAGTGAGTGATTATCTCTTTCCATTCTTTGGTATGAGTGGGTATCTTGAATTTGTAAGATTCCACCCATTTCTTACCACCACACTTTATAAAGTTCACTGCTCACAATGGTAGGGAGATGAGTGAACAGAGAACAGTTTACCTCAGATTCTTCTTAACACTGAGACATTCAATGTAACTGTATTTGTAGAAACAAAGCAATAGAAATGGTATAGAAACAGAATAGCTCTGCTGTGGGCCTCTGGAGACCAAGAAATATGTGGTGGAAATGGTTGTTTCATTGCTTCTTCAGCAGCAGAGATGGAAAGTTAGTTCTACGTGTCAATCATGACTCAGCTCTTATACTGTCTCTAGATGACTGCCTTTGTCACTAGTAATCAACTGTTCCCCCTCACCCTGAAATCTGCTTTCTGCTTCCTGCTTGATTATAGTCTCTGCTTAGTCATTGTTTTTGATAGTTACACAATAATGCTCTAAACATCTTAGGCTGACTTTCCTCATGTGCTCCCATTATATCTTTTCAGATAGTCTGCAACCAGGATTTAAAGTTACCTATTTATTTTCTTTCTTTATGTGTGGCTTTATAAAGATAACTTCTCAACACTTTTCTGTCTGATCAGATTGTCTCTTCTGTTCTGTTAGAGGAGGTCCTGGTTTTAGGAACAACTGACCCATCTTTCCCTTTCCTAAACTCTCTTCCATCAGGAAGAGCAGACATAGGGTGTCCTTTCCTTCCCGGTTTTCAAGATCATATTTTAATCATCCTGTGTGATCTTTGAGATTTCAAGGGTTTTTGTTTGTTGGTTGGTTTGCCTTAAATGTCTCTCATCCTTCAGGTTAACCACACTGTCTTCCTCAATTTTGTTTCCTCTTTTAGTTAGATGGATACATACTTTTTAAACCAAAAAGACTCCACTTGTCTTCATATCCTAAGCAACATCCAACCTCTAAAGGAAGAGAATATGCACATTTTTGTTGTCTTGTTAGTATTTGTGTTTAATGGTATCTTTCTACTTCAGCTGAAAATCTATAAGTACGTCTAAATATTTTATCCAATAACATAAAAGTGTCCAAAGTAGACTTCCCTTTATGTGCTTTCATGGTTTTGTTGCAGAAAATTTCACCACCACCTTTCCAGAGACTAAAGACTTAAATTGTGTTTGTTTCACTATTTTTTCCTTGCTTTCACTCTACACACTTAGAGGCTGTGGTCTAATCTCAAATATTTCTCAAATATTTTCTCATTCCCAAGGCTGTTCCTCCAAGTCAGATCTGGCCTCACTCAATGCATCACTGGAAATTCTGCCTCAACTATCCCTTCTTCTCATCTCCTCATTATGCTGGGAAGGTGTTTTAAAAACAGAAAGCCAGTTATTTCAGATATTTATTTTATGGATTTTTATATATCCCAATGGGTATCTGTTTATTTTCAGAATAAAATTAAATTCCATTATGATGGCAATATAAAAAATACATCAGAGTTTAACTTCAGATTCCCTTCCTGGTCTTACCCCAAATAAGACTTCATCAGACTGACAGATACTGAATTTGCCTCATACTTTCATAACTCTTTGTGTTGTTTCATCTGCTATTTGCCCTTATCTGTGTTTGTCCTGGCAAAATCTGATTCCTCTTTGACTCAACTCTAAGCTGTACTCAACTCACAAATATTTTCTTGGTCTGCTTTTAAGTAGATTGAGTTGAATTCCATTCTTTTTCATTGCATATGCCTCACTGCAGTAAAAGTGAGTAGTTTTTATATCTGTCTTTTTATAAAGTTGAGAATTCCTTAAGGGCAAAATTGGTGGTTCATTGTTTTTGTGTCTCATGTACCTAGAAGAGCACTGAACCATAACAGGGATAACATGCAACTGGTATTTCCTAATTTCTTCTTATCAGATTTCCTCAGACAGAAAAGAGAAAGGAAGTCAGATGCATTTTATTCCATGAAGGAATCAATGACTGTAGAATGAAATAAGGTGAAGAAGGATGATAGGTCGAATAAGTTTTGTAAATAAGTGTGTCTGAGGCTAGGATTTAAAGGATGTGTGCCTTTGTTTATGCCTTGCTATTTCAACAGAAAGTGTGCATGCTTCTGAATATCTGTGACAGCAAATTACAGGGTAGGAAAGAAGCAGCAGTGAAACATAGTTCAAAATCCTCATGTAGCCCCTGCTGATGGCTTCATCTGCCTGGTCCCTTGCATTCTTCATCAGAAAGTCAGAGTGCCCCAAGTCATGTGAAGATTACAGAACTAGTTTTTATGCGTTCCTCCTGGAAGGTTATGCAGTTAAAGAAAAGTGCTTACTCTTCCTATCTTGCTTTTCACATTGGAATGAACTAAAAATAAATTTTCAGGCAGCAGATGTTAATAATTACTGAGAAAGCATTTTATGGCTGTTCAGCCAGAGCAGTTTTTGTGCTTGTGATGACAACACATTAGCTGACTTCTTTTCCTACTTGACTCCATTTTAATTTTTCTTGCTTTCAGTTCCATTGACTTTGACGGCAGATACCACACCTGTCTCCCCACCCCTATTAACACATCACAGGTCTCTTTCTTGTTAGCTAAAGACTCCACTAAGTTCAATTCAGACTCTGATCTTTGGTCTCTGAGCTATTGACTAGTCTGATGTCAGCTGTCTAGAACTTTAGAAGGTCAGTCTGGATTCTAGAAGATAGAGAATAGTTCATAAAATAGTTTGTTGTCCATTCCACATTCTCTGGAATACTTTGAGAATAAATTATTTAGGTATGTACTGTAGTCAATTTACATGTGTGGTGGCCTGCTCTATATTCTTGTGAGAAGGAATGAAAACTGTTTAGGGTCCCTTATTAATTGGGGAATACGTGAAGCATATATATATATATATATATATATATATATATATATATATATAATTAGTGCATATATCCATATAAAATATATATGGATATATGCACTAATTTATTTGAGCTTCATTAAAAGTCAGAAAATTTTCAGATATTACAGATACAGAAAATCCTTGGTTCAAGTCATATGAGTCAGTGATAGAACAGGGATGTAGCTGGCATAGCCTTGGTCAAAACTCGAGCCTCTTATGCTATTTATCCCAAGCTCTAAGCTTGTGATGTTTTTGTCAGAAAGATAAATCTGGAGAGGTAGCTGCCACACCCAATCCTTTGTTCTCTTAAATCTTAACCTTCAGTTTTGCGCCCACTATCAGGAAATGACATCTGGCCCTTTGAGATTGAGCAATCTGTCTTCTACCTGACTTTTCACTTCTTGTTTGCTACAACCTTTTCTTTAATTCCCAGGGGGAAGGAATGGTGTCACACTATCAGATAACAGAAATTAGATTTGCTCTAGGTTCTGCAGATTCATCAAGATATGAACTTTGCTCAGTTCCTGTACGTGTCCAATGAGTAGACTGTATGACATTGACCGAGGCTGCCTTCTCCTCTGATAGTCTGTTTTTGTTTTTGGGTTCTGGAGCTTGAATTCAGGGCCTGGACATTGTCTGCGGACTTTATTGCTCAAGGCTAGCCACAGCTCCACTTTCAGCATTCTGGTAGTTAATTGGAGATATTAGAGTCTCACTGACTTTCCTGCCTGGTATGATTTTGAACTGCAATCCTGAGTAGCTAGGATTGCAGGCATGAGCCACCAGTGCCTGGCTCTGAAGCCATTTTTAACCTAGTAAGAATTAACAAGCCATTTATATTAGAATGTAACTATTCCATTTTCTTCGTCTTCTTTTTTTTTAATCGGTCATGGGGCTTGAACTCTGGGCTTGGATGCTGTCCCTGTGCTCTTCAGCTCAAGGTGAGCACTCTACCGCTTGAGCCACAGCACCACTTCTAGTTTTCTAGTGGTTTATTGGAGATAATGATAATGAGATGTACAAGTCGTTATGTCAAAAAACGAACTTTACAACTTTGGCCTGGGGGGGGGGGATGATATGGGAAGGGATGGGAAGGGGAAACAAAGGAGGAGGCAACAATGCTTGATAAGAAATGTACTCATTACCTTGCCCATGTAGTTGTAACCCCTCTGTATGGTATTTTCACAATGAAAAAAAAAAGTCTCACCGAGTTTTCTGCCTAGACTGGCGGCGATCCTCAGATCTCAGCCTCCTGAGTAGTTAGGATTACAGGCATAAGCCACCCTGCCCAGCTTTCCATTTTCTTCCAAGGAAACTGATAATATCAAATTCTCATTGAGAAGCCAAGGCTCAACAAGTTCAAGTAAGTTGGCTCAAAGTCACAAAGCTAGCAGGTTTAAATCTTAGATTTAAACCCAGAGAGTTACTATCTTCCTAACACAGAGAGTTAAATCTTCCTAACACAGCATGAAAATTCTCCACAGGCTTGGCCTGTCCAGACTAAACTTTCATGCCCTGGGCATATATATGTGTGTACATATATATATATATATATATATATACACACACACACATACATACATATATGCAGAGGTCCTGAGCAAGTCACAAGAATGGTGTATGAGTTTAATTATTTTTCACATCTCTGCATCTCTGTGGTGGTATTTTTACTCTGCTCACTACCTAGATAATTCCTGTTGGTTCCTTCACAGCTTAGTTCATGTCTCCCAATTCATCCCATTTCCCCCATTAAATAACAAGCTCTTTGCAAGAATGCCTGTTCTCCTAGTTGTCTCTATTCTTCAAGATCTAAAAGTATGCATAATAAATCCTACTTAATCTGAATTGAATACATGGGCCTTTCCCATGTGTTTTTCAAGTTATTGAGTGGTTATATTCACATCCTCATTTCACAAATAAAGGCCACATAACAGAAGATGGAACCTCAAGATCCTGTCTGTGCTCAGGATTCTTAAAAGAGTTTTTTAGAACATGTTTTCTGATGCCCTGACTTTCCCTTGATAGTTAAGTTCTCTCCAATCTACTATGCCACTCCAGTTCTAACTTCTCAATGGTGTCTACACCAATTGCAAAATTCAACATAAGATCTGTCTTAACTTTGCTTGATTCCCTCTCCATTTGAAATTCTTTATTTCCCTGGCTTCTGTACCCTATAATATACTGTAATACACAATCTAATGTTCTTTCTATTCCATGAGGCTAACACATCTCATTCTGCTTTAGGAGATCTTTCTCCTCTATTTAAATCTGCAGGGCTCAGTTTGGTACACTAAAGATAGGTCTTCTTTCAGGGATCACCCTTTGGAGAACATTTAAAATTACTACTTTTAAGAACTAAATTTGGCCATTTCTTTCCTCAAATTATTATTATTATAATTAGTAGTAGTAGTAGTAGTAGTAGTAGTAGTAGTATTTCTTATTTTTATTTTGTCGGTCATGGAGCTTGAACTCAGGGCCCAAACGCTGTCTCTGTTTTCTCACTCAAGGCTAGCTAGCATTCTATCACTGAACCACAGTGCCACTTCTGGTTTTCTAGTGATTAATTGGAGATAAGAGTCTCACAAACTTCCTGCCTTGGTTGGCTTTGAATGCAACCCTTAGATTTACGCCTCCTGCCTTGCTAGGATTACAGGCATGAGCCACCGGTACCAGGCTTTTTATTTTTTTCTATCAGTTGTTTATGAATGCATAAATTCCAAATATGTGCCAAGAACAGGAGTATTAGAAGAAAAGGGGCAGGAAGACAATGGGCAAAAAAAGAGGCACAGGACATATGAAACTGTTGTCAGTCTGCATATGCCTTGCCATTGATGCCTCTGCTTAATAAGTGTCCAATTCCAGGAACTAGTCCTATCCTTTTAGGAAAGGGTTGTAAGGTTGATTATTGTACTCTGCTCAGAATCTGACCAGCCTTTCTGAGGGCTTTTCTTCATGTCAGAGGCAATATTTAAAATTTAAAGAGGGAGCTGTGTGCAGGTGGTTCACAACTGCAATTCTAGCTACTCAGGAGGCTAAGATCTGAGGATTGTGGTTCAAAGCCAGCCTAGGCAGGAAAGTTGGTGAGACTTTTATCTTCAAAAAACTTAAAAAGAACTTGCAAGTGGAGCTGTGGATCAAGTGGTAAAGTGATAGTCTTGAGCTAAAGCAGCTCAGGAACAGCACCTAGGTCTTGAGTTCAAACCTCAAAATTACTGCCACCTCCAAACAAACAAACAAACAAACAACATAGAGTGGTGAAAGATAGGCAAAAGTAGCAATGGATTAAACTCGACACAGGCAATTATTTAGTTAATCATCATTGAGCTTTCTTTGTGAGGTAACCTTAGGCATGACTATATATAAATACCTCATATCATTGTGATGCACCACTTTAAAGGAAAGTTCATCCTATTAAAAATTAGTAGCCACTATACTGATGATGGGTTGGGGGTTGGAAAAAATGCAAACTGTACATGTTAAATAAAATGTGTCTTTGTTAAGAATGTTAGAACTATTAGGAATTCACAGATATTGATTATTATTTGTATGCTCTATTTTTTAGCCCCCAGGACACTAATACTCAATATTAGAGAGCTAGCATATGACATCAAGAAATATTTAGAACTCTGTTTGCTCAAGTCTTATTTATTTTAATTACTAAGTATCTTTCACACAGGAAATCAGCAGTAAGCTACTGAGCAAGTGAAGCAACTTTAGTAGAACATTTTAGTGCACTAAAAATATTTAGCGAGAAGAATTTGACTCTCTTGAGCTTCCAAAAACATTGTGGGTTTTTGTAAGTTGAGCTGCATGTGTAGTATGAAAGCCCTGCAAATTCCTAGAATAAAATGTAAGGCAAAGTTCAGAGGTTTTCATTGGCTGTCTGTGTAATTTTTTATTTGACCACAATGTTGATCCTTCCCTGGGACTTTCATTTAAAAGCTTCTTTATTGAAATCTTTTTGATTTAAAGTATGAGCATTTTTCCCTGAGAGGAAAATTAAGAGACTAAAACATGAGAGTTCTTTGAGCAGAAGTCTCCATTTTTGAAATACATGTCTCCATTTGTATATTTTTTAATTGTAAAAATACTATACAGAGGGGTTACAGTTACATGAGTAAGATAATGAGTACATTGTTACCTCCTCCTTTGTTTTTCCCCTACCATCCCTTCCCTCCCACCTCCCCAACTCCTCCCCCCACTCCCAAGTTGTAAAGTTCGTTTTCAACATAGTGTCTTGTAAGTCTCATTGTTACAATGGATCTACCTGTATCCTTATTTCAGTATTTTGTTATATCCCTTCCCCTCCCCAAATTAGAAAAATGTATATAAAAGATGCAGGGCACTGACATCAAACACAATGAAAACAGGGATTATATCATTGGGAAAAAACATACAAGAGAAACCAAAATCACATAATACATTATAAGTACATTAACAAGAATGCAAGAAAGATAAAATCTCTTGTGTCTCTATCTTGGGGTTCATTTTACTTAACATATGTTATATGGTCATGTGTACATAGCTTTTGACCTTTTCTGGTGTCCTAGACTTATGCTAATTATTGCAAATAAGGGAAACCATGGGACCTATGTTTCTTTGGGCCTGGCTACTTCACTTAATATAATTTTTTCTAAGTCTTTCCATTTCTTAACAAATGGGGTCATGTCATTCTTTCTGAGGGAAGCATAGAATTCCATTGTATAAATAGATCTCATTTTCTTGATCAATTCATCTACTGACGTGTCTCCATTTTTTTTAAAAAACATAAATTAAAAATTTCCCCTTTCCTGTGTTGGGTAGGTAGTGTAGATTGAGCACAATTGTATCATCATGGATGAACTCTGCAATCAATTTTGTGTGGAATCCTGTGTACATGTGTATAAAAGATCTGCCCCCCCTCCCCCCGCCAGTGTCTTGTCCCCAGAACACCTACTCTGTCCAGCTCAAGCTGACTTTACTATCCACAATTTGTGGAAAGAAAAACTGATATTACTCTTTTTCTTTTTTATGTCTCCCAGTGCCTATTTTGGCAGCACTACCCTGAGGAAAATGCTGGATGGTTTCAAGTTTGGCCCAGGTGCAATTGCCATGAATCGACTTCCCAGCCTTTCTTCTAGGGTATTTGTGCCAAAGCCACTCAATATGAGAGGTGTTTTCAATATTTGCTTTATTTTCTTCTTTTGGTTAATGACATGAAAGTTTAGGAGAGAGAAACAGCCAAGTGAGATCAGAAGCGCAAAAAATTCTGAAAGTGTTCAAAGGCATAGGAAAAGTCTGGAGGAGGAAGGAAGGGTGGGAGAGTGGATTGAGAGGCGAGGCTGGGAGCAAGCTGGAGAGAAGAGAGCTAGCTCTTCTCAGAAGGGAACATCACATTTCCACGTACAAGCTGAGTTCTTCAGTAACACCAAGGTTGGCAAAAGGGAAGATAAATAATCAAAAGAAAGAACATTTGACAGTAATGTTTTCATCACAAAGAACTAATAAACTTTTGATGTGAGAGGTACACTGATGATTACAAAATGTACAGTATATGAATCAAAACTTCACATTGTAAATATGTATAATCATTGTAAAACTTATAAAAAGAGAAATGGAATGATTAGGAAGCTTTACCTAATGCTCTGTTTCTTCTTTGGGAGGGGATAGTCACTAGAGATTGGAAACAAGATTGAGGAGAACAGAGAGAACAGCTAAGCCTTAAAGGTTCGGTGTTGATGGAAAAGTAGTTAAAATTTGAGACAAGCTATTGATGAGTTTGTTGTAGTTGGCAAGACACTATGACTTGGAAATAATGGGTTATAAGTAGGAGTGGATCTATACTCCGTCTTTAAGAAAAAGAATATATGGCTGGGAATATGGCTTAGCTTAGCAGTAGAGTACTTGCCTAGCATGTATGAAGCTCAGGGTTCGATTCCTCAGTTCCACATAAGCAGAAAGGGCTGGAAGTAGCACCGTGGCTCAAGTGGTAGAGTACTAGCCGTGAGCAAAAGAAGCCCAGGGATAGTGCCCAGGCCCTGAGTTCAAGCCCTAGGACTAGCAAAAAAAAAAAAAAAAAAAAAAAAGAAGAAGAAAAAAGAATAAAAAGAATATACAAGCAGTGCATGCTGTAATCTTAGCTACTTGGGAGATGGAGATTAGAGTATCATAGCTAGAAGCAATCCCGGTCAAGAAGTTAGTGAGGCCTCTGTACACACCCCAACAAACAAGCCAGGTTTGGTGGTAGTTCACCCCTGCAATCCCCTAACAGAAAAATAACTAAACCAAAAAAGGAATGAGGGTTTGGCTCAAGTTTTTGAGAACTTGACTAGCAAGTATGAGGCCCTGAATTCAAACTTCAGTACAATAAAAAAAAAAAAAGGAAGAAAGAAAAGTTCAAAATTACCAACACACTATATTACAAAAGTAAATATTTAGTGTGAAAGTAGTAGAATTCATAACAAATTGTAATTTATTTTTATCGATTCACCAAAACATGTGCGTTTGGGAACTGATTGCTGGAGCTCCGCTCAGGACTTTGGAAAGAACACTTTAAGAAAGGAAGTTGAAGCTTAAAGCTTCATTAGCTTCATGATAAATCCACCCTAGTCATAAGGCTAAGCACCTAGAGCAAAGGTCCCACTAGCACAGAGAGCTTCTCAAAGGAGCTGTTGTGAAAAACATTGAAGGGTGCCTGATAATGCTGCCCTCATAATGGAAAGAATGTACTCAGAACACATCTATCTGGTAGTTAAAGGCATATGAAAGTACTTCACACACCTGTGGTGTTCTCCTCCGATATTCATCTTTTCTTCTTCCATTATGCAAAACTCAAAACTCAAATTTCTCTTGACCCTTTTCTCTCAGTCCATTTATTTTTGCCTTCTAGATAAATTCATTGCAAGTTTGTTGTATTCTTGCTATGTAACATTATGTTTCATTTTTCCTAGAGCAGTCTTTTTGCCTTCCATGTATTCTATGCTTGACCTAACATGATTTTAGTTATCATTCAACATGACTCACCCTCAACTTTCATTTTTTAAATTATTATCAAGTTCTGGTATTTGCTTTTATCTTAGGTAACTCTTTGTATCCTTTGGTAATATGTGGTTTGCCTCTCTGTAACTTTCAGAATGATCATTCTGTTTTTAAGGCACATAGCTGCAACTAAAGCCAACATTATAAATCTATAAAAAATATACAAGTTGTCACAGATTTATATACCATTCTCTGTGTGTGTGTGTGTGTGTGTGTGTGTGTGTTCCAATTGTCTTACAATATGTGTCCAGCATTTGGTTGTTCGGTCACAATAATGACAGGTTATTTTTTTCAGTTTGATAAATCTTTTACATTTTCTTTAATATTACTTGGCTGGGATCAGAAGAGTTGATGAGGATAATACAAAATGTGGAAATTGGGGGTAGTGGATAAAGGAATGCAAAGACTAGGGAACATGGACAAAGGTAGACATGTAGACAGAAGGTGATAGAAAGGAAGGAGCCACAATGTGAAGAGAAACATTTGGCAGACTTAAAGGCTAGTAAAGTTACAGAACAGGGAGTATTGGTTAATTAAAAAGATAAGAGGGTTATATTCCTAGAAAATTCCAGGAAGTTGGGCCTAGGCTGGTATAATGGAAGTAGAGCTGTACCTTGTAATCAGGTCCAAGGTTTTTCATCATTTGATGAGTAGCCAGTGTGGCTTGGGGAAGTGGATCATAGGATCATTGAAATAGAACTAGCAAGGTAGAAGCTGAGTAGTTCTCATCTCTGACTATATATCATAATTAGAGTGTTTCAAAACATATCTATGCTTACCTCTAACAGACCAATTTTATCACAATCTTCAAGTGGTACTGGGTATTGACATGCTTGAAAACTAGCTAGATGGTTCTTTTATGCAGACAGAATTGGGAACTATGGGCTAGAACAGTTATTTGCACCTAGAGATGTTGTTACTAAAATCCTTCTGATCCTCTGATTCTCTATCAATTACAAGAACATTGGGGAAAGATCTAGACAAAGCAGTTTTTAAAAAGGTATCACTGTTTCCAATGTAAAACCAAATTTAGAGACCTCTGGATTATAGGAATTATGTCCTGTTATCCAGGTGCATCACTAGTTAGTTGCTAGTATGCTATGATAGGCCTTGTGAAGTAAAATCTGTCTTGTTTCTGGCAGTTTCATACACCCTTATAATAAAACATAACTCAAGTAAGAGAATCTTGAAAGCTGGAAGAACCTATAGAGAAGTAATCTAGCTCCCTCCTTTAATATATGAGAAGTAAAAGGTCATCCAGAAAGGACTGATGGATTATTACTGATCACTTGGGGAATGAATAATAGCCCTGTGAAAAACCATCGATTTTCTTTAAAATTGAAACTCTTAGATCTGAAATGGAAAACATAGAAGAGATATGACCTAATTTATGAAACCTATGAAGTATATGGGCATGGTTATTGTGAACTTGCTCACAAAATTCTAGAACAAATGTAAAGGATACATTTAAAATATAGAATAGTTTACTTTGAAACAAGCAACAAATTAAACTATTTCAAATATTAATAATAAGAAAGGGAGGGCGGAAGGGTGAACAAATACAGAGTATTCAGTATACACTATGGGAAAAATGTACTATGTGATTTGTGGGCAGGGACAGGTTGGAGAAACGGAGAAAGCAAAGAAAAGGGTAACATTGTCCAAAAAAAGAAATGTACTCATTACCCAACTTATGAAGTGGTAATTCCCTCTGTACAACATCTTAATAATAACAATAAAATTATATTAAAAATTTAATAACAAACTTGGCACTTAAATTAGTGGCCATGAGAATTCTTTATCTGAAGAAGTAGTCATTTTGTTTAGAAGAACTATAATTTGAGGGTGTCTTTGGACCTTGGAAAACATGTGTGTTTCGTAAGGACACCCACCAAATTATCAAAGGAGATTTTGCAATCAGTACTTAGCCCCTCAATCATGTGGCTCTCATGTGTCTTCATATTTTCTGAGTTGGTTAGTCTAACTGCTCAAGTAACCCAACATAGAAGAAATCAAAACAAAAGTAGCTCTCTTTGGGGGATGAAGTTAATAGCATATGATTATGTTGTGCTTATTATGCATACTTCTTTTGTGTTTCATGCACTTTGGTTTCAGCATCAGATATGATCTTTGCAAAGAATATAGTGGACACATCCCATCTACCTTGAGTGACAACCTGTAGCAGGCATGTTACTAGCTGCCAACTACAGTATGTTGTTTCCTGATGCCTATCTTTGCTGGTGGTTCTGAGGAAAATATTAGCACAGGCCAATGAGGCCTAAAAGAGACTTAGAGGAGAGAAAGTAAAGGGATTGGATCACAGACTCAGGATCTAGAAAGGTCTCCATGGACTAAAACAGGTGGCCAAAATCAAGGCAGAAACAATCCAGTGGAGCGAGAACAGCAGCCCAAGCACTTGGACACAATACATATACATAGAGCAGAAAAGCACTTGCCTTACAGCAGTTCCCAACCCTAAGGTCTATAAACCACTCATATGTTTTAGAGTACCTGCAACTTCCCAGAAACTACTGACAAACCTGTGACTGACTACATGTGTGTGTGTGTGTGGAAAAATGTCCTATCACTGCATAAAATGCTCAAAATAAGAAAAACTGGATTCAATTTAACAGAGCTAGGGAAAATAAAAGGAAACTACAGTCAGATTTAATCCCCATGTGAGAGAGAAAATACATTCAAAGCTGACTAATGGTAGAATGAGTTACTTTAAAATGTTCAGATAACTTGGCAAGAATATCAAGGAAAGTGGTTGCAACATGTTTTTATATTTCTATAAAACAAATAGCTGTGTACATGGAGAAAACAACTGAGTATAATTAATATGAATGCTGATGGTGTTACAAGTCTCAGAACATCGAGCCCTGAACCAAGGGGACATAGTGATGACAGGGATTGTGGGTAGTGGAAGAACTTCTGTACTGAATTCCTTACAGATTGTTTGAACCAAAGGGCTTCCTAGTAGTTTTGTTTTGCCTACCTGTTTAGAAAATTTACCCTAAGTAGGTCATGTATGATATCTAATTCACAAAATACCCATAATGTGTCACTATAAGGAAGTTAGTGTATAAGACTATGGTCTGAGCATAGGGCATGGGACTGAATTTGTGGACAGCTAAAGAAACATAGCATGACAAAACAAAACACAAAAAATTCAACTGACACACAAAACAAAAATATCCTCCCAAAACAAAATGAGCAGCTGCAACAACAATGGCAAGATTAAGGCCTATAGAGTTAGGTTGCCTGAATTTTATTCCTGAATCCATATTTACTTCCATCAGTAATGTTGGAGAGATTACATTGTCTCTCTGGGCTTCATTTCCTCATACATAATATAAGAATGAGCATAGTGCCTACATAAAAGGTTGAAAATAATCAAATAAACAGGCCATGTAAAAAATTAAGACAAGTTCAAAGATGTTAGCCATATGATGATTTCTATTTCTAGTTATATTGGCTGGAAGATGTTCAAATTCTATTGAAAACTCATTGATTTGCTGCATGATGTAAAGAAAAAAAATTGGCTTCATGCTTCCCACCTATAAAATAATATTTATATTATGTAAAGATAATGCTGCATGTAATACTTTATTAATACTTACCTAAACAACTAAGAGAAGCATAGAAGTCTAAAAAATTCTTAATTAGAAGGAAGAGTTTACATGATACTTTTATAAACTTTATTAGCACATAAGCATCTGAACTTCTAATTTGGGAGCAGTGCCTCAGCATAGCTTTGCAACTGATCAACCAGTGTAGTATCAGTTCTATTGGTAAGTTTTGTTAGAATTTTACCCATTTTTTTTAGTTTTTTGTTTTTTAAATTATCTTTAAATAGCTGTACAAAAGAGCTGCCATTCTACAAAGCAGTTTATGAATACAGTGCCTCTTGATCAATGTCACCCCCATCAACATTCTTACTCATCCCTCCAATCCCCCTTTCCCTCACTTCTCTCAATTTTTAGGTTTATGTATTGAATTTTTGCCATTTAACAAAGCAATTTATGTAGGCAATGCATCTTGATTTGTGTTATTCCTTCAATATCTTCATCACCCTTCCACCTACCCTTCCCTTGTTTTTCTCAATTCTGTGGTATTTACAATGCATTCTTGAGTACACTCTCCCCTTCATACTCTCTTCTCCCCTTCATTCTTCTCCCCGCTCTCCCCCCCACCCACACATCCTGGGTCCCTCTCCCTTTTGCAAGTAACCATTTCCTGTATATATTTTGTCAGGCTTTGACTTAGTGTTTCTCACCCATAATTTGATTCTGTGGTCTCTGTAACTCTATCTCACACTTTTGATTCAGTGCCTCAGAAGTAGATTTTAAGAGGTCTTGACTTGTTCCTTAGACAAAGTGGAGATGTTAGGCAACAGAGAGACTCTGTCTTCCAAATAGAACGGTGACCACCTACTCATGCCCCACACCCAGGCTGAAATGTTTTTGAACAGGAAATGATGTGCTAATTGGCTAGGGAGATTCATTATGTTTTATAGTCACTTTGAAATTTTTTGTCCTAAATTGCAATATTTATATATGAGTCAAATATATTATTACATATTTGCATCTATAGCATACACATATGTATTTAATATGTAAAATGCATGTATCCTTAATAATAATAAATGTGATATGAAGGATAATAGGCTTTTGCATTTATATGGTGCTTCAAATCTTAAATTAGTAATGCAGGCATGCAAGCACACATCAATACTGTCTATTGGTTTGGACTTCTCTATTTTGAAATTTATCATCATTAACTGGATTGATGTGTGCATTTGCTTAATAAGTCATCCTCTTTAAAATGTAAAATAATAGCATACTCAAACAGTGAAGAGACTTAAAAGCACTGTCTTAATGCACCTTGAAGTACTTCATAAGCAACTTTGAACTGCTAATTATTAATTACTCTTGTTTGGTCATTACATCTTTCTTTGTATCCAAGACTTAAAATGACAGCACTAGCCTTCAAATCTGGGTCCTTGGCATTCTTTGCAGAAAGCTTTTTATCTGCTATTTATCTTCTGTCTATGCTTCTAGGCTGCTTTATTTTTTAACCTGCCATGCCCTGCTTGGCTGCTGTTTTAATTTATTATTTATGCAAAGTATTTGAGAACTAGTCTAGGCTGATTTATGAATGTCAGATTTTCCTCAGGCAATTTCACTCCTGTGGTGTTAAGCAATTCTGTCCTGCATTTATTATGTTGGTTTAAATGTGAAATAATTAGGAAGCAGATAACCCTACATCAGAAAACACCTCTGGGACACACCCTCACCCCCAATTGCTGCACCTGAGAGCTAACTCCCAGCCTGCCACACACCTGCTTCCTGCTCAGCCCACTCAGATCTTCGGCTGTCTGTATCATCTGTGTTCCTCCTCAGAAATCACACTGTGAAATTTTGCTGTTTAAACATTTCTGTTTTCTACATTCAAGATTAATGAAGATATTACTTTTTTGTTGTTTATTATTGTGAAAATGCCATACAGAGGGGTTACAATTACATGGGCAAGATAGTGAGTGAGATTTCTTTTTGTTTAAAATAGAAGAACCATCACTTCAAAACTGAACTACACATTTGTTTCACTGAGGAAGCAATTTGACTTTAGAATAGAAATGTAGTTTTTGGATAACAATAAAGTCAAGGGGAATGAAGACCCTTCCTTTCTTCTTTTACCCTTGAAAATGCAGCTATCGTGGCATTAATGGTTCACCAATTGCTTTCAAAAAGCACCCTATCGTGGAACGGCTCACAGTTGGACAAGGCATTCATCAGAAAAACAGACTCAGCATGAAGCAAGAATAACCCCCTGAGAGGAAGTGGTGATGAGAATTGTCACAGCAATGTGAAGGACTGATCTATTGGGGGTGCTAAAAGCTGAGTCTTCAAGGAAAACACCTTGATGATCCTTCACATGTACAGCTGGCATGTGTGAGGGAACAGAAAGGCTTTCCAGTGTAAAGGCTCAGCATATTCCTGAGTTATTGCTTCGAGCACAGTGTCTGGCCAGATATAACAAGCATTAGTTGTAACCTTAGTAAGTTTATAACATGAGTGAGAATTGTAAGCATCAGGTTATTCTATAAAAGAAAGAAGGAATTAGTGAAGATTTCAGGTCATTGTTAGTCCTCTGAAATAGAGAGAATTGAAAGTTAAGATTATTTAACTTACAGTAAAATTCCATTAAGTTCATTGTTTTTAACTTTCTCCTCGCTCTGCTACTAGAATAGTCTCAAGTGTTTTTAATTTCCTTCTAATTAGTTATTGTACCCAACTTCTTGTTCCAAGTGTATAACTTTTCCTCTTAGGTCATAAATAAAATAAACCCATTTATTTCCCTTTCCTGTACCTCCAGCATTTGAAATTTCATCCACCCCTGCTCTTCCCTTTGGGGCTCCCTGAGGGATTTTTTTCTCTGCCCCTTTAGCACTTTTTTGATCAATTATGTGGATTTTCTTTCTACACTTTTTCCTCCTTCTTATAAACAAGTTAAAAAAAAAACCCAAAAGATTGAACTTACTGACCCTGGAGTTAGGCGCTGTGGTGTGTGCGTGCAATCCCGGCACTTAGGAAGCTGAAGCTGGAGAAGAATCTCAACCTCAAATTTCAGGCAAGCCTGGGTTGCATAGTGAGAATTTGTCTTCAAAATAAAAATAAAAGTAAACTCTCTGCTTCCACTTCAAATTACTCACCTTCCTTTTGATAAAGGTATAACACATTTGTTTATATTTGCTCTCTTTCTGATCACTTTTACAAATTGGCTTCTATGTCTATAACTGCTTAGCAAACGCTAAGTAATTTTATAATTGTCAGACCTAAGGCTTCTGTTTTAGCTCTACCTACTTTGAACTTTTTGTAAAAACAGCACTATTATGTTTTTTTTTTTCTTCTTTGCTTTGGTCATTTTCTTTAAAAAATGTGATTTATTTCATTGTTACTGCTCCTTTTTAGTTTCTCTCACTCTGGTTCATCATTCTGAACTTTAAGGGGTTTTAGTTCTCTCAGATTTACTTGGTATCTTTTATTACATTTATTCAGGGGGTCAACAATTACCAACAATTACCAATACCAATACCAAATACATTGCTCCTATTATTTATTGGTGACAGCAACTTGGCATCTGTATGGCCAGTGGCAACTTATATATTTTCTAAACTTGGTTACATTTTTTAATTTGCAAAATATTACCATACAATTAAATAATCTATCATTTCTCATCAAGTTCTAAGAATTATATATATATATATATTGATTTTTGTTATTTATAAATGCTTTGTCAAGCAGTTAAAGTTGAAGGCAGCGTTTAGTGAACATGATTCTGGTAGTTATGGCAGAAACTTCATTTTGCTCAAAGGTGAACTTAAGTGCCACGGGATAAATACAGAGTGACTGTGCCATTACAAACATTCATGAAGACTAGCAGAGATGAGAAAGCAGAACCAGTCTCAAACTGAGCCTTAAAAATGCTGAGTGTTGTGCTATTTAAATACCTTACTCCAAATAACAAGACATCATCTTGCATTTCCTGTTGTTGCATTAGTTTTTCTCAAGTTTGTGCATTTATTAAGCCTTAATCATGTAACAAATAATAATTTTAATAACATAAAAATACCGACTGTATTACATCTGGAAACATAGGTATGTCATTTGTAATGCTGAACTTCAGCTAATGTAACTCAAATATTGTAAAAATCCACTTGTTTATTTAACAAAGCTATATTTGTACATTTTTTGTGCCAGCTACTGCTATGTAGATTATTATAAGACACAGATGCTTGCATCAAAGAATTTAAAAATATAACAAACTAACTAGAGAATACCCATGATAAACATGTACAACCCATAAGAAAGGAGAATATTTCACTGAGTAATAAGCAACACAGCTCAGGCCTTGGCTTACGCTTTCTTGGCCAAGACGCTCTAATAACTACAGAATGGTAATGAGGTTACTGTCCCAGATATCTCCTTGGCTCAGAATTCCAAGATACCTGGGCTTATCTCATGACATAAGTCTGCCATATTTCTTCCTCCTCACATCGACACTTCTTATATATGGTCTCATGGCTCTGACCTTCCTACTTCACCAAACATTCTTGTCCCTTCTGTCATGTTGTTATATAAGTTCTTAAATTAGACATGTTCCAGGATTCTAGGATCGGAGACTTTCAGTATCTGTGATTTCAATGCTTTAATCTTAGGTCTCAGGAAATATTTGGAAGTTTGGAGATATTAGTGTATTTGCTAAGACAATTGCTTACATCAATGATATAACTATTTGAAAGGTTATCTAGGGATTTTAAGTTATTAACTCCAAAAATAGTTTCTCTCCTTATTAAAAATACTTAACAATGAGATAGTGCATCTTCAAAAGTGTGATTCACTGCATCTGTGAATTAGATGTGATGAATTCAGGAGATAATGGGTAGAAAATAGTGATTTACGTCTTAACAGCCATGGAACCTTCAGCCATTGAACAAAACCTGGTCTATGACAAAGCACCAATGAATTGCATCAGTGTTCCTTGCCCTTTGGTCAGGGTGTGCTGGTGGTATTTGTTCCCATGAACCAACATCCTCTTGTGAAGGAAGAGCCAATGTTTCCTTCCCTTCTGAGAGAACTGATTACAGTAATGATTTCTATTTTGGTGAGACATAAACTAAAAGCAGGACAGAACATGATTGGTAACTCAGCAAAAACTGACATGGCTTTTGTCAGAGAAAAACAGTTCAAATTTTTGTATTAATACCATCTTTTTGGAGAACATTGCTTTTAACATTACCTTAAGTAGGAAGACCAGATGGTTTATGGAAGTGCTTTTAATTGCAAGCAAACAAAATCATAACGAAAACGACTGATAGGGAAGACATTTCCTGGGAATGAGATAGTGCAGTATTTGGTCAGACATTGCCTTCCTGATCACATTTACTGCCAACTTTGAGGTTTCTGTGTTTTGAACTGCAAACTGTCAAAATCAATATGTTCATACATGAAGATTTGACAATGGAATCTCTTTTAAAATTAAGCCTTTCTGCTAACCCTGCAATCTTTGTTGTAATGTAAGTGATGCATTTGGTGCCTGAATTTTTCTTTTCTTTTTTCCATAAGAGCATTTCACTTTGAAAGTAAGTCATTCAACACCATCTCATTGTTAGAAAAGATAAAGCCCAGCTGATGACCCATCTAGGAAGACAAGGTTGGGCATTGGCAGAGTGTGTTTTCATGTCCACAAACCAATGTAAATATACTGATAGTGTATCCAATCTAAGCGGCAGTGAGACATTTCATTGATAGGATTTATTAGAAAATTATAGTTTGATTATCCAATTCACTTAACAAATTTGTATTGATCATTCGCTTTGTGGACAACAACTCTGACCTCACAGAGCTTGCATTCTCGTGACAGAGACCATCAAGGGAAATGTAGCCAAGATAGCATGCTGAAAATGCAAAACACATGTTCTTTTAATTGCTATTAAACCATGATGCCCTGCAGCTTTTTACCAAATGAACTATACGATCCACGCTTGAGCAAAGCAAGTGTTGTTAAAGGAGCTAAGGCCTAAGCATAAATAAACACTGAGACTAAATGATGTCAGGGAGAAACAAGAACTGTGAAAGCTTAGATGTCTGTGACAGCATTTGAGGAACAGAAAGAAGGTTAGCATTAGCTAAATTGAGAAGGAAAGGGACAAAAGTTGAGGATGGAAAAGTCAGCAGAAGCCAGATCATACATATTGTCTTGTAAGCCCTATCACTATGTATTTGAGGAATATGAGTATTTGAAAGCAAGGTGCTAAGTGAAATGAACTCCAACGTATGAAAACAAGAAGTTTTTCTTTGTTGTTGTTTTTAATGTATGATGTGAATTTATTTCTGTTTTCTTCTTTTTCCCCCTATGGTTTATCCTCTGTTGTTACTGTATTTGATTTTGGGACCCTGTGTATGTTTATCTGAATTAAGGAAAGGAAGGAGAACAACAAAATGGTGACACAAAGGACAAATGGAGAACCAATGTAACAATAATCATAAGACAATATGTAGGAATTGAACATTACAACTTGGGAGGGAAGACTGGGGGTAAAGGATAGTGGAAGAAAAATGAGGGAGGGCTACAATGTTTGACAAGAAATGTACTCACTACCTTACAGATGTAACTGTACCCTCTGTGCATCACCTTGACAATAAAATTAAATTTAAAAAAATATCACAATGAAACCTCTCACTTTATTATGTGTAGTATATGCTAATAAAAACTAGAAAGTAAGGTGGTGAGCTATGGTAGAAACTATTTTTGAGCAGAAAATATAAGATCATCAGTTATAGATGGTCCTGTATAAGCCCGACAGTTCAATTAATTTGTCCAGCTAGGGGATCCACGAAATATCTAAGGATGTTCTTGTGATCTAATTAGGATGAATGTCTCATATAAGCAAGAAAAATGAGAAATGATCAGGATGTTTATTGAATTTACCTTCGTATTTGAACTAGATATAGGGAGTGGTGGCTTGTACAAAACAAATCTGCAGAATTGTCAGATATTGTCAATGATCCTTAAAACTGAATTAAACTGAAGAGGTGGCAGGAGGTGAGAGTTGGCCTGTGATATACTGACATTAATAATTGAGGGACGTAAGGGAGCTTGGTCTTATGGAATACTGTCACAATAAGAAAAAAATAAGTTATGGGTTCAAAAATCAGAGAAGAAGCTCTTGAGCTCATGCCTAAAATCCTAGCTACTCAGGAGGCCGAGATCTGAGGATCCCAGTTCAAAGTCAGCCTGGGCAGAAAAAGTCTCTGTGAGACTCTTACCATTTGGGGTATGTGGTAGTTTGTTGTTGGTGCTACTGGTTTGTGAACTCAGGGTCTTGTACTTGCTAGGCAAGTGTTATCACTACTGTCAATCCTCTGTGCTTTATTTTTCAGATAGGGTTTCTTACTTTGGACCTCACTATTCCCTCTCTGTCTCCTGGGTAGATGGGATTATAGATGTATACCATTATGCCCATAAGATGACAAACTGATTTTTCAGATTCCTTACTTTTTGTTGTTGTTGTTGTTGTTGTGGGGCTTGAACTCGGCCTGAGCGCTGTCTCTCAGCTCTTCAGCTCAAGGTGAGCGCTCTACTGCTTGAGCCACAGCGCCACTTCTGGTTTTCTAGTAGTTTATTGGAGATAAGAGTCTCATGGACTTTCCTGTCTGGACTGGCTTTGAACCATGATCCTCAGATCTCAGCCTCCTGAGTAGCTAGGATTACAGGCATGAGCTACCAGCACCTGGCTTTCCTTACTTTTTAAAACATCTACTGATGCTTAGTGATTTACATTTAGATCTAATTAATCAATGCCTCTTAAATCAAAAGAATACATAAAACTGTCAAAATAGGGAACTAAAAATTCTTGAGTTCTAAGTTTTCAAGTACATGGAAGTACAAACACATTAAGTAATCTTGCATATGTTATTTGTTAAGAGTTATTTTCTGTCAAGTACTCTTTTTTAAAAAAAGAGTTTAAATGATTAAAGGGGTAAATGACTTTGTAATTTAACTGTTATGTTTTTAGCTATTTTAAACCTAAATAATTTAAATTACTCCAAAATCTTAGATTAAAATAACTTAAAACTTATCCTTTACCATAAGTGTAATGATATAAATAGTTGAGAGAAGGACAAAGCAGCTGTATCTAGGCTGAAACTAGAACAAATATGAATTTGAATTTTTTCATTGTTAGACCCCAAACAAATCTTGTTGGATCATACAATTCTTATAATTGAGTCTAAGAAATTACACTTTTGTGTCCAAAGAATTTGTTTTTTGAGACAGACTCTTATTCACTTTATAACCCTGGAATTCATGATCTTCCTGCCTCAGCCTCCTGAGAGATGAGATTATACACTTGCTCCACTATATCTGACATTAATCTCCCAAGCTCATTTAGAGAAATGGAGAAATTTATCCCAGGAAATTGCATATGAGACCTTCAATGGTATGTAGACAACTCATTTTATTCCTGTTTTAAGAAAATGCAAAGCAGAGCGCCCGTGGCTAATACCTGTAACCCTAGCTATTCAGAAAACAGAGATCTGAGACTCCCAGTTTGAGGCCAGCTAGGGCAGACAAATCTAGGAAACTCTTATCTCCAGAAAGCCAGAAGTGGAGATGTGGTGTGGGTGGTACAATGCCACCATTAAACAAAAAATGCCAAGCAAGATTATGAGGCCCTGAATTCAAGTTCCAGTACTGGCACACACACACACATACACACACACACACACACACACACACACACACACACATACACACACACACACACACACACATGCAAAAAAAGTCTTCATATGGCTATTTCTTATAACAACTCTTTTTAATATAGAAGGTAGCATGTCAAGTGGAATTTGTGGAGATGTGTCTGTGGTAAATTGATATTTGGATGCTTGTGTGATCTGACCACTGCTATGGGGCAGTGAGAAGCTGGTGGTGATGTGGTTGGCCCTCTCTTGAGTTGCTGACTCAGATGAGCTTGTGAGCAACAGGGAAACAGTCTGTTCTTGAAATCACAGATTCTGGGCTGTAGACTGAGGGGTTTCTCACATAACTGCTATTTGTGTAGGAAGCAAAGTCAGAGTACTTTTAGGCCCTTTAAAAAACCTTTTTCTAAACCCCTGCCTGGATGGGAACTAATAATTGTTCATTTCTTCGAAGTAGATTGCCAAGTGGTCATGCTTGTGAACAAAAATTAATGATCGTGGCCTTCATATTATGAAAGGAACACTGGCATATTATTTGAAAATAATATGAAGTATTCATTGACTATCTGAATAAAAGAACTGCTTGAATCATCATTTTCCAGTTCATGTGGTGAGGTAGCCTGTTGACACAGCTGGGTGAACCTATGTGTGGTAAAAGAATTGCATTTTAATGAGCATTCCCCTTTGTAATTTGCGTAGAGGACTACCTAAGCAAAATTGGTAAAGACTGTGGTAAGAAAATTTGCTTTTTTTTACTTGAAACTTGTGTGTGTGTGTGTGTGTGTGTGTGTGTGTGTGTGTGTGTGTGTGTGTGTGTGTGTGTGTTGTGGGGAGGGAGATGTCTGTATTTTGTTTGTATGTATACCAGTCCTTGGTCTTGAACTCAGGACCTGGGCACTGTTCATGAGCTTCTCTGCTCAAAGCTAGCACTCTATTACTTGAGCCATTGCTCCACTTCAGGCTTTTTTGAGTGGTTAATTGAAGATAAGAGTCTCATGGACTTGCCTGACACAGTGGCTTTGAACAACAATCCTTAAATCTCAGCCTCCTGAATAGGTAGGATTATAGGAGTGAGCCACAATGCCTTAAAACTTCTTATCAATACAGTTATAGATTCAGATGCAGGTTAAAAGATTATACAGTATGCTCCTGTTTATACTCTTCCTACTTTTCCTCAGCGGTAGCAGAACAGTAGTATAAATTCATCACATGAGATAGATGGAGGGGGAATTATAACACTTATAAATTATAACACTTATAAAAATGCACATATTAAATTGAACCCCTTTTATACAACTACTTAAATATAATAAAATATGTATAAGTAGAAAAGATAATAGGTATACATAAGGGATGTTATATTGAAATCTTTTGTGCAATAATAATAAAAATAAAAAATAATAATGAAAAACAGGGCTTATTGAACTGTAATTTACATTGTGAGGAGTCATTATTTTAAAAAAGAAAAATTAAATCAAGTTAAATATATTTTGATTACTATTGAATTACTGAAAAGTCAAACCAATGTTTTATTATTTTTTGTAAGTCCTCTCTAATTGAAAAAATCAAACATTACACAATCAATTAACCAAATATCATTGAAATTTTTTTTGTTTTACAAAAAAATCAACTCTGTAGTTGTTACTGTTTGTCACGGTAGGATTCAGAAATTAATAGTTGCTGTGAATAGCATCACATTGTTGGATTGTCAGGGCCCCTAAGATCTTTTGAAGATAATGTGTTGTTTTACTCAGGGACATAGGACTCTGTGTAGTGGTAACTTGAGCTCGTTCCTGGCAGAAAGATGACAGGGGTATGCAGTGAAATTTAAAAGTGTAATCACTTTTGTCTCAGAATAAATCTGTGGGCTCTAATCAGACACTCAAAAATACTTCTATGAAATCAACAAAAACAGAAACATTACCTTTACAGATCTCAGTGCCTTTTGCATCTTTTCAAGATTTTTTTCTAGCAAAGAACTCAAACCTATACTTCTACAAATGTCTACCTGCTAACTTTATTTCATGACACAAGTTTTCCTGAATTCAACTAAGAAAACTTCCTATAAGTGTATCATGTTAACATTTTCTTTTTTCTGTAGCAGTCACTTTCCATGATCATACTTCAATCCTATGAAAGTTACCTTGTTTTCTAGAAATACTTTTTCTCCTACAAGATCACAGTGGATGGATTGATGCATTCATGATCAGTGCTAATGATTCACAACATTTTCTAGTAGGCTGGGAATCAGAAAAACTTCAATTAAATCCCAGGTGCAGAGACTGCACCTTGGGAAAAGTTTTAGTGAGTCAGAAGGATAGGTAATTGCATTTAATCTTATGTAAACCAACCACAGGAAACATTTGCTATTTATTCTGTAATCCATCCTCTCTATTTCCCATCACTCCCAGTTCCACCCATAAGGCAAAGCTTCACCAAGAACATATACACTTAAAAGCTATATTTAACTCTCTGCCTTTGTTCATGGAAATGAACAGAAGTAGATACAGTAATACTGTGAAAAACCATTTGTGTTAATGAACCATTGTCCACACAATAAATACTATTATCTTTTCCTTACAAATATGCTGTTACCTACTTGCTGACAGGTCACACTAGAATTCCTCCTACCCCCCCACCCCCACCTCCCGTGGCCCGCTTGTAATGGTAGATTTTTACAGATTCAGTTTTCTATTTCATTGTTGGTTACCTTACAAGCAATCTGAGCAAATGATAGGGAGTGAAGAATGTGATTTGCACCTGGAATTTTATATCTTATGCAGGTTAGGTTTTGTTTATAGAGTTAAGAGAATGGGGAAAACAGCACATAGATAGTTGTTGCTTTGAGGAAAACCTCATATAATCATTTACAAATGAATCAGAACCAACCACACACATTAGCAGGCTGCAAGCACTTTCTCACTCTTCACCAAAGGCGTTCAGATAACTTGGCAATCTCCATCTGACTTCTACCTTAAGACTTTGCAAAGTCTACAGTTTCTTCTTTTTGTTGTCTTAATGCTCCATTGCATATCTGCTACTTCATCCAGATTAAACAAAAACAAAAACAAAAACCAGTTGGGTGGCTATCCTTTAAAGATGACCTATTTTGTTTCAGTTATTTAACTACTAAGTGAAGTACCTTCTAAACTCCCTGACCCCACTTTTAATATTGTCAGGTTTTTTCTTTTCAATTACCTTGAGATTCTCTATATATTATTGGTAGAATTATAAATGTTTTTATAACATAAAACAAGCAAGATTTATACCTTGTCTTGTATGTAAGATGGTACTGAGTGGTACTCACTAACACTATGTTGAAAATGAACTATACAACTTGTGGGTAGGCATGGGAGTGAAACACTGGAAGAGAGCAAGGGAGGGGTGACATTGTCCAAAAAGATATGTACTCATTATCTGACTTATGTTACTATAACCCCTCTGTATATCACCTTTAAATTAACAATTAAAAATGAAAAAAGTATACTGAGGAACAGCTGTATTTTGATATCATATCGAATATCAGTATCACACAATCCTTTTAGACTCTGTGAATGATGCTCATGCTCCTTACTGAAGTTAAGAGAAATTTTGGTGACTAATATTCCACCTCAGAATTTCCTACATTGTGCCTAACTGAATACCTTTGTAATCGAGTGCAGGCTTAGTAAGTGCTTTTATGATTTAGGTAAATTATAGATGATGCAGTTTGGAGAGGCTGGTGGTTGGAGAGCTACCATTTTCTCATCTTTCCTATGGACATATTTTCCCATTGGGAGAGACAGGTAAAAAGACCAAATTACCCATAACAAAAGGGAAAGAAAGATAAAATTAACCCCATACATGAATAGACAGAATTGTCTGTTGTGCATAAAAACAAATTTATATAAGGTCTTGGAGTGAGGAGACGAGTTTATGGGTTTTCAGAGCTGGCCAGGATGTAGTGCTTCAAAGGACAAGTGCCTTTTGGGAGACAGTAACTTGGGAAGTCTAGAAGACTGGTATATAGGAAGCATCACTTTTCAATGCGGCAGTGTCCGAGACTTGGACTGCAACTTGAAAAATAAAATGTGTCACTGCCTTTGGGATCATCTTCCATCTCTCTCAACTGATTTCATTCCACTAATCAGCAGTTTGAGCAACTAGGCAAAATTCCATATGCAATGTTAAGTTGCCCAGAACCTGGATAATGACTTCCAAGGCTCTGAAATTTGAGTTTCCTTTTGAAAGACAGTATTCTACTTATATGGGCATGGAAACTTAGTCAGTTTTTCTTGCTTTTCTAGGAAAAGGTCTGCTTAAGGAGTAGGTTGCAATAAAAACCCTTTTCACACCATCTTTTATTGGTGCAAAAAGTGGGCAATTTTCTTCCCCAAATCTGGCTACTAGCACCGATGCACTAAGATTGAACCACAGCACCCTCTAGCTCATAGGCCTGCATAGCCAGAGGTGGTGTTCCAGAATTCCATAGAGAAGCACTGAGCTTTGTTAACATGAAGATTTTCTTTAGGTAGTATATTTTCTTATCATCTGTTTGTGTAACTTAAACACAATGTTGCTCCATCTTCAAGTTAAAGGGAACTGCTATTCAACGAATAACACCACATCCAAGACCTTACCTAGTCCATTTATTAAACATTCACTATCAGTTTTCATTTTTAAAAACTGACTTTCCAATATTTTGTCTTTACAAAGGAAAACAGTTTAGAGCAAAATATCCCGATATGTATGCCAAATCACTGAATGTGTTGTAATCATATGTTTGAAAAAGTAATTGAACAGGCATATGATTTTAGGGAGAGCCATATTGTACTTCCTTACTCATATATATAAATAGGGGTCATCCCAATATCTAAACTTTAGATATCACTTTTAAAGTAATAAGTAAGGAAACAGAGAAGTGAGAAATTGGGACAGGAGAGGGACTCTCCCATCTTACTACTTACTTCTTCATACATATCTCCATATACTCTTTAAAAATTAAGGGACTATTTTTAGCATATGTAAATCTTTTCTTCCTCCTCCTCCTTCTCCTTCTCCTTCTTCCTTTTCATTTTAACAATGGAAGGACTCATGTGGAGGAAGAGTAATCTTTACTAATGATTTGAATACAGTCCTGTACCTTCCACTCTCAAGACTGCCCCCTGACCCTGACCCTGGACCAGCTCAGGTGCCATTATGCCGTGCCTCATGTCTCATGGCCCTCCTCCAGTCGCCATGGTGTCCCACTTCAGCTCTCCATTGGAGCTGATCTGGTTTGTTGGGATTGTTTTTCTGCTCTTGCCTTTCTTTCCTACTCTCATGGCTCAGTTTTCTAGCAATGGTAAGTGTATTTGAGGTGGCTGTAGGTCTTTCAGACAGGAGTCCACCTGAAGTTGCTGGCTTCCTAATAAAGACTCCCAATTCAACCTCTCAGAATGTGGCTTCTGTTATCTTGCAACTAATTACCTGTACAACAACAGTACACCAAAGCTTTGCTTTTTTGGTAAGTGTCTAAGATATCCTACCATATTTTAATGATACTTGTTAGTTCAAGGTCGCTTATTGTGGTGATTGTATGTGACAATTGGGTTAAAAAATTAACCCAATTTGAGAGCAGGAAGAGTTGGATCTTCAGTTTGGTTTGAATATACAGGAGAGATTTGGAAGAAAATATGCCAAATTAGTATAGGAAATATATGGAATTATAATAGATCAAATTTTAACCTATGAGAGACAATTGTTTCTAACTTAATTTTTTTTCTTTTTCATTTTTGAAATTTTATTGTAAAGATGCTGTACAGAGGGGTTACAGTGAAGTAAGGAGGCCAGGTCTGGCTGGTGCCATATTGGGCACATGGTGGATGGTAGGGTCTGGCATCTTGTCTTCATGCTGGGGAAGGAACCCCTCCTCCCCCTCCATCACCTGCCCGCCTCCAATGTAATGGGCATGCGCAGATTCCTGGAGGCAGGGGCAGGCACTTGGCTGGTAGATTACTGAATCTGTCATTCTACTGCCTGGGAGTGGGAATTTCCTGAGGATCTGCCCCCTGCGCCAACCTATTTAGGACCAGACCAGACTAGCTGCCAGGACTCAATGCCACGGGTGTCTCTGTGGTCATGTCCTGGAGCTGAATTGGCTTATTGGTATTGTTCTAGTTCTTTCTTCCTCTTTAGCATGCTTCCTAGCTGGGTTATGTGTATTTGCATGCTGCAGGCCTTTGTAACCACTGGTGGCCTGCAGCCTGTTAACTGTATAATAAAGACTCCAATATGCCATATTTTAAAATGTGGCTTCTAGGATGATTTACCTTACAACAACAGTTACATGAGTAAGATAATGAGTACATTTTTTGTGGAGCATTGTTACCCCCTCCTTTTTCTCCTACTATCCCTTCCCTCCCCCACCTCCCCACTCGACCCCCCACCCTGAAGTTGTAAAGTTCATTTCCAACATATGTCTTGTGAGTCTCATTGTTGCAATGGGTCATCCTGTGTCCTTGTTTCAGCACATTTTGTTATTTCCCTTCCCCTCCCCAAATTAGATAAATGTATATACAAGATGCAGGGTACCAAAATCAAATACAGTGACAACAGGGATATTCTATAGGGGGAAGAAAATACAAAAGAAACAAAATCACATAGTACATTAAGAACAACAACCACAAAGAAAAAAAATCTTGTGTCCCTATCTTGGGGTTCATTTCGCTTAGCATCATCTTACATGGACATATGTACATAGCTTTTGACCTTTTCTGCTTGTCTGGTAAGATTATCCTAGACGTATACTACTTATTGCAAATAAGGGAAACCATGGGACCTATGTTTCTTTGGGTCTGGCTTACTTCACAATATAATTTTTTCCAAGTCTTTCCACTTCCTAACATTCTTTCTGATGGAGGCATAGAATTCCACTGTATGTATGTATGTATGTGTGTATGTATGTATGTATGTATGTATGTATGTGTGTATGTATGTATGTATGTATGTATGTATGTATGTATGTATGTATGTATGTATCTATCTATCTATCTATCTATCTATCTATCTATCTATCTATCTATCTATCTATCTATCTACAAACATACCACATTTTCTTGGTCCATTCATTTGCAGTGGGTTAGTTCCATATCTGAGCTATGATGAATAATGCTGCAATAAACATAGTTAGCTTTAGTATGGTAGCTTTAGTATGGCCTTGTTTATGATTATTTGGGGAAATGCCCAAAAGTGGGATTGCTGGGTCATAGGGGAGCTCTATGTGGAGTCTTTTGAGGAACCTCCATGCTGTTTTCCAAAGTGGTTGAACAACTTTACACTCCTGCCAACAATGCAGTAAGGTTCCCTTCTGTCCACATCCCCTCCAGCATCTGTTGTTGTTAGAGTTCTTGATTTTTGTCATTCTAACTGGGGTGAGGTGGTATCTCAATGTTGTTTTGATTTGCATTTCTTTTATGGCTAGGAAAGTTGAGCATTTCTTCATGTGTCTATTGAGCATTCTTATTTCCTCTTCAGAGAAGTCTCTCTTTAAGTCTTTAGTCCCCTTATTAATGGGGTGGTTGTTTCTTTGAGGATTTGTTGTTGGGGGAGTTAATTTTTTGAGTTCTAAGTATATTTTAGGTGTGAGACCCTTGTCCATTGTATGGCTAGTAAAGATCTTCTCTGAATCTGTGGGCTTTCTATTGATCTTGCTAACTATGTCCTTTGCCATACAGAAGCTCTGAACTTTCATGGAATCCCATTTGTCCAACCTTTCTTTGATTTGTTGTGTTTTTGGGTCTTTATTAAGAAAATTTTGGCCTGTGCCAAGAAGCCCTAGAGTTTCTCCTATTCATTCTCCTGTTTTCAGGGTATATGCTTTTATCTCAAGGTCTTTGATCCATTAGGAGCTGATTCTGGTTAGGGTGATATATAAGGATCTTTAATTTTCTGCAGGTGTTTAGCTAATTTTGTCAGCACCATATACTGAAGAGGCTGTCTTTCTTCTATTCTATTTTTTGGCTCCCTTATCGAAGATTAGGTGACTATAGGTCTGCAGGTTCATTTCTGGGTTTTCAATTCTATTCCACTGGTCCTCAGGCCTGTTCTTGTGCCAGTACCAAGCCTTTTTAATTACTATGGCTTTGTAAGAGAGTTTGAAGTTTGGTATTGATATTCCTCCAGCAATCTACTATGATCAAACAGAGTTCATTTTGGGGATGCAAAACTGGTTCAATATATGTAAATAATTACTATAATTTATCACATCAACAAGAGCAAGGATAAGAACTACATGGTTATCTCAATAGATATAGAAAAAACATTTGACAAGATCCAACAGTGCTTTAGATGAAAGCTCTGGAGAAACTAGGAATCTATAGAACATTCCTCAATATAATAAAGGCTGTGTATGACAAACCTATAGCCAGCATTATACTTAATGATGAAAAGCTAAAGCCATTTCCTCTAAATTCAAGAATGAGACAAGGATGTCCACTCTCATCACTCCTCTTCAATTTAGTATTAGAATGCCTAGCAAGAGCAATAAGACAAGATGCAAACATAAAAGGGATCCAAATAGGGAAAGATGAAGTAAAACTCTCCCTCTTTGCAGATGACATGATCTTGTATTTACAGAATCCCATGGACTCCACTCCCAAGTTACTCTAGCTGATCTGAAACTTTTGCAGAGTAGCAAGGTATAAAATTAACCCTTAAAAATCAATGGCTTTTCTGTATGTCAATAACAAGAAGAGCATGGCTGAAATCAGGAAAGCAAATCCTTTTGTAATAGCCCCCACAAAATATAAAATACCTACGAGTTAACTAAAGAAGTGAAGGGCCAGGCGCTGATGGCCTGTAATCCTAGCTACTCAGGAGGCTGAGATCTGAGGATTATGGTTCAAAGCCAGCCTGGACAGGAAAGTCTGTGAGACTCTTATCTCCAATAAACCACTCAGAAAATCAGAAGTGGTGGGTGCTGTGGCTCAAGTAGTAGAGCACTCGCCTTGAACTGAAGAGCTGAGGGACAGCACAGAGGCCCAGAGTTCAAGCCCCATGACCAAAAAAAAAAAAAAAAAGAAGAAGAGGTGAAGGACCTCTATGATGAAAACTTCAAAAACCTGAAAAAGGAAATTAAAGAAGAACTAAGGAAGTGGAAAAAACCTCCTGTGTTCCTGGATTGGGAGGATTAACATTGTGAAAATGACAACACTGCCAAGGGCTATCTACAAATTCAATGCAATACCCATCAAAATCCCAACCTCATTCTTCAGTGAAATAGAAGAAGCAATCCAAAAATTCATCTGGAACAATAAAAGACCCCAAATAGCAAAAACAACCTTAGCTGCGATAACAGTGCTAGAGGAATATCTAACTTAATTTTTTAAAATTATTTTTGCTTTGCTAGACAAGCAGTCTACCACTTGAGCCATGATTTAAAGTGGTTTTTGCTTCGTTAGTTTTGCAGATAAGATCTTGCATTTTTGCCTGGGCTAGTACTTGACCTCTATTTTGGTTCATCATTAATATCAAGTCTAATTTTTTCACATCAAATTTTACAAATCTAATCTTTTCAAGAAGATTGATCTTCCATTGTTTTAATCCAATTTCTAGTATGTGTGTGTGTGTGTGTATTTATATATGTGTGTGTGTGTCTTTAGAAATTTTCATTTAATTTTGTGTATATCAACTCTTTGAAGCTTTTTTCTTGGTTAATGTGTATAGTTTTCCTTCAGCCTGTTTCCTGTTACAATCAAGCGAGGGCAGAGCCTCATGGGAGCTAGCTGAAGATGGAGGAAAGAGGTAAGTTTGATGGTGGGAAGAGAAGAGTGAAGGAGAAGAGCACAAGTAAGTTTTTGGAGAGAGGAGACTACACTCCATTAGGGAAGTATGATAGGCCTGGTTAGTATTAAGCACTCCTTTGAGATTTGTGGTTCGTGGACCTTCAACAAGATCTCTCAGGTATGTTGTCTACAGTATTCAGTTGCTGAGTTTAGGAACATGGAAGATAGATTAGGAACATGGAAGAGAGCTGAAGTGGAATTTGCCAAAGTACTTAAAGACTTTCTCAAATGCTAAGGAAAAAGCATTCCTCTTGGAAACGTCTCTGCCCTTTCACTGAAGTTTTTTCAACCCATGATTTCCTTTGGTATAAAAATATGCCCTGGTACTTACCATCATTAAACCACTAGAACAGCAAACACAAAACCTTTCTTTTAGCTTACTTCTCTTAGAATGATCAAGTTACTACTCACTTTATCTGTTCCCCACTTCCCCCTGAGCTTAATTTCTTTAGTTTTTCTACTTTATTTCCTTACTTCCTATTTTCCTACCCCTTTCATTGGCTGCTTGATTTGGAGTCTGTCTCCTCTGTAAGGTTTATATTTATTTGTAATTTAGTGGAAGTGATAGGAAAGTTTATTAGCCTATCTTTAAAATAATGTAGACATTTTGCAACATTCCATACATTTCTGAAACTTATGGAAAATATTATATTTGAGGCTCATAGTCTTCATGCTCCACAAATAGTTTAGTTTCTACTGGAGAGCATACCATTGAAGGTAGTAGTTTTTAGAGCTGTCTATTGAAATGGACGGTGTTTGTTAACTGCCCATCCTGATTAGTGTCAATGCTATAGCTGAAAATCCCTGCAAGCAGGCAGGAACTTTGTAACTCTACTATTTTATTATTTTCTCTTCTTTTTCTGCCAACTGAACCACAAAAATAAATTTCTCAGACTTATTTCAACTATCTGAATATGAATGCAACCATTGTTTGATTCTTCAACATCTATTTTTTTCTTGCCAGCTGTCAGGGCTTCAGTTTTTTTCGGGGTGAGGTGATAAGACTTGGTTTGTGTTCCCAGTACTACATTCCATCTAGGTAATGAAGTACACACCTACACATCTTGGCCTGTGCTTTGTTGCCCTCTCTAGTGGAGAGGGCAGGACATATATCCCTGGCCCATTTGTGTTGACCTTGGTGAGGTGATTTTTTTTGCCAAATGGAATGTTAATGGATGTAACATGAGCCCAGACACTAAATGTATTAGGGTGTGTGTTGGCTGCTTGTATACCTCCCAATTATCATGAGAGGAGCATACAGTGGGGATAGTAGTGCCAGAATAAGGACATATGTGGGACAGACATAAAAACATACAAAGCCTTGATCCACATGCAGTCAACTCTGACCAGATAACTTAAAGTGAGGAACAATTACTTGGTTTTTGTAAACCACTAAGACATTGGCAGCTGCCTGTTTTGGTGTGCAGTCAGACAGGTGGCAATATGCCCAGCTGGAGGATGAATCATAATTAGGCTAAGCAAATACTCTTGTTGTTTTCCAGATACTTGATTTCTAGATTCTCTTGAAGCTATGGGTAGCCAGATGATCCAGTTGAGTTCTATGAAAGTAGTGTATTAAGGCCTCCTGGCAATGCTTATGCTTCTCTGGAAAAAAGAATAGTAGATGCTAGAAACTGTTTTCATTTTTTCTTAATGGAAAATTCAATAAAAAGACAGTGAGATGAAAATCTCAGTCCTCATAACTAAAGATAATTGAGGAAACAGGAAGTCTGAGTTTCAGATGGCAAATTTTAGTGTTTGGCCAATATTTATAACTTCCTATCTCTCAACTTCCAATTTAATCAGGTTTCCTGTTTCTTGTTCCCCAAGGAATTTCTAACCTAATGTACCTAATAGTACCACTTAGTATATTAAACTGACTAGTCATTGTTTGTGGTATAAGGGATGAAGGAGAGAATGCAGCATGTGTTCCTAATTCCTACTCCTTATTTATTAGAACCCTATGGTTTTTGCTATGCTCTCTCTCTCTTTCTCATGTCTGAGACCAGAACTCAAACTCAGTACCTTACATTTTCACTTACTGGCTCATGCTGTACCGACTGAGCCATGCCTTCATTCTCTGCTATGCTTTCTCTTTGTCAGATGTATGTAGTATAGTGAAAACGTTAGATTATATTTTTCCTTTAACTAAGAACAAGGAGTAGGGGGGTCATTTATTTAGATACTGCAAAAGACATCCTGGCCAACACTGGAGACCATGCTGCCAAATTTTGATTTCTGAAAAGGAAGCTATGCCAACTATGTAAGAGCATCTCTTTGAGGACTGCTGTGAAGTCAACCATCAAGGCAATCTAGCACTGTGTGATGACCATCATCAACTTGTACTAGGTAACTAACTCAAGATGAACTTGGAAGGTGAAGGGTTTTGGCCAAAGGAGAAAGTACCAATATGGTGTGTCCTTCAAGACTTTCACTAAGCAAAGACAGAATGACAGAATTTGAGGCCTACAAAGACATTTTTTGAAAAACTATTCTGCTGAAAACTTTTTATTTTAAAATTGAAAGATGTTAAATAAAGGGAACTAATCTCTGTTCAAACAGGAAACTCACTTTTCAAAGCCAGTCTCGAATTAAGGCATAAAACAGACATCCTTAGTTGTACAAAACCCATTCTTGGTACTGTGCCCAAGGAGAATTTCTCCATGTTGGATATGGCTGCCTCCAAGTCAGCTCAGAGCATGAAGCCTGGGAGTCCAGCCAATCTATCACCTTAAAATGGCGGATAGACGTAACTGATGGGAATGCCAACAGGAAAACAAAGACAGAAGTTACCTGAGGGTGAAACAGAACAATAATTCATGATGTCTTCAGATTTTTGGTGGTAAATATGACATCTTCTGATTTGTCTTCAAGGACTAAGGCTGAGCCTTGTATTTTGAAACTCCTCACAATTGACTCTGTGATAATCCCTTGCTGAGTTTGTAAGATCTCAAGAATAGGTGCAACTGGAATGTGTTCAGGGAGGGCTAAAAACAAGGGCAGCTAGGGATGGTGACAGGATTGCTTTATAAATTGAACATTGAACTTTGAAAGCCTGAATCCTTCAGCAAAGAGACTGATAATCTCCTTTTGACCAAGAAGTTGGCCTAGTTAATCATAGGACCAATGAAATAATTAGGCCAGAGTAGAATATTTCGGGAGTGAATTTGAAGTTCAAATTAACTTCAAAACAAGAAGAATCAATGATGCTGAAATTTAAAGACTAGAACCAAGAGAAAAATTTAAGGATAGCTTGCCTTCCTTGGTAATCTCTAATCGCACACATTCCACTGCCTGATTACACTAAATATAATAAATTTTTATCTTTAGACTGCTGACCTGGTTTGAATGGCCAGATCTGGGTCCCAAGATGTATAATGCTTATGGATTACTCCAGAAGATTGGACATAGTCAGTAATGAATCTTTATTTCAATGTTTCTGAGGTAGCTGATGTCTGGGAATTTAAAAAGAATGGTGTGATGGATAAATCCTTAACACTGTTTAAGATGGAGATGCTGATGAATAGTAAGCAATTTGCTGAAGAAGCCAAGAAGCCAAGATTCTTTTTTGCACATATATATCATCAAAGACAAAGGAAAAAGTAGGGGAGTTCCTTAAAAAGATAAGATCAAAGTAAAGAGAATTCAGCAGCCCACAATTCTATCTGTGATAAGAAATGGAATTCAAAGCAATCACTAAGAAAGCATCTTCATCAAGAGTAAATGTGGGTGTTTGGGCTATTGCCTAGATATACCAAAATGGTTGAGGATTTCTATTTTTATTTTATCTTTTCAAGAGTATATTAAATGATGCCTCTGGATTATTCCAGAATCCTGTCAGCACTTTGAAGATGCAGCAAAAATGAAGGATGTTATTGACCACTCAGTGAAAAAATGTTGCTATTCTGAAAGCCTGTGAATCCAGTTTTATCAAGCCCAGAGGGGCTTAAAGATGCCTTAACCTTTGCACAATGGAAGTGAATTATTGGCAGCTGTTCAAACTCTTCTGTCAGCATTCTTATAGTCTTTGAGAGTAACATTTCCTGACTTAAAAACAAGAGCAACCATAACCCATACCTAACTTGTAAAGGTCCTCTATCTAATAGTCTTTACAGAGGTCAAATATATATATATATATATATATATATACGAGTAAATAAATAAAGGAATTATTTTCAGAACACGAGTGTTGAAACAGTATTTCTCACCTATTGTAATACTTTTACTAAACTCTAAAAACAAAAGCTCTTATCAACTCTGGGAGCAAGCACACAGCTAACCTTCAGTTAATTGGTTAGACAGCTGAGTCAAAATGTATTTATGGTTATTAGGAATCATACCATGTAGCTAGTTTGCGATGTATTTTGTTCCATGTTTAAGTGTCCCCTTTTCCTCCTTGAGGTTCAGAAGAGCAGTGGAAGAAATGAGCAGTTATGATAAAGTTTGTGTTGTATAGGATTGGCATTAAGTAGTGGAAATTACTGCTCATTTCTCCTGGATAACTATCTTTAATTAAATGGGGTTTTAACTTAAGCAAAACTTTGCTAATTTTGTGTCCAAAGGTTTGCTCTAAAGCATTCATAATATATTTACAAAATATCCTTGTTGAAAAAAAGTGATGCGTTTTCCCCAGTTTTGGAAAGTGATGCCAGCTTAGATCATCACACATCTAATGGCCCACTTACTGCTGCCATTTCCCAGCATTCAAGTTGTTCCCTAAGATATTGGTTAAGCCTTCAATTCATTTTTATGCAAGTGCTTGAGCTTGCCTGGTTTAAGAAGTTTTAACATATTAATGAGATTAATGACAGCAATTACAGCTAACTTATGATTAATATTATTGGATTTACATAAAAGTACTGGGCAGGGTTTTGGTTTTGTAGCCAAGAGTTTGGGACTAGAATCTGGGCTCCAAATTAGTTTGACACATATCCATCATTTATTGTCATCACCTTGCTCATCACTTATTCTATTACGTATTTCTCATTTGACTTTTGGACAGTCACTTCTTCTAGGCTATTTTAATCACTCTTCAGCCTAGTTTTTTAGTTAACCAGGATTAGTGAGGAGTTCTGTAGAGGTTTATTTCATAAACTGTGGAGGGGCCTGGATAACTAATAACACAAGCCCAAAGACAGTTGTGTGCACTGTCAATGGGTCAGCAATTTTCTTGGCCATTTAGATACAGGACATGTGGTATTATGATTTGAAGAGTAACAAAAGCAATCCTAGCTACTCAAGAGGGAAAGACCTTGAGAAACAAGGTTTGAAGCCAAAAAAGCCTGTAATACTCCATCTCCAATTAACCAGCAAAAATGGCAGACTGGAGGTATGGCTCAACTGGTAGAGTACCCTCTGTGAACAAGAAAGCCAAGTATGTGTCCAAGGCCTTGAGGTTAAGCCTAGGTACACATACAGTGATTCAGACACTTGGAGCACATATTTGGAATGAAATTAGTTACAATGAACTATAAAAATATAATGGTCTTTGACATATTATAAAATTGTCTCCTGAGTTTGTAGTCAAGGGGAGTAATGGGCAATATGTGGCTTGAAGTATAGATTCCCTCTCTCTCTCTCTCTCTCTCTCTCTCTCTCTCTCTCTCTCTCTCTCTCTCTCTCTCTCTCTCTCTCTCTCTCTCTCTCTCTCTCTCTCTCTCTCTCTCTCTCTCTCTCTCTCTCTCTCTCTCTCTCTCTCTCTCTCTCTCTCTTGGTCAGGCATAGGGGTTAAACTCTGGGCCTGGGAACTGTACCTCAGCTCTCTAGTTCAAGGCTACCACTCTACCACTTGAGCCACAGCACCACTTCTGGTTTTCTGGTGGTTTACTGGAGATAAGAGTCTCACAGACTTTGCCTGCCTGGGCTGGCTTTGAACCATAATCTTCAGATCTCAGTCTTCTGAGTAGCTAAGATTACAGGCATAAGCCACTGGCACCTGGCTTCATTTTTTTTTTGTTTGGTGCCAGTCCTAAGGTTTGAACTGGGGGTCTGAGTGCTGTCCCTGAGCTTCTGCTCAAGTCTAGCACTCTACCACTTCAGCCACTTCAGCTTTTGTGGTACTTAATCGGAGATAACTAGGACTGTAGCTTAGTGGTAGAGTGCTTGTCTAGCATGTATTAAGCCCTGGGTTTAATTCCTCAGTACCACATAAACAGAAAAAGCCAGAAGTGGCTCTGTGGTTCAAGTGATACAGTGCTAGCCTTGAGCAAAAGAAGCTCAAGGACAGTGCCTAGGTACCCAGGCAGGCCCTGAGTTCAAGGACTGGCAGAACCCCTGCCCAAACAAACAAACAAAGAGTCTCATGGATTTTATTGCCTGGACTTCTCACAGGCTTGAGTCACTGGCACCCAGCAGTTCTTTCTTCTTTTATTATTATTTTTAACATGCTAGTGCATGCTTATAATTCCAGGCTTGTTGAGGCAGGAGGATTATGAGTTCCAAGTCGGACTAGGCTACATAACAAGATCCTGTTTCAAAAGGTCATACACTTTTTTTAGAAAGAACAACAAAAACCAAACTTGAAAGTCTAGGGAGGTGTAGGGTGCATATGCAATGGTTCAAAAGTGAAAGAGTCTGAGCAATCTGGGGACCAGGAATCCCCATTCTTGGAAGGAACAGATTAAACAAGAATTGGAGCCTCAGGTCAGAAGACTTCAAAGTCTGAGTTGTAAACTGCTATTGTAGGAGCTATATACAGCAAGGGACTGTGAACCTTCCAGAGGCCTGTGGGAATTGAATCCTTTTTGGAAAGCAACAACCACTTTATAGACCAAATACATTGTTCGAACCAAGACAGAAGCAGCCTTTCTGGCTGGATGCTGGTTGGCTCATGCCTATAATGCTAGCTTCTCAGGAGGCTGAGATTTGAGGATTGCAGTTAGAAGCCAACCTGGGCAGGAAAGTCTATGGGACTCTTTATCTTCAATTAACCACCCAAAATGCTGGAAGCTGTGGCTAGAGTGGTAGAGTGTCAGACTTTAGCTTTTAAAAAAGCTAAATGACAGAATCCGGGCCCCAAGTTCAAACCTCCAGCACTGGAGCCAGAAAAACAAACAAACAAACAAAAAGCACCCTACCCACTATGCTCCCAGCTTCATGTTTGTCATGGAGATGTGGCCAATTTCCACATGGAGGCTGTGGAGGAAGATCCTGGGGCTTCACACCATCATCTTTGGCTTCCACATCCAAAGGTGGGAACTCTAGGATGGGGATCTGCATCATTTTCTTAGCTCTGTCATTTAATGGATTAAATATTGCAGAAAAAATTTAAAAAGAACAAAATGCAAAAGCAAACAATGAAAAAAGTCCCAAAGCTTTCAAATCTCATTATCTGTTGGATGACTTTAAGAGAAGCCTCCATTGAAAAAAAAAAAAGTCCCCAGTCCCCATCTGTAGGTGCAATTCTGCAATATCCAAAGGGTTTTCCAATAAGAGGCAGAATAAAAGGATATGTGTGTATATTGAATGTTTGTGTTCAACCCCAACATGATTCCTATCAGGTTTCCTATGGGCTAGGAAACCCATAATGTGATGGTTTTTATGAGGTGGAGCCTTTGTTAGGTGACCAGATCATAAGCATAGAATATTTATGAATGAGATTAGTGTCCCCACAGAAGACACTCCAGGCCACAGCATTTAATGGAGCTTTCTAGGAGGAAGATTTCAGACATAGACGCTGTTGGCACTTTGATCTTAAACTTTATATTCTTCACAACTATGAAAAATAATTTCCTGCTCTTTCTGTGGTATGTGAATGGACAAAAAATGCCAAACAGTGCTAGTGAGGCATTCCCGTCACTCCAGATCTCCACCGCTATTCATATCTCACACAGCACAAGGAAGGAGCCATAGACAAGAAAAGGGAGGCATCTGTCACCAGTTGTATATTGGAATCTGGCAACCTAAATCAAAGACAGAGGCATATTCTCTAAGAACGGCAGTATTATTTGGTAAGAGCTGATTATTATGATGGGAATATTCAGGCCATAGTAAACTATCAGTGTATTGAAAAGGATTGGAGTAGGAAAGTTTTTTTAAAGAAAAAAATGAGGATTACATGAGCTGTTTTGACATACTAGTTATAGGCCACAATGACCTCTCCCAAGAATGGTATCATTCTGAGGCTTCACACTGTTGCTGGACAGAGGTCCTGGTAGAAGGATTTTCTGTGGAAGGTAATGACATTTGTGTAAGATGCTGGCCTGGCTGAATCTTTGGTGCTAGCTATTATTAGGCAGTCACATGTAAGACCTTTCCATTCACAACTTCTAGGATCATTCATTTTGGTTGTTGTTAGTTTTTCTGTTAGTTAGGGCTGACATTGCAATTTCATATGGATTCGGACAACTCGTTTCTTTCACCAGCCCCACATGATGCTGTGAGCTTTTCAGCAGTTAGAGACCAGGTTAGCTCCAGGATGAGAAAAAAAATCCCCAAGGTGAGAATCAGGTAGAATACTTGTCCTTTACACAGGCATTCTATCTGGCCTAGAAAAGCCATAAAAAGCATGGTGATGGAAAGGGTATGAGTGGCTAGTGGCACACCACCAGGGAAGTCCCACTGCCTGGCTCTTGGTCTTGCTCTGTGACCCTCAGGACATAGCCCTCTGAGATTGCAATGGTTGCTGTTAGTGAGGCAGGTGGTTGTCCCCAGGACAGGCTTCAAACATTCACCAGCTGAGCAGTGTGAAGATGATGCAGCAGAGGCTATGGCAAGATTGGAAAGGACCCCCTGAGGCTGGGGATGAGCGTGGAAACCTATCAAAGGGCCTCCTGCGGCTGGGGATGAGCATGGAAACCTATCAGATTTTCCAGATCTTCAGCATTGTATTTTCTTTTCTTTTTTTTTTTTTTTTTTTTTTTTTTTTTTTGTCGGTCGTGGGGCTTGAACTCTGGGCCTGGGCGCTGTCCCTCAGCTCTTCAGCTCAAGGCGAGCACTCTACCACTTGAGCTACAGCGCCACTTCCGGTTTTCTGGTGGTTTATTGGAGATAGGAGTCTCACGGTCTCTCCTGCCCGAGCTGGCTTTGAACCTCGATCCTCAGATCTCAGCCTCCTGAGTAGCTAGGATTACAGGCGTGAGCCACCAGCGCCCGGCTTCAGCATTGTATTTTCAAGATGCAGTGGGCTATGGGAAAGTGATATGGTGTTGTAGTAGTGGTAAGAAAGCCTTGCTAACTTTGAGGACCCTAGTGGCTAAGGAAACAGGTCCTACAGCCAAATGGAGCTGTTATTTTGGTTCTTCAGATTTACTAGCACCTTGACCTTTGACTTTTCTGGGCTTCAGTGGTCTATTCTGTAAGATAGATAGATTTTCATATGTAACCATATCCTAAGGTATGAGTTAAATGGTACCAGATAAGCTGGAAGTATGGGGTATTGTTCTCACTTATTATTTTATCTGTAGGGATGCTTAGAAACTTCCAATGATCTTGTGTGACATTGTTTCATGTCTGGGCTCCCATCCCACCCTCAACCCTCAGCAATGGCCCCCTCCACATGGTATTCATACACACGTAGAGTCAACATCTGTAGGACACCAGGCAGGTGAGCATAACTGCAGTTCATGTCAGGGTTTGTTATACAGGTCAAGTTGGGAGCTCTTCATTTTCACTGATTGTTGAAAATAAGTAAAGCTGCAGCACTCCCTTCATTCAACAAATATGAGTAGATTCAGCCTGAGCCTCATAACTTCTTTGAATTTGCTCAGTTTCTGAGGACATAATTAATGAGGAATTGGGACTCCATGTTGCTCTCTGGCATACAGCCTGTGGAGATTCATGCAAAGAACATCTTAGACTGTAAGTGAACATTTTAAAACTCTCCTATTAACCAGAGGAGACTGGATAAAATAGCAAGGCCAGGAATAAATGTTTGGATGGGGTCAAAGAGTGCTGGGTCCTCGTGTGAATTACAATTTGAGAATCAAGAAGGGGCCTTGAGGGGACCATCTAATGAAAGTCAGTCTCTTTTTACTTGGAGATAAAAATAGGAACTCAACTTTTCACAGAAGCACAAACCTAGGAAGGAGAGCTAAAATGAGTGGTCTTCCAACTCTAGGCCAAGGCTCCTTCCAATATAATCTGCTCACCAAGTAAAGCTGCACTTGTGGACTCAAATTTCACAACTGCACACAGGGATTTCTGAAGGAACAATACTTTTAAATTTACTTTCCTAGGTACAACATCAATATTTACATTTAAAGTGCTTGTTTTCAGAGCACATATCAGTCCTTCCGTTAAAGTAAGTAACTATTAACAAGGATGATCAAAACTCAATGAAACAATAGCTTGTGAACCATGTCTTTTAATCTCCCATGGAGTTGTTAAGCCAAAGGAGTATTGTGTCTGAAGACAGGAAACCTAGATAGCACTAGCTCCAGTTTCTACACACCTGTCATGAATTTAGTATGTGAAGGACTGGCCAGCTGGTTGGCTTTGTAGGGAATGGAATGGGAGTGGGGGCTAGACAGCATCACTCTGGCATCTGATTTAGTTTTATGGTCATGTATGCTGTTTAATCTTGTTCTGCAATTTAGAGAAAGGAACTGTAAATCAGATATTAAGTAGTTCATTCATGGTTTCCAGAAAGTAAGAACAATTTAACAATCATTGACTGTATCTCTGTGGTTGGAGTGGTTAATTTTGATTTTATTCTACTGCCCCAAAGTACACTACTGTCAAATTACGGTTACTGCTATTTCCCTTTAAGTCTCACAGGTATTCATCAGTGAGAATCCACCTGGGATCTTAAACCCTTTTCAGATCTTCTCTTTTACCACCACAGTGAGGTTGCTGTGATGACAGGTTACTAGAGATTGAATGCAGGGTTTCCAGCTTGTTAGGCCAGTACTCTACCACTGGAACTAGAGCCCAATCATTCTGCTTTTAGTTTTCTTTTCAGATATGATCTCAAAGTTTTGCCCAGACCATAATCATTCTCTTTCCTAGTAGCTGATATTACAAACAGACACTACAATGCCCTGACTTGGAGTCACCTTTTTTTTTTTTTTTTGTCGGTCGTGGGGCTTGAACTCTGGGGCTTGGGCTCTATCCCTGTGCTCTTCAGCTCAAGGTGAGTGCTCTACCGCTTGAGCCACAGTGCCACTTCCAGTTTTCTAGTGGAGAGAAGAGTCTCACGGACTTTCCTGCCCAGACTGGCTTTGAACCTCGATCCTCAGATTTCAGCCTCCTGAGAAACTAGGATTACAGGCGTGAGCCACCAGCGCCCGGCTTGGAGTCACCTTTTTAAAAAATAATTTTTATCCTTTTTTAATTAAAAAAAACCCCAATATTAAGCAAATGACCATTAAGGCTTTGCTCTTGAGCAAATATATCTTCAAAAAATAAGACATATTATCTAATGTGATAACTGAGTATCCTCATCCACCTAGACTTTTCTAATCAAAAAATGAGTTGCACACATATTCATATTTGTCACTTTGAAATACCTCAATGTTTCAAAGTTTTCCAGGTTTTTTTTTTTTTTTTTTTTTTTCTGTCATGGGTTTGGGCACTGTCCCTCAGCTCTTCAGCTCAAGGCTAGCACTCTACCACTTGAGTCACAGCGCCACTTCCAGTTTTCTGGTGGTTTATTGGAGATCAGTCTCGAGACTTTCCTGCCTGGGCTGGCTTTGAAATGCAATCCTCAGATCTCAGCCTCCTGAGTAGCTAGGATTACAGGCGTGAGCCACCAGTGCCCGGCTGTTTTCCAGTTTTTAAAAAATTGTATTTTATGCTATTCTAAAGAGAGCAATGTAATTAGTTGATGGGGAAGAATGAAAACAAAAAGAGGGGAAAGAATTCTATAATGCTAGCCTGGAGAGGATGGTAATAGCTTTTCTATTCCCTGCGGAGAATTAAGGATGTGCAAGGAGGCAGGAATGCTCTGCGCATCTGTGACCTCACCATCATGCATACTGTGGCTCTCCTTTCACCAAGGCATGTTTGTTTGACCCACTCTGCTCAACTGCCTCTTTGGCACCTTTTTCTTCCATTTCATCTTTATTTAATGCCTTTTACCTTAAATTCACTTATAGCAATTTTACTGTTTTATGTGGTACCAATCAGGTAAGTGTTACAACAATTATTTGTGATGAGAACATTCAAAGTCCTCTCTACTATCTTTGTCAACTGTAGCTATTCTAGTGTGTTAGAAAGTTATTTCCCAGTACTTACTAACCACTGTCTTAATTCTGTCCCCAACTGTTCACCACAAGAATCTTGACACTGGTGTGGTGCAAAATATCATTTCATGGTTATCAGCCAATAATGGAAAGCACCATTTGTAAAAGTAGTAGTTCAGATACAGCAGCTTCACAAATAAATCAGTGCCATTTTTTTACAAGACATAGTTAATGCTAGCTAGATGGTTATATTTAACTTAAGTTTCTGTTAAAAGCTCAATCCCAGTAATGGTATAAACACTGGAAATTATTGAAAACATCTACAGTATTACAAAATATAATTTCTTTACTGGATGCTAATCTGTGATTTTAAAAAATACCTGAATGTTGTTCCATAACATTAACAATCTTATTTAATCAATGCAGCAATTAGCCTAGATTTTTCTTTAAAAAAACCTTATACTCCCATGTATGATCATGTACAATATCAAGATTTTGCATGCTTTGCCTATGTACAAGTGAGGAACACCACCATCTGCACAGGGAGGGAACACTTCACTTTACAGATGAGTGTTGAAACTCAGACAGCTTAAAGGACTGTAGCCAGGTCAGAGGTGGGAGACAGTTCCTAGCTAAATTGGAGCTATTACAAGCATAAATAGGGAGCAGCTTGCTGCCCTGTGTGCTTTCTAGCTAGTTTTGGCTGATGGCACACCCTTCTGCACAGAAGCAAATTTTTGCCTTGCTGAGTGACACACAAAATCTTCCCTAATTATTTGCAATCCTAATTAGCAGTTTTAAGTGTTTTAGAGACAATAATATTCTAGAAGGGTACAGGATTTGGAATGTGACAGGCAGGGTTCTTGTGTCTTCTAGGCAAATCATGCACAGAAAAGTCGGGGAAGGAACAACAAAGAAGAGGATACACACCAAGAATTGGGAGTTCTATTTCTGGAAAGGCAGTATGAGACCCATTCACCTGATCTTCAGAACCACTGAAACTGGTGGGGGAAAAATACACTTCTCAGGGGTAAGCTGCCAACACTTCTTACTCCCATCTCTGTGTTGCAGAGGGTAACTTCCAAACTAGAGGCCAGGGTCTCCCTTCCTTCATCAGGCCTACTTTGAGTAGAAACTACCACAAGGGGCTTAAAACACTAGAGGCTTGCTTGCTCTTGCCCTAGTTTGCTCAGAGTAGAATTCCATGTCAGCAGCGATGAGATTAAGAGGCTTTTGTCTTTACCCAATTATAAGGCATGAGTCTGAAAAATGTGGGCCTTGATGCCTACCCACAATTCTGGAGAAGTCGCTTAGATTTTTGCCTAGGGACAAGCCATGGTTCCCAAGAATAGGTAACTAATGTAGAAGTTCAATTCTAAGGTTGCTCTTGAAAACAATGAGGTTTTTGGTAGTAAGAAATAAAATGGAAGCTGTTATCTCCCTGAGAACATGTTTGACCACAAACCAGATAGCTAGGAAGAAGCAGATAAAGAATCCTCCCAGGATTAGAGTAAAACTCAAGGACTGATTGGCCTCAAAAAATAGCTCCATATTTTCAGAGCAATGAAAATGCTCTGTATAATACATTATATATCTGTCCAAACTTTTACTTTTAAAATGTACACAAAAAGGGCATTTGTAAATTAGAACTTTGTGTGATAGAATCTTAACGCAGATTTGTTGATTACAACATGTCTCTGGAGGGTGTGTGTGGTAGAAGAGGGGATTAATGGTAATGGGGGGGGGAGAGGTTCTGCATAGGGGAAGCATTATGGCAAATCTCTGTACCTTCTCAATTCTGAACTTAAAATTTATTTTCTTTTTTAAAAAAGATGTAAAACAACCAAACCTTGCATTGGGACCTAAGATTAAGTTATCAGGGTAATAAGCAATGTTTGGACCATGTATAATGTATCATGGTGTATATGGTGGTCCTTCAAAGGTAGTCCTAGACATATAGCCAAGAGACATGAATACAGTAAGCAGGAATGAAGTACAGATATAGCTATCACATGCAAGCTAAGTGTTATGGATGAATGTTATGTCCACCACAGGCTCATGAGTTGAACTGGTACCCCCAGCTAGCACTACTGGAGTTGACTGGATCATGAGGGTGCTAACTTCATTAATGGATTAACACAATGATGAATTCATAGTTAGTATTAAGGAGATGGGGCCTCATTGGAGAATACAGGTCACTGTAGACAGGTCCTTGAGTTATCTTGGCCCCCTCCCCTTTTGTCTTTTGCAAAGCCACCATGAGGTGAACGGTTTCCTATCATATAATCTTGCCATCATGTCATGATGTTCAGCCTCATTATAGGCCATGGCAATCTAATTAGCTAACCTCGGACTGAAATCTCTGAATCTAAAATAAATCTCATTCTTCAAACTGTTTCTCTCAGATATTTGACACAGGAGCTGGTGGTGGTGAGATTTAATTGATAGAAAATATTCCTAATAAGCCGGGCGCCGGTGGCTCATGCCTATAATCCTAGTTTCTCAGGAGGCTGAGATCTGAGGATATCAGTTCAAAGCCAGCCCGGGGAGGAAAATCTGAGACTCTCATCTCCAATAAACCACCACAAAACTGGAAGTGGCGCTGTAGCTCAAGTGGTAGAGCACTCGCCTTGAGCTGAAGAGCTGTGGGACAACACTCAGGCCCAGAGTTCAAGCCCCATGACTGACAAAAAAAAATGTTGATAATAGACACAGAACTAGAAAAATTAGTTGACTAGTAGTTGCTTAGAGTATCTGGGAGGATAAAATTATAGTAAAATTGATTGTGGTGATGGTGCATACCAATGCAAATAAATATCTCAAACCACTGAACTGCCCACCTTACATGAATAAGTTATGTGGTTTATAAATTATAAATCAAAACTATTACCTAAAAATATACACCTCACTAAACTTAGACATACTCAGTCCATTTGGACTGCTGTAACAAAATATATGTCTCACTGTCTACAGAGTGGGAAATGTAGCAAAAAGCATTACACATGATGTCTGGTGTGGTGTCACTTCCTATACAGACAACAGATGGTTGTCACAGACAACAGATGGTTGTCTTCTTGCTATATTCCCATATGGAAAGATTGAGGGAGCCTTCTGGATCCTGCGTTGCTCATCTATTTATTAAATTTTATCTTGCTGGGGATAAAAACCAAGGGCCTTGCATAAGCTAGGCAAGAGGCTAACTACTGAGCTACAGCCCTTGGTTTTCTCTTATAATGTTATCACTATTCACCAAGGCTCCATCTTCACAACCTAATCACCTTCCAGAGGTGATTGAGTATGAATTTCAGGGAAGAAACAAGTGTTCAGTCTGCAGCACATACTAAACAGAAGCAAGTGTGTGTATTCAGAGATGTGTTCTTCTGACTTGTATACTCTGCTGTTTGTTTGCACAGTTTTAGCATAATTACTACCAGAGAACTGAAAAACTCAAAATACTAAGTAGTTAAGATGCAGCAACTCTATTACTTCAAAATAAAGAGGATATTTGGATGGTTTACTACTAAAAAAATAACTTGGGGCCAGGTGACCTGAATTTATAACTATTTTGGCTTTGGCAGTTTATATCATTATATAATAGGTTCTGTAATGTCTGTGTGTGATACTACATCAAGTATTTTTAAAGCTCTCTAAGAGAAAAGAAATAAATGTACTAAAAGGAATGAATTAGGACTAAAATATATCAGTTCAGGTTATATCTAGCCACTAAATCAACTTCAGCATCAAAATCAAAACAGCATACAGCATAACAAAGCTTTTGGTTTTTAAAACTCTTCATATTTCCAGATTGCAGGTAAGGGGTGACGGTAGATCATTTAAGTTCTAGTTCCAGCACTGCTATATCATAAAGCTAATGCATTATTCAGAATAAAAACTGACATATGATAAAGGTACTTAGTAACTGTAAAGCATGAAGCAAATGCAGTTTCCTATTACCTGTTTCTTTAAAAGAGCAAGTCCTGTAAATATTTAGTATTTTATTTTAAGAACAGAAAACATTTGCTGGGTGCTTGGTGCTGGGTGCTGATGTTTGTAATCCTAGCTACTCATGAGGCTGAGTAATGTCAATCTGAAGATTACAGTTGAAAGCCAGATATGACAGGAAAGTCCATGAGATTTTTCTAACCAGCAAAAAGCTGGAAGTGGAGGTGTGGCTCAAATTGGTAGTGTTCCAACCCTGAGAGAAAAAGCCAAACGAGAGCATGAGGTCTCAAGTTCAAGCCCCAGTACTGGGACAGAAAGAATAGAAATATTAAAATGTTTTTTGAGTATTGCCATACAATAAAAAACACAAAGTGTAAAACTCCTCTCTCCACCTCATGTCCAAGGCCTAAAGAGCAGCAATCCAGCTATAGTCAACTTTCCTGAACTTCCTCAGCTCTTTCTCTTCAGATTTTGACAACTGATGTACAACATCTTCTAAATCTGTGATGTTTGTATCTTGAACTTGCTCAGTAAAATGAGTTTCTTCATCAGAATCATCACTTCCTTTTTCTTCTTCCATATCTACATCATCAGGAACTTCTTCACCGCTTTAACAGGAATGGAAGAAAACATTAAAAAAAAACCTTGGGTTATTATAAAAGAGCAGGTGATTTTATAAATTCCATACTATCTGTGTACACAAAGAACATCTCTTGTCTAGTATTTGAAAACCATTTTACTTGACAATATTCTGTGCCCTTAAAATTTAAAACTGACATAAATATACAGTGGAAAAATATTATAATAAAGGACAAAACAAACACTGTTCCTTCAAACAGAAACATATTTCAAGAACCATTTTACCTCTTAGTCTCTGTAGATAGCAATAATGAATTCACAAACAGGGAACATAGGAAAGAGGCAGACGGTAGTACATGGGCTGGAGTGTGAAGAAGCTAGAATAAAAGCAGAAAAACTGTTTAACTTACAAAGGTTAGCTGCTGGCATGAGGTCTTTAGACCAAGAATAAAACAAAAGGTTTTACCTAGAGAAAAACCAAACCTAAGGAGAAGTCTTTCCATTATCCTACATTTCTGTCAACAGCCCATTCTAAGTTCAAATGATCCCATATCATAAGGTTATATGATATTTACATTGGGTATTAATGTAGTATAATGTACAAATGATTATATAAAAATTAGATGGGACAGACTGATGGTATAAAAACTCCAAATTGTCAGGAACTGGTGGCTCAAACCTGTAATATTAGCAACTCAGGAGTCTGAGACCTGAGGCCAGCCTGGGCAGGAAAGGCTGTGAGACTTACCATTAATTTACCACCAGAAAACCAGAGGTGGAACTGTGGGCTCAAAGTGATAAGAGTGCTAGTCTTGAGCTAGCACTCAGAGACCATACTCAGGGCTTGAGTTAAAGCCCCATGACCGAACAAGAATAACAGTAAAACCCTCCAAATTATCTGTTCCATAATTTGCTCTCTACTTACCTCATTAATTGCAGGTATATTCTCAGCTAAGGGTAACTGTACCAACTCATTCTCTGAAGTTTCCTTCAATTTTTCATCCTGCCGTTGCCTATGTTTTCCCAATATAAAATAAAATGGGGTCGTTGGAAGACTTTCTTCTGCTAACAACTGTAATGATTAAGACAAAATGAAATTGTATCAGCAAGGAGGAGGGGCTCTTTTGACTGAGCAATAAGCACTATTGAATCATAAAATATCCAGCATAGAATGTGAAATTATTTAGAATTATTCTCTCATTTTATAGGTAAAGCAATAGAGGCCTAGCATCTCACTTTCCATGGGAAAGCTATGAGACACTTAGGTGAACTAAATAAATACATATTTACAGCAAGAGGGCTTTCAAAAGGGGGAAAGGCTATAATAGTGACAAGTTAGAAGTGTGAAGCAGGCTCAAGATGGCATTTTAGTAAAGCTAATAAAGTAAAAGGCTAAGCTGGCTTTAGGAAAGGCCAAGACATATTCCAACTCACAAAAGGAATCTAACAAATGCTGAGCAACTGATACTAATACTATCTCTGTAGATGAGGATGAAAGTTGGGCTGAAAAACCAGATGAAGATGGACATTTTATTTAAGAAGTTCTATGATTCTTCCATCTCCTGCTTAGCCCCAGCAGAAGGCTCAAAGTACATTCTTTGGAGAACAGGAGAAAAGTATATCTATAGATGGGAGTAGGTGGGTAGTGATATTTTCACAGGTCAAGGCAGTGAAAAGGATTCTCAGAATGGAACAAATAAATACTGGAATACTGGAAGTCAGGTCTAATTTTTCAAACAAGAACTTAAGGGAAGATGATGTAAAGTAATAACGTGACATTGGCATGTTTCATAATGAAACAGCTGAGCCAGATACAGGATAGGTTCCAAACAGAATTTCTAAACTGTTTTTTTTTGCTAACCTACCTACACAGACCCACACTCTAATATGCATGTAGCCAAGGTTGGCTTTGAACTCTTGATCCTCCTGCCTCACCCTGTATAGAGTGCTGAAATTAAAGACATGCAACACCACACCTGGTTTACTCTTATTTTCAAAAGTACTATGTATTTTACTTATTGCTTGTTACTGTCTGTATCTTCCTATAAACACCAGAAATTTAGAGACCTATTTTGCTAACATATCTCTACAAAGTCCCTGACATATAGCAAGTAACTGGAAAAAAAATTCTTGAATAAATGCAGCAAATTTTCAAAGTAACACAATTCAAAGATAAAAGAAAGATTAAGAGGGTATTGGATTTCTAGTAAACCTAGAAGCTATAAGGTGACCGAATACTTTCAAAGTACTGAAAGTGATTTTCAATTATAACTTTATCTTCAACCAATCGATCAAGTAGGATAGAATACAAATATTTTCAAATATGGACAGTCTTAAATATCTCATTCATATACCAGTAAAGTGAAGAGAAAGCAAAAAGAACTATGGTATCACAGCACATGTAAAACAGATGCCAAGAATGTGAATGAATGTGAATCCTCAATAACTACTGTGGAGATTTAATCACTTCAATCCAGAATGAAGTAAGTCCAGGTTTTCAGAAATATATCTTTATAATTAAAAAAAATACCTAATGTATCCAAAATTATTGAGAAGACTTACTAACATGATCAATTAAAAAGTACCTATAATAAAAAAATAGGGATATATGTGTATATATACATGCATACACATATATGTACATATACATGTATATGTGTATATGGGGAGCTGCAGTGTGAAAATGAAACCTTACCTTAAATAGATAATAATAGACAATATATCTGAACAATCCAGAATCAGTAACAGAACTGTTTATTAGTTATATGTATCTAATTAAGAGTGATATTCTTTGTGGCTAATGGTAGTAGTGTAGAGAAGTTTTGCCAAGAGGCTTAGAGTGCTGTAACTGCCCTTTGTATCAATGTAGGATTAGAGCCAGAACTCTGCAGATGCTAAACCCAAAGCTGCTCAAAGCCTGTATTAATAAAACCTAGGCATATACTCTGATACATTTCAGTATGTTTTTTTTTTTTTTCCTGTTGAATATTTTCCATCTACAAATGGTTGGAACCCATGAATATGGAGAGCAAACTATACTGGATTCTTCAAACTGCAAATATATGTTCCTGATATTATAAATTTGTAGAGAGCACTATACCTTCAAGAAAGGTATACCATGTTTTGAAATTCCATCAGGACAAGATGAAATATTCTCATAGCTAAACTTTAAAGGAGAATAATCTTTTTAGGAGAATACTGCAGTCAACACTGTGCTGGTATGGGGGCTGACACTCAGCTCCCATGTGCAAGACAGGCACTCTACAACCTCACTGATGCTTCCAGCTTACACTGTGAAAGGCTGAACCATACCTGTTTGCTTGTTGGTGTGAGCTTCTCTTCTGGAGATTGTGTGCTGAATGTCAATAAACTCTGAAAAGAGAGATCAAATAATGATGCAAAGTATAATAGAGAGTAAGTATAAACATAAACAAGGTAAATCAAGGCACTAAAAAGAAGTTAAAATTTTAATTTAATTCTGACACATACATCAGCTGCAGAAAATAAAAAGTTGAAAATTTATTTCATAGCCAATGTAAAATTTCCAAGATTGTTCTCTGAGTGCTATTTAAGAACTGGTAATGACATAATAGTCAACTGATAGCTCAAACTCAAGTGATAATTTTCTTCAACAGCAAACAAAAAACTGCTAGAATTAAATTTCTTTTGGCTGTCTAATTACGTGTTCAAAGAAGTCATGGTTCTTTATTTTTGCTGATCCCAGGGCTTGAACTCAGGGTCTAAGAACTGTCCGTGAGCCTCTTTTTGCTCAAGACTGGCACTTTAACCACTTGAGTCAAATCGCCACTTCTGGCTTTTTCTGAGTAGTTTATTGGAGATAAGAGACTTTCTTGCCTGGGCTAGCTTTTTTTTTTATGTTAGTTGTGGGGCTTGAACTCTGGGCCTAGGAGCTGTCCCAGTGCTCTTCAGCTGAAGGCGAGCGCTCTACGGCTTGAGCCACAGTGCCACTTCCCTGGGCTAGCTTTGAACCATGATCCTCAGTCTCAGCCTCCTGGGTAGCTAGGATCATAGACATGAGCCACTGGCACCTGGTGAGGTCACTGTTTTTGAGGGGAGAAATTACCTGTGATTTCGTTAGGAAGTAAAACTGGGATCTATTCAGCCACTGGTAAGCTTCTGAGGTAAATGATTCAGGGATGTCTCGTGGAACAAACACTCCCCACTGAACTTCCTCTCTGGAGATATTCTTTTGGATATACAATGGCCTTGGTTCACTAGGTTTAAATACAAACACTAGAAGGGGAATAAAAAAGATAATGACATTTTGCTTAGTCTTGGACTGACACTAGCAGACCATACTAAACCTGAGACTCCCCCTACTGAGAATATATATGGCCTAGCTCAGGACTGTTCATGTTTTGATTTAATGACTATTTACTGAGTGTCTACTGTGTGCCAAGCAGGTTAGTAATGAGGACTATGAGCTTCAAAAAGAGAAAGATTACTGTTTCAGAGACTAGGGCTACTGGAAAAGATAGTTCACACAGACAGACAGACAGACAGACAGACAGACACAGACACAGACACAGACACAGACACAGACACACACTTTATGTTGGAACAAGAAAAGAAAACAGGACCTCAGACAAAATGGCTTCAAATGAATATATGGTTCATATTAAAGGTACTAAAACATTTATATAGAATTTTTTTTTTTTTTTACTGTCAATGTAGAGGTTGCACTTACAATCTGAACCCACTGAAGACCGAGAAATTGCAGCAATATTCTCTGAATTAGGATCAGGTTCCATCACTCTAACATTTAATTTTGCACTCCATTCCACTGTGGGGAGAAAAGGCAATTCACTTCTAAGAAGAGATTTACCAAGAGCTTTTTAAAGATTTACAGTAGGTAAAGTGATATTCTTAAACTATTCTTGTTCTTTACTGGAATCAATCTATGTAGTTGGGCCACGTAGAACACAAGGACTTTGTGGGGGGCTTCACTGAAGTGAGGCAAAAAACAAAACAAACAAAAAAGAAACTCTGTTAATTCTTTTATAGTATGAAAAAGTTAGCTTCAAACTTATGTCCAATGCTTCTACTAACTGTAAGTGAAATAGTCACCACAGAGAAGAAAGCACACATTTATTCTGAATAATCACTCCTCCCTATGCTCCAATGAGCAAAGTGTCATAAAACTCCTATTTGTTACAACTGAGGTAGAACACATTCAAATTCTATGTGGTATGGTATCCAGCATAAATTAGAAGTATTCCTCAAAACTTTTATGAGGATGAAGAATATGGAGGATAACAGAAAACCTTATACCTGATCACAGTGGGAAAATGTAGATATGGATACAACTGTTGGTCAATTTGTTGGTTTTCAAGTAATCTATAATAGACTTACCATTCCCAAATTTTGGTGGTACAAAATGTCATGTGAAAAATTAACTATTGTCTGGGTGGAAACATAAGGATATGACCTGACCTATGATTCCTAAAATGTCAAAGTTTAATGGCAATTTTCTCCAGATGCTTTACCAAGTCACTTTAGGGTACAAAATACCTTACATGTGCAAGTGAGCAGATTCCAACAGCAAAGAATGCCACCTTCAGTAGCTCCAAGAAGATACTTTGAACAAGTCAATCTCCCAAAGCAAAGGTACCTAGGTTATTGACAACAATCACTTTAGGAAGTTAGAAACAGGTGGTTCTATCACAATTAGTAGCAAGGACTTCAGATTTCCAGCCACTGTTAGTTTTATGCAACACAAAGTTTTCTGTTTGTTTCTATCTGAAAGACTCTATGGAATATGAAGAGATTTACTTTAAGTGTTTTCTTTCCTTTAAAACAAAAATTTGAGCTGAGTGCCAGTGGCTCACACCGGTTATCCTAGCTACTCAGAGGGAAAAAAAAAAAACCTGACAGCAATGACTTATTTGCTAATACATTATACAATGTAACAATCAATGTTGCTTCTTCGGAAACAATAATGAGTATGACAGGTTTTAAAGGGATACATGGAAGATGAACACCTCAGAATCCTCTTAGTTTGTGTAACTCCTATTATTATATAGCATACCCATGAAAGCATTTATTACAAAGAAAAGAGCTAAAAGAATTAAATGTGAATCTTAATTTCAGAAATGTTGACACAGTTCTGATAGTTAGAATTTTCAGCCTTCCAGTATTTTGGATAGCTGTTTGCACCACTGTTGGGCTATCTATAACAAGCAAAGCAGATTATTATTGAAGTTTAAAAAACTGAAAAAAATTTTTAAAGAAATATTATTGCTGGGCACTAGTGCTTGTAATTCTAGCTACTCAGGAAGCTAAGATCTGAGAATCACAGTTAGAAGCCAGTCCAGGGAGGAAAGATTGTTTCTTATCTCCAATAAACTACATAAAATCTGGAAATGGAGCTGTGGCTCAAGTGGCAGAGCACTAGCCTTGAACAAAACTAAGCTCAAGGACAGTGCTCAGGCCCTGAGTTCAAGCCCTGGGACCAGCTTAGACACAGACACACACTACTCCTCCTCCTCCTCCTCCTCCAATAATTTACCTACCTTATTTTCCCAGCTCGTTGGCAAAATGTACACTTAAGTTCCCATGTTTCTGAATCCCATATTGTAACTATTTCCTCGAAGCTAACTGCTAGTAAAGAGCTATCTTCAGAGAAACAACAGTTAGTTGCTTGATACTTGTGATAGCTACCCACAAAGTCACAGGTCCAGCCGACAGCTTTCTCTGAAAATACAAGCCATAACATTTAAAATTGGCATAAGCACTAGATATCAGAGATGTTATATAAAATAAGGGTTAAGATACAAAGACACATAAAAAAGAAGCCTTTTCCCACACTTCTTTTAAAGTAGAGTTGCAAAGAATTGAAATTTATACCTTCCCTGAAGACTTTGATCTCCCTCTAGTGGAGCTTTATAAAAAGGCCAAATGGCCAAAGTCTGCCTTCTTACTTCCCATTTATTTGTTTATTTATTGCCAGTACTGGGGATTGAGTTTGATGTCTCACATTTGTTCTTGGCACTCTCATGCTTGTTTGGCTGGCATTTTATCATTTAAGTTATATCCCATCCCAGCTTTTAGATGGTTATGATACATTTACATATATGTGTATATATATATATATATGTACATATATATATATATATATATGTACATATATATGGCTTGAAATCAAGGCCTTGTGCTCTTATTAGCTTTCTTGCTCAAAGCTGGTACTCTACCACTTGAGCCACATGCTGTACCTCCAACTTCAGGCATTTTACTGAAGAGGAAAGAATTTCTTGGATTTGTCTGCCCAAGCTGGCTTCAAAATTATCTTCCATATTTCAGTATCATGAGTAGATAGGATTTCAGTCGTGGACCACCAGTTCCAGGTTGCCAAAACCCTTTCTAAAAAAGCCTCACAAATAATTAGCACATGATTAATCACATGCTTAATTACTATTCCCAAACACAAGTAAAAAAATGTAATCTTTTAGGTTTAAGAAATAGCTTATAGGGCTGGGAAGGTGGCTCAGTGATAAGAGTGCTTGCCTCGCGTGCATGAGGCCCAGGGTTCGATTCCTCAGCACCACATAAGCAGAAAAAAGCCGGAAGTGGTGCTATGACTCAAGTGGTAGAACACTAGCCTTGAGATGAAAAGCTGAGGGACAGCGCCCAGACCCAGAGATCAGGCTCCACAACCAATAAGAAGAAAAAAAAAAAAAAAGAAAAGAAAAGGAAAGAAAAGGAAAGAAATAGCTTATAGAGAATTCAAGGAAGTAGAAAACAATCCTCCATAAATGGATACAATTTGTGACAAAATACTCCCTCTCCCCTACGCTTGAATTAAGGGCTTCTCATAGCTATGTTTTTTTTTCCTCCCCCTCTGGTGTTTTACCACTTGTCTGCTAGGGCTGGCTCTGGACCAAGATTCTAATACCCCAGCCTCCCGAGTAACTAGGATTAACTCTTAAAATGGTACACTCTTTCAATATATTTAGTTAACTTACTGTATATATCAGAATCATCTGTTAATATCCACACTTTGAAGTGACCATCTTTGCTAGCTGTAACCAAGGTTATAGGTTTTTCAGATTTTTCTGCATTAGAGAAACAGAGAGCTGTAATGTGGTCATCATGTGGCATGGCAATCTTTGTGTTAAGAATAAACCTAGTAGGAAGGAAAACAACACATTTATTTGTACATTGGGATAATACGATATTCTATCATATGAGTCTTGTAAAAAAATGTTCCCAGTCATTTTTGTATTTGTTTTCAAATTGCAGCTTATGGTTTAAAATAATGTCTTTAAATGGTAACTTTTCTGTCCAACATCGTAATAATATATAATAATAAATTAAAAAATATATTATATATATAATATATTATATATAATATATTAAAAAATAAAATAGTGTCCTTATTAAGAACTAACACAGAATGTTGCTGAAATTGGTTTGGGAAAGATCTGGTCAAGGTATATTGTATACATATAGGGACATGAATATGATGGAGTTTATTTGCATGTATGTAAAGCATAATGAAACCTGCTGAAATGGTTTGAAGAGTGAGTGGGATGGGGGAGAATGATACAAAGAGTGAGATTGATGGAGATATCTTGTATACATATACACATGTGGAAATAATAACAATGAAACTCTTTTCTGTAACTTCTGTATGCTAATAAAAATATGTAGGAAAAAAGTTCCATTAGAGAAATAACTCCCTTAAATCCTAAGTCTACCAAGATGAAAGATCTTAAAGAGTACTACAGCCACAAAGTGGAAACTTAAATTTGTACTCTGAGATGAAGTGGCTGTGCATGTAACATTACCCTTGTGTTTTCTTATTGAAGACCCATAGCTTCATCTGCAATTCTGGTTCAGTTTCTTTCTTTTCTTGTCTCTCCTCCACTGTTGCAAGCCATTTGCCAAAGCAACCAAAGGCAGCCTTTGTTAGTTCAATTTGGATCAGATCATCATCATTGATATATTCTTGCTGTATAATATCTAACTGATGGGGTTAAAAAGAGAATAAAACAATCCTTATTTAACTAAGTCCATTTGTTAAAGCATTTCAAAAACTACTAACTAGAGTAACTTCTAGGATCTACGGTAACAGATTCTTTTATATACAGTCTCATTAGCTCTTTGCCTGAGATGGCATGGAACCATGATCCAGAATATCTATGATTATAGAAATGAACTACTGTGACACTAAAAGTTAACTGTCATATATTAATGTTCAAGTAAAATAGGTAAACAATATTATGTGAGAAACTACCAAATAAATGATCTGATCACAGGGATAACTGTAAAGAACTTCCATTGGTCTGAAGGTTAGTTAATAGAGGAAAATCTTACATTGTATAACTGCTTATCCCTCTGGAGACAATAAAACTGCAGATGACCAGGCTTTCCATTCAAAACTAAAGCTTTAGTTCTTGGGTCAATTATCAAACCGGTAAAAATATTCCTATCTGTAAAAGAGTCAACAAATGATAGCTGAAACAGATAAACATTTACTCTAAAACATATTCCAAATGTTCTGGCTTCTCCAATACCTTTCACTAGGCCTTGAATCACTGCAGATGCATCAAGGTTTCGGTGAATAACTGTTATCTCTAAGGGGGAAAAAATTAAACATATGTCAGAACTTGTCACTTTGAAATATGACCAATAAAATCAATTATATCAGGACTAGACTTTGAGATTTAGTTAAAATATCAGGGGTAAGAATAGTAGCTTTTTTGTCATAGCCTTTATTAAGATTTAATAAGTTGTGCCTATGAATACACTGAGTGTTCAGAAACTACATATATCCATAATTTATATATTTAAATCAAGTTTACATAAAAAAGACAATTTGAATTAAGTCAAACTACTAATGATGGTTCAGTTACCTTTCTTTTTGAAGGCAAAGGAAAGCAATGGGGCCTTGATGTAGGCTGAGAAGTAACAGGATGGCCAATGTTTTTGCAGAAATACCAAGCCTGCCTCTATATCTATCAGAATCCACAGGATTTCGACTTTTGCACTGAGATAATGCCAAAAGAGAATCTCAAGATATTGTTTAAAAAGTTATTATATTTAGAAAAACACCTTAAATCATCCCACTTTAGAAGATTTTGTAAATGTAAGTGGTACACCAATAACTAAACACGGCCTTTTATTTTCATTAATTATCTTACACTGTTCTTAGTGTTGGCTCTTAATATTTTCATTGTGATAGATGCTGGCTGGTTTATGGCACTGCACAAATTACCTTTCCTCATAGTAAGAATTTAGACCTGTCAGGTGCTGGTGGCTCATGCCTGTAATCATAGCTACTCAGGAGGCTGAACTGAGGATCAGGGTTCAAAGCCAGCTGGGATTGACAGGTCCCCAGGAGACTCTTATCTCCAATTAAACACCAGAATATTGGAAGCGGGCTGTGGCTCAAAGTGATAAAGAGTGCTAGCTTTGAGTAAAAGAGCTCAGGGACAGCACCCAGACCCCAAGTTCAAGCCCCTTGACCAACAACAAAAACAAAAGAAAAAAGAAATTTAGACTTACTATTATCAGAATGAGAAGTGCAGAACAAATCTCCTGCAGGTGAGACAGAGATATGCTCAATAGTAGCTCCTAAGCGGGGGAGAAACTCCTTGTTCTTCTCTGTTGCATCTCGCCACTCTACAAGTACACTCTCACGGCCACCACTCAGCAAACTGGTGCCTTGATACACATCAAAAAAATTTAAAGGAGTGTTTTTGGAGAAAAAAAAACATAAAAACAAAACAAAACAAAAAACCAGGATAACATCTCCATTTTTTTTCTGTCATAAATGTAAATTCATTGCTAATATACAAGTATTTTTATACCATACTTAACTGAAATTTTGTTTGTGTACTGTCACCAATTTAACTATATAAATGTATAGGCTACAATGTGATGTTCTCATATGTGTATGTAAATATGGTCGAAATCATTTTCCATGACCTAGATCTCTAGTGGTCTTAAAAACTGTTGCTATCAACTGGTTTTTCCTTGTAGATGGCATAACAATATGGACATGTTTTTGATGTTTCAAGAAAGTAAGATGCATTTCTGCGCAATTTGTGTGAACTGACTGCATCTTTGGATTCACTCTTGTCACCAAAGCAACTTGTTTGCATGATGTCTGGATATAACTATGCTGCAGTCATAAGATTTCTGTTTTTTCTCTACTTATAAAGCTTCACATCAGTAGAACTTGGCTCATATTATACAGTACTTAATGTATCTTGGTAATCTTGCTAGAAGTTTTAATGTATGCTTTCTCACGTAATACCCCCAAGAACTCCTGTACCCAACTTTCTTCCTTTTGTTTTCCTTTTTCTCTTGTGCTGGTATTGGACAACTGTTTACAATATGTAATGATCAAATCATAGTAATTATCAATACTTAAAGTTTTCTTTGTAATGAAATACTCAGAATTATCTCTCCTAAGTACAGTATGTGCTATAGTGATCCAATAATTTAACAGAGGAAATAATCAACATAAAAACATTTGTAAATAGCACAACTGATAAGGATTAATATCTAGGATATATAAAAAGCTCAATAGCAAAAACAAAACAAAAAAACTAAAGCAAAGCCAAAGTCAAAACGAAGCAAAACAAACCAAACAAAACCTAAACAAATTGTATGTAGAAAATAAAAATAAAGCAAAATCAAAATCAACCTGTATGTATGATACGTGAAAAATAGGCAAAAGACCTGAACAGATATGTCCCAAAAGAAGATACACAAATGGCAAACACGTATAAAAAGAAAATACCATTAAACATGAAATGAAAACTAAAACCACAATCTGATAGTTCCCACTCCAGTTAAGACTGGCTAGATATTACCAAAAAAGCAAGAAATACATGATGGAGGGAAAACTTTATAGCCATAACAGAAAACATTTACGTAGACATATCTTTTTAGAAAAACTAATAGTTTATATAAATGTTTATGGTTGTAAGACTTTATCATAAACATACTTTGGAAGTTTTATGGGCTTTGAAACCTAAAGTATAAAGTATTGGGGTGAAAAAAAAGATAAAGTATTGGGCTAAGCAAAGACTAAAATGCATGGACCATAAACAAGTCATTTCAATTTGTGTGGCCCATGCAACTTTAAATCTCTCAAATTATAAATACCATGAATTAAAACACTTAACTCATATATTTCAAAAGTTCATTTTAGGCTAGGCATTGGAGGCTCACGCCTGTAATCCTAGCTACTCAGGAGGCTAAGATCTGAGGATTGCGGTTCAAAGCCAGGCTGGGCAGGAAAGTCCGTGAGACCCTTATCTCCAAATAAACCACTCAATACCAGAACTGGATCTGTGGCTCAAGTAGAGTGTTCACCTAGAGCTGAAGAGCTGAGGAATAATGCCCAGGCCCAGAGTTCAGAGTTCAAGCCCCATGACCAAAAAAAAAAAAAAAAAAGCTCTTTTAATTAGTTAGCCTGCACTTACCTGTCACTGAAAAAGCCAAATCCATAACCATATCATGGTGCCAATGTAAACATGTGTACATATATTTCTTCTCATCACTAAAATTCCTCCTATTGGAGAAAAATAAAATTCTTAATTTGATCCTAGGTGTGAATTAGGAAAACAGCTAAATGTAATTAAATCCTAACACCTAGCTTTTTGGTCTTAATGGCAAAAATACACTTTTATTTCTAACCAATCACTTCTACAAACAATATGGCATTTCTGCTACCTACTACTGGGGTATAGCTAGTATACTCCAGTATTGTTACTCTTTCCCTTTGAGATAAAGCTGAAAGAAAAGTTCTCTTCAATATAATAGTAATAGGCTACACAGAAATTTTCATTCTCACTGTAAGCTAGTAGTATGCATGAAATTAAGAACATGATAATAAAAGAAATGGAGGGTGCTGCAACACCTAACATATTATCAGCAATAGCTTTTCAGTATGCCCTTTCTCCTGGACCCAGAGAAGGTCTTGTTCTGCAGGACTAGTGTGAAATACTATAAAAATGGACACTGTGGGTTAACTGACCAAAGGCGAATTTTGCCGTCCATATGACCAGATGCGATGCAGTCTTCCTTTGGGTGGCATGCTACACATGTAAACTCATTCTTAGCATGCTTCTTATTTTTTGATGATGATAAAGTAAATCTAGAAGAAAAAAATTTCCCTTGATTATTAATGTCTCTTAAGAATAATAATGTAGGTTTAGGAGTCTATACCTTATCAAACAAAATTAGCTGCCAGATTCAATCAATTTTGTTGTTCCCCTTCCATTTCCTAATTCAGATAAACAAGTATACAATACACAGGGTACCAAATTCAAATAAAGTGACAACAGTGGATAAACCATAGGAAAAAGAAAAGAAAAGGTTCCTCAAAAGACTCCACATAGAGCTTCCCTATGACCCAGCAATCCCACTTTTGGGCATTTACCCAAATTATCACAAACAAGACCATACTAAAGCTACCAGCACAACTATGTTTATTGCAGCATTATTTACCATAACTAAGATATGGACCCAACTCAGATGCCCCTCAGTAGATGAATGGATCAAGAAAATGTGGTATATATACACAACGGAATTCTATGCCTCCCTCAGAAAGAATGACATTGCCCCGTTAGGAAATGGAAAGACTTGGAAAAAATTATATTAAGTGAAGTAAGCCAGGCCCAAAGAAACATAGGTCCCATGGTTTTCCTTATTTGTAATAACTAGTATATGTCTGAGTCAAGCAGAAAAGGTCAGATAAGTTGATGTTAGGGAAATGAACCCTAAGATATGTATTCAAATGTTTTTTTCTTTCATGCGATTGTTTCTAACATATTTATAAGATTATTTCTTTTTTGCTTTGTATGTCCCTCCCCTGTGGTATAACCCCTTATATCTCCATTCTTTCAATGCCCTTGTTCTACAATCTCTTCTAACATGAAACTATTAACAACTATGAATTATAGATGAGGATGAAATAAAATTATAGCAAGCTCTTGAATACAAAAACAAAGCTATAGAAAAGGAGTGTAGCTCTTGAATACAAAAACAAAGCTATAGAAAAGGAGTGTTTACCTTGATGTTGCTTTCTTTTTGAAAAAATAAACGGACAAATAAAAGTCCCGTACTGCAGCAACATATTCTCCCTGGTGTTTTAAAGACAACAGTTGTAAGAGCCAACATTCTTTAAAAGACTGCATTAATATAAAATATACTTTCCTCTAGCCACAGAATGAATAAGACTTTTCAATTAAGACAAACTTAATTACTAAATCCTAAAACTAGATTCACTAGTTTTAAGTTTAATGATTAAATTTTGTTTCCATTAAGGCATACATACAATAAAATCACCACCACAATCTAGACTACTTCCTTCACCTACAGATGTACCCTTGTTCTTCTTTAGTTATTGCTCAGTGTCCTCCCCATCAATATTCATTTCTATCATCACAGCCTCTTTTCTTCCCTGTTTAGGACTCTCTGGCTCAGTATCTTTCTTTAAGTTCATCCACACTCTTCTATGTATTGTTAATTCCCTTACCAGTTCAGTAATATTTCACAGGAAACACATCTCACAATTTTGTTTTTTTTTTAACAGTTGATATTTGGGTTACTTATATTTTGGAACTATTATGAATAGTTATTGCTGCTCTCATCATTTTGTGGCCATGTTTTTATTTATCTGAGATTGGAATAGCTTGGGTAGAAGTATTTAATTTTGACAACACTTAACAATTTCAGTGGACATGTAATGTTTTGGTAAGCTATTAATATAATTGATAGTTAAAGATATAGAAGGATATTAGTAATGTTCACAGTATTTTCTTTAGCTAACATAAGCTAATAAAAACAAATATTTTCTCTACTTGGAGAAATTAATCCTTTTCAAAATGAGTAATGCTACAAAATCTAATGATAAAGTATAGATTCCAACTAAAGTGATACAGTCTTTTGATGGCATTTAACTTTAAAATAATAAAGTAATTATTACAGGGAATAACTAAGTAAGAATTACCACTACACAGTATCTGTACAAAACATTTTAGTATACACTCATGCCTTTATGTTAAGTTGAAAAAGAAAGATAACATTTCTAATCCTAAATTCTTTTGGGAAAAGTATTTTATGTATGTTAAAAAGTTTAAAAAAGAATCCCTAATTGTTTTCACTAGAGAGATTATTATATCCAAATTTTCTATACGGGAGTATAAACTATAGATAAAAAGGCCATATTTTCTTTTCTTTTTTTTTTTTTGGTCAGTCATGGGGCCTGGGCACTGTCCCTCAGCTCTTCAGCTCAAGGCTAGTGTTCTACCACTTGAGCCACAGTGCCACTTTTCTGCTTATGTGGTGCTAAGGAATTGAACCCAGGGTCTCATGCATGCAAGGCAAACACTCTACCACTGAGCCACCTTCCCAGCCCCAGGCCATATTTTCTTAAAACACACAGTGTAAAAGCAAACAACTTAAATAGCTCTTCGAGTGTTTACAGGGCAATAGTTAACACTCTACAAAGTCTTAAAAATTCATTCTATAAATACATGTTAAGTAATGAAATAGACTCCTTAACACTCTACAAAGTCTTAAAAAATTCATTCTATAAATACATGTTAAGTAATGAAATAGACTCCTTTATTAACAAAACTACAGTAATTCAAGGCAATTTTAAAATCACTATAATAAAAATAAAATTATGGATAAAATTAAAAAAACTAGCAAAACAAATTTACCTCATTTCCAAAGGCAATGCACTTAGGTGACTGGTTTATGTAATCCAAAACAAAAGACAACTCCTTAGCTTCTACTTCCTGGCTTGTTGATTTGGGCAGTTTCACTGAGACCAGCTGAAATACATCTAGCCAAAAGAAGCCATATTACTTTAAAACTTCTCTAAAGAAAGTGAACATGTACATTCATTGATATGAATCTATTATTCAGTACTAGAAAGCCAAGATTTTAAAGTCCATTCAATGCTAACACTTAAAATGTACCTTACTTGAATATATGTTTTAGATGAAAGTCTAGTCCTACAATTCTATATACACATATGTCCTTTATTTGTAGAAAGAAAAATTTTTGTCTTATACTGGTGCATCCTACACTGAGAAGTATCAAATTGAGGCTTAACATAAAGATGAACTATAGGGCTGGGAAGATGGCTCAGTGGTAGAACGCTTGCCTTGCATGCTGAGGCCCTGGGTTCGATTCCTCAGCACCACATAAGCAAAATGAAAAAAGCTGGAAGTGGCACTGTGGCTCAAGTGGTAGAGCTCTAGCCTTGAGCTGAAGAGCTGAGGGACAGCGCCCAGGCCCAGAGTTCAGGCCCCACAACCGGACCCAAAAAAAAAAAAAAAAAGATGAACTATAAATAAACAATACATGAAGATGAACTATAAATAATCAATTAAACCACCAGAAGCAATAAACATTCTAAAGTTTTCAGAAATACTATGGTCTTGCTGCAACTTCATAAGTAAGTTGTGGACATACTCAAGTTTCTGATTTCTTATAACTTTCCCTTAGAATAAAAATCTTAATAGCCTAAAGCAGTAAAGTAGGCTTGCCAAAACAGCTATACAACTTATTCTTATTCCTCTAGAGACTCTCCATGAACATTTATTTAATATGTATTCCTTCAACACTAACTCTACCCCCCTTATTATTTTTTGAAATATTTATTATTGTATTGCATTATATGATCATTGCAGTCAGTTTGCTTTTGGAACTTACTGTTTTGTTCTATTCAACCGTAAAGTATCTGAGCACATGGTTGATGCTCAATTAGCTGTTGAATGACTATAGTAAATACAGATAAGAAAGAAAACTAAAAAGATCACATGTAAATAAAAGACTAATTTTTTAAATATCAGAATAGCATGTTTCAATATGACTTCTACAATTTTCTGACAGAGACTCTGGATTGGGGCTTGAAACACAGAAAGAACAGTGATATAGTAAGCAAACCAGCTAACACAGGATATTTACAAGCCCAATTCACATTTCTGTGTAATATATATCCAAGATTTTAATATGCTAGGTGCCCATAATATGACAGTTCTGCAGTTAACAGTGGATCCTATTGTGAGTAGAATTTTCAGTTAACTAAAAAGGCTAATGACCAAGGTATTTCCTTTAATATCAGTAGGGGGTTTTTGTTTGTTTGTTTTACACCCTTCTTTGCACATGAGACCAACTAAGAGCATTTTAAACAATTAGGTCCCACCATAGAGAATTTTAAGGGGAGGCCATGGCTGTTTCTCATGTGCAACTCTGGTTAACAATGACTGTTTTTTTGGGGTCCGGTCATGAGGCCTGAACTCTGGGCCTGGACGCTGTCGCTTAGCTCTTCAGCTCAAGGCTAGCGCTCTACCACTTGAGCCACAGGGTCACTTCCAGCTTTTTTCTTTTTGTTTATGTGGTGCTGAGGAATCGAACCCAGGGCCTCAGGCATGCAAGGCAAGCGCTCTACCACGGAGCCACCTTCCCAGCCCCAATGACTGGTTTTATAGGTACGAATAACAACTTTTTCTACTAGCAACTATCCTTTCAATATAGGAATCATAAAAAGAACACAAGAAGATATCAAATATTAATGATAAGCACAATCACTGGGAAGGTATTAAAAATGCACTCTACCTCCCAGATATAATGAGTATTACTGTGAGATTAGCAATGCAAATTCTCAGTATCCACACAGACTGAAATTGAGAGTCCATGTATAAGACATATATAAAACAAAACTTCAACATGGAAAAACAGTATATTTGAGGTTACACATTTGAGAAGGCGATCTAATTATTTGTTGTGCAGTCCTGGCTGGCCTCAAACAAACACTCCTCCTGCACAGCCCAGGTTGGCCTGAACACACAATCCTCCTGGCTCCTGCTTTCCGAGTGCAGGCTTTACAAGCATGTGCCCCTACATTTGTTCAGAACATCTTTTTGAATGTTCTTTAGAAGGACCTTTTGATACACATAAGACAACTAACCTTATTATTCCATTTCTTTTTATCTATATACTTGACATTATCACTTATTATCAGGAATGGCAATAAATGACCTTTAACAAAAGAATATTTCGCCTTCAGAAAGTTTTTGTTTTCCTGCTGCTAGGGACTGGATCCAGAGCCTTGAATATGCTAGGCAAGTGCTCTTGTACTGACCTACGTAACCCGTCCTTGTATTTTTTTTTTTCTTTGAGACAGGGTTTTACTATGTAACTTGCAGTGTAGGTCAGGAAGCTTTCAAATTGTAATTCTGAAGCTCCTGTCTCATCCTTTCCAGTGCTCAGTGTAGGCCTACTGCTTCACTCACAGCTCAGACTACTTTAAAATGACCTTTTAAATCTTCAAAAGAAATTATGTTTAGCTCCTTTTGGACTTTTACTATTCACAGGTTACTTAAAAGCCTATGACATAGAACTTACAAATGTTTCAGCAAAATACCTAAAACAAACAAAAATGTAGTACAAAAGAGTCACTTAGTTAAATAAACCATGAATCAGTCTAGGAGACTGTCCAGTAAACATTTTCAAGACGCTTTGTACTTTTAATTCTGAAGACAACAATATTTTTATGGTGGATACCACAGAGCACAATAGCTTACTTCAATTCTGGAATTAGAAAGTTTCTTTGGACATTATATTTCTTGTCAAAATTCTGTTGTATCACATTCTCTTATGAAAAAGTTATTTGTAACCACTGAAGTGCTCTGATACATGGAAGATCTAATGAGTAATGCTCCAGTGATAGTAAAACTGATCAATCTGGTCATATTATTAGTTCTTAATATGAACCAATTTTCTATACCATTTGACATAATGATTCTAATCCAATAAATGGGCATTCTGTAAAGGATAGTGATGCTTAACAATTACAAGATTTAAGCTGGGCATGGTAGTTCATGGTTTGTGCCTGGAATCCTAGCAACTCAGGAGGCTGAGACTGGAGGACTGAGGTTCAAAGCCAACCAAGGCAGAAAACTTCAAGACTCTCAATTATTGAGAAAAAAGTCAGACAGAGATCTGATCTATTACTTAAGTAGTAGAGTACAGCCATGAGCAAGAAAACAGAGTAAGAACTTTCTTGGTGGTTTTTCAAAACAGCTTGAAAATTTGAGCTAGGTTGAATATCACAACTATATATGAAATTAATTATTCTTTTTGTATATTGAAAACTGACAGAAAGTATCCTCAAATAAATGTGAAAATGGTGAAAGCAATTTAAATTCAACTCTGGAAAGTTTGAAAATAAACCCAAAATGTTGAATTCTGACTAGCTGTAAAATGTAAAGAGATACTTCATAACATATAAAAACAAAATGTATTATACCATACCTGACTCTTCTTCATTTATTATAGTAAAGACAGAATCCTCAGCTTGGGCAAGAGAAAAGAGGGAATGAAGCTTATGCCCAACAATGAAAGTCTAGAAGACAAAACAAACAAAAACCACACCATATTATTATCTATTTCTGTCAGTAGAGCTTTAACTCACACAGGGTGGGGCTATTTTACAGCTTTGCTTACTGTTGAATTCTCATGCAGGACCTGGCATAAAGGGGACAATCAATACATGTTTACTGAATTTTCATAATTTTGGAGCATACAGATCTACCTGACTTTTAAATAGCTATATAGTATAACAAGAGAAATGTGCTATAACTTTAAGTGATATCAAGGTTGTAGCTAATGTTTTTTTAACCATACAAAATGCAATGTTTAAAGTACTACAAATATAAACCATTATCTCAATAATAAGACTCTTATAGGTCAGTGTTGGAAAAATCTATTTCTTCATCTACAGTTTTACCCTCAATATAATATCCATTTTTCTGCATTTTACCTATCACTGTTTTTTTCCCCTGCACCAATGTGCATGCATTCTGGCTAAACTGACAGGGAAAAAAGTGCTGTTGCTTCAGACATGCTGGGCGTATCTACCACTGAATTATATCGCCAGTACCTCTGCCCAGAGTTTATAAATGCCTATTAGTTTTTCTTCAATGGATTTTAAATTTTTTGGGGGGATAGTACAGAAAACACCTTTGGTATTTTTTACTAGTCTTTTTTGTTAAATAATTTATGCAGTAAAATTTATGCATTATGATATATGAACTTTGTTCAGGAAAAAGGAGGTCTGGCAGAAGAACATGTTGTCTGTCATATATCAGGAAAACTGAAGATTAATCCACATACCTTTATCAAAATGCCATCTAGATAGTCCCACAGTTTAATTGTGCCATCAAAGGAACAAGAATATAGCTAAAGGGTTAAAGAAGAAAAGATTAAAAATGGGGTTCTATTAAGAGATGAACAATTAACTGCTAATGCAGAAGCAATCTGTTTATTAATTCATAGACTTTATACAGGTTAATTATAATTTCTAAATTCTGAAAATCTAAAATAATACTTAAAAATGTTTAAGACTTTAGAGCATTTTGAACTTCAGTTTTTTGTAGAATATTTTTTTTTTTTTTTTACCAGCCGTGGGGCTTGAACTCAGGGTATGTGAACTGTCTCCTGAGCTGTTTTGCTCAAGGCTAGTGCTCTATAACTTGAGCCACAGTTCCACTTACAGTTTTTGGTGGTTAATTGGAAATAAAAGTCTCATGAACTTTCCTGCCTAGGCTAGCTTTGAACTGGAATAGTCAGATCTCAGCCTTCTGAGTGGGTAGTAGCCAGGGCCTGAGCCACCAGTGCTCAGTAGCAGAACAAATATTCTAAGTTGTTCTGAAACTCCACAATCTGAAACACTTTGGTCCCAATTATTTGGGACCAAATTATGTGTACTGCTTTTGCAAATCAGATAATCTTTTGGAGGAAATAATTCCATCAAACTGAAGGTTTAACTAAACTGGAGGAGAAATATCAAACATCTTATCTTAGAGCTATGAAAAGCAGCAAAAATGTATTTCTATTTCTCAGAGTTCAGTTCCTTTTCATTAGCTACATTGCTTTCATCTTACATATACATTCTCAAATGATCAGAAAACATCTTATGTTGCTTTTTAAGAATTCTAATCTGGGCTGGGAAAGTGGCTCAGTGGTAGAGTGCTTGCCTCACATGCATGAGACCCTGGGTTTGATTCCTCAGCACCACATAAGCAGAAAAAGCCGGTAGTGGCACTGTGGCTCAAGTGGTAGAGCACTCACCTTGGGCTGAAGAGGGACAATGCCCAGACCCAGAGTTCAAGCCCCATGACCGACAAAAAAAAAGAAGTCCAATCCATCAAAAGGAATAATCTTTTCGTAAAATGAAATAGGTGTTATGCACATGTAGGCTGTGCAAACAGTATTAACTTTCAAGTCATTAAATGTCTGTATTCATTGTAGGCTAGTAACCAATAATTTCGGACATCAGTCTGTGGACCAGACGGTGGTAGTGACAGAAGCCCTTAGTAACAACTGAGTTTATTTTTGTCCCAAGTGGGCTTAGTTTCACATAAGTTATATTAGGTGCTTTTTTGTTGCTCTGTGAAAATATTCTGTTTGTAAGGTTTATAAAGAAAAAGTTTTTTTAAAAAACTAAGTGGCAATTTTAGGATTTATACCAATATGGAAATTCAAAATATAGAAATAAGAAGGTATTTGGAGTATTACCTATTAAGTAAATATTATCTATTAAGTAAAAGAATTATATTAAGTATAGATGGCATGGTCACTACATATACAATTCAAAAGCATGAAGTGGTACAATATACAAGCCAAACATATATTCATTGTCCAATAGTTAACACGGAAATATTATGACTCCTAAATCCCCAGATCTCTGCCCTTTCACTTCAACAAACCCTTGTCTGATTTTATTAATGTCCAGTCACCTGAAATAGAACTTTTATGCAATGAGTATATATATATATATATATATATATATATATATATATATATATATATATATATATATATATTTGGTCTGGCTATAAAACTTACTAAAACATACTTTAACAAGTTTCAGTTTTAACCAAAATATATTTTTTACTTTTGGCCCTTAAAAACATTAGTTTTTAACTCATTTAAAGATGAGGAAGAATGATAGGAGTGACACTCATCAAGTTAAGCTGTATTTATAAACTGACTTCTTGAACTGAAATTTTTTGGTACAATAACTTTAAAAAAAAATCCAAAAGCTACATATGGTAATAAATCTTGTCAAATCATCAGAAAACAGAATAAAAAGTATAACTAGTCCCAGTAAGAAAGCTATTTATGATTTTTAAAAGTAGCTCACTTAAGTGTGGAAAGGATTGATCAGTGTTGCTTTATTCTTTATTTCTTTTGTGATTATGTAGCAAAAGACAATGCAAATCCATTTTACAGCAGCAATAAACTTTCAAGTTGGTTGTGACTAATCTTTAAAACAATAGCAATACCAAAATGCCATTGAAATAAATTTATAGTAGTTTTGCTGAAATTTACAAATACATCTTTGGTATATTCCCAATACCAGTGGTGTAAGAGGATTTGAGAAAAATCTATAATCAAGAAATTCATTTCACTACGTTTAAATTTCAGAACTTCAGAAACTCATATAGCCAAGAATATACACTTCAAATAACACCAGTAAGCATCCTGTGGAGCAAATGTTTCTCAGAATACACAACGGGCATGTAGTTCTAGCTCCTGACCTTACTTCTATAATTAGTAAAAACTAAAAATGACCTTAAATTAGAAAATTAACAGATTTCTTCCTGATCATAACCAGCAAAATTTCCCAGAGAAAGTTCCCCAGACTTCTGTCAACACAAGCTGATGTTAAAATAACCAAATGTAAAGTGTTTGGCACCTGAAGATGGTTGTTGGGGTTGAGTTGGATTCCAGTTACCAGATTTCTATGCCCATGTAGTGTGTGTACACACTCTTCTGTAACTGTGCTATACACTTTAATAAAGTCCCCAGAGACACAGAAGATATACCTGGGAAAAAAGAAAAGGGAAAAAACAAAGACTTTCACATACTTTTTGAAGAGTATAATCCTTTTATGGACCATTACAGAAATAACCACAGACAATATTTCCTTCAAAGTAGTTAATACTGTACATTTTAATTTGAATACTGCTTAAGTTTATGTGGGGAACATCTAAGATTGAGTTGTTCCTTAACTCAGAAGAGATTTCTGAGGCCAATGTTGCATCTTTTGCCTGTCTGTAGAAAAAGGTTATACAGAATTATTCTGAAAGCAAAGTCTAACCAAGCTTCCTGGACACATCAGTAAATGGATGCAGTTTTTCATTCCCTATTATTTTTATTCAATGGTCCTGCTAACAGTAATAGGTTCTCATGATCCCAAGGGTTTTTATGGCTCACTGTGGACACCAGCTGACAAATGATAAGTTAAAGGCTCCGTTTAAATAGATGAGGTCCAGGCTCTCTTGGGTAACAGTAAAAAAACTTCCTTTTCTTTTTCTTGTTACAAAAAGGCTAGTTTCGATTTCTTCCTCCAGCATACTGGAGGAAGAAACAGCATACTTGAGTGATATCAGGCTTAAGAGGTAGAACTACAGAAGTGGAGGTGTGGCTCAATGGTAGAATGTCAGCCTTAGGTAAAAAGAGGCAGAACTCTAACAACTTTCTTTATGCCTCAGTTTCTTCCTGATTCTTAAGATGTTAACAAAGCCTCCTTCACTTCCAAAAATCGATTCAATGTATGTATGTGTGTGCATTCGACAACTTCCATTACACACACATTCAACAACTGTCTTGGACCAATAGGCCAACAAGCAGGAGAACACTTTCATAAAATACAATCTACTGTCCTAAGACGGAAAAAAAAGTTTTTTTTTTTACAAGGTATCATTCTATCTTAAGTGTTTTGAAAACCCATTTTTCATTATTTCCATTATAGGAGCTACAATGTAGCAATAGTGGTGACATCTGACCTACGCTGGGTCATTAAACATGCCAGACATCCTAAGAGCTTTATATACAGGGAGCCATGTAATCCTCCCAGAGTAATCTGTGAAACACAAAAGAAAAAAACAGGAGGAGAGGTACCAATATATATCTGTGCCTGTGTGTCTGAAGGAAGAGGGTTCAGTAACCTTTTGCGACACAGAAGACAGGACACTCTTTGGGGTGGGGTGGTCCAGACCTGGACCTGGATCTGGATCACTGTCCAGCCATCCCAGATCCTAAGTGATGCTAGACACGTGGGCCCGCCTCGGGCCCTCTCAATCGAACAGGAGGCTCAGTCTGGGGATGCAAAGGTGCGCAACCGCAGCGTGCGTGACCACCCTCTCCCCTCCGCGCGCAGCGGATGCTTCAGCACCCTGGGGTCCCCAGCACGCGCGACCTCCGCCGCTGCAGAGCTCCGAGGAGTCCGGGGAGCGCCTGACAGCCCCGAGGCCCAGGCCCCCACAGCCTCCCGCCCTCGGCCCGGCACCCTCCTACTTAGAATCCGCCGAGAACACAGCTCTCCTGAAGTTCAGCTCGCTTCCGCCACAGTGAACCACGCGGATGCTCTCCTGCTCCACCATCTTCGCGCGCACACGCAGTGGCTGCCGACGGCGAGCTCCGCCCCTGACGGCTCACCCGGGCCGAGGGCGGGGCGTGCCTTCCCGGCCGGCCCGCCGCCGGCCCCTCTAGGACGGAGACTCGATGGTGGGCTGGAACTCTATGGTTGGGCCCAGCGCTCGCACGGCCATCTTTTATTTGTGCAACGTCGAAACAAAACATTTTTATTTCTTAATAGTGAAAGCAAAGCAAGCGGGCAATTGAATCCCATGAGGAAACTTCCCTCAGCCGTCGTCAAAGTCGGCCTTTAGGTTCGGCCGGAAGGCAATGGTGTCACGTGACTTTCCGCCCCGCCCCCGAGATTCTTGTCGTGAGATATGACGTAAGCACACCGCGCCCGTTTCGCCGTGTTGCGTTCTCCGGGAGGACGGCAGCGCTCACTATTCGTACAGCTTTTGCGCCTCTTACTCATCAGCCGTCGCGCTAATATCCTAAACACTTGCCCAGGATCCCCACAGAAACTCCGTGGACTGGGGTAGCTTCTTGTCGTTGTTGTAAGTGGGGTTCCTAAACCGGGCGCTAGTGACTCACGCCTGGGCTCCTAGCTCCTTCGGCAGCTGAGCGCGATAGGTCCCGGGTTCGAAGCCAGCCCGGGCAGCAAGGTCTGAGAGACTTACCTCCAAGTAACCGTCAGGAAACCTGAAATGGCGCTGTGGCTCAAAGTGCTAGAGCACTGGCCTTGAGCAAAATTGCTCAGGGAGAGCACCCAGGCCTTGAGTTCGAGCTCCAGGACTGGCAGAAGAAGAAAAAGAAAGAAAAGAAAAGAAAGTGGTTTCTTGGTCTGACAGCCTAAGATTGTGCCCCAACTCCCTCTACATAGGTTTCTCAAGGAATTTTTTTTTTTTTTTGGTTGGTATATACTTGGGTTTTTGCTTCGTCACATTAGTGGAATGTGACAAAGCCCTGAACTCAGTATGTAGGTTTCTCTCTTACCAGTCCAAGTTTTCTTTTCTTTTTTTTTTTGGGGGGGGGGTCCGGTTGCTGGGCCTGAACTCTGGGCCTGGGCGCTGTCCCTCAGCTCTTCAGCTCAAGGCTAGCGCTCTACCACTTGAGCCACAGTGCCACTACCGGCTTTTTTTTTTTTTGCTTATGTGGTGCTGAGGAATCGAACCCAGGGCCTCATGCATGCAAGGCAAGCGCTCTACCACTGAGCCACCTTCCCAGCCCCCAGTCTAAGTTTTCATGTTAGACATGTATCACTTTCATGTTCCCTGTATATAAGAGGATGCTTATTTTTAGTCATTCATCTCTAATATTTAATACCTGTGCTGGCTCTGAGCCACCACTAAGGAGAAAGAGCCCTTGCTGGCTTAACCGAAACAGATGCCTTTACATTGCACAGTTTGAGGTCACAAAATGTGTTCACTCATGGGAAAATAGTTTATTTTCAAAGGTAAAGGCATATCTTTAGGAGGAAAAGTAGGAGGAAAAGGCTTAGTTATGGAGGAATCGGGGACATGAATAAGTCTGAAGTGAATTCAAAAGAGAATGGATGGAGATAAACTAGGTATTGAATATGTATATAACTCTTGAGTTTTTCTGAAAGGAAAGAACTGTCTGAAGTTTGAAGTGGAGATATATTTAAAACAGATTTCTTTTTTTCTTTTTTCTTTGTCAGCCCTGAGATTTGAACTTGGGGCCTGAGTACTGTCCCTGAGTCTCTTTGTGCTCAAGGCTAGCGTGGTATTACTTGAGCCACAGTGCCACTTTGGGCTTTTTCTGAGTAGTTTATTGGAGATAACAGAGTCTCACAGACTTTCCTGCCTGGCTTTGAACCACAATCCTCAGATCTCAGCCTCCCAAGTGGCTAGGATTGCATGTGTGAGCCTTCAGTGTCCTGCTGCTTTTTCTTTTAAGTTGGAAGAAATAGGTATGTATGCATGTGTTTGCATGCTGCTGAGAAAGACTCAAGAAAGAGAAAAGTAGAAAGGCAGTGGGATTAGAGAAGTCCTTAAGTAGGTAACAAAGTAGAATTATTGGGGCAGTATGACAAAATTGTTAAAAGCCAGTAATGGAACATATTCTAATTTAAAACATTTTAAAGGATTTTAAAAAAATTTAAAAGAGATAGGGCACTCGGAATATCTAGGCTAAATAGGAGCAATGATCCAAATTATATAACAAAACTATCCCATTAGTGATTCCACTGCCACCACACTAATGCACAGGCCCTGGATGCAATGGCTTTATTGGACCATATTTTTAAATTAGTTTTAGGTAGTTTTACAAAGCAACGGTAAGGTTTTATATAAAAAGAGGAAATCAAGTTTAGCTCAACTACAGAAAGTTGACTGGTAAAAAGCTGGATCAAGCTTAGTCTAGTGAGAAAGGTTTAGTGCAAGGAAGATCTGGAAGGCAGAAGATTAACATTTAACAAGATTAGATTAGCTCCTGCAACAAAAAAATACCAATCTCTGTTCTTCCCTTTAAGAATATCGGATTTTTTGCCTGGCGCCAGTGGCTCACACCTGTAATCCTAGTCACTCATGAGGCTGAGAGCTGAGGATCCCAGTTCATAGCCAGCCCAGGCAGGAAAGACATGAGACTCATCTCCAATAAACCACTAGAAAACTGGAAGTGGTGCTGTGGCTCAAGCAGTAGAGCACTTGCCTTGAGCTGAAGAGCAAAGGGACAGTGTCAAAGCCCAGAGCTCAAGCCCTACGACCTACCAAAAAAAAAAAAAAAAAAAAAAAAAATATATATATATATATATATATATATATATATATATATAGCTAAAACCAACAAGTTTGTCTCAAACTATTACTTTTTTTATTTCATGAAGTCTAAGAAACATTACATCTGATAATGAAATATGTATTACAGGCAATGTTATCCTGTAGTTGAGATAATCTTAATTCCTTTTTTAGGGAAAGTCATAATGTAATTAAAATTTTTGGCCGTTTGTTATGCTGCAACATAATTAAGCCAAAAATTAAATAAAAACTCTAAAAATATAAAGGTTGAAGAACATAGACCTTTTACAGTGTTACATAAAGTTATAGTGTCTACAGTATATCTATAGATTACAGATTTTTGACTTTGCAATACATTCTATTGCCTTAGATTTTAAATTTGTAAAGCAGTGTCAGGAAGGTAGTTTAAAAAAGTAGGAATTCCATCACCCTTTCTCCCTCTCTCACTCCTTCCCTCTTTCTCTCTCCCCCCTTCCTTTTTGCCTTCCTGCCTTCCTGCCTTCCTGCCTTCCTGCCTTCCTGCTTTCTACTTTTTATGCTAATATAGTGGCTTGAACTCAGCAACATGATAAAGCATAGAAGGGAGAATTTGTGAAGATTCTGGTATAGGAACTACCTGTGAAGTGGGACCATTATTTGAAAGTGAATGTGGTTTACTTCTGAATGTTTATTACAAACTCAAGGGCAATCTCAAAATGTGAAGACTATAATGAATGTGTTAAGAGAGCAGAGGAAATGGAATAAACTTGGTTATTTTAAAGAGAGAAAGCAGAAAATGAGTGGAAAGGAAAACACAAAGGCAAAAAAAAATCAAAGTAGATTTTAACACTACCAGTCATCATTTAAACCTCATAAACCTCACCACCAATAGCTGGGGGTGGAGGGAGTCCCATAGTGGGTCATGAAAGAAAAACTAACTGTGTTTTGTCTATAAGAAACCTGCTTTATGCTGGGTGTAATGGTACATACCTGCAGTTCCAGCTACTCCAGGGGCGGAGATTGGGAGGATTGGGCATCCTCCCAGTGGAGCCTGGGAATCCATTTTGTCCAATAAGTTTGGTGTAGTATGTGTGTCTGTAATCCAGTTTACTGGGAAACATAGGTAAGAGAGTCATGGTCTGATGGAAAAATGCAAGACTCAAAGTGAAAAATAACTGAAAGCAAAGCAACAAAAGAAACCCACTTTAAGGGCTGGAAAAGTGGCTCAGTAGTAGAGTGCTTGCCTTGCATGCATGAGGCCGTGGGTTCGATTCCTCAGCACCACATAAGCAAAAAGAAAAAAGCCGGAAGTGGAGCTGTGGCTCCAGTGGTAGAGCGCTAGCCTTGAGCTGAAGAGCTGAGGGGCAGTGCCCAGGCCCAGAGTTCAGGCCCCATGACCGACCAAAAAAAAAAAAGAAAGAAAGCCACTTTAAGTATAAAGATGAAAAGAGATATCTCATGCTATCACTAAAGACTAAGAAGCTATATTATTTTCAAACAATGCATGCTTCAAAGAAAAAAAAAGACCTAAAAAAGGGACTAACGATCCAAGAAGAAATAACAATCCTTAATGTAAAAAAAAAAAAAAAAAAAAAAAAAAGAATCCTTAATGTGTTTGTACCTAAGAACATGTCATCAAAACACATGATGTGAAACCTGATAGATCTGCAAGGAGGAGTAGATGATCTCCACTGTTACCAGTGGAGACTTCAAAGGAGTTCAGCCAGCCCAGTTTCAAGCAGAGGGGAAATAGACTCACCTCTCAAAGGGAGGTACAATGTATCACTATTGTGGACATCACTGGAAAAATATAAACTTCCAGAGTCACATCTATCTGAAGGAAAATCTCTTTTCTACAAGTGTTTCCCCCCATTAGAAACATCTTGGCCTTACCAGTTGGTGAGTTCATTGGTCCATTTTTTGACTGAACATACATTGAAGTTAGTTTTTCTCTATAATGAGGGCCTCCATGCTCAATTGAGGTGCCTTCTGCTCTCGTCACTGCTACTATAGATAGTTTCCTTCCATCCTGTGAGGGAACAGTCTTTTGTGCTTTATTTTCAGTCATTTCTAGGTTATGTAGGAGTCTGCAGTGGCAATATACTCTTTTCATTTTAATGTATAAATGTTTTGGTGGGAATGGGTATGCATGTGATTAGAAATGGCGTGAAATAGAATTGGGAATGAGTATTCTGGTTCTTCATTTTAAAGGTGTTATCAGGGCCGGAGAACTTTTCTTTCAGGGATATACATTCATGGATTCTGGCTGTTTTTGTTCCATAGCTCTTCTTTTCAATCCCTCCACAAGGTAAGTGTCAACCCACTTGTGGACGGGGATAACTCTGCCCACACAGTGAAATTTAGTAGTCGCGTGGATTTGAAGTCTATCACAATATTCTGCCAATATTCTTGGTCAGGAGAATTGTGAGGTAGTTTCAGCACAGTGGAGAGGGGTTTGCCTAATTCTGCTAAATTGCCATAGTTCATTTATTTAGTTGGGAGAAACTTCACAAACTACATTGAAGAATACATTGTATGGAGTAAAGAATGAGGAGGGTAAATGAGGATGAGTATAGTTGAAATAGGTTTTTTGCATGTATGGAAATATAACAATGAGGCCTATTAAAATAATTTTAAGTAGGGGAGGTGGGTAGGGTTGATCAGGATACATTGTATACATATGTAGAAATGTCACAATGACTCCTAAGAGCACACTGTGAAGAGTGTTGGTAAAGAAATGATAAAAGGTCATGATATGTGTCTGCTAGTTAACTTTGCATGTCAGATCCACTGGAAACTGATAAAATTGCCAGTGGTAAAATAACTCTTGATTTATAAGTTGCATCTTAACTGTAAGGCACAATAAATATCTCATAAATATCTGATGAAAGGCTGTAATTTTAGCTTTTCTAAGCATAATTGAATATGCCCTTCATGTAAGCCATGAAGGGAATGTGAGTGGTGTTCTTATTTGGAATTTGGTCTTCCATTAATCAGTAAAGCTCCTGCATGCCAGACATGGGCAAGATAAACAATGAAAGTAAGTTGAAGTTATACTTTAAAAATCCCAAATCCCCAGACATTATTTTAGGTGAAACTTCTTACATAAACATTATCTCAGAGAAATCTCTCCAAGTACAGATGGCTTATACAGCTTTCAATCAAAGATCCAACAGTTCTTCCCTTGTAAGACTCAAGATATAGAAGTTGATACCAAAGGATTTAGATACTAAAGCTACGTGTCATATTTTTAAAGTGAGGTCATATGTGATCAAAAAGAGGTGAGAGGAATATCCCCATTTAGTAAGTCCGTGGTGGACCATGTTTTTATCTTTAAGTGTATTGTAGTTATCCATTGGTTTCCATAGGAGATGGTTCCAGGACCTCCCCCCACACAGATACAAAAATCCTTGGATGCTTAAGTTTGTAAAATGGCATATGGGAAGCTAAGGCAGGAGGATAATTGAGCCTTGCGTATGAATTTTACTTATCAAAAATATTAAAATTAGGAAGACTTTTGTATATTCTCATCCTTTTTGTTTAAGGAATGGTCACTTTGTATCAGGAGACTCAATAAAAATTCTTCAGCATCTTTAATACCCAAAGATCATTTTGTATCTTGGAGGACAATTAAGAAAATCATTGCTCTGCTGAGTATTAATGTTAATATGGTTTTTTTGATAGTGAATAATTGCATCTGCCTATAATGTTACAATCTGAAAAATGATTTAAATTATCATATGACTTTTTACTACTTTTTTTGTAATCATTATTTCTCCCAAGAGGATGCATATAAATTTTCCCAATGTTTTCTGACTGTGAAGATTGAGAAGCTGTTTTGATCTTCACCCTGTGGATCCTTTATTCTTTATGGTTCTCTGTATCTACAAACAAACAATACAACATTTAAGATAATATCAACCACATAAGCATTTTGTTTTAAAAATTATTTTCATGATTTTGAGAGAAAAGACTCAATTCTGGAGTTTTTACTTTTGGCTGGACATCTGAATGTCACTAACCTTGCATGTCACCTGACTTCTCAGCCCTTTGATTGATCCTTTGATTGAGCCCTTTGTTCTTGACATCAAATTAAATTATAGCCTGCTAGGCACCATGAGCATGAATTTATTGTTACTATCTCAGAACAGATCTCAGTGAAATTTCTGGAAGGAGATCTGATATTTTCTTGGACTCAGTCATCATTTTAAAAAAAAATCTATTTAATTTTTTTCTCCCAAGAGACTTGATAAGAGACTTAACTTGTTTCCTTTGATTTCAAGGACTGAGTCTTAGCTTTCCTACTTAGGGTAAAGGATTAGAGGATCTCCATTACTAGATTATTCAGTTTGGGAAATAAATTGTTTTAATGTAAATTCATGTAGCAGAAGTTTTGTTTCTAATATAGAGAAATACATACGTGGAATTAATGATTCACATTACTTGGATAATAGCCTGTCAAAGCTTTACTGGCTTGGCAATAAAGACCTGTCATAATTTGATGACTTTTTCTTGCATCCTGAAACTTCCCTTGTAACAGTTATCTTCTAAACATTCTTTGATGATTCTAGATATATACTTTGTTTATCATTACTTCTTGTGATACATTCTCATTTTCATTCTGTATATCTAAACCTTTTTCAATGGTTATAAAACATCTCAATCCTCTTCCATGAATATTTCAAGCACTTTCCTATTTTATATTCAAAACACATTTTTTACCACCTATTGCCATATAATAACACCATAATTCTTGAGTTGTTACGTATTAATTCTTGATTTTCCTGTTTTGATATTGAAGGCTATATGGTCTTTGAGGAAAAGAAAATATTATTCTAGGCATATTACAACACTTCTTGCCTTACTGGCTCTTGTTTACTATTAGCTTATCAGTAATTCCTTGATATGTAAATTATCTGTGGATAAATCTTGTGCTCTTAAACTCCTTAATACTACTTTCATGTCTGAGGTCTGAAATGATGGTAATGGCTTCAGAAGCTATAACTATAAGATGGGAAATGATGGGAAGGGGAAACAAAGGAGGAGACAACAATGCTTTATAAGAAATGTACTTATTACCTTGCTCATGTAGTTGTAACCCCTCTGTATGGTATTTTCACAATAAAAAAATAGAAGCTATAACTATAAAAAATATAGATCCAAGCCAGGCTCTAGTGACTTATGACAGTAATTCTAGGAGGCTGAGATCAGAGGATCACTGTTCAAAGCCAACATAGACAGGAAAGTCTGTGAGACTCTTATCTCCAATAAACTAAGGAAGAACTAGAAGTGGTGCTGTGGGCTCAAGTGGTAAAGTGCTAGCCCTTGAGCACAAAGAGCCTCAGGGACAGTGCCCAGACCCTGAGTTAAAGCCCCAGGACCGGCAAACACCCCCCTGCCCCCACACACACACAAAATAAAACATCACCTTGACAATAAAATTAAAAAAAAAAAAAAAAAAAAAAAAAAAAAAACAAGCAGAAAGAACAGATTTACCACGTGGTGGCAGCAAAGGCACATCATTGTTTTTGTAGGGCTTCACTCTCAGAAACTATCCTAATAGCAAATTGTGAATTGTTATAAACATCTAACTAGCTAATGAGGAAGTTTAGTAGCACAAACACTTGTTACTGTAAAGAAATGTAGAAAGATCTTTTGTTTTTAAGTTTTTTTCCCAAACAAAAGCATCGCTTGCATCTTTTTTTTTTCTTCTGTTATTTTGTTTTTTGCTTATTGGGGGCTGAGGAATTGAACCCTGGGCTTCATGCATGAGAGGCAAGCACTCTACCACTGAGCGAACTTCCCAGCCCTTGCTTGCATCTTAAATGCTAGGAGTCCAATTTATTTTATTTTATTTTATTTTTGCAACCAGATGGATCTTCTTTACTGCCTTTCCCCTCTCTATAATAAAAGTTTCATGAATGGTAAAATGATGTTCTGTGACATTTGTTTTTGAGAGTGGTGGCTTAAAGGGTATTATGCTGTGTAGAACGTGAATTGATACAAAATCCAGCTGTGGATAGTACGTGTGGTTCTTTTCAGGGAGGCTTCTTCAGCATGGTTCCCAAGTTTAATTTCCATGTGTAAAGTCATACTTAAAGTATGTAAACTAAAACAGATGTTAGTACTCTGAGAATACATTTGGTTCAGGGAGTAACAAATCCTTAGCTGCCTCTTCCACTTTATTTGGAAAGCCCATTTAAATAGAAAAGGGCCTCAGGAGGACCATCTACAGTCTTTGACCCCATTATCTGTAAGTATTTCATTCCTGGGAAACAGTTGCCCCAAATAAATCTTGTATTTGTCTTGAAATTCTTTTAATTACAGTGTGATTTTCTTCTTTCTTTGCAAACATTAAATTTTCTTCTTTAATTACAAATTTCACACCTAATGAAAGAACTTTTCTTAAAAATGAACTAGGTCTTACTGATACTACTTCTTAAGTGAAAACTAACTCACCCCCCAAAAAAAAAATAGCCATAAGTTTTTATGGCTATCAGTATAACTGTATAACTTCTCACTCCTATATATTAAGTATTAAAATAATATTAAAGCATTAAAGCAATAAGTGAATTATTTTGAAAGCATTTCAACTTCTGAACTATGTTGGTGATAAATATATATCTAAATCACAATGACATGTGCTTCCATTTTTTCCCCAAAGAAACTGTGCTCTTAGAACTAACATCTAGTTACCTTCTTATGTCTTTTTATCATCCTCTCCTTTCATACTTGCCTTTTTCTTTCCAACGATATTTGTTGAGATATGTACCTCTTAGACTAGACTAGGTTACTAATGAAAATAGACCCTATTTTTCAAGACCATTCAGTATAGCCTAGATATAAAATATATAGACACAACCCTATGATTTATTATACTGGCAAAAAAATCACTAAGAAAGTATAATAGAGAATGTGGTGTTTTTATCTTTATATGCTTCTTTGGGAGCATATATTCCATGTACCAGAAAGGAATGAGCATCAAATGATGAGTTTGTGGGATACAAGTAGAACTTTATATAGTTTCCTTACAGATATATTGGGGAAGAAATTAGTATTTCAGAATGAAAAGAAAGGACAATGACAGATTTATTCATGCTGAATAATTTGAAAATATATGTACATTTTGAAAATTAAAAGCTAGTAGTTACAAATTTAAGATATTGGGATATATTATTTCAATGTGTAACATATAAATTTTCCTTTGATAGTGAACATGTAGACATTAATTTAAATTACTTTCTAGTGACATCCATGAAATATGCCAATTGATTAAAAAATTAGGAAATTCTATGCAGTCTACTTTTCCCATAATTTTTGCTCTTTGAATTTGTCTTTAATCATTGAAGTCCATGGATGTTAGGTTTCTAGACTAAGAAGTAAAGCCTTAGTGAAAACTGCCAAAGATGCATGGCTATAATGTTATATTAAAGAGGAATGGATAATTTGACCTTTTCCTCCGCTTTCTGGGGAGCATTTTTCTTGTTTGAGCTCAGGCCATGGACTTGGTAGACAGGGGCTCTACCACCAGAACCATACCTTTATCTTTTAATTTGTGCTTTAAAAAAAGTAAGAAATGAGCTTCATTTATCTTTTCCTCCACGATGATGTTGAATTTTTCTTTCTCTATGAATTTTACGAAAATGATAGCTGGCAGTTATATTTATTAAATATAATTAAGAAATAATTATCTATATAGTGACTTCTTCACAAAGCAAATCACATTCAAAAAACAAATCTAGCTGGGCACCCGGTGGCTCAGGCCTGTAATCCTAGCTACTCAGGAGGCTGAGATTTAAGGATCATGGTTCAAAGACAGACAGGGCAGGAAAGTCCATGAGACTCTTATCTCCAATAAACCACTCAGAAAACCAGAAGTGGTGCTGTGGCTCAAGTGTTAGGTGCTAGCCTTGAACTGAATACCTGAGGGACAGTGCCTAGGCCCAGAGTTCAAGCCCCATGACCGACCCTGTCCCCCAACCAAAAAAAAAAATCTGTGTTATCTAGCTTTTAGATCACTGATGGAAATTTTTTATTCACCAGTTGTTTGATTATTTAATACTAGAGATTAAACCCAGGGTATTATGCATATTAGGTGAGCAATCTGTCACTAAGCTTCCAGTCTCTTGCTCTCTGTTTTTACAATACATAATACTATTTTCTGTTTCACAAAATAAGTTACATTTCACTTTCTGATTTTGTATTTCTTACATTCACAAATCATGTATATTTTGTTCTTGACACTAAAGTCTTGGCAATGTGGCAAAAAAATAAGCTATTTGCTGAAACATGGATTTCTTTCAAAAATGTTCTTGGAAGAGTGTCTTAAAGTACTTTGTAATCTTTTTTTTGTTTAAGAAAAATACACTTCTAAGTTAAGGAAGACACATTCATATTGTGCTTTTTCATTTAATGCCAAACAGTTAATTCGCTCTTAAGTTTTTTTTTTTTTTTTTGCCTAAATTATAAGACAGAAGATTGCATGTCTTCTACTTTCCACTTTAGTTTCCATCAAGCTGTGGTTAAGGAGTGGATAAAATTCTATTATGAAAAATTCTTTAGGTTTTTTAGTCTGTTTGAACTACTTAAATAGTAAGCTACAGCTATTTCAGTTATAAAATCTATTTGAGAAAATAATTGGTTAATTAAATTATCTTGTCAAAATAATGCAGTGCTACAAAGGTTTATTCTAGCTTATATTTTATTTTTACTGAAATAATTCCATTTTTAGAATTAAGCTCATAAAGGAGTTAAGTAGTAATTTAAGTCAATTTTTACAATTATTAAAAATTACTTGAGGGGCTGGGAAGTTGGCTCAGTGGTAGAGCGCTTAAGGCCCTGGGTTCGATTCCTCAGCACCACATAAGCAGAAAAAAAAAGCTGGAAGTGGTGCTGTGGCTCAAGTGGGAGAGTGCTAGCCTTGAGCTGAAGAGCTGAGGGACAGCACCCAGGCCAAGAGTTCAGGCCCCATGACCGGACCCCCCAAAAAAAAATTACTTGAAAGTGGAATGGTGGCTCAAAGTGGTAGAGCTCTAGCTTTCAGCGAAAAAGCTCAGGCATAGTGTCCAAGCCCTGAGTTCAAGCCCATTGACCAACAAAAAAATTACTCACCTCACAATGAGAAGTAGTAAAGTATCCTTCATTTCTAAGGCTTCTCAAAAAATGTATCAAGGAGAAACTAGCAATAACTTTTTCATTATTTCTCAAAGAATACTATAAAACAATTCTAATTTGACTTACATTTCTGACTAACTAGGACATGTATTCTAGCATTAATAGTTAATAAAATAGAGTAAAATGTATTTCAGTAATGACCATGTGACTTAAAAGGGGGTCTTATGTTTCCTTATTGGTTACACAAGAGTACAATTTCTTTGCAACTCCATATTCTAATGGCTTATATCTTTATCTATAATTTAAGCACACACATCTGGAAAGTAGAACATCCTGAAAAGTTGGAGCCAGATAACATAGTGGTTGTTTGAGCAGCCTTAAGAAATTCATTCTTATTTTCACCATTCGAAATATTGCATCCTGGGTAAAAAGATCTTTCATCTTTTATAACAAGATATAGTTTAAATTGGAAGTTATTGGAAAGTTAGTTTTAATATATTTCTTTTCCCAGAAAATGAAAAACAGAAAAACATATAGTCATTTTTCTGATTAAATGTCAATGGTTACAAATGTCTTAAGGCAAAGCAAATTGAGCCTGTATTTGTTCAGTACAACAGACATGATATCTTGAAGCAGTACTACTATGAGTTAATTTATTTGTTGTTTTAGGAAGAAATTTTGTTTCCATTAAAATTATGCTGGTTAGTTGATTCATAAACTGAAGACTTGGAAAAGATTAAGTCTCTTGAGTCTATTTACACTCATTATACACAGCTGCTGAGTAGATGGAGGATGGGGAAAGAGGTTTCAAAGGCAGAATATTATCTTTTGTTATTATAACTTTAGATCATGGTCACCTGAAAACATGAACAAGTACATGATATAGAAAGTGAGGTTTTGGAAAAGGTGGGTGTCCCTTTCAGTGTACAGGGAACTTTTTAGCTAGGCATTCTAAACTTAGCTTTTAGCATATTTTAAAAAGCCTTCCCTTTGAGGGGGGACCAAGATGGCGACGGGGCAGTAGGGAAACGCCACAGCTCTCCCCAACCAAAAAGAGAGTTCGAGTTCCAATGCTTAATCTCCCCAAGAGACCAACAACAACAAAAAGACCAACACTCAGAGAAAAACAGGAGGTGGAAAATAAAAAAGAAAGGGAGGAAAAGAAGAATTTCAGAACAGAGAAGAGCGAAGACCCCTCCCCCAACCTTTACTGGCCATGCGGCAGTGCACCCAGCTGCCGGCCAGTCAGCCCAGTGGGGGCTGCCGGAGCCCCAGAGACACAGGGGGCCGCCTGCAGATCACCTGTGCAGAAGCCGCCTGAGGTACCGGTTTGCAGACCAGCTGATCACCGTGAACAGAGAAACCTACCAGTGGGGAGTCTCCACGAGGATCCCACCCCCACCCCTCACTCTCCACCTGAGCAGAGAGGCTCCATCCCGCCAAAGCCGCCCAGCACCTGCAGTGCGAAAAAGGGAGCTGTCTGCAGACCACCCCGCAGAAGCCGCCTGAGGCACCAGACCCACCTAATCGCGATTGTGACAACCCAGCGGGGGCCGCCCGGGTCCCAGAGGCACAGGGGGCTGCCTGCAGATCACCCACGCAGAAGCCACCTGAGGCACCGGCGTCAGACCCCCCATCTCTACAACCCATTGTCCCAGAGGCACAGGGGGCTGCCTGCAGATCACCCACGCAGAAGCCGCCTGAGTGTGGACACTGTGGACCTGACAGCTTTGATAGAGGCAGAGACAGAAAAGAATCACACAGAGCCACCACCGCCCAGCCCAGCCCGCAACCACCCCAACTGAACTCGGATTGCAACAACAACTGACGATCTACACCACACAGAAACAACCAGCTCCAGGGTGAGTACCCCACAGGGGACAGTGTATCCCTCAAGGGAGACCAGAGCTGGAGGGAATCCCCAGACCCTGACCGAGATTGCCTACACCAACACCCGGATCACAGGACCCACTAAAACTGGGAACTGTTCGAGAGCTCCACCAGCCTGTGGAGCACACTTAGCTGGCCAGGCTAGAGCAAGAGCGCCCCTGGAAGGGAGCTTAAATGCCCAAGCCAGGAACAGCGCCCCGGGTCAAGACTACCAACAGTAGAAGAAATTTGAACTGTGTACCCAAGGCTGCATAACCTAGGTGGTATACACAGCAGCACAGGCCTAACGAGCATGCTCCAGGCGGGGGCCGGAACCAGGCCTGGGGATCTGGTGCCTGAACAACACAACCAACTCCCCCCAACTGAAGTCCCCTCAGCAGAGGGGAGAAAAACAGGGAACAGCACTCCCCAGGAAGCACGCCTGTGACAACAAAAGATCTGGAGGCTCAGGACAAGAGAAGCCCAAACCCCAACACAGGCTGCCAGCACCTGATAGTAAGCAGGAGCTCAGGCTGATAAGGTGGCTCAGCAGTAGAGTGATAGTCTTGGATGTATGAAGCCCTGGATCTGATTCCTCAGCATCACAAAAGCAAAAAGGGTCAGAAGTGGCGCTGTGGCTCAAATGGTAGGGTGCCAGCCTTGAGCTGAAGAGCTGAGGGACAGCACCCAAACCTAGAGTTCAAGCCCACAACCAGCCCAAAACAAACAAACAAGAACACAACAGGAGCCCATAGCAGACTCCAGTATCTGGGAGAGTGCATCCAGAGCATCTGATCTTCCCAAGAGCACCCGTAGGAGCAAACACAAGCAGTCTAGGCTGCTCAATCCTTCCAAAGGTGGGAATTGCCAGCAATCTACAGCAGAAAGCCGAGAATCCTAAGTAGGTCAGAACAGCAGCTGGAAATAGGCCCCCAACAGAACCCAGATCAGGCACAGACTCTCTCTACCAATACAGAATCAGCAACCAAGCAAAGACAGACACACCAAAACAAAATTGCAGATCAGTCTCCTGAACCCCCATGCGAAAATCACAGAGAAAAATTACAAGGTTTACCACCACCCAGGACAGCAAGCTAACCTCGATAGCCAGTGGGAGCAAAGCAGGAATGGAAGACAAAAGCTACATCCAAGGGCTGCTGGAGGCAATGACTCAAGAAATAAAGCGAGAAATTGATCAGAAATTGAAAGAGCACAAGGATGAACTATCAAAAGAGATACAGGATATCAAACAAGAGATGCATGCAAAAATAGAAGCTGCACAGACCTCAGTAAGAAGTGAGATAAACGCCAAATTAGAGGTAATGCATACTGAGATCAGTACTATGAGAACCAACATTGAATCCATAAAGGGATCCATTTCCTCCATGCAAACCACAATAGAAGCCACGGTCAACAGAGTGAATGAAATGGAAGGTAGAGTGTCAGATACAGAAGACAGAATACACCAACTGGACCAAAAAGTGACAGATATGGAAAAATCACTCAAACCAAAGGGAAATTCAAGAGCAAGCAGATAATGCCAAGAAATTTAACCTTCGTGTAATTGGAGTGGTCGAAGGTGAGGAATTCCAGAGCAAGGGAATGCAACACCTATTCAACAAGATAATCAGTGAAAAATTTCCCCATCTCAAAAAGGAGCACCTTACCTACATAACAGAAGCATATAGAACACCCAACAAGCAAGATCCCAGGAGAAACACTTCTAGACACATTATAGTAAAAATAATAGATCTGAATAATAAGGAAACAGTCCTGCATGCAGCAAAAGTGAAGAAGGAGCTATATTACAACGGGAAAAAAATTAGAATCACTGCAGATCTCTCCACACAAGCAATGAATGCAAGAAAAGCCTGGGAAAGCACCATACAAGCCCTGAAAGCCAATAACTGCCAACCCAGACTGATATAACCCGCAAAGCTAGCATTCACATTTGATGGAGAACTGAAAACTTTTAATAGCAAAGAAAAAATAAATGAATACATAAACATTAAGCCAGCATTACAAAGAATTCTAAGAGTAGGGACACAACCTGAAGAAAGCAACCAGGAACTGGGACCTGCCCCAGACAGGCATTACTCAAAGCCTAACTGAGCAAGCACAGGAGGAAAGGAAAGAAGAAAAACTTAGGAAAACGGAATGGCAGGGACAACAATGCATCTCTCTATACTTTCTCTTAATATAAATGGGCTGAATTTGCCAATTAAAAGAAAACGAACTGAGGACTGGATCAGAAAACAAGACCCATCCATCTGTTGCCTTCAAGAGACCCACCTCTCAGCCAAACATACAAACAAACTCACAGTAAAGGGTTGGAAAAGGATCTACCAATCAAATGCCCCCAGCAAGAAAGCAGGTGTAGCTATCCTGATATCTGACAAAATAAACTTTTCATTAAAATCAATACAGAAAGACAAGAATGGACACTACATATTAATACAGGCAACAATCCAAGAGGAGGATATTACCATCATCAACTTATGTGCCCCAAATATTGGTGCACCCAGATATGTTAAACGAACGCTCTGAAACTTACAGAATAAAATAGATCCCAATACGATCATACTAGGATACTTTAACACACCACTCTCACCAAAGGACAGGTCTACCAACCAGAGGATTGGCAATGAAGCTACCGAATTAAGTGAGGCCATACTTCAAGCAGAATTAACTGACATCTACCGAGTATTTCACCCTAAAACAACACAGTACACATTCTTCTCAGCAGCTCATGGAACTTTCTCCAAAATAGACCATATCATAGTTCATACAAGGAACTTAAGCAAATACAAAGGGATCGACATAATCCCCTGTATCCTATCTGACCACAGTGGAATCAAGCTAGCTCTCAATAAAAAAGCATACCGCAGAAATTTCTCTAATACATGGAAATTGAACAGCACACTCCTTAGCAATACCTGGGTAATGGAAGAGATCAGAGAAGAAATAAAGCATTTCCTACAACTCAATGAAAATGAAAACACCTCACAAAGAAACTTGTGGGACACAGCAAAAGCAGTCCTGAGGGGCAAATTCATTGCCCTCAGTGCCCACATCAAGAGAATGGAGACAGAGCAAGTAAATAATCTCATGTTGCAATTAAAACAGCTAGAAAAACAAGAAAAAATGGAACCTAAAGTTACTAGACGAAGCCAGATAACCAAATTAAGAGCAGAGATTAACCAATTAGAAAATCAGAAAACTATAACCAAAATAAACCAAACAAAAAGCTGGTTCTTTGAAAAAATAAACAAAATTGATGGCCCGTTGGCAATATTAATTAAAAAAAGAAGAGAGGAAACCCATAATAACAGGATTAGGGATACCACGGGAAAAATCACAACACGTGCCCAAGATATCCAAACAATTCTAACAGACTACTTTCAAAAGTTATACTCTCTAAAGGAAGAAAATCTGGCAGAAATGGATGCATTTTTAGAGAAATACAAGTTGCCCAAACTGAGGAAAGAAGAAGTAAACCAATTAAATAAGCCAATATCCTATAACGAGATACAGGAAGCTATCAAAAGTCTTCCAACAAAAAAAAGCCCAGGACCAGATGGATTCACAGCAGAATTCTATAAGACCTTTAAACAAGAACTAATAACCATACTCCTCAAGCTCTTCAGAGAAACAGAGAAGGAGGGAGCTATCCCAAACTCATTCTACGAAGCCAATATCACACTCATCCCCAAACCAGGCAAAGACACAACCAAAAAGGAGAATTACAGGCCAATTTCCTTGATGAACACAGATGCAAAGATCCTTAACAAGATTCTAGCTAACAGAATCCAGAAAAACATAAAAAAAATTATACACTATGACCAGGTAGGCTTCATCCCAGAGACTCAGGGATGGTTTAACATATGTAAGTCAGTAAATGTAATCCAACACATCAACAGAGCCAAGGTCAAGAATCACATGATTATTGCCACAGATGCAGAAAAGGCCTTTGATAAAATTCAACATTCATTCATGCTAAAAGCTCTGGAGAAAATAGGAATAGAAGGAACATTTCTAAAAACAATAAAAGCCATTTATGACAGACCAATAGCCAATATTATACTTAATGGGGAAAAGCTACAACCAATTCTCCTAAAATCAGGAACAAGGCAAGGATGCCCACTGTCTCCACTCCTCTTCAATATAGTCCTGGAACTCTTAGCCAGGGCAATAAGGCAAGAAAAAGACATTAAAGGGATCCGCATAGGAAAAGAAGAAGTTAAACTATCCCTTTTTGCAGACGACATGATACTATACCTTCACGATCCCAAAAAGTCCATCCCCAAACTCTTAGAAATCATAAATCACTTCGGCAAAATAGCAGGATACAAAATCAACCCACAAAAATCAGTGGCCTTCCTGTACACTGACAATGTACAAGAAGAGAGGGAAATAAAGGGAACAACCCCATTCACAATAACCTTCCAAAAAATAAAATATTTAGGAATTAATCTAACCAAAGATGTAAAAGAACTATTTAATGAAAACTATAAAAAGTTAAAGAAAGAAATTGCAGAAGACATTAAGAAATGGAAAGACCTCCTATGCTCTTGGATAGGCCAACTTAATATAGTAAAGATGGTAATACTTCCAAAACTAATATACAAATTCAATGCAATTCCTATTAAAATCCAATGGCATACATCACTGAAATACAGAAAACAGTCCAAAAATTCATATGGAACAACAAAAGACCTAGAATAGCCAAAACAATTCTAGGGGATAAAGACAATATGGGAGGGCTATCCATGCCGAACTTCAAACTCTACTACAGAGCTATAATAACAAAGACAGCATGGTACTGGCACAAAAACAGACCCGAAGACCAATGGAACAGAATAGAAGATCCAGAAATAAATCCACAGGCCTACAGCCAGCTGATATTCGACAAAGGAGCCAAAGACATACAATGGAAGAAACACAGCCTCTTCAACCACTGGTGCTGGGAAAACTGGGCGGCCACATGCAGAAAACTAAAAGTGGACCCCAGCCTATCACCATGCACCTACATCAACTCAAAATGGATAAAAGACCTTAACATTAAACCTGAATCTCTGAAACTACTGCAGGACAGATTAGGAGAAACACTTGAACTAATAGGCACAGGAAGAAACTTCCTGAACAGAGTCCCAGGGTCACAACAAGTTGGAGAGAGACTCGACAAATGGGACTACCTTAAAATAAAAAGCTTCTGCACAGATAAATCTATCGCAACCAAGCTAGAAAGACAACCAACTAATTGGGAAAAAATATTTCCCAGCAATATATCAGACAAGGGATTAACATCCTGTATATACAGGGAACTCAAGAAACTAATCTCTCCCAAACCTAACAAACCAATTACTAAATGGGCAAGGGAACTAAAGAGGGACTTCTCAAATGAAGAAATAAAAATGACAAAGAAACACATGAGGAAATGTTCATCATCCCTGGTGGTGAAGGAAATGCAAATAAAGACAACCCTGAGATACCACCTTACCCCAGTCAGAATGTCCCACATCCACAAATCAGCCAACGACAAATGCTGGAGGGGATGTGGAGAAAGAGGAACCCTATTACACTGCTGGTGGGAATGTGCACTTATACAACCACTTTGGAAAGCAGTCTGGAGGGTCCTCAGAAAGCTAAAGATTGACCTCCCTTACGACCCAGTCATACCACTTCTAGGCATCTACCCTGAACAACAGGAACCAATATACAAGGACACAAGCACCTCCATGTTTATTGCAGCACTATTCACAATAGCTAGGATATGGAAACAACCCAGATGCCCCACCACAGATGAATGGATCCAAAAATTGTGGTACCTATACACAATGGAGTATTATGCAGCCATTAGAAATGACAAAATAATGGCATTTTCAGGGAAATGGATGGAGCTAGAAGGAATCATGTTGAGCAAGGTAAGCCAAGAGTGAAGAGACAAACGGTACATGGTCTCCCTGATAAGCGGATGCTAAATCCAAAATGTTAGGTGATAAGACAAAACCAACAGGACTTAAGAAACAAAGAACTCCCACTCATCTGGTTGAACCACTACTAAATATCCCCATGCTGCTGATCACATGTATGGTGTATAACATGTGAACACAGTTATATGTTATAGACTGTGATAGACAGTTTGCTCCAGGAAAGTTAGAATGAACTTGTGACTTTAAATGAGCATCATTATTCCACAATACTGTGAAATTCGAGAAATTATGTAATCACTTAATCACAATAAAAAAAAAAGAACCTTGGGGAAGGTAGGGAGGGAAGGGATGGTAAGGGGAAAACAATGGAGGGGGTAACAATGCTCAATAGGAAGTGTACTCATTACCTCACTCATGTAACTGTAACCCTCTGTATAGCATCTTTACAATTAAAAAAAAACACCAACTTTTGCCAACATAAAAAAAAAAAGCCTTCCCTTTGATGCAAAACAGCCTTCATGTTCTCAGTGATCAAAACATTCCTCAGGGGGCTGGGAAGGTAGCTTAGTGGTAGAGCGCTTGCATTGCATGCCTGAGGCCCTGGGTTCGATTCCTCAGCACCACATAAGCAAAAAGAAAAAAGCCGGAAGTGGTACTGTGGCTCAAGTGGTAGAGTGCTGGCCTTGAGCTGAAGAACTGAGGGACAGCGCCCAGGCCCAGAGTTCAGGACCCACAACCAGACCCAAAAAATAAAAAATAAAAAAAATAAAATTGTAGTAACATATGCTTTAATTTTTTTGTACCATAAATTAGTTGTATAAAGAAGTTTCATTGTGAGATTTACATGAATACATATAAGGAAAAGGTTTTTTGTGGTTTTACAATGCTATCCCCCATATATATGCAGTGTATGTATATGTATATATGTATATATACATATATATAGGTACACTTTCTCACAGCTTCCTTGCCTCTAAGCAGTCTTCTTTTTATAATCCTGTCCTATTGTTGTTATTATTGTTATTGTTATTATTATTGTTGTTGTTAGGTATTGAATCCTCATATGAGTAAAAACATCTAACAAACAATATATACTTTTTGATGTTCTTAGATATTTATGAATTTGTCAACTTTAGGTAGTAATTGTGTTATCCTACAGATGGACTCTACTACATCTTCATATTATTTGTTAAACAGGTTACCAAAAACCAAAGCTCACTGGAATAAATACCTCCCTTAAGCATCAACTCCAAGGTTTTAGCACTATGCAATAAAAATTAAAATGAAATTGAAACTAAAATTGGAAATTTCTAACACATTAATAATGGATTTTCTTTTCTCTGTTATCTTGAACTTATTTCTTTGAAATTCCTTAGTCATTCACAGTATAAATTTAATATTTTATTTGGAAATGTCAAAATTAATTACTGTTGCCAGATGCTGGTGGCTCATGCCTGTAATCCTAGCTACTCAGAAGGCTGAGATCTGAGGATCATGATTTGAAGCCAGTCAAGGGCAGACAAGTCCCTGTAAGACTTATCTCCAATTAACCCCTCAAAAGCTGCAAGTGGAGTTGTGACTCAAAGTGGTATAGAGCTAGCCTTGAGCAAAAGAGCTCAGGGACAGTGCCCAGGCCCTGAGTTAAAGCCCCACGAATGCAAACAACAACAATAAAAAACCCAACAACAACAACAACAACAAAACCTAAAACAAAACACACAAACACACACAAACCAATGAAATGAAAAGGCTTCTGCATAGCAAAATATATAGTCACTAAGCTGAACAAACATAAAATTGGAGATTTTTGTCAGCTATACATCTGATAAAGGATTAATCACTAGAATCTATAAGTAGCTCAAAACGCTAATCTTCCAAAGAATCAGTAACCTAATTAATGGGCAATTTGAACTGTCAAAAGAAGTAGAAGGAGCCAATAATGTGTGTGTGTGTGTGTGTGTGTGTGTGTGTGTGTATGTAATTTCATTTAAAAATCCATGCATTTATATAAGAGATTGTTCAGCATTCTTGGCCATAAAAGAAATGCTAATCAAAATGACGCAGATTTCATCTCAAGTCAGATTGGCCATCATCAAGAATACAATAACAAATGTTGGTGAGGATATGAGGAGATAGGAAGCCTTCTACAGTGTTGCTGGGAATGTAAACTAGTGTAATCACTATGGAAACTAGTTTGTGGTTTTCTCAAAAAACTAAAAACAGGACTCTCATAAGAGCCAGTGATAGTGATCTTTGCCATGTAACCACAGGGATATAAGTCATAATACAACAGAAGTGCTTGCACAAGATGTATATTGTACTACTATTCACAATAGCCAAGGTATAGAAACAGCTTAGATGGCCTTCAAACTGACAAATGGATCAAGAGAATCTCTGTGTCTCAGTTTCTATCTCTCTGTCTCTGTCTCTCACTCACACACAAATATTATTCAGCACAAAGAAATAAATTATGTGGTTTGCAGGGTAATAGATGGATCTGGAGACCATCATATTAAATAAATTAAGCCAATTTCAGAATTCATACTTTTTCCTCTTATATGTGGATGCTAAGCCTAAAAGGTCTCCATATATATATATATATGTATATATATATATATATATACATATATATATATACACACACACACACACAGAGGATCATGTGTGTGTGTGTGTGTGACCAGCTTAAGTATGATATATGAATGTGTAAAGTACCATGGTAAAGCCTCTTTGAATAATTAACATGCCCTATAATAAAAATAAATATCAGGAAGTTAAAATATGTCCTTTCTAGGGGAAAGGTGAATGGAGAGATGAAGAAAGGTGAATTGTGTGAAAACACTTTATTGTATAGGATTACTTGCCATGGAAGTTTGTAAATGAGAAGTATGTCTAAGGTGAGGCACCATTTGGTTTCCAATCAACAAAGGCAAAATAAGTGCAATGGCCTGCAAAGGATGGAGAATGTAACAAATGTGGTTGGAAGGAGTAAAAATTAAGACAGGATAACTTTTGAAGGCAGTAAGAGCATGTGGGTAACTGGGATCTTGTATTATGGCAAAGGTCTTGTATGAAAATTCAATGTCTTGATAATGGGGGAAAGCAGGCAGAAAGTGGAATTACATATCAAAAAGGATCGAGAGCAGGTATAGTACTGTATCTAGGTACATTTGCCAACATCTTGCTGTTCTATTGTCTTGATTCAATGGTTGGCCATGGTTACTGCTTGGTATATTGGGCAGTAGTCCCCCAACATGGATTTTTCCCTACTCTAAAGGTTAGCTATAGGACTCACTTACATCTCATTGTAGCTTCAGTGTCATGCATATGCCTCCCAAAAGCTACCTATGATGACACCTTAGTATGGAAACTATTTTGTATCCCGTGGTTCTTGGAAATATCACATTGTCCAGAAATATCTATAATTATGTACGTATCTTTAGCACCATCATTCAACTTTTTCCATGAAAGTACTGATGCAGTGGGCTACTTGGTTTGGTTGCTCACTTTCTTCTTTTTTTGCAGGATGTACATGTGCTTTTGCATTGCATTCAGTTGCTTGACCAAGCTAGTTGTCTACCCACAACCTCTTGTGTTGGAGGGTGGGGGGATCTACTTTTGCTTTTACTTCAGTCTTACTCTGGTGATCCTACTCTGTGTATTCACCCCTAAATTCTTTCTCCAGGGACAAAGAACTAGCCATTTATCTCTGGTGACATTGTCACTGAGAAATATTGAAGGAATTTGGACACAAAATGAAAATGCTTACAAGTTCCTTTTACTTATTGGAATAGCAGACCAAGAAGCACTGAAAGATATTATTCGCTATTGGAAGATGCAGTTAGCACAGCATGACTAATGCTTCTTTGTAGATTAGCAGAGTTTGTTTGTTTCAGTAATCCAAGGAAACTCAGACTTTAAATCTTGATGTTATAAACAACATTCCTCACCAGCCTAATCCATCAGCTGCTGGACATTATACAGATACTACTTTGTTCACTCTGACTAAAAAATGGGAGTTTAAAAAAGTTTAAGTAGAGATGTTAGAATGTAGAAAAACAAGTCTCTGTCCTAGTCAGTTTTCAAGCTGATTAAAGTATTAAATTATGAATGAAAATGTATATAAAATATGAACTTTTCTACCATAGAAAAGACATGATCTAGTCTCATTTACCTAGTAGTTATCTTTATTTGTTTTTTTTTGCCTGTCCTGGGGATCAAACTCTGGGTTTAGCCACTGTCCCTGAGCTCCTTTATCTCAAGGCTAGTGCTCTACCACTTGGAGCCACAGTGCCACTTGCTATCTTTCATTTTATAATTAACTTTCTAAAGTATTGGACTAAATGTTGTTGTCTGACAATAGCATATGTACCAGAGAACAAGTCTAAATATCAAATCTGACTATCTGACTCTATCAGTGTACTTTCATGTATATAGCACGATGTCACAACTAGTATGAATTTATTTTTGTGTTTTTCTGCTCAAACCTCAGCATAGACAAAAGTGTTTATTTTAATCTATTTGTCCGTACAGTAAAGTTTTTTTATTTGTGATATTTCTTCAGTAAACAGGAATAATGAGATGAAACTGTAAGGGCAACCAACATGTAAGAGGTACCACAGCTTTCATCAATTTTGTATAAATGTAATATCTCTTAAGTCTTCAGGGTAGATTCTTAAACTACCAAGGTGACTGGATAATTTGTCACTAGACTAAATCCAAAGAGAGGGTGCTAAGGAATTCTTTGAGGCAAGGTTGGGAAATAGATGGTCCTTTCAAAGGTTACCTTCACCATGGGCCATGTGCTGAGTGTGATATACTGTACGCATCACTCCTATCACCACTGTAGTAAATTCCCATCCTACTTCTATCTTCTCCTTTCTTATGTCCATATGCTGCAAGGCTGGTTACAAGCTATGGTCTAGGAATAATGGGGCAGTGGAATCCACTTGAACTGGTGATAAAGTAGGATGATTTGTGAAAACATTTTTGTCCTATAAAGTTGGAAGAAGGAAGAAGGGAAATTCTTTGCTGCTAGAAATCAGGCATATAAATTCTGTTTTTTTCAATTCAAGGAAAAGGGATAGGTGATCATTTAATCTCCTTATCCAAGGGATAGGTGATCATTTAATCTCCGTATTCCTATATTTTATAGGGCTTAATTAAAATGTCATTGTGACATTTTCAGAAAGTGTTTCTTGAGTAATGTACCTATTTCTAAATCTAGTTCAGAGCTCAACAAATTTTAAGAGTTCTCATTCTTAGGACTGTATTGGCAATTTCTCATATCTCCCAATTAACTTTCCAAGTTGGAAAGTGGAAAACTGGAAACTGAAAAATGGAATTTGAAACAGTTGAATTCAGTATGATGTCTAAACTTATATACTATAACTAGATACACAAAAGTAAAAATACTTCCACATTGACGTATCTCAATTTGTTTTATTTTAAATATTAATAAAAACAATATATTATCATGGCAGAATGTTTTAATAATGGATAAACCAAAACCTCAGGTAGACATTAATAGTGTATGGGAAATGGTTTCTTAAGAAAACACCACTGTATTTTAATATCCAGCTTTGTAATATTTTTATGTACAGTTAATACATGACAACATATCCATTCAAATGGAAGAATTAAGAGTAAGTTAGAAAAATTCAACCACAAAAATAAAATTTTAGTATGTGGACTGAGTTACATATGATGTATTTTACAAAGCAAACCCTAAATTTTCTCTCTATCCAAGAAGTATGAAAGAAAACAGTTGATGTCCATTAAAGGACCTAAATATCATTTTTGTCCCCCCAAAGAATGGTTCTTTGTTTTTAGTGGGAGAATTTTGATGAATGCCCTCTGATAATACCATATATGTGAGAGAATAGAATACATATTGAATATATCCATTCTATGGCTAAAAGAGAATCTAAAGTGAATTATACCTTGCACATTATATTTAAGGCATTATAATTTTTTGTTCAAATATGATTGTGTTCACCCTAAGTCTGTACTTTGTGACTGCCCCAAATCAACCTTCATTTCAGAAGCTAGCAAGTTGATTTCTTGTGCTTAATGGGAATGACGGGCTCTCATTTTAAGCTTGTCCTTAAATGTGGAAATTCAGTCATAAGTAAGAGATGTTCTCTATTATTCACACTGCCATTTAGCCTGAAAGCCTGTGTAGCTCAAATATTAAATTCAATCCCCCACAGAGCATAGCTGTCAAACACAGTGGTAGGGGTTATCCTACCAGTGTAACCACTTGAGATTTAATCTCAAATGCCATTTGAAAGATTCAGCCAAATATGGATCTCAGAGTGTTTGGCACTTTTAAAGCCATTCTTTTGCTTTGTTCATATTTCCATCTGTTTCAAATTTCTTTGAAACTTAAAAATGAACGTTTGTCTCTTATTAACTTACCTTTTGGCCAGTTTTATTTTTTATATGTTTTTCTATTGTAAAAATACTGTATAGAGGGGTTACAGTTACATGAGTAAGGTAATGAGTACATTTTCTATCCAGCATTGTTACCTCCTCTTTTGTTTTTCTCCTACCATCCCTTCCCTCCGAACTCCCCAACTCCCCTTCTACCCCTTCTCCAAGTTGTAAAGTTCATTTTCAACATAGTGTCTTGTACATCTCATTGTTACAATGGATCAACCTGTATCCTTATTTCAGCAATTTGTTATTTCCCTTCTCCTCCCCAAATTAGAAAAATGTATATACAAGATATAGGGCAGTGACATTAAATCCAGTGAAAACAGTCGTTATACTGTGAGGAAAGAACATACAAGAGAAACCAAAATCACATAATACATTATAACTGTATTTGACTCCTTTTTATTTTTTCACAAGATGCTATGGACTCTTTGACTTACTATTCTTAAAAATTTTCTGAATTAAATGCATAACTAAATGTTTATATCAAACTGTATATTATTTATTTGTGCTTTTATTATTTACAAAATTAACCATTGGTTTTAAAATAGAATACATCTTTATAGTTTTCATTTAAATTATGACCAAAAAATAAAAATTATGACCAAAATATTTCGTGTGTATGATTCTGAAAACATATCAGCAGAGTTCCCATTAATGAAAAAAAGTTCCCACTACCTATTCATATAAGCACATATTTTAAAATTCTAGACTGTTTCCTTAACTATTTGACTCCCTTGAGAGGATTCTTTTTTTTGGGGGGGGGGTCCGGTTGTGGGGCCTGAACTCTGGGTCTGGGCGCTGTCCCTCAGCTCTTCAGCTCAAGGCTAGCGCTCTACCACTGGAGCCACAGCTCCACTTCCGGCTTTTTTCTTTTTGCTTATGTGGTGCTGAGGAATCTAACCCAGGGCCTCAGGCATGCAAGGCAAGCACTCTACCACTGAGCCACCTTCCCAGCCCCTCCCTTGAGAGGATTCTAAAATCAATAAATAATGTGTACTGGAACAAAAGTACTCATGAGTATGTAAGTACTGGGGAAATAGAAGATGGGATTTTCTATTAAGAGAAAACATATTACCTAATGCTGAAGGACTTTGATCTTTTTAAACTTCCTTTATAGGAAGAATCATGGAAGGGTCTCAGATTAACTTCCAAATTCTTTTAGTATTAGTGGGCAAAGCAGGGAATAAAGAGTATGGTGTGTTACAAAGACCATTGGATTGACTTTTAGCTCTGCCATTTATTAACTATGAAAACTTGACAAGTAACTTAATAAACATTTCTAGACTGTGTCTTGATTTCTTTATATTTTATATTGTATTTATAATATGATAGTGACTAATATAAGAATTGAATGATGTATGTAAAGGGTTAAGGACACAAAAAGTCATTCAGTATCAGGTACCATAACTTGAGTCAAGTAAATCTCAAATATGTCTTAGAAAAAATGTGGTTTTTGCCTCATATCTTTATCTTCTTATTTTTCATGGCTTTTGATAATGAGATACCAATTTTAAGATTATGTAGTTTAACTACCAGAGCTTTTGGAGGCCTTTTCATCCAGCCACAAAATAATGCCTGTAGAAAGCAAGTAGGGTTAAATATCCTGTTAGTGTAAAAATGGTTATTAGAGGGAAAATTTTTCCCTATGGCTTTTCAGTCAAAGGAAAATTTTAGAACTTTAACAACTGCAGACTTGAATCATTTATTCCTCATCTTTAATAAAAATGTTGTTTCAAAATTAAGTAAAAAAGCATAATCAAGACTATAATCTGTCTCTATTCTAGTTTTTGAGATGACTAGGTGATTTCCAGGGTTCAAGAAACTCTGAAATTATTTGCAAATTACACTGTGTATTTTGTGTGAGAAGTCTGTAATATATAAATACTCTCAAAATGATTAATTTTGAAGAAATCAGATAAAAGATTATTGTTTCTTTGATGTATATTACTTAGCCTGATGTATAATAACATTATTTGAGTTTTGTTTTAAAAGCATATCCTTATAACAAGTAAACAATTAGCCACATTTCCCCAGCAAATACTATACAAAAACTTGTGATGCTAAAGTTTAACAATGACTTGATGTCTCCTGTTTCATATTGAAAAAGTCCCAGTGATAATTTTCTTTTTGAACCTAGTGCCTGAAAAACATCTAATTGTAGCATCTTAACACATTGTTCCTTTCTTTTTAAATAATGAATATTTAGTTACTTATTTTTGACTTTTTTCCTTTCAGGCTTAAGCTTAATGAAAACATCTAAGGTACTCTTAAAAATAACATATTTGCTTTATCTATTTAATAGCAACTGTTTTCCTTTTCTAATTATGCTTTTTTATACTACATGTTTTTATCACAAAGTGCATCACAGACTTTATGTAAGCACTGGGATAAAATGGTTGTGCAAAATAAAAAATAAGGTCTAGGAAGGTGGCTCAGTGGTAGAGCGCTTGCCTTGCATGCATGAGGCCCTGGGTTCGATTCCACAGCACCACATAAGCAAAAAGAAAAAAGCCAGAAGTGGTGCTGTGGCTCAAGTGGTAGAGTGCTAGCCTTGAGCTGAAGAGCTGAGGGACAGCGCCCAGGCCCAGAGTTCAGGCCGCACCACCGGACCCCCCCAAAAAAACAAAAACAAAAACAAAAAAACAAAATAAAAAATAAGTCACTTTGGGAACTGGATGTATAGGAATAATGGGGAAGATTTCCTTCACAATGAAAAGGAAAAAGTATTCTTCAAGAAAGAGAGAAAATGTCAACAAAGGAGAACTTACATTATAATAAATGATGAACAGATCACTTGCTAACAACTTTGTTAAGTAATGCTTGAAGTGGATTTTCTCAGCTGTTAGCTACCACTTAGGCTTTGAAAAAGTGGGTCGGCTATGACTCATAAGTGCACTTCAGGACTCTCACACCAATCCAGCTCTTTTACTCAGTACCAATTACTGAACAGTTGATTCTCAAAGGAAGAAAAATCATGCCACTTTTATCTAGTCTGTAATAATGCATGCTTCATTTTACTTTTAAGTGAGAGTCACATTTGCATTCAATCCCACTTTAAGGTTGGTATTTTTCAGAAGTTACAAGGATTTCACTTTTGAGATAATTATTCTAGTATTTAGTTCATTTAGTTGAGAACTAATGACCATAAAATATTTTACAACTGCAAATAAAATATAAATTCAAAATTGTCAAACCCTTTTGGACCATAGAATAAAAATGCCCTTATATTACTATGTCAACATTTGTATAGTAGAAATTGTTGCCTGTAACATTGTTTGAAAAGATTCTGGGGCTGAATCTGGGTACAGAGGGAAAGCATACCCAAATGATTAGCAATATATTTTTCTATGTGTGAGACATAAAAGGGAGTTATAGCTACATTTTTGCTATGCTTGGTTATAAATTTTGAGAAAACTAAAAGTTTACCATTTGTGCTACACACATACACACATATTCTGTTTTACCTTTTAAATATATGAAAGGCTGGTGGAGGGTGGTTCATGCCTATAATCCTTGCTATCTGAATATACTGACACTGATATCTGAGGATCACGGTTCAAAGTCAGCCTGGGCAGTAAATCCATGAAACTCTTATCTGCAATTAACTGCCAAAAATTTTTTGCAGAACAGCAGCTGTGGCTCAAATGGTAGAGTGCAATACAAAAGCTCAGGGAAAGACCCAGCCCGAGTTCAAGCCCCAGGACTGGCACAAAAATAAATAAATAAAATATATCATGAATATGACTGAGAATTAATCAGCTGAGTTACTCAGTTGTTTGTTTGTTTGTTTGTTTTGTCGTTCATGCACTTGAACTGGGGCCTGGGCGCTGTCCCTGTACTCTTCAGCTCAAGGCAAGAGCTTTACTGCTTGAACCACAGCACCACTGGGTTTTTTTTTAGTGGTTTATTGGAATTAAAGAGTCTCTTTCCTGCCTGGGCTGGCTTTGAACATTGATCTTCAGATCTCAGCTTTCTGTGTACCTAGGATTGCAGGCGTGAGCCACTGGCACCTGGCTTAGGTATATATATATATATGGAGCATTAACTATGAAAGAAACAATGTAATTGGTTATGAAGTAATCAGTTTCTCTTATTAATAGTAATGGGACACAAAGATAGATTAACAAAAACAGAGTTTAAAATGCAAAATCTTAGGAGGTGATCAAATGCCTGTACTAATGAGCATGGAAAATTTGCAAAGATTATAATGATAATAATAATTCAGTATAAAAGTATTCAACAAAGAGGTGTTGAAGAAGAAAATAAGGTGTAATAATATTTTCCTGAGTCTGAAAAGGCAGCATGTTTACTTATACACAGTGTGGAAAAGTGGACTCATTAAGTCTTCATGTGTGCCAGAAAAAACAGAAAAGAGCAGAAAGATCTCATTTTCACTGTATAAGTGAAGAATGAATGCCAAATTAAAGTTTGAACTGAGTTGAAAGCTTCCCCAGGAAGGGTGGAGATTTTTCCCCCCACTCTGTTCTGATCTCTGCAAATCTTGGAACTGTACTTGTCTGCAGGTAGAAAGGTCATGAAGAACAAATCTGACCTTTTTTCTTTAATTTACCTTTTTTTTTCTTAATTCTAGATGGGTTGGCAATTAGTTCTAATTCTTATTTTGTGACTTAGTAACCACTTTGGCCTAATCTTTAGACAAGATCTTGGACCAATTAATATTCAATCCATTCATCCATTCTAGACCTGATGAGTGTGCTCTAAAAATAGATGATATACTGTAGTGGCAAACTCCTTTGTTGTTTTAAAGACATGGTTAATTTGAAAAATAACATTCTATGGGAATTTAGATATCAGAAAACAACACAGCTTCAACAAAACTCAGACATCAGTTGATAGCCATTTTTTCTGTTCTGAAGATGAAGAAACAAGCACAAAATAGATGAATTATTTATAATCTGTACATATTATTCAGTAGGTCAAAAATGGTTATCCTGTGATGGTAACAAATAAAATCCATTTCAAAGATAAGTTCTATTGTTTGTGTTTTCACAGCAGAAGTTAACCACACAGTGTCTCACTGCTTAAAAAAAAAACAGCTCAAAATTGGTATCTGGAAGTAATGCATGACCTTAGTTACATGGGGGATTAAAGGCATTTCCGGGACTGCAGATGTTTTTGCAGAAGAATTGCAGAACTGATTCACTTCCTCCCATTTTTCTTATTCTTTCTCTCTTCCTCCTGTTAGCTGCATTTTCTGTTCTCTTAGGATTTAAGTTTTTTGTTCAACTGAGTTTCACATGATTCTGAAGCCCAGAATATATGTCCTTGCCACATTTCCTCCCCGCCATTTTTCATATTGACATTTACAGGGACTCTTATACAGAATATGATTACTTAACCCTTATGTAGAAAGCCCAACACCAAGAAAGTAATAAAGAAATTTTACCCAGTAGAAACTCACAAGACAGAATTCAGAAACCATAGTTTGCCTGCCTTTGTGAGGCCACAGCCCTCCGCACCTATAGTGATCCTCTTTAGATAGCTTCTCTCTGCTAAAGAATATTTGGACGGCCGAGAGCAGTTAACTACCTTCCTAATTAATTAGTAACTTATTTTGTCATCTAGAAGATGAATAATAAATATTTGCTGAAATGAAAGCAATTTATTTTTATTTTTAAGTGATTGACCAGTAACTGTAACAACCCTGTGATGTGTGGGTCCCAAAAGACTTTTATAAAAAATTAACAGAGTGTGTATTCTCTGCTGAGATATTAACATCTGCTGAATTTGAACACAAAAGGGTATGCTTCAGGGGAGAAAGTGAGGTAATATAGAAATTAATTTTATTATGAAATGATCCAGAACAATCTGGGGCATTCTGAAGTTATTGCCAAGTTTCACACATGAAAACTATTCCAAAATATGTCAACTTTCCCAAAATGTGAAGTCATTGCATTTGCTACTGATTGCCTCCAAAAATCACCTCCTGGATTAGTTATAACTTTACAGAATAAAAGGTGTGAGTTCAAGAAATAAAATTTGTTTGTATAGATAAAATAGAAGTCTATGAATATGATTTAATGATCTAGCAAGACAACAATCCTTGTCCGTTGAAATATAATTTTTAAATACTTATTCAAGTGCTTCATCAATAACATTCTCATTTATAATGATTTCTAAAAAAATCTGCATTTACTATTTAGGATATAAATGAGCAAGGACTATATCTATGAATTAATTTTAAATCTGTTTATAAATAAATAAATTTTAATAGATCTATACATTAATTTTATATCTATAATTAATTTGGATCTTAAGTAATCTGGAAGTCAATTCTAAATGTTTTACAGAATTGAATTTAAGTATTCTATGAGTAGATAAAATTAGTTTTTTAAATATTATTTGAGCTTTTTCTTTTCTTTTCTTTTCCGCCAGTTCTGGGGCTTGAACTCAGGGCTTGGGTACTCTGAACTTCTTTTGCTCAAGGCTAGTACTCTATCATTTGAGCCACAGTGCCACTTCAAGCATTTTCTGTTTATGTGGTACTGAGGAATAGAACCTAGGGCTTCATGTATGCTAGGCAAGCTCTCTGCCACTAAGCCACCTTTCCAGCCCTTAAAATTAGTACTGAAAATAGTCTCAGAAAATTTTAAATTAAAATAAGACTTTATGAATATATACTGAGTACTTTGCTGTGTTGTAAGTATATATCTATGTTTTCTGCTCATTAATTTAATTTTTATGCCAGCTCTATAGAGTAACATTTCCAATTTTTCTTTGGAGATGGGTCTCACTGTGTACTCCAGGATGTCCTTGCATTCATAATCCCCCTGCTTCTGCCTCCTAAGTATTGGGATTAAAGACATATGCTACCATGAAGTTCTCTAGGATCTCCAAACCAAGGCTCATAAGTGTGGTCATTTACTGTTATCAAACAACAGAGCCAATTTCTACTTTTAAAAACACAGTGAACCTTATTTAATGTTGAGGTTTAAGTAATGTTTAATGCAAAATTTTCTTTTTGAAATCTACAATGTAGTGGGTAGAAACATGTATTCCCACACTTAATTTCTCTCTTTTAGGTACAAAGTGTATGTCTATATACTTTGAACATCCTGTCAGATTTAGTCTTTTTTTTTTTTTTTTTTTGCTTATGTGGTGCTGGGGAATCGAACCCAGGGCCTCAGGCATGCAAGGCGAGCGCTCTACCACTGAGCCACCTTCCCAGCCCCAGATTTAGTCTTTTCTAGCACCTACATCTTGGAAAGTGCCCCTTTCCATTAAGCTTCTCTTCCAGTGAACACCAGCAATTAGAAAGTAAGCCAATCAATGATGTTGTTTGGGTCAACTGATTATTGTACCTTTGAAAGATGGATAGAGAACAGAAGTCTATGCCTAGCATTAGGGAAGAAGAAAGCCTTTCTTTGGGCCAAAGGATTTCCCTTTGGTATAAACTCATCCCATTGCTTCCTACATATACATTATGTAAAGGTGATTAATGTGTAGCAAGTTTACATTGAAACCATAACAATTAACTCATCTGTTGTGTTTATTGTTCTGGTGATTTTGATTAATAGATTTTAAAATTCTGTTTTCTTGTAGTTATTGACTCCAGTGTTAGGTAATGAATGAGGAAAAGTACATTTATAGGAAGTTAACTTAGTGATTTTGATATTTACTTAGATATTATTAGAGTCTTTTTTGGTGGTGAATTTTTGTGTAATTCTAGTATTTTGACTCTCAAGAACCCATGATTTTCTTAACATACACTGTATTGTTGATAGAGTAGAGAGCTTACCTCGTCAACATGAGGCTGAGTTCAAAATGGTACCACCACCAAACAAAATTTCTCTCTAATTCCCACTGTCATTTGAAGATGAATTAACCATATCTAAAGGGCATGTCACTGAGCATATAAGTTAGATGATGTTGTGTTACTAGTACCTGCGATATCATTAAAACCAGAGGGTCCACTACAGATAAAGGTTTTCACTTGCTGTTTATATTAAATAAGAAATGTGTCTTGGATCTTAGCTATGGAAAAGAACCTGTTTAGTTGAAGCACTTGCTTCTGTCCTATCCTTTTTGCAATTAGGTGTAAAGCAGATTCTTAGCACAAAGCATGACGCCAGCGTCATGATGCGACAACAGCCAGTCATACAAAGGCAACGTAAATAAAGTAGGCCTTGGGTCAAAGAATGTCAGAATAATGGTTAACTATAGTGATAAAATTTAATAGAAATGGAAGTGAATACAGGAAGTTTTTCTTTTTCTTTTTCTTTCTTTTTTTTTTTTTTTGGGTCTGGTCATGGGGCCTGAACTCTGGGCCTGGGCGCTGTCCCTCAGCTCTTCAGCTCAAGGCTAGCACTCTACCACTTGAACCACAGCGCAACTTCCGGCTTTTTTTTTCCTTTTTGCTTATGTGGTGCTGAGGAATCGAACCCAGGGCCTCAGGCATGCAAGGCTAGCGCTCTACCTTCCCAGCTCCAAGGAAGTTTTTCATTATCACAAAATTTATTGGAATGTAACTGTCACATAGATGTGACTCTTACTCTTGTAAGAGTCCAATGACTTAAGTGTCCTGGTTTGTCTAGGTCAGAGGAGTTTTAATTTTTGATGTTAAATTTGAGACAATTTCTGAAAAACTTACATAATTGATTTCCCTAAGGGGAAAAAAGAAGATAAAGTCTGGACTTAGCATTGTACAAATTATCCTGGACTCACATTCAGAAGAAAATAAAAATGACCTTAGGAATGTTCTTCGAATATAGATGTAGCAAGTTTTCTGTAAGGAGGGAGAATTTCTGTTTGCATTGCTGACTCTGTGGCAGTCATAGTAGTTTTTTCCCCCCCACAAACAACATTCACTTGAAGATACTGAATAGAAATAAGATAGAGTCATCTACCAACACCTTTGCCCTATAGGAGTGTTTCTAGAATGAGGGAATAAGAAAAATGCCTGTGACAAGAAGTCTCAATCACTGCTGTTAACAGCAGTTTCCACTCTTGATTCCCTGCATGTGAACAACACTTGCAGTAGAGAGCAACAGAAAAAGGAAAATGCCTCCCTTTGATCCATTCAGATAAGAGCAGAAATTTCAAGCTATCTTACAGGTTCAACATTTATTGAATGTAAGCACACAGATTGTCTATGTTAGTTTAGCTTTGTACTTTGGGAATGTAAAAATAATTTGGGTAAGCAATGAGAGCTCAGATCATGGAAGGTCAGGCGCAGTACTGTTTGTCTTTTGGGGCTGAATACTTCTGAATTATGAAATATTGACATCTGCCAGCTTCACTGATATCTTACGGTGCCAATACTTCATAATGGCTATACCATCTCTCCCCCAGTTCTAACAGCTGAAAATGTTTGCAGACATTGCTAAATGGGTTACTCTTTGTTAAGAACTACAGCTTTAGACACTGATAGTCTATAGAAGCAATGAATTTCATCTCAGTTCTTCCAGTAATGGAGGGCAGTTGGTTCTTGATGGAAAGAGGCTGTTATTTATTGAACACATGTATAAGGCATATATTTATTTATTTATTTATTTTTGGATCCGGTCGTGGGGCCTGAACTCTGGGTCTGGGCGCTATCCCTCAGCTCTTCAGCTCAAGGCTAGCGCTCTACCACTTGAGCCACAGCGCCACTTCTGGCTTTTTTCTTTTTGCTTATGCGGTGCTGAGGAATTGAACCCAGGGCCTCATGCATGCAAGACAAGCGCTCTACCACTGAGCCACCTTCCCAGCCCCAAGGCATATATTTATTATCTCAACTAATGCTTTCAAGGGCCTTTTGAAGTTGCTGTGTAAATCCACTCTTGCAAAGATTCTTTTTTTATTGTGAAAATACCGTACAAAGTCGTTATGTCAAAAACGAAATTTACAACTTTGGTGGGGGGTGGGGGGAGGAACAGGTGGGGGAAGGGGGAATATAGGAAGGGATGGGAAGAGGAAACAAAGAGGAGGCAACAATGCTTGATAAGAAATGTACTCGTTATCTTTCCCATGTAATTGTAACTACTCTGTACGGTATTCTCACACACACAAAAAAAAGGTAAATTAGGATAAAAAAAATACTGTACAGAGGGGTTACAATTACATGGGCAAGGTTATGAGTACATTTCTTATCAAGCATTGTTGCCTCCTCCTTTGTTTTCCCTTCCCATCCCTTCCCATCTCTCTTCCTCCCCGCATTCCCCCCCCAACCCCCCTCCCGCAAAGATTCTTTATCCACAAGGTATCTTCTAGGTTATGGCACAATTGGAAAAAAGGAAGCTCAGGCAATGATAGGAATTCTGAAAACTTTCAGTGTATCCTATAAGACTCTTTCTTCGTTTACATTGTATGTTCAGATTATGAGCTTTGCAGATACATTTAGAGAATCTAAGTTTAGTAGAACTCAAACAAGTTTACTAAAGGCTCTTTATACATTCCAAGTCACTAAGCAATAGCCAAGTGGTATAAACAGATTGCACCAGATGCAAACCTATCAATCCATATATCCTAAAAATGTCAAGTAGCTGATATGGAGTGCCTCTGTGGGAATTTTCAATTTTAAATAACGCTACTACTTGGAGTAATTCTATTTTGTCTTTCAGGCATTGCTGGAGATAATCATAGACCTCAAACCAGTAAGCTTTCTGAGTCTGCTTCTGATGTTTGTTTTTCTGGCAAGAGCCTCAGATACTTGTACTGCTTGGTTCACTGTGCTTCCATAAGAAGTACTTAGTAAATAGAATCATAGCCTTTTAGCTCTTTCAGCTTTACTACTTTGTTATTCTGTGATTATTTTTGATATGATGATAATGATATTCCATAATCTGATGACTAGTCTTTTAGTAAGCCTTTTGTACTGGCTGAGACCTTGCAAAATGTCTCTCAGCTTTTATTGATTTTCCCTCCTTTTCATCTCCACACCCTTAGATGAGAAAGTAAGACTAGAAAGGGTTGGATTTTGAGAATTGCTTCCCCCTACACTAAGTCTGGTAACGTCTTTTTCACTGGGAAGAAGGTTTTTGTTACAATGAAGGCAATAGGCACATCTCGGAAAGTCTGTTTTCTTCTGTTCTCTGTCAAAGACATGAGGTAATTTTTTTCATTCTTGACTGTGAGATCTGGTATCATTCCTGGAGGTAAAGCTCATGGAGCTGTGAGATGCCATAAAACTTCAGGTCCTAGGAGTTTCTTACTCTCAAGCCATTATAACTCTGTCAAAATGACCGTGTGAGCATGTACCTACCGGTTTATGATTCAGTTACTTTCTGGTCCAGGTAAATTAATCTCAGCTGTGTTTCTCTGTAGTCTTCCGTATCTCCAGACGTTGAGGGTGTTGGTTTGCCCTGTGATCTCAGTCCTCCAGTGAGTCCAGGAGAAGTCATCAGTTTACACCTGGTTGAATTTTTCTTATAAGGGTGAGAATGATGTCAGCACTAAATCTTGAAGTTTCTGTATACTTTTAAATCACTCCTTCAAGTAAATGAGGTTTTAAAATGATATTCCATCTACAAATAGAATATAATAGTGGTTGAATCTATTACATGGTTAATAGAAATAATTTGTTACTTTTACTTAGAAGAGGAAAAACAAATGACATTACACACAGATGTATCTATAACTAGTGGTATCGGTGTTTATTTTGCCTTAAGAATCTGGAAATTCTGATAAATGCCATTTCACAAAATTAAAAATATGGGAAGATGTGTCGTGATTTACTGGCTGTAGTAGTTGACTGACAGATATATTCCTGGTAAGAGGTGACTTCTATCTCAGCTAGGCATTTGTGAGTTTGGTTTATTGCTTCCAATTATATATATCATATATAATATGCATTACATATTATATTATTAACATAGTAATATATTACATATAATAAACAATATATAATTATACTGTTATATTATATTATAATATATAATTATATCTAAGAGGCATTATATTATGTACAATATTATACATAATATTATACCTATTATATAATGTATTATATATTATATAATCCACTTTTAACAAGTCTGAGAACACATGTTAGATTGGGGTGGTTCTAGTTTCAGATGAAAGGGTACATGCCAAGTGGGGCAGTTATCAGGATATCAGGAAGTACTAAGATAAGTACACACAGTCATCCTATCTTTTGACAGAATACTGTGAAATGTCAAACATTCAGATCCTGTGTCTTTACTGAGACACATATAAGGCAATCATACAAGCCAGCAGTTTTCTACTGGCATTAGGCATACTCCATGCATACTATCTTATTTTCTGCACACAGTCATAATGCCCATGGGTCTCTAGGGTTCCCACAGCTTGCTTGAGAGGAAAAAGGCTGAGTTTGGCTCAGACCATTTTCAGCCTCTGTATATTTTTGACCATGATCTCTTTCTTCATTTTCTACCAGGACATGTATGAAAGTCTGTCTACATCTAAGTGTCACAGTGAGAGTTAGATTTACAGTAAAATTTCTACAAGTCACTCTCATTTTCATATTAAGCTAGCAATCAGTTTATGTGGAAGTAACCAGGAACTCTACATTCATGCTATCAAACTCAAGTTAAATTAATTATCAATCCACTTGCACTTGCCAGATTCTCATGCCACCCATGACTAAATGAAATCACAATAGACAGGAACTGACCTTGAATTTGATAATTATTCTGCAATCTCTAATAAGAGTCCTTTATACTATATACTTTTAAAGGTGGCTCATCACAGCCGGGCGCCGGTGGCTCACGCCTGTAATCCTAGCTACTCAGGAGGCTGAGATCTGAGGATCATGGTTCAAAGCCAGCCCAGGCAGGAAAGTCCGTGAGGTTCTTATCTCCAATAAAAACCACTCGAAAACCAGAAGTGGCGCTGTGGCTCAAACGGTTAGAGTGCTCGGCTCGCCTTGAGCTGAAGAGCGCAGGGATAGCGCCCAAGCCCAGAGTTCAAGCCCCATATCCAACAAAAACAAAACAAAACAAAAAGGTGGCTCATCACATGATGGAAGGTATTATTGCAGTAAATTACCATTGAATATATTGATAATGAATACATAAATTATATAAATAAAAATGCATCACTATCAGAGAGGGTTTATCTCAGGAATGTGATGATGCTTCTGCATGAAAAAATCTACATGAGAAATTCATCACACTAATTAGGGGGAAATATATAATATTTTTGGTTATATATAGAAAGTAATTTGATAAGGTTCAGTGCATATTTTGATTAAAAATCAGTAATCTAGATGAAATAAACTTTCTAGATTGATAAAAGTTAAATATTTAAAACTCGAATTGTTTTATTTAATAGAAAAATTTAGAAGTATCTTATCTTTAAGATAGACAAGAAAACAAGGCTTTCTCAATCACTGTATTTCTTAAAAGGGTATTGAAAATGAAGGCAGAGCAATATAGTACATTAGAAATGCCCTCCATTTGATTTCCCTGAATGAGAAGTGGCAGTTTAACAAGAAGTCTCTATACTCTGAAGAGTGAAAGAGAGGAAGAGCCTGAGAAATCACAAAGTAGCTAATAGGACACCAAAAAGCAGGAAGAGACAGTAAAGGAGAAAAGGAAGCAGTAAAGGAGAAAAGAGGCCATAGACTCATTCTTGGCTTCATGGTGTTGAGGGTGAAGGAGAAACTGAATATAAACCACAAGGCAAGACAGTAAGCCATGGCAAAAGACTAACAATTCTAGCAACAGCCTAAACCCCTATTCCCTGCAAACCTTAAACCCAGTGATTTGGTATGATAGTGACTTTTCCTGTGGACAGGCTAGCTTCTGCAAAGACAGACATTTTGATGTTCTCCATAACTTGGAGAGCTATAGCAATAGACCCCTTTGACAGGGAACTTCTCTGTGGCCATTAAAATAAGGAACAATCATGTGTCAGTGAGTTTTGGGACAGTGTCAAGGACAAATAAAACCTTCCAACAATAAACTAGAACTGAAGGAATTCATCATATCTACACAACTGAAGGTATTTAAAAGAGTTCTTAGGTTACCTTTGGTAGTGTAGCTATTTGCAGAATCTTCTATTGATTCACGCCTGATAATTGTCTATTGGGCTAGTTCTAATTTTTCTAGGATCTTGAGATGCACAATTAGGATATTTATTTGACATCTTTCTCTTTTATAAATGCGAGTAGTTGTCGCTATAGCCTTTGTATAGCCTTTTTGGAATCCCAGAGATTCTGGTCAGTTGTGCTCTCATTTTCATTAGATCCTATGAACTTTTGGATTTTCTCTTACTTGTTCAATGATGATCTGTTGTTACACAATATATTTTTGTCTCCATGTGTCTGAATATTTTCCATGGTTTCTTTTGGTATAGATTTCTAGTTTTAATCCATTATTATCTCACAAAGACAGCATGATTTCAATTTTCTTATGTTTGCTAAATCTTGCTTTATGTCCTAACATATTATCTATTTTGGGGAGTGTTCCATGGGCTTCTGAAAAGAACTTGTATGGTGAAGTTACTAGATAGCATACTCAGTATATATCTGTCAAGTCCACTTGATCTATTGAGCCATTTATTTTTGACGTTTCTTTTTTTATTTATTTTTTTGTCTAGGTGACATTGATAATACTTGGAGTTTTAATGTCTCCAGGTATAATGATATTGGAGTCCATCTGTATCTTTAATTCTGATAGTGTTTAATGGGCATTTGGTGAACAATTGCACCAAATTTAGAATTGTTATGTTCTTTTAATGGATGTTTCCTTTTATTAATCTGAGGTGGCCTTTTTTGTCTCTTCTGATTTGGTTCAGTTTAAAGTCTAATTTTACAAATATGAGTATATCTACCATTTCCTGTTTTCAGGAAAATCTTTTCTCCAACCTTTCATCCTAAGATGTGTGTGTGTGTGTGTGTGTGTGTGTGTGTGTGTGTGTGTGTGTGTGTGTGTGTGTGTGTGTGTGTATGATGCTTTACTAGTAGGCAACTGATACGTGGATCTTACTTTTTAATTCAGCTTGATTTTCTTTGCCTTTAAATTAGAAAATGGAGACAATTAGTATTCATCATTAATACTGAAAGGCATTTAGTGATTACTGATACTTTGTTGTTCTCTAGGGATTATTTTCTTCCTATTCTTTCTTTCTTGTTCTTTATTTGGTGAGATTTCTTTTCTTATTTACTTATTCTCCTTGTCATTTAATTGGGAGATGGAGAAAATTAGTATTCAGCATTAATACTGAAAATATTTAGTGATTTAGTATCAGTATACTTTGTTGTTCTCTAGTGCTTGTTTCTTTCCTATTCTTTATTTAGTGAAATTTATTTTCTTCCTTATTTTTATGGTTATAGTTGTCTTTTTCTTCTGTGTGTAGAATGTTTTTGAACATTTTATGTAGTATAGGTTAACAGTCATGAGTTGTTTTGTTGTGTTAGTTTTTCATGGAATGTTTTAGTTCTCCTTCCTTTATGAATGATGACTTCACTGGATAGACTAATCTAGGTTGGCAATTGTTTTCTTTTAGTCTTCTGAACATATAAGACCCTTACATCCTTGCATCTGTTGAGAGATCTGCTTTTATTCTCACATGTTTGCCTTCATTGCGATTTGGTGTTTTTCTTTTGTAACTTTCAATTTTTCTCTTGTTTTCTATACTTAATGTTTTAAGTGTAACATGTTGTAAAGAGGTTCTCTTCTAGCCTTATTTATTTAGAATCATAAAGGCATCCATTATTCGAAGAGGCTTCTCTTTCTCAAGATATGAGAAGTTTTCTCCTATTATTTTATTGAATGTGCTTTCTATGCCATTAACTAGGAAATTCTTCTATGTATATAATTAATGAGTTTGAACTTTTAATGGAGTCCTGGGTTCTTATGTGTTATTTTCATATTGCTTCATTTTTTTTCTTTGTCTTCTTCTGTTTCTCTCTACTATAACTGTCATCTTCAAATCCTGAGATTCTGTTTTTCATTTGACTTGCTCTACTGGAGAGGTTTTCAATTTCAGTTTTCATATCCAGGACTTCAGTTTTGATTTTTTCCCTCTATTTCTGCATTTTTATTGAGTTCCTTTTTCATGTTCAGTAATGACCTTTTATTTTTATTTAACTTTTTATGTGTCTTTTTTGAACTCTATTGTTTAGATCTTTGATTTCATGTAACTTTTGAGTTCTCTTTGCATTTATTTAGTTATTTACTTTTACTTATACTCTCTTTACTTTCATTGAGACATTTATTACTGTTTTTTGTCCCACTGATTATTATCATTCCTTTGAGCTCAGTACATGGGATCTCCACCACTTCATCCACATTCTATTTCTGTTTTTTTTTTATTTGTGATTGTTGAGTTTTTGAAATGCCACATTGACATTTTAAAAAATATTTCTTGTGTTCTTGTGTTGCTGAGACTTACTCACTTGACATCAATATGTGGCTCGAGATTTTCGTTTGAAGTTTTTCTGTTGAATTATTCTCTATGTTTGGTAGGGTTAAACAGATGTACTTTTGGAATCCTTGTATCCTTTCAAGATCATGGCATGACCAGTGCATTCTGGGTACAGAGTTCTGTGCTTATTTAAGACATTGGGTCAACAACAGCTGATGAGGTGAAGATGGGATTGGTCTATTCTGGCAGACTCTTTGGGGGAAGTTACAGGCTTGTCAGGTAGCAGAGGTGTGTGGTCGGGTCTCTGATCATAGCTAGTGAGTAAGAAAGCATTCTAGTGTTCTTCAGGTCTACATTTTCTCTTCTCAGTGAACCCAGTAACTGCTTTGGATTTTCAGTTTAGAACTTTCTTTTGAGAGTGAAGAGAAAATACTTCCTGCCACCAGACATTTTGCTCTAACTACAGGATTCTTGCATTTTTCTTTAGTCTTGGGACAGTGACTAGGCCCCAGGAGCTGTGCCCTAGCTATAGCTTCCTGCAGGTCTTTGACTTCAGATAGGGACTGAAATGCTCCAGAGCATGAAGTAGCTTCACCCACCTACAGGTCAAGTGTTTAGTCATCCCACTTAGCTAATAAAGTTTTTTCAAGAATCAGACACGCTTTCATCCTATGCTGGGCTTTGCTAGACAGTGACCATCAGTGTGTAATGCTGGTTATAGGTGAGTTCACAGGTTATATGCATTCACTGGTCTGGGGCCAGATTTGGGTGACTTTAGCCTACCTGTTTAGCTAAAAGAGTTTTCCAGAGGATACAAATTTTCCTCCCTGTGCTGAGTTGGCCTGTGCGACTGAAATGGGTTTGCCCCTCTGACCCACTTCCCTGATCATATTTTTGCTCTGGTGGTGGAACACAGGTGCTTATCAGAAGCTGACTGGTGGTTAAGGCAAGAGGTTTGTTGACCTGAACTTAGCCACCCAGGCTGATGTTTTTGTTCACAGTGTTTCTGTGCAAGTGGCTGCAAGCTAACCAGTAATAATAAATAAAAACCAGGTTTTGCTGTAGAGCAGGTTTCTGTGGTAGTTCTCATTACTCCCAGTAAGATTTCCTTTTTTTTTTTTTTTTTTAGAGATTTAGAGTCCAGTATTTTTCATTTTTCTGTAGCTACTATCTTTCCTTTATTGGTGTCCTCTAATTTACTTATCTCTTGTTACAACTATGTACTTAGATTTTATTTCTGGTTCATAATGATATGCAAGAGTGATATCTGTCAGCAATATTATCTTGAGTACCTCCTACATTTCTTTATTATGTATTCATCTATTTGTATGTGCAAGTTGGAATAGTATGTTATTAGGAACATGTGCATATCCTCAGTCATAAAATTTATTATCAGATGGCCAATCCTGAAATTACTTCATAATTTTAAAAAGTCTTATATATCTATTTATTTACTTTTTCACTTTACTTTTTGTCATATTCCTTTTTATTCTTATCAAGCATTTCTGTAACTTAAAATGTTTCATAGTCTCTTTTTTGTTTTTCTTGATTGTTCTTTTATCCTCTTATTTGTTCTATAGCTACCTTCTTCCTTCCCTCCCTCCTTTCTTCTCTCCTTTCTCTCATACTTTCTTTCTTTCATCTGAGTTTTCTATTACTCCATGTCCAATTTCATTGAACTCAGGGATTTGCTATTATTAAGAAGGCATCTATCACTAAGTCATACCATTTTTGGAATAGTATTGTTTTATAAATTTAACTTTATTGCTGGAGAGTAGAAGGGTCTTTATGATATTGATCCACTGGACTATTTTAGGCTTATAGCACAGTAGTTTTTCTGTTTGCCTGCTTGCCTGCTTGCCTGCTTGCCTGCTTACCTTCCTTCCTTCCTTTCCCTTCCCTTCCCTTCCCTTCCCTTCCTTCCTTCCTTCCTCCCTCCCTTCTTTCTTTCTTTCTTTCTTTCTTTCTTTCTTTCTTTCTTTCTTTCTTTCTTTCTTTCTTTCTTTCTTTCTTTCTTTCTTTCTTTCTTTCCTTCCTTCCTTCCTTCCTTCCTTCCTTCCTTCCTTCCTTCCTTCCTTCCTTCCTTCCTTCCTTCCTTCTTTCTTTTCTCCTGAGGCTTGAACTCAGAGCTTCAGTGCTGTTTTTAATCTTTTTTGCTCAAGGCTAGTTCTCTGTCAGTTGAGCCACAGTACCATTTCTAGATTTTTGGTAATTAAATTGAGAGAAAAGTCTCACAGACTGTTTCACTTGAGCTGGCTTCAAACTGCAATCCTCGATCTCAGCCTCCTGAGTAGAATTACAAGCATGAGCTACTGGCATCCAGCTTTTTTACTACATTTTTCAATTTTGTTTGAAAGAAAATGCTTCTAGTTTTCACATGTAGAGTTGTATATAATATTGCTCATGTTTCAAATACTTGTGTTTATCTTTTATCTTAGTCTACCACATTTTGTACTGAAATAATCATCCATCTGTACTTTTGGTAAATAACTTACAGAATATAATATGGAAACAAGTGACCAGTACCTTTGATCATTATGGCAATTTGGTTGACAGAAGCTGCTGGAAAATAAGAAGAGAGATTATGAATAATTAGAAAATGATTTATTTAAGGATGAGTTGAATGCTTTTTACTAACGGGAATGGTCCTTTTTCAATAGCCTATTGGCCTGATAAAACCATTATATAATTACCCAAAATTTATCTAAGTAAAATTACTGCTTTCCAGGCTTTGCTAATTATAGCAATTGATAAATTTATAAAATGATTCAGGATGAAAATATTTGTACAGCCTTAAATTTATTGTCTCTTCATTTTTCTACATTTTGTAAATTTCACTTATATATGAAATCAAATACCTACAAACATGATATGTTATATATTCTTATCATATTATCATGTTTGGATTATGTTGTTATGATGCTTCTTCTCTATTACTTGGAACTTTCTGCTCCAATATTTATTTGTCAGCATTGTATTTTGCTAAGGGATCTTTTTTAGATCTGTGAGATTATTTTGCTATTTACATTTTATTACTATTTCCTCAAGTTTCTTAAAATGGAATCAGGACTACTGAGCATGCATTTGCACTTCAAGTTTTAAGTCAACTTAGACTTTTTGATTTTTTATAATGGGCTGCTCAAATAAGACTTATTACTTGACCATTAAAGACAGTGAATTTGACTTTGTATTGGCAACAAGCATGAGTGTGCAATTTTAAGTTTGTAAGCTCAAATCCCATTTGAGCTGTAACTTTATCTGGAGGGAGAAGTTTAAGTTTCTTGTTTTGAAATATGCCAAATGGATTAACTTTCTCTCTCTGTCCTTACTTTTAAAAGTAAAGTTAAATTTTAATAATACTTTCAGCTTAAAATTTCATGCTTCCAGTGCTCACAGGCCCCAGTGCCTTCATAAAACTATCTCCTGTCTTTTCATGCCATTGTTCTTTGGAAGCCTAGTAATTTGCTCCCTCCCAAACCAATAGATGGGAAACCAAGAAATAACTTCTATTATCAAACTTACCAAAGATTCTCTTTATTGCTGCTGAAGTTTGAGTAAGACAGTGTAGATTCTGAGAGCAAGAATAGGAACTAAAGTAGTTTACCAGAAATGACGAAGGTATGAATGAATGGAGAAAGAGGTTTGGATTTTTTTATAATAGAGATTGAATGCTGGTAACCAAGTGAAAATAAGACTGAGTCAATATACATGCAGAATTTTCATGTTGGCCAAAGCATTTATACTTTTCTTCAATAGCCAATGAGAGACTACACAAAGACATGGTAAATGCTTTAATAGAGAAAATTCATGATGGAAGCTAGAATGAGTTGGAACATCAAAGAGTTTGTTATGGTAATTCAAATGTGACTTGGTAAGTATCCAGGAAAGGATGATATGAAGTGGGAGTTCAATGAGAATAATAAATGGGAAAGAAACAAGAGACAAATGATAGATGATAAGCTGGAGCAAAGGTAATTGGTTCATATATTTCTAGAGTAACCTAAATTGTAAGCATCATGTTGCATTTTCCTTGTTTTCCTTGTACTCAACTAAGTATTTCATTTTGGGCTCATTGTCTCAAGGGACGAATGTAGTTGAAGGAAAGCACAAAACTTGGGTTTTGTTTTAGAAATCTAAGTATACCAAGTAGGGAAAGATTTGTATAATCTGTAAAATAAAGTAGATGTGAAAGCATAGAAGTGTGTTGGCTAGATATTTGAAGGAAAAATTGCTGTGGCTAGTAAGTAATGAGTTGGACAGGGAAGAAAGCAGAAAGGTTCATGAAACACTAGAGATCTGAGTCTTCACTCCACTTCTAAATAATGCTCTGGAGAGAAAAAAGGTTAGTAGGGTGTTACAAAGCAAGTTACTCCATAGGCTTCTAGTAGTTGGTGCATAATAATATTCATGGAAAGGTTGTCATGTTCTAGGAATGGTACTGAAGTTACTATCTTAAAAAAAAACCCATAATATGACATAACGAAATTTTCAGTTGCCATTATGTGAGAAGTTACTTAAAAGCACCGTAGCTTCCTATCTCCAATCCTTTTTTCTTTAAACCTCGATACAGCTATGGAGAATTAGGGAGAAATCCTCTAGAAAACTTAAGTTGACATTTCTAGCTTGCTTTCCAGACTTAGGATAATTCAACTAAATAATTAAAAATTCACTTGTGTTTATTTTATACCCAATGCTGTGAACTTTATTTACCCTACTACAGTGGTGGCAGTCATGTTTTTATCCCATGTGTCTGTAAAAACCCTCTTCTTATTAGAAATTAATTATTTTCTTAAGTGAGACAATCTCATTTGGAAATGATTCTAGTTCATTTTATTTTTTATAATCATTCTTTGTTTGAAAAATAAATGTGTATGGTATTGTTTTTAATGTATTTAAAATGTACTATGTGAGTTATTTTTGTTTCTTTCATATGTTCTTCTCATACGGTATTTGATATCAGTTCCCTGCATCTTGTATATTATATACATTTTTCTAATTTGGGTAAGGGAAGGAAAATAACAAAATGTTGAAAGTAAGAATACAGGTGGACTAATTGTAACAATCAGATGTACAAGACACTATTTTGAAAATGAACTTTACAACTTGGGGGTGGGGAGGAACTGGGAGGTAACAATGCTTGATAGAAAATGTACTCATTACCTTTCTCATGTTACTGTAACCCTTCTGTACACTATTTTTACAATAAAAACATAAAAAGGAAGTAATAGCCATTTTGATGAATAACTTTATTTGTATAAGCAGAAACTAGTAATGGTATAAATTCATAATGCAAATCAGTCACAAGCAATTAAAAACAGTAATCATCCCTAGCTTCAAAAAAGTTTGTCCTGATGAGATATACAAGACACTATGTTGAAAATGAATGTTACAACTTTGGGGGGGGGGTGGAGAGTAAAGTAGGGGAGGTGGGGAAGAAGGGATGGTAGAGAAAAACAGAGGAGGGGGTAACAATGCTTGATAGGAAATGTACCCATTGCCTTGCTCATGTACCTGTAACCTCTCTGTACAGTATCTTTACAATGAAATATATCTTAAACACACACACAAAGTTTGTCCCAATTAGTGAAGAAGACATATAAACAAGTAACTATGAGACAGATCATTTCAAATTTATTGAAGAATCAATTAGAGATAAATCAGCAATTTCACAAATTAATGTTCTATGTTATTATAAATGCCAATTTTTATATGATGTATGACCATTATTATGAGAATATTAATTATAGAAAGATAATATTCAGCAAGAATCTAGTAAGTCACATTTTAGTATACAACACTGTTTTCAGATGAAGGATGGTTGAAAAAGAGGTGGACAATTAAAAATCTCCATAAGTTTGAGGAATATAGATTTAAATTTTAAAGTCAGTGAATATGCATATATAAAATATAAAGGCAGCAGACACTGAGCGAGGTTATGGTTGGTATTTCATCAAGTAACTGATGGAAGTATCTGTAACTAGTTCAAGAATGTCTAAAAATTGAAAAGGGGATAAAACACAAGGAAAATAACTGAATGTATACAATTTCTGGAAATATGGATTGCGAATCACTTACAGATAAAATATAAATATATGAAATATATCTCCAAGTGAGATACTGAGGAGAGTTCCTAAGCTCTGGGAAAGCCACAACAAAAACCTTGAAGACAGCATTCGGGGGGAGTTGAAGTGCTGACAGATTGATGGGTATGACAGCACACAGTGTCAGGAATCAGGGTAAGGCAGTTTATGGAAGAGGGGAAACTTTGGTCAAGTGTCAGATGTTCCTAGAAAGAGCTGAGATGGACCAACTTGTAGGACAGTTGGAAATTCTACTGATAAAAACAATCCATTAATTTTTTTTAGAAGATAGACTTCCTCTAGTTTTCTTTTCTTTTTCTTCTTAGTGCCTGCCCCTTTCCGATAATTCATGAGTATAGTTTCCTCAAGGCCTCATTTATTTTCAGTTTATCCTCATTTTACTCAATTTTTACCCAAACATTTGTTTTTGAGTAAGCAGTTCTTATACACAAAAACTAAACTTGAAAGTTACAAAATGTTATAGAGTATATGTGTACACTTGTACGTTTAGTTATATACGTATATATTGACCTAGTACTTCTTTATCTTATTTTTAACCTACTAATTATTATCTTTTCAGTATGAGGATATGTATATATATCATATATAAACATATACATGTGTATCTCTCTCTCTCTATATATATATACTTAATTATTTTAAGGTCTGCATATTATTCCATGTGTTGTTACAACATAAAATATCCTACCCATCTTCAACTGATAAAGACTTTTGTTATTTTCAAGATTCAAGTGTTAAAAACAACAACAAATACTATAAGGAATGTTCTTGTATACATTTCCTTGTGAGAATTTGGAGAATTATCTAAAATGAAATACTGACATATAAACTGAAGGTTCTTATAGATGATAATGACTTCATTTGAAGTAGTGTTTTAGTGAATGCACCAGCACAGAATGTATATGTAACTACAGAATTTCAAGATTTTCTGTTAACCAAATAGGAATCACTAGTCAGAGAGTGAGACTTTGACAATTGAAACCCTGTTACAAAGATGTAACTGGTAATGAATTGCAAGGCAGTGTGGCAGTACAGGACAGCCAGGACTCTTACTTTGATATCAGGTAGAGTCTTAATTTCTTAATTTTCCTGAGATGTCACAGAAAGTCTTTTGTTTGAAATATTTTAATGCCAGGGGGAAAAATTCTGTCTTATAGTTCAGAGGGTAGAAGAATTAGAGACATCTGGTTAGTTCAGTTGTACACACAGCTGGAGCTGACATTGAGATGTAATATCCAAGCGGTTGACTAGTCTAGTCTAATTCTGGTGAATAATATTTTCTCAGTAACTTCTGGCCACAGAGCATCAAAAGGCAATGGGAACATGCTGTAAAATGCCATGATGCCCAGAACAATTACACTCTGGAAACATTCTCTTGGCTGGCTGAATGTGACCCCTGACCACAGCTCAGTTCATTCCATAAACAGAATTAGTTACAAAGGGCATGTGGAATAACACCCAGGGCAGGCCTGTGTTGACTTTCCTAGCTCATGATATGAGGATAGGCTTGGCCTTTGAAATGATAATACTGGCTCAGAGTACTAGGGATAAAAACTAATGCAACTTTTTGCTTCCAGTGACTAGACAACTACTATTTTTCAGGTAGTTACTGACTATCCTTCTTTTAAACTTACTTATATATGAAGGTGACTGACTTCATTTTTAACTTTTTTTTTTTTTTACTATTTTAATGTTTGCAAAATGTACACTGCTAGTATTCATAAAATATATAGACTTTCAATTCATTCTTGTAGTTCTATATGAGCTTTTCAACTCTCATGAGCTCTCACAGCTGGACGCCTGTGGCTTATGCCTGTTATCCTAGCTACTCAGGAGGCTGAGATTTGAGGATCATGGTTCAAAGCCAGCCCGGGCAAGGAAAGTCTGTGAGACTCTTATCTCCAATAAACCACCAGAAAACTGGAAGTGGCACTGTAGGTCAAGTGGTAGAGCAGTAGCCTTGAGCTGAAGAGCGCAGGGACAGCGCCCAAGCCCAGAGTTCAAGCCCCACGACCGACCAAAAAAGAATTATACACTTCACTTGTATATAGTATGCAGGTACTTCAGACACAAGGCTTATGATCTGTTACTGTGCACTGTACTTATATAATTGTCTCTAATTGCATATCTGTTCCTCAAAGTTAGGACTATTTTAGTTTTGTATTTCCTATAAATATTGGAGTACACATAGTAAGTGAAAAATAAAAATTTATACTATGACTAATTCACCTAATCGTAAGACCATGAGGTGAAATCTAATTTGAGCAACAATAATCATTTTTTGTTATGATCCATTCTTACATTAACTTACAAAAGTACATATTGCTAGGTAATTTTCCTAATGTAAATATATGTTACTGAAAACATCAGTGTGTAATTCTGTAGTTAGTTAGAGTAGACCACTTTTAAAGGCTTCTAATGATTCTCTTGTCTGATGGGAGAGTTTTTCTAGTCTGATGGGAGATTTTTTTCTAATGGAAATTTAGAGCAACTTTACTTGGCGATGTCTCAACTTAAAGATACTTCAAAACATATTTTTCACCAGAACTCTGTTGTGTGCTATGTTATAACAATGACCACCAGAGTGTTGTTTTGTTTTATTTTTGCACTCACATACACCTGTGGACTCCTGAATACTGTACTAGTCAAATCAGTGATAGTTATGAAAATGATGCAGCATGCAATATCCTACTCTCATGGTTCTTTTCATATTTGTATACGCTTCTGATTTTATTTATTTAAACTTCATTTGCTTTTAAGTTGAACACGATCTTTTTTTGTCATTGTTAGTTTTCAAAATGTAATCCTTCTAGCATTATAAAGAAGGCATTTTCTTGAACAATTTCTCACTGAAATTTCTATCCTGTCCTTTCACATTCGTGTAGGATGCGTGGGTGTGTTATGATACTACCAGGCTGGGCACATTATGCTATTACATATCGTTTTCTTATCTCAAAGGGGTCAGGGGATTTGATTCAAAATTTTATATGACTTTTAGTTATAGTAGTGATCGACTGGACTACTATGTTACTGAGTCCTGTTATGGTATAAAATATTGAGAAAACTGCTTAATTTATGAGGCTCTTATTTTGTCTTTAAGATATTATGAAGCTAGGTGCTAGTGGCTCATACCTGTAATCCTAGCTAACAACAACTCCTGCTCCCCTGCCCAAAGTTGAACTGTGGTTTAAGTGATTGCCAGCCTTGACCAAAAAAACTCAGTGACAGCACCCAGGTCCTGAGTTCAAGCCCCAGAATGGACACAAGCACATATGTGCATGTACACACATGCACACACAAATATTGTGAAGACTGGAAACAATGCTTGTTGATCATCTTGATCAGGGGAAGCATAGTAAAATTGACACTTGGAAAGAAATCTTCATGTAAAATAAAGTGAGAAACTGTTTTTTTCTGAGTTTAGCACAGATGTGAGGTGTGTGCAGCCACTCCATGTCTAGTGTCAAAACTAGATACTGCTTGTCAGTTAACACTCCCATCGAATCTGATGGGGCTTTATAATTAACACATAGGCTAGCATTGTCAGTTAATGCAAGAAGGAAAATGAATTGCAACCCATTGCCCATGCTGCTTATGTTCATCCTTCCAATTTTACAGAAGAGAAAATTTAGGTTCAGAGAAGTTGTATGATTTCCTCATGATGACACATTTGTGTGTAGGATCCCTGTACTCTAGGGCAAAATTCATGAATTCTTTAACTGCACTATATCTTCCCTGTTTATTTCTTTCATAATAACTTGAGAAAGATTCACCATCACTTGTCATTTTTTCTCAAACTAAAAGTTATCTTAATAATTGTTTATAAAAATGAGCCACCCTGGAAGTGGAGGTGTGGTACAAGTAGTAGAGTACCAGCTTTGAGTGAAAAAAGCCAAATGAGACCAAGAGGCTCTCAGTTCAAGCCCCAGACCTGGAGCATGACTCACGCAAGTGAACCAAGCCAAAAGGCTATCCTGATACTGGAAAACATGTAGATCAGGTGCTTTTTCTCTATGGTTTCAAAGAATGAGTCCATAGACACAGAGTGAAAAGTAAAATGTCAAAATAAAGAGGAAGATAAGCAGAGCTCTTAGAATCAGAAGGGGCCCTAAGGAGGGCACTGACGGGAATGCTTTGTCCATGGGCTAATCAGATGTCTCTAAGAGTGGGCTATGTGATGATTAAGATCATTGGATAGCTTGTGGGCTATAGCAGACCTTAGACCCAATCAGAGGATCCATACAGCTTGCACAAGCTCATCATGTGATGTTCAGTTATTTTGACTGGATGTCCATTCCAACAAACACCTTTTGGTCCAGTCAGCCATTGTCCATGTGATAAAGGCTTCTACTGGCAATGGGCCATGACAGGATGCTCAGAGGGTCACTTATGCAACTGATCAAGGCCATGGTGAGGGATGCAGAACTTCTATGGAAGGGAGCCTTTGCCTTGAATGATTTACTGGGCCCTTTTGTTGCGCTCAATCCTAACCAATTTACCCAGAAAATTATTTATTTGTTTATTTAATCATTGTTTTTTAGTCTAATCTTATGCTGTTCTGGCTTTCAGAAAACAATAATGTCATGCCAGTAGATCCAGAAGGAGTTATAATCAAGGTAAATAGATAATTAGGAAGTGGTCTCTTAAGCAAAGGTATTTTCCAAATTTCCTTTTTTGATCCTTTGACTTATTAATGTTGTAAACTTTGTGCTTGAATATGGGCAGTTGGTAATGGTTAAATAAATCCTTTTTCACTGAAAACATGTTCATGCTTGTAAGAACTACAAGGTTAATCTGGACTTATTCAGCCAGAGGACAAACTGGATGAGAGAAGATAATGTGAGGTCTTTTTCTTGTCACTGCTACCTCCACCCTCACTGTTTTTTGTTTGTTTTAGTTACATTTTCAAACACTCTCTCATTTTCCCAAGTTCTGTGTTCTCCTTGGAAAATCTTCTAATAGAACAGATGACAAACAGGAGTTCCAGCAGTGCTGATTCATCACAGCACAAGCCCAGTGATTTGGCAGGAATCTTAACTGGCCAATGTTGAGTCTGGCCCTTTAACAGTAAGTCTCTGGCAGCAGATGTCACTGTTGGTCTGTCTTAACTTTGAGGTGCTTCCTCCTCATAGTTTGCTCTTGAGCCTGAGTCCAGCATGGTTTCAGAGATTTTTCATGATGGTTCCGACACAGATATAAATGCTTTTTTTCTGATGGTTCTAACATTGATATATTTCTTAACCTAGAACTTTAATCACATAGAATTTTCAATATTAATGTTGTTTTCCCACATCTTCTTTCTTTTCCTTTCTTTTCCCCCCCTGCCTATCCTGGGGTTTGGAACTAAGGGGAATAGTTCTGTTCCTGAGATTTTGTGTTCAAGGTTAATGGTCTACCATTTAAACTACAGCTCCCATTTCTGGCTTTTTGGTGATTAATTGGTGATAAGAGTCTAATTGACTTTCCTACTTGGGCTGGCTTTGAACAATGATCCTCAGATCTCAGCCTCTTGAGGATTACAGGCACAAACTACTGGTAGCTGGTTTCATATTGTCATTTCTTGAGGGAATGCTGCAGATCAAACTCAGGGCTGTGAATGTGCTACACATGTGCTATACCACTGAGGTATGAACTCAGCACTTGCTTTTTCTGACTTGGGACTTAGTGTGTGGCCCATGCTGCTTTTGAACTAGATCTTTCTAACTCAGCCTCCTGTCTGGAACTATAAGTGTATCTCACCATGAATGGCTTCCATATTTAATAAAGATCTTTTCCATGAAGTCTGAATTTTCTTTATTTCTTCCTTATTTGTATGTTATTTATTAAACATAAATGTGCAATGTACTTATTTGTTCATGTATAAATTCTCCCATTTTCTTCATTAGCTTTTGTGCTATCAACTATTAAACCTTTAACCTTTTCTTAGTTGTGCAAATTATTTACTGTAAATTAGTATACAACTTACTTTATTAAATGTCTATTGCATGGCACTATAGAAATGACATTGCAAACTTCATACCTTAAGTTTCCTTGACAGCTATTTAAAGATATCAGAATAAGACTTGAAGGTATTGTGGAGGCATGGCAGAAGAGACAAGACTTTCTGTTTAGATTGGTGGTAATCTTATTGGCTTCAAATCCAAAATGGGAAATTTCTTTTTTTCCCCTGATTTACTTTATTGTTGTTTTAGAGCTAGTATACAATAGGGTTACATTTTCACAGCTATGGATATGGCTTCAGCTCTTTGCCTGGTGTTAGTTCTAGAACTAGTATTATTGTGTTCTCTCAAAGGAACACACAGTAGCCACCTCAAGCCTCTTCTTAGAACTTCAGAACTGGGAGCTTCTCTCTTTCTAGCACATAAGTTCTTGCTATATCTTTTCCTCCCCACCCCAACCTCTGGCATATAATAACTTCCTGAATTACCCTTGGGCTTTCTTTTTATTTATTCAGTCCTCCAACACCTGCAAAAACAACTCCTTTCATTAAATCCCCTATGTAGAAAACAATGCTATTTTTGATTTTATTACTGTTTCATAGACATGTGCGTGCACGCACACACACACACACACACACACACACACACACACACACACACACACACACACACAGCGCCATATATTTCAAGTTATGTTTTGCCAGAAGCACATTCACTGAATCACTGTTTCTGATGTATATTGTAAATACTCTTTGAATTTGGGGCTTTAGCATGTAATATATATGCATTTTGACTACTCAACATAGAATATATATTGTGAAGTTTATATGATTTGTAAAATATGACCAAAACAAAAATCCATGTTAACACTGAAAACATTTTTTTTTGCCTTGAAAATACAATATAGTCTGATTTTTCCTGTCCTGGGGTTTGAACTCAGAACCTGGATGCTATCCCTGAGCAGTAATGCTCAAGGCTAGTGCTCTACCAGTAGAGCCACAGTATCACTTCTGGTTTTCTGGTGGTTAATTGGAGATAAGAGTTTCATGGACTTTTCTGCTAGGTCTGACTTTGAACTGTGATCCTCAGATCTCTGGTTCCTAAGTAGCCAGGATTATAGGTGTGGGATTCTGGCTATGCTTTACAGAATGGCTGGGATGACTTCTTGTCATGTTTTATACCCATTCAAGTCCAATAGGAAGCAGACCAAACTCAGAGAAAAAATGGGCTCTCCCAAATTTATACAAATAGGGGTTGGAAACTTAATCCAATTTTTGTTATTTTGCCTCAAATTGCACTTGTTTTCATGAAATTACATGTGTGTAGTCAAGGATTTGTTAGTAATTTACAAGAAATGTGCATATATAAAGTAACTAATCTAACATTACTTTGAGCCAAACATTATATTTGAATGTTATGTATACTTATGTGTATTTGTATATAATTGGGTTTTGAACTCAAGAACTTGGCTTGCTTGTACTTTACCATTTAGGCCACATCCCACCCATGCACTTATCTTTCTATTAAAGCCAATTACTTCTTTTTTCTTATTTTAAAAATAAGTTTGTTATTGTATATTATTTGCACAAAAAGTATTGAAATGTGATTTTTCCATACAAGCTTATAATGTACTTTGACCAAATTTGACCCTGAATTACTGTTTTATTTTTAATGCTATACCTTTAAAAATAATTATTTATGGGTTTCACTATTCTAATCATTTTATTTTCATTCCTCTATCATCTTTTTTTATTTGAATCCCTCCACCCTGGTCCCCAAACTATACCCATTTTACATTCATGAAATTTCATTTTTACTGTCTAGTTTCTGAAAATAAGAGTGTTCATATGATATCTTCTTTGGTATGGCTTAATTTGCTTGACATTATGTTCTCTGATCTACATCATTTTCTTTGTATTTTTGTATAGAATGGAATATTTGTTGTATTTATTCATCCAGCTAGATTGATTCAATTTTGCTCTTGTGAATAGTTCTACTATAAATGTAAGTGTTCAGGACTCTCTGTTAACATGCTGATTTAGATTATTTTGGGTAAATGTCTAGGAACGCTATTGCAGTATACACCCACACATGCAGATACACACACATTTTACCTTTTTAGTTTTTTGAGGAGCCCTCATACTAAGTTTTGAAAGCTTTTATGATTGGGTTTAATTTCATTCTCTGAGTATAGATTTTTTCATTTTAAGTTTTACTGTAAAGATGATGTACAGAAGGGTTACAGTTACATAAGTCAGGTTTTGAGCATATTTCTTTTGAACAATGTTACTCCTCCCTTATTTTCTCCCAGGTTTCCCCCTCCTTTCTGTTCCCAAGTTGTATAGTTAATTTCCAACATATTGTCTAGTGAGCATCACTGCTGAATTAGATCACCTTTTGTCCCACAGTTTCTGTGCTTCCCTTTCCCCTCCCCAAATCAGATAAACTTACATACAAGACAAAAGATACAGAAACAGCTACAAAAGGTGAGAAGATAGAAAAATGAGCTGCAAAAGCTAACATGAAAAACCTCTTGATTATACTTCTTCAAGTACATTTTGATAAACATCATTTTATATGAGCATATGCACATAGTTATTGAGTCCTTGTGATCTTCTAACAATATCTTTCTTTGGTCTCACTATGTGAATGGTTAGAGTCCTGTTTAATTAAGTATCTTACATAGTACTGAAGTTGTGGTTATTTTTCTTTAATTTTTGTTTATGATGAAAATTTTTTATTTTTCCTTCAATTGTGAATAATAGTTTCCTAACATATAATAATCACTGTCAGTAGATATTTCCTTTAAGTTAATGAAATACGTCACTCCTTTCTCTCCTTACTTTTGAAATTTCTTTTCAGATAACTTTTGTTATTCTGGTGAGTTTATTTACATGTGATGTGGTGATTCTTCCTAACAGAGTTCAGTATCTGTTCCTTATCTATTTACCTAATATTATAATAACTAATGATAATAGAGCTTGAGATTATTTAGTTTTGTCTGTCTGGATTTCTAAAGGCACTTGATCTTAGTTTCCATTTTTCTCAAGATTTAAAATATTTTCTGCTGTAACTTTATGGATTTGTTTTCTATGACTCTAGCTTCAATCTCTTTTTTTCTTCCATGGTTCATAGGTTTGGTCTTTAAAAAGTAGTGTTCCACACTGCTACACCGTTGGTGTGAATGTGAGCTGGTTCAACCACTCTGGAAGGCAGTATGGAAGTTCCTCAAAAGACTGAACATAGATTTCCCCTAAGATCCAGCAATCCCACTCGTGGGCATTTATCCAAATGATCTCAAATTAGACCACACTAAAGCTATCAGCACAACTATGTTCACTGCAGCATTATTTACCATAGCTAAGATATGGAACCAACCTAGATGCCTCTCAATAGAAGAATGGATCAAGAAAATGTGGTATATTTACACAAAATGGAATTTTATGCTTCTGTCAGAAAGAATGACCTCTCCCCTTTCATAAGGAGATGGAAAATGGTAAGCCAGACCCAAAGAAACATAGACTCTATGATTTCCCTCATTTGTAATAATTAGTATATGCCTAGGTTAGTCCTAACAAAGAATCATAATAGTTCAAGAGCTATGCACCATACAAATAATGTTAATTGAGGGGGCTGGGAAGGTGGCTCAGTGGGTAGAGCACTTGCCTTGCATGCTTGAGGCCCTGGGTTCGATTCCTCAGCACCACATAAGAAAAAACCCAGAAGTGGTGCTGTAGCTCAAGTGGTAGAGTGCTAGCTTTGAGCTGAAGAGCTGAGGGACAGCGCCCAGGCCCAGAGTTCAGGCCCCACCACCCGACCCCCCAAAAAAAACATAATGTTAATTGAAATGAACTCCAAGACATGGAAACAACAGGTTTTTTTTTTTTAAATTGTCAACCTTGATGTTGTCAATGTACTGTATCTAATTCTTTCTTCTTATTTTATTTCATTTTTTTTTTCTAATTGATTTATCCCTGGCAATCTCTGTCTTTGATTCTGGTACCCTCTATCTTGTATATGCATTTATCTGATTTGGGGAAGGGAAGAAAATAACAAAATGCTGAAAGTAGTACAAAAGATGGCCCATTGCAACAAAGATACTCAGAGGACACTATGTTGGAAATGAACTTTATGGGGGGACAGTAGGGGGAGAGAAAGAATAGTGGGAGAACAACAATGGAGTGGGTAACAATGTTCAATGAGAAATGTACCTTATTCATGTAAGTGTAACCCCTCTGTACAGGGTCTTTACAATGAAATAAAATTAAGAAAAAAGTAGTGTTCCAGAATTCTTCCATTTTTTCCATTGTGCTTTATTTCCTTTATTTATTTTCTTACTTTAATATCATCATGATTTTCAAGTACATCTATCTTGTCCTCAAGCTTCTATACTCTTCACTCAATTTGATCCAGGGTTCTACAAAGACTTCCACTGACTTTATTTATTTATTTATTTATTTGTTTATTTATTTTTATTTTATTTTATTTTCATGGTGATGTAAAGTAATAAGTAATAAGTACATTTCTAGTCAAACTGGTTACCCCCTCCCTCATTTTTCTCCTACTTTCTCTCCTCCTACTCTCCCAAAGTTGTACAGATCATTTTCAATGTATTATCTTGTGAGTATCTCTGTTGCACTGGTTCCCCCCTTGTCCTTTGTCTCACCATTTTATTGTTCCCCTTCCCTTCCCTAATTCAGATAAATGCATATACAATACCCAGGGTACCAACATCAACTATAGTGACAACAGGGGATAAACCATATGGGGAAAAACATACAAAAGAAACAAGAAATCACATATTACATTAAAACAACAACAACAAAGGAAAACTTCTTGTGTCCATGTCTTGGAGTTCATTTTACTTAACTTTTTAATTTGACTTACTGTTTGTTGTTTCCAGAATTTTAATTTGGTTTTTAAATTTATTTTTATATATTTGTTGGGTTTCTCTTTTATTTCATGCATTATCTTATTTTTTTTGGGGGGGGATCCAGTCATGGGGCCTGAACTCTGGGCCTGGGCGCTGTTCCTCAGCACTTTTAGCTCAAGACTAGCGCTCTACCACTTGAGCCACAGTGCCACTTCTGGCTTTTTTTTCTTTTTCCTTATGTGGTGTTGAGGAATCAAACCCAGGGCCTCATGCATGCAAAGCAAGCGCTCTACCACTGAGCCGCCTTCCCAGCCCCATTATCTTATTTTTTTAGTTATTTGTATTCTCTTGGAATTTATTCAGATATCTATTTGCATTTTCTTTATTTCCACTAATTATTCTTATAATCATTCTTTTTAATTCTTTGTAGGAAACTGTCCACTTCACTGTCATACTTTCTATTTTTATTGAATTGATTTTGAAGGACATGTGGTGTCTTGTTTTTCTCATATTTCTAGTGTTTTTGCAGTGGGATTTGTGCATCTGAATCCAGGTCATTGGTTGCAAATTTAAATGACTTGTAATGTTTCTGTTGAAATACTTTCATTGCTCAGGAAGAACTGTGTTGTAGCAACGTTGTGATATATTTATACTACTGGAATGAACATATCCAAGCAGAGTCACCCATGCACATGCTCAAGGGACCAGACTTGGACCCCTGCATCCATCAATTTGAGGAAGACTAGAATTTTTTGATGAATGGTCAGTTGTGAGCTTCTGGACTGTTTCTTTACATTAGCTTCTCTACTTCATGTTTTAGGAGCCACTTATGGCTACAGGGATGTTTACATCTTATAAGGTATACAGGTTCCCATTTTCTCACATCACCCCAATTTGTTTCTAGGGACAATAAGCACCCTAGCTTGGGGTGTCCCTTAATGGGCCAGAGTGCTAGATATGATCATAACACTGATCTGAGTCAGTCTGCCTGCTCATTTCAGTGCTTGTAGACCCCACTTAGTAGTTCACCTCCTGAGAGGGAGGAGGCTGTGGAAATCATGATTTTGTGGGTCTGAGCTGAAGGCCATCAAGTCCAACCTAGTAGCAAGCACAATGAGAAGTGGGTTTTAGTGTTTTCAAATCCTTCCCATTGATTCATCTCTCTTTGGTGGGAGAAGGCTGTTGCGATAACTTAATTCAGAAGGCTATAATTGCCAGTATGTTACCAGGCCTGTCTGGCTTATGTTGTGATTTTCTGTTGAGCATCTCTCCCCTACCTTTGTAGAGTCTGTGCTTGCATTTAGGACTATGTTCTGCTTTTTCCTTTCACCATTCTACTTACATGTGATTTTAAGCTGTGCTGCCATCTCTTCCCATGCTCTCCCTCTCTTTCTCTCTTCAGAATATTGTTTCCTTTATTATCTGGCTCTTCTCATTCAGGAAGTCCAATAGAAGATACTTCTAATATGCCATCTTGCCCTTCCCTGCATTATTTATTTATATTTAATATTTATTACTTCACCATATTCAGACAACTAATACCTGTTGATACATAATCATTTACAGTAATGGCAAGATGAGCATAATTGCATAATTATTACTGTTTAGATCTGTCAGAATTGTCTACTTCCACATAATTGTTATTACGTAAATTGAGCTATACAAACTTGCTTTGTTTTTTTCAATGTTTTTAAACTCATTCAATCTACTTTGTGCCTGCCTATTTTTTATAGAAACAAACATTGATTTCATCAATGTCTCCGAATTCCTTTTCTGTGGAGATGCTTCTTTAATAAATTAGCACCCGGGCTGGGAAGTTGGCTCAGTGGTAGAGCACTTGCCTTGCATGCCTGAGGCCCTGGGTTCGATTCCTCAGCACCACATAAGCAAAAAGAAAAAAGCCGGAAGTGGTGCTGTGGCTCAAGTGGTAGAGCGCTAGCCTTGAGCTGAAGAGCTGAGGGACAGTGCTCAAGCCCAGAGTTCAGGCCCCACGACCGGACCCCAAAAAAAAAATAAATTAGCACCCATTTCTTCTCATTGGTTGCTATTATTTACATCTCTTATGTAAAATCTCAAGTATCAGTGATCTCCAGTTCTTTGTTCCTGGTCATACTTTTTCCAATATCTACTCTCTCACTTGAACTTATTTTCACACTTCTTCCAGGTATTTGGAACAGTTTATGCTTCAAAGAATCCAAAACCTATGCTGCATAGCCCATTTCCATAAGATCCAGATCTTAATGTATAGCTACTTTCCTGAGATTCCTTTTCTATCTATCTATCTATCTATCTATCTATCTATCTATCTATCTATCTATCTATCTATCTATCTATCTATCTATCTCTATTATCTATCTACCTACTTACATACATACCTATCTTCTAAATATCTATAATCTTAATGCACTTGCAGCCAACAATTTAAGCTTCTAGATCTCCTTGTGCTCTATACTTTCTCTCTCTGCCTCTGTCTCTCTGTCTCTGTTTTGTCTCTGTCTCTCTGTCTCTGTCTCTGTCTGTCTCTGTCTGTGTCTCTGTGTCTCTGTCTCTCTGTGTCTGTCTCTGTCTCTCTGTGTCTGTCTCTGTCTCTTTGTCTCTGTCTCTGTCTTTGTCTCTGTCTCTGTTTCTGTCTCTGTCTCTGTCTCTCTGTCTCTGTCTCTCTCTCTCTCTCTTGTTCTTGGGGCTTGAATTCAGGGCCTAGGTGCTGTTTCTGGGCTTTGGTGTTCAAGAGCGTTCTGTTCCACCACTTTAGCCACACTTCTACTTTGGCTTTTTGGTGGTTAAATGGAGTTAAAGTCTCATGGACTTTCCTGCTCAAACTGGTTGTACCATGACTCTTAGATCTCAGCCTCCTGAATAACTAAGATTATAGATGTGAGCCGCCAGCACCTGGCTATTCTCCTTTAGAACGTTTTACCTCGTGTCTACTTTCTTCACGTAAGTAGTGCCATTTTTTCTAATATCTTTCTTTTATCTTATTTCATTGGCTGATTAAAAATCCTTGGTCTAAATAACTTAGTTAAAATATTTCTTGGAAAAACAACCGAAGTTGGGATCAGAAGAATAAATTTTTTAAAGATACAAGTGAAGCTCTCTTTAGAGCTTCTTGTCATGATATGCAGTCTTTTTATCTTTAGTCAGAGATATAAACTCAAAATTCTACTGACATAAGTGAGGAAAATGAGTCAAGTGAGAGAGATCACACTGTGTACTAATTGGTAGTTATTGTCATTTCTCAGTTTGATATTGCCATGCAAAAATGTGAACTCTGTATTGCATGACCTAATTGAAACAAAACTATCTATTTGAGGCTTAATCTTCCAATTCAAGACACTTGGAACTATTGAAAACAATAAAAACCAACTAAAATGCTATGTAAATCCTAGAAACATATATCTGGGCTAGACCCAGTTTGCCATATCTGTGCCAAGTGTAATCTATAGAATCATGGGAAGCATAGAATGTAGGAAAGGAACTGCCTGTGCAAAGAAAGAATATGTGAATGGACTTCCGAGTATAAGAGATATAGAATATTGGGGGTCAAATTGCGCAGCATGCTACTGAAGTCAGGAAAGAAATTGGTTTTCATTACATGTCTATTAAATAAAAGGAATGCATTTATGAGGATTATGTCAACTTTATAATGTATCTTCTTAAATATCTGTATCATTAGATAGTTAGTAAGTGGTATTAGGAAGAAATTCCAAATGACCACATATAGAAAATGGCAACTTTCAGAACCACGTGGTTTATTAATTGAGACTTTGGAGGAGAATTGAGAGGAAAGAATGAGGGAACTGGTTTGCAATGTGAATGAGTGAAGCCTGAGGGCAAAAATCTTATCTGCCAACTTTCAGGTAGGATGAACTAAGTTAGTTGAGTAGAATGGAGAGAAAATATATCTTGGGAATATAATTTAATATTTAGTAATAGAGAGCTGGGGTCAGGCAAAAGTGGAGATTACTCAGCGTCAAGTCCTGATGGGTTAGGAAGTGATTTGGCAGTATTGGTCAACGTAAAAGCCAAGGTGAGACAGGGAGCTGGGTGGCCGAGAGCAGAGCCAGAAACATTGAATACGCAGCCAAATATCTGGGAGCAGTCTGGAAAGATAGGCAAGGGGATTCTTTGCCAAGAATTCAGTCAATAATTTAGGAGGTTTCAAATGGGAAAACCGCTAAACTTACTTTATATATGTATTATATAGTTTCACTTTTTAAGTCAGTCTTTTATTCAATGTTCAATTAAGATTTACACGAATTCAGAGTTTGGAATTTTGTTTAAAAATTAAAACACCCAAACACACATCTTATCAAGAAATGTTTTTTAAACAGAGCTTTTGGCCAAATTGCTTTAGAACAACAGTTGACTAGAACTGCACGTCTTCTTTCAAACATTGTCTACTGCAGAATGGAAACAGGAACTTCTGGGAATTTCTATGAGTCATACAATTTAGGGAGCTTTCCAAAGTCATTTTCTTGCTAGGATGGAGAGTTCTAATCTTCTATTGGCAGGCTTTCTTGGCTACAAGGTACATTGTTTACTTTGACGTCTTCTTAGCTATTCTTTCTGATCTTGGCCATCATTTTTGATATATTAGAGCAGAATAGTTGCATAATATGCTATATATACAATCTCTCCTACTTTTGTATTCTTTTAAAGTAGATAAAATTATGTGTGCACAGATACACACACACACACACACACACACACACACACTTTAATCCAGCTGTATTTGAAGTAATCTCTTAATTTGGAAAGCTTCTAGTATTAGTAGTTGCAGTCATATGTAACATTCAGTTAAAATGTTAAGATAGACTTCAAAATACTGTCAGAAAGAGATATTTCTGAGAATGTGTCTCATCAGTCTTTTCAGAAAAATTCACAAATCAAAAGGCATGTGTTTTAAATCAACAGTAAATTCATGTGAATATGCATTGTACATAAAAAGAATAGTAATAACTTTAGTAGCACTGTATACTATAGGAAATCTCAAAAATAAAATATCAACAATATAATTCCCCCCAAACTCTTTGATATTTAATAGAATCTACTTATCATTTAGGAAAAAATAGGTCTTAATTTTTTTCTATTTATGAGGACATATTTTATTTGTAGTATCCCTTCTGAATCCCTAGGGATTTGGTTTTAGAACTCTTTGATGACACCAAAATGACTGGATGTTCAAATGTCATATATAATATCATAGTACTTATATATATCCTATAAACCTTCACATGTATATTTGAAAAATAGATCAATAAATAAATAATTTGAAACAATAGATGAATCACTTCTACTTTTTTTCTAAAAGTAGTATTATGTAAGACATACGAATATAACAATAAGAAACTATATTATTTTGCTGGGCTTAAATTGGTTCAGTGAGCTGTGTGTAGCATTAAAATAGTGTATATAAGTATCTTACTGCTCCATTGTAACTAACAGCATCACTTCTGTCTTTACTCTTTATTTCCATGAACATTTAATGTTCCAGACATTGAAGTAGATACTCTCACAGATCACTTTTACATCCTCCTAGAATCTGCAGTATAGAAATATGTGGCTGTTTTCTTGAGAGGAAGCAGATTTTATAAGGGCTAACTTTCCCAAAGTCACATTTCTATTTACTGGGATAGCAACAGAGAGAAACTGCATTGTGTCTGAAACCAGACACAATGTCCTATGTCAGTATTGGATTTCCTTTGCATGTTTTAGAACCATTCTGGCTTCTCATTAACCCATTACTTTTTTAATTTAAATTTTATTGTAAAGGTGATGTACAGAGAGGTTACAGTTATATAAGTAAGGTAATGAGTATATTACCCCCTCCTTCATTTTCTCCCACTTTCCTTCCCCACCTGGCTCCCCCCACCCAAGTTGTAAAGTTCATTTCCAACATAGTGTCTAGTGAGTATGGCTGTTGCATTGGTTCACCTTTTGTCTCATCATTTGTGTGATTCCCCTTCCCTTTAATATAAAATTATGATATCATGGCATCAGGAATCAGAATCATCTAAGTCACCATATTAGAAATACCCTTTTCCCTTCCATTGTATAATAATAGACATGCTTTGGCAAAGGACATAGCTAGCAAGATCAATAGAAAGCCCTCAGACTGGGAGAAGGTCTTCACTAGCCATACAACAGACAAGGGTCTCATATCTAAATATACTTAGAACTCAAAAAATTAAATCCTCCAACAACAAATCCTCAAAGAAACAACTGCCTGATTAATAAGTGGGCTAAAGACTTAAAGAGAAACTTCTCTGAAGAGGAAATGAGAATGGCCAATAGACACAGGAAGAAATGCTCAACTTCTCTAGCCATAAAAGAAATGCAAATCAAAACAACATTGAGATTCTACCTCACCCCAGTTAGAATGGCTATAATCAAGAAATCTAATAACAACAGATGCTGGAGGGGATGTGGCCAAAAGGGAACCTTACTGCATTGTTGGTGGATGTATAAACTTGTTCAACCATTTTGGAAAGTAGTATGGAGATTCCTCAAAAGACTCCACATAGAGCTCCCCTATGACCCAGCAATCCCACTTTTGGGCGTTTATCCAAATGATCACAAACAAGGCTATACTAAAACTATCAGCACAGCTGTGCTTATCGCAGCATTATTTATCATAGCTAAGCTTTGGAACCAACCCAGATGCCCCTCAGTAGATGAATGGATCAAGAAAATGTGATATATATATATATATATATATATATATATATATATATGTATGAATTCTACGCCTCTATCAGAAAGAATGACACTGCCCCATTTATTAGAAAATGGAAAGACTTGGAAAACATTATATTAAATGAAGTAAGCTAAGCCCAAAGAAACATAAGTCCCATGGTTTCCCTTATTTTTAATACGAAGTATAAGTCTAGGAGAAGCAGAAAAGCTCAAAAGCTATGTGCATATGAGCATATAAGATGATCCTAAGCGAAATGAACCCCAAGATAGAGACACAAGTGGTTTTATCTTTCTTTTTATTTCTTTTATTTGGTGGGGGGGGGTCCGGTTGTGGGGATTGAACTCTGGACCTGGGCACTGTTCCTCAGCTCTTCAGCTAAAGGCTAGTGCTCTACCACTTGAGCCACAGCACCACTTCTGGCTTTTTTTCTTTTTTTCTTATGTGGTGCTGAGGAATCGAACCCAGGGCCTCATGCATGCAAGGCAAGCACTCTACCACTGAGCCACCTTCCCAGCCCCAATCTTTCTTGCTGTTGTTTATAACGTATTTATAATATACCATGTGATTTTTTTTGTTTCTTTTGTATGTTCTTCCCCCATGGCATAACCCCTGTTTTTACTGTATTTGATTCCGGTGTCCTGCATCTTGTATACACATTTTTCTGATTTGGGGAGGGAAAGGGAAATTACAAAATGCTGGAATAAGAATATAGGTTGACCCATTGTAACAATGAGATATACAATGTTGAAAATGAACTTTACAACTTTCGGGGGCGGGGAAGGAGTTGGAGAGGTGGGAAGTGTGGGAAGGGAAGGGATGGTAGGGGAAAAACAAAGGAGGAGGTAACAATGCTCGATAGGAAATGTACTCATTACTTTAGTCATGTAACTGTAACCCCTCTGTACAGTATACAAAAAATAGAAATGCTTGCCCTTCTAAAGGTAAGTTGGCTTTGGAATGGTCTGGGTTTTCTACCAGGAGATACTTCCTGGTATTGCTTGTTAACAGCAGCAAACAAGCTTCTCTCCCTCCTGACCCATTTCAACACAGGAGAACACTTGAGATAGTTGGCTGGAGGGACAGAGGCAGTTTCCTGCCATCTGGTGGGGCAAAGATGAGAAACAGGAAAATGTCTTGGAAGGTAGGCAGAATTTCATCTGTTTCCCCACCTCACAAGGACTTTCATTGGGCCACAGGGCCTCTGTAGGAAGATGTAAGAGATACACTGCCCAGGAAAGGATTTGTGGTTAGAGAAGGTTATTTACCTGAAGCTTCATTTACTTTAACAGAGGACTGTGCTGTAAAGGAACCCATCAAGACTTCTCCCACTACTCATACAGCTCTCAAAACAAAGTAGGGATTTGAATGACTGCCATTTGAATGACTTCCATGTATAAGGCATTATTATCTATTCAGAGAAATAAAGAAAGCAAGCAGAGAGAAGGATATGAGATCAGCCAGTTAAATGAATAAACTCTTGTTTATCTCTCCCTTTTATCCCCAGTCCAAACACACTGAAAGGGCTAGAGATTGAAGATAAAGGGTAGAAAGGCACATGCATAGCACAGGCATATATGACTTTTCTCTCCTCCACAACCAGTCTTGCTTCTATCACTCTAGATCTGTCCTGGATGGGTGATTAAATTGAGTTTGAATTTGAAACTTTATATGAATCTGAATTTCAATAACCCAAACTGACTAAAAATTATGGAATCTACAAAACAAGACATTAGTTAATGGAAAATATTTTTTACAATACATATTTTAAAAAGCAATTGAAAAAACGTATCATATTTATATTCCAGGCATTTGAAATTGCTTTGGTATTATTCATTTTGACAAAATGTCTTTCATGGACTTGGCAACTAGAGTGGGGACGTAATGAGAGAAATGCACATGGAGGAGTCAGCTCCACTTCAGGTTCTGGAAAGAGTAATGCTGTACTTTCAAAACTTTGAGTATTTAGTTTCAGTCAAGAACATTCTTGGTGAGGTTTTTTTTTTGAAAGTTAGATATTTAAAAGAAATCTCACATAATGTGAAAAGCATCATCTTGCTTTCTCTCCACTGATTAACAGGTCATTAGTTTTGTGAGTACAAAGGAAATCATTGTGCCTGTGATTCTGAAATGAACACATATGGAAGATTCATATTTGCATATGGATTTCAAATGGAAGAACAAACAGCTGTTCTTGGAAAATGGAGGTGCAGACACATCAGAGCTGCAGACCCCTGTTTTTTTAAGCAATCACATTTTACGCGATTATTTAATGAGTTCCCACTTTCATACTTCAAGTACAGATATTTCTGATAAATATTTTTTTGTTTCTGATATATTTTAAAGATAGTTTTCATATATTAGGTCTAACATATTTATCTTATGCTATCAAAGCTAAGGAATTTTTTTCTTCTAGAAATCACCATCATTTTACAGGATTCAAGATGAAATATAAGCTTCATTCTTACCTATGAATCTAAAAATAATGACTTATAAAATATCCAGATAAAATGTCTACCCAAACCATTCTTTAAATATATCTCAAAAGAAAAATCTAGGATGCAAGCTATAATTTTAAAATATTATATGTATTCTTCTATGAGAAGAGCTAATCATGTTTATCAAGTTTTTGCTTTGACAGTATTGAAAATGAAACGTATTGTTACTTTACAGAATCATAATTTCATTTCTTGTTTCCAAGCATCTTATCTCTTGCTTTTTATGCCTTTCTCAATCACAACCTAAAGAAAAATTCAACTTTGGGATATTATGCAATTATTTTTCTGTTCTTAAAAGTTTTTGGTGGTATTTGGTTTGGACTCACAACCTGGGCATTCTAATCTAATGTATTACTACTTGAACCATTCCTCACCACTGCTTTTTGTTAGTTACTTTGGAAATGAAGTCTATAAACTTTGCTGTCAGGGCAGACTTTGACTGTGATTCTCCAGATCTTAGCTTCCTGAATAAATAGGATTATTGGTTTGAGCCATTAGTATACAGTGTATATGATTATTGTTCAAAAAGATAGTTTCATGTAGATATAATGGATTGGTATTTGACCTTTAATGGACTTAATCCTTGTGGCTTTGGGAATGATACATAACCTTTCTGTACTCTTTCTCTTTCTGTAAAGATGGAGATTACAGCCAGGCACTGATGGCTCATGCCTGTAATCCTTACTACTCAGGGGGCTGAGATCTGAAGATTGTGGTTTGAAGCCAGCCCAGGTAAGAAAGTCTGTGAGATTCTTTACCTAGAAAGGTGGAAGTGGAGCTGTAGCTCAAGTAATAGAACACTAACCTTGAGCACAAAAGCTCAGGGACAGTGCGCATCCAGGCTTGAGTTCAAGACACAGGACTGACAAAAAAAAAAAAAAGATTGACATTACACTAAATCTATCAAACAATTGCATGGATGTTAAAGAGAGAAGTCATATGCAGAACTTCGATGCCTGGCATTGATTGAACATAACATGCGAATTGTGTGTGAAGATAAGGATATGGGTGTGCATAGAGAGATTGAGAGGGAACAAAAGGAAGGAGCCAGTGACTGGGCGAATAACAAGTGAGTCCAACGCTAGCATTTTCATCTGAGACCAGCTACTTGTTGATGAAGTTAGGTCCTAGGTACCACAACTGAGAGGTGGGAGTCTCTTCTCACCTCCCACCAACAGGAACGACACCATAAAGATATGGTGCTCCTGGGAGTTTTTGATTCCCAGTTATCCTTGTCTTAGCTTGAAAGATTATGTGTCCAGAACAGGAGTTAAAGGAATTCCTTTCATGCAAGTTGAAAAGGCTGAGAAGGATTGCGGAAATTACCTGATAGAGGTTTGGGGTGATTATTTCTTTACATCTTGTACTACAGTAAAAAATGTTTACTCCTTTCTTTTGTCTTTCTCTGCCTTTCTCTTATTGTATAAAAATAACCAGCAATCTATTAGCCTCCCAATAAAACAAGAAGAGTAGGGAAATAAAAAGAAAACCCCAAGTACTGATGACAAAACCAGCCACTAAAGTATTTATCAACATTTCTGGAAGCAAGAGACACAGTGGGAGGTCCATTGACCGTCTAGACTGCTGGATATGAGAGACAACCATTATTTCCTTAACCTTTAAGCGTGTGTAAGACACAGTTTCTTCTACTTGCTGCCAACAAAATTATTATTTTAGTCATTCTATTGTTTAATTATGCATTATGATTTATAAAAATTTACGAAACCTTTTCTAAAGTCAGTTTATAAAGTTTTAGTTTTGATTTTCTTCTTTCCTCTTTTTTTTTTTTTTTTTTTTTGCTCCTGGAGCTGAGCACTGTCCCTGAGCCTCTTTGTGCTTAAGACTAGCATTCTACCATTTGAGCCACATTGCCACTTCCAGCTTTTTCCAAATAGTTTATTGGAGATAAGAGTCTCATGGACTTTCTTGCCTGGGCTGGCTTTGAACCATAAACCTCAGATCTCAGCCTCCTTGAATGGCTAGAATTACAAGCATGAGCCACTGGCATCTGGTCTATTTCCTCTTTATTGAAGATTATTGCAGTTCTTTTGTACATTTTTTGTCATTTAACAAAAACTCCTAAGGATTTTTATTGTTTTTCTTTTTAGTGAAAATTTTGGCATCTAATTTGATTTTATATTCACCACATCTTTATCTTTATCCACTTTTGATTTTGTGTCTTGGGAAACACTACTAAATTTTCTTAAATATATTTCTACTTTTTCAGTCCCCTCTAAATCTTGGTAATGCCTATGTGATACAATCATATGGTGTAATCCTTCCTTCCTTCCTTCCTTCCTTCCTTCCTTCCTTCCTTCCTTCCTTCCTTCCTCTCTCTCTCTCTCTCTCTCTCTCTCTCTCTCTCTCTCTCTCTCTCTCTCTCTCTCTCTCTCTCTCTCTCTCTCGTCGGTGGTGGGCTTGAACTCTGGGCCTGGGCACTGTCCCTGTACTCTTCAGCTCAAGGCGAGCACTCTACCGCTTGAGCCATAGCACCACTTCCTCTCTCTCTTTCTTTCTTTCTTTCTCTCTCTCTCTCTTTCTATTGGGGTTTGAACTCATGTTTCACCATTGCTGGGAGGGCACTCCATAAATTGAGCTATGCCAACAACCTTTTTTTTTGCTTCAGTTGTATTTTAGAGTTCATATTTTTGCCCAGGGTTGACCTCAAACAGTGATCATCCCATTTGTGATTTAGATCATAGATGAAATTATACATAAGAACCACTAGGCCTAGCTTAATTGTTGAGATGGAGTCTCACTAACTTTTTGCCTGGGCTGACCTTGAATCATGATCCTCCTGATCTCTACCTCCTGAGTAACTGGAATTACAGATGTAACCTACTGCTTAGTGGGTCCTGTATGCTTTATTGCACAAACTTTAAACTCATTCTCAATGTCAGTTCAAAGAGTGAAATTTATGGCTATCATTTGTTCAGGGGAAAAGAGGATGATATTGATTTTAGAAATGGACAATTAACAAAGATATCACATTTCCTAAACTACCACATTTCCTAAGCTAGAGATTCAGTTATTAAAGGATGATTTTCATGGCAATAACTACCTACAAGGGCACCGTGCTTTCTGCTTGTCACAGCAATGTAGATGGGTTGGGAACATGAAAAATTGGGACATAAGAGGAAGAAACGTAGGCATATCTCACCATGCTTCAGAGTTTCAAGAACAAAAGAGCTCTACCCAATACATATATATGCCCCTCTCTGTGTGACTGACAGCCTCATAAAAATGGAAAGGAAGATCATTCTTAGATTTTCAGAGCCCTCCGGGGAACACAATAGAAGAGCAAGTCTTTCCTTTGCCCATGAGATGGATGCAAGGATACAAAGCAGTACAGATAATTTAAACCATGGGAAAACTCAAGGGATGCATTGAATCCATAAATCCATATCAGTACCTAGGATCTTCAGAGGAAGCCTTGGTAATAGTAATAATAAAAGTCAATGGAGTCCTGAGAACTTTTATGGGGCAAATTATATATGCATTCCTGGATTTTGGCATTAGCCCATGGGAAAGGAGATCAAAGATAAAGAGAATTCAACCCTGTTTTAAGTGTAAGTCATGGAAAATTACTCATTTGCATTGAGTTTACTAGAAAATGAGGAATTATATTTCTGAACATGGCAGTTTGGGCCCTCAAATTAACAAATTAAGTTAAACAGAAGTAGAATGAATTGCATTTTAGCATTCATTAGCTTGTAGGCCCATAGCACACACTCTTTATAAATTCAGTGTCCCATAGGCTGTCCTTCTCCCCTTCTGTGGTCCTTAGTGCCTTACCTTCCCAGCTGCTGCTGCTTTCTACAACCTCACAATATCTTCAAGATGCAGTTTCCTGTCTACCTCTGCTGCTGAGTTCATCATTTCTCCTTTGGGTTGTGAACATTTGGGTAAATGCCCAAAAGTGGGATTGCTGGGTCATAAGGGAGCTCTATGTGGAGTCTTTTGAGGAACCTCCATACTGCTTTCCAAAGTGGCTGAACAAGTTTACACTCCCACAAACAATGCAGTAAGGTTCCCTTCTGTTCACATCCCCTCCAGCATCTGTTGTTATTAGAGTTCTTGATTTTAGCCATTCTAACTGGAGTGAGGTGGTATCTCAATGTTGTTTTGATTTGCATTTCTTTTATGGCTAGAGAGGTTGAGCATGTCTTCATGTGTCTATTGGCCATCCTTCTTTCCTCTTCAGAGAAGTTTCTCTTTAAATCTTTAGCCCACTTATTTATTGGGCAGTTGTTTCCTTGAAGATTTGTTGTTGGGGGATTTAATTTTTTGAGTTCCAGGTATATTTTAGATATGAGACCCTTGTCCGTTGTATGGCTAGTGAAGATCTTCTCCCAATCCATGGGCTTTCTATTGATCTTGCTAGCTATGTCCTTTGCCATGCAGAAGCTCTGCAATTTCCTGCAATCCCATTTGTCCAACCTTTCTTTGATTTGTTGTGTTTCTGGGTCTCTATTAAGAAAATTTTGGCCTGTGCCAACAAGACCTAGGATCTCTCCTATTCCATCCTGTAATGTCAAACCGCATTTGTAATGAATAGATTGGAGTCTCTATACCTTTAGCTATCTCAGAAGCTTTTAGTTCTCTCCAAAGTGAGAGAACTTGATTTCCTAACATTTTCCATTTACTCTATTTCTTTGTTTTTTTAATTTTTACTTCTTAAAATTGTTCATAGTAAAAAAGCAAAGAGGGAATTCATGTACCTTGATGTTTTGTAGTTTTAGATCTCATATTTAAGCAGATAGCCATCATATTTTGATAAACATTTGAAGTTTTAGCTCCACTTTGTGATTTAAAGATGGCCTATTAAAGAAAGATATCGTGTGAAAATTGAGAAATCTTCATAAAAATGTAAATACTGACTTCATTAACATTGTAGGGGCAGGTTTCCCTTCTATTCATTAGTGTTCATAAATAAATATACCCCCCACTGAGTACAATTTTGTAATGTCTACTGAATTATGAATATATATCCTTTTATTTTGGACATTTATCTTGTGCAAAAGTGGATATATGTGTAAAATGACTAAGTAAGTTATTAACTGTCATGATTTAAATTTTCCACTAATAACAATAACAATAGATTTTAAATAAAGTATAATGTTTCCAAAGAGATGATACTATGCAGATTTAAAAAATGTCAAGGGCAGTCTTCTCTGATTTTCAAAAACCTCTAAATTTTTCTGTGAATAGACTACTGAATTAATCAGTTTGTCCATCCTTCTATAGTTAGCTGTAGATAATTTGTAACCTGGAGAAACTGAGACCAGAAATTCTCCAATGTCAGATGCTCCCTCCAGAGATCAGGAAGATAAATGAGTAGGGCTCCACATATCTGAATTCCTGCTTTAAAGTCACCTTTTGGTAAGACATTCTTCTGCCTCATAGTTAGTTGGGAAGCTATGGCCACTGGTATTGATCTTCTTTATATGAGAAAGGAAACAACCTTGGTGGGAACAAGCATCATTCAATACATACCTGATCTGAACTTTCTACTTCTATGTTTTTGTCTCTCTATCTTATTTAATGTTATCTAGGAACAGTGATTTATTCCATTTTTTCCATTTATTTTCCATTTATTCCATTTCTTTTCCTAAGAACCTTTAGAAGATTTTTATTGCATACACAACGATATGAAAGTATTAAAATTTTCTTCTGAACTTTCTAGACTGGAAACTAAGATTGTTCTTAGTCCTCTTTGACTCTTTAGTATGAGTACTAAGCCTGGGATATCACAGATACATGTTAGTGGATAGTAAATAACAAATATATAAACACTGAAGATCATTCCCTAAACACTTTAAAGCTCAAATTCCTGTGCCAGCATTCCACATGCTCCTGCTATTCCATACCTGCCTGCATCTTCCTTATACTTTATGTGTGTGTGTGTGTGTGTGTGTGTGCACGCGCGCGCGCGCGTGCATGCATGCGCGAACACTTGAACTCAGGGCCTGAGAGCTATTCCTGAGCCTTTTTGCTCAAGGGTAGCACTCTACTCTTGAGCCACAGCTCCACTTCCGGCTTTTTGGGTGCTTAATTGGAGATAAAAGTCTCATGAAATTTCTTGCTCACGTTGTGGTGAACTGCAAATCTGAAATTTTAGCCTTCTAAGTAGATAAGATTAAAAGTGTTAACCACCAGTGCCTTGCTCTCCTTGTTCTTTAAAGATACAATGTTCCACAGCCTGAACTTTCTTCAATCTTGCCTATCATAATCTTATTCATCTTTCAAGATATTCAAGTGCCATTTCTATTATGAAACATCAGTAATTCTTTTCCATCATGATGCATAGTTCTCCCTCTTTATTTTACAACATGTTTGTGATTCATTATATCATCTAAAATTATTTGAAAGTTGGATATTTTCAAGTCTCCTTTAACCATTAGATTATAAACTTTCTGAAGTGACAATCTAATTGTATATAGTATCTAGTTAAGAGGCCACACTACAGTAACAATTAACAATTATTTAATTGAATCAGGCCCAAATTAAGCAATCGTTTTTATGGCAGCAATTTTTTTTAAAATTTAATTTAATTTTATTTGTGAACATACTGTACAGAGGGGTTACAATTACATGGGCAGGATAATGCGTACATTTCTTACCAAGCATTGCAGCCTCCTCCTTTGGTTTACCCTTCACATCCCTTCCCAGCCTCCCCCCTCCCCCCCAATCCCAATCCTTCTCCTTCCCGCCCCCCCCTCCCGCACCGACATTGTAAAGCTCTTTTTGGACATGACAACTTGTACTTCTCATTGTTGCAACAGGTCCACCTATATCCTTAAACAACTGGTTTTTCCCCATCTCCTCCACAAGTTATACTGACATCAAGTATGGTAAAAGCAGGGGTTATACTGTGGGGGAGGGACATACAAAGCAACAAAGAGATAAACTTATAAATGCGTTAGAAACAAATGCATGAAAGAAAAAACATTAAAATACATATCTAAGGGTTCATTTTCCTGACATCACATTATCTGACCTTTTCCGCTTGACTCCTACATATACTAGATATTGCAAATAAGGGAAACCATGGGACCTATGTTTCTTTGGGCCTGGCTTACTTCACTTAATATAATTTTTTCCAAGTTTTTCCATTTCCTAACAAATGGGGCAATGTCATTCTTTCTGATGGAGGCATAGAATTCCATTGTGTATATATACCACATTTTCTTGATCCATTCATCTACTGGGGGGCATCTGGGTTGGTTCCATATCTTAGCTATGGTAAATAATGCTGCAATAAACATAGTTGTGCTAGTAGCTTTAGTGTGGTCTTGTTTGTAAACATTTGGGTAAATGCCCAAAAGTGGGATTGCTGGGTCATAGGGGAGTTCTATGTGAAATCTTTTGAGGAACCTCCATACTGCTTTCCAAAGTGGTTGAACAAGTTTACATTCCCACCAACAATGAAGTAAGGTTCCTTTCTGTCCACATCCCCTCCAGCATCTGTTGTTGTTAGAGTTCTTGATTTTTGCCGTTCTAACTGGGATGAGGTGATATCTCAATGTTGTTTTGATTTGCATTTCTTTTATGGCTAGGGATGTTGAACATTTCTTCATGTGTCTATTGGCCATCCTTCTTTCTTCTTCAGAGAAGTTTCTCTTTAAGTCTTTCGCCCACTTATTTATTGGGCAGTTGTTTCTTTGAGGATTTGTTGTTGGGGGGTTTAATTTTTTGAGTTCCAAGTATATTTTAGATATGAGACCCTTGTCCGTTGTATGGCTAGTGAAGATCTTCTCTCAATCCATGGGCTTTCTATTGATCTTGCTAGCTATGTCATTTATGGCAGCAAATTTTTGATGCACAAATATTTTTATCTGAGGAAATATAAATAAATTTATTTTATGAATATATCAGCACTTCTCACACAGTTGTAAAAATAATAATGGGTCTTTGTACTTGTTAAGTACCATAGGAACCCCTTGGTAAAATTAATCTACACTTAAAAGAATGAGTAAAAAGTAAAACAGGCTCTGTTGAGGGGATGGGCAGGAGTATTAGCAAGTGAATGGAAAAGGTGAATGACAGTGAATATAGTTAAAGTGCTTCTGAATATATGAAAATAGAACAATGAAACCTATTGAAATTGTTTTAAGAAGGGAAAGGTAGTTGGGCACCAGTGGCTCATGCCTGTAATCCTAGTTACTCAGGCTGAAATCTGAGGATTGGGGTTTGAAGCCAGCACAAGCAGAAAAATCTGTAAGACTCATCTCCAATAAACTACTGAAATCAAAAAAAGAAAGAAAGAAAGAAAGAAAGAAAGAAAGAAAGAAAGAAAGAAAGAAAGAAAGAAAGAAAGAGAAAAGAAAGAAGCAGAAAGTAAGAGGGATGCGGTTAGTGTGGGGGCAAATTGGTGCATGTATGTAAATGCCACAGTGAAATCTTTTTTTTTTTTTTTTTTTTGTAGGGTTTGAACTCTGGGCTTGGGCGCTGTCCCTGCACTCTTCAGCTCAAGGAGAGCGCTCTACCACTTAAGCCACAACGCCACTTCTATTTTCTGGTGGTTTATTGGAGATAGGAGTCTCACAGACTTTCTTGCCCAGGCTGGCTTTGAACCACGATCCTCAGATCTCAGCCTCCTGAGTAGCTAGGATTACAGGCATGAGCCACTGGTATCTAGCTTCACAATGAAATCTTATTTGTGCAACTAATACATGCTAATATAAACCTCAATAAAAACTGGTGGGTTCCTGGAAAAAATTTCTAGAATGAAGGTGTTTTGGATGTTGAAGTTGGGGAAGAAATTTGACAGTTGGGTGGAGAAAAAAAAAAGGTAAAAAAGTCCTTAAATATCATTGTATATTGGAATGAATGTTGAATTAGTACACATATTTTGTTTTTTAAAATAAGTAATTGGGGAGTAAAAATAGTTTATTTTCATGGAAAGCATTTTTTTGGGAGGTAATAGTGTTTGAAGTCAAGGCCTCTCATTTACTTGGGTGATGCACTACTACTTGAGTCACTCTTCCAGCCTGCCTATTTTGCATATTATTTTGGAGATAGAGTCTTGGACTTCCCTAGCTTTGATGTTCTGGCTATCAACATCCAAGTAATTAGGATTCCAGGTGTGTGATACTGACACCTTTCTGGAATTAGTTTTGAGCTAGGTTTAATATGTTCGAAATCTCATTCTTTAAAAGGAGCTCATTCACATATTCTATTAATCAATATTTGGATGTATTTGGTTTCTGAGATTCTCATCACCAAAAGCCTTTGGATCAGAGGCAATGTTTAACATGTTTTTAAAACATGGGTTTAAAAAAATCTGGCTAAGCCGGGTGCCAGTGTCCCACGCCTGTAATCCTAGCTACTGAGGAGGCTGAGATCTGAAAATCAGGGTTAAAAGTCAGCCCCATCAGGAACATCTATGAGACTGTTATCTCTAATAAACCACTCAGAGAAACAGAAGTGGTAGAGTGCCAGCCTTGAGCTGAAGATTTGAGGGCCCATGCCCAGAGTTCAAACCCCACGACAGACCAAACAAACAAACAAACAAATAAATAATCTGGCTAACCTATTTTCTGACTAGTGGAAAGGAGTATTGTGTTTTACTTTTGCCTTCTATGTCCCATCCAGCATGCCTATGGCAAGGATAAAAAAATAAAGTGTGTGATACTTTTTTGTGTGTCTGGTGGTTGACCCTTAAGAGGCAGGTACTGATGGAAGTTTTGTTTCTAGTTGGAGCAAGAATCTGAGGTGGTTTACTTCCTAAACTGGCACCAGCTTTATAGCTTGCCTGGCTTCCCTCACTTGTGGAATCCTACATTTTGGCTCCTACTGACAGGCAGAGGCAGCCTGGTTCTGGTTTAATGTTCAAGGGGATGAGCTGTGCCAAAGCGCCTGTATTGGCACAGTTAGGATGTTAGGAATAGCCGGGTCGAGAGCAGAAGAAAAGTTGCCATAGCTCTGCTGTCAGCCAAAGCATGCTCCAGGAGGTATTTCCTATTGCTCCCTGCCCCAGACTTGGAAATTTGAATGGCACAAGCATTTGGCTGACTGCCCTTCCAGGACATTTTAAATCCCTGTCCAGGTCCTTTTAGTGGAGCAGTGTTGCTGGTTTAGATCATTGGCCAAGCTGAGTTGAATTTCTAAACTAAATTAAGCCAACCAATATTTATATCAGTCAAACTGCTGTTTGTGAAACATCCAGATCCTTGCCCCTCACAGTGATGTATAATACAACATGAACAGGATCAAAAAACATCAACTTTGTTAAATTACATTAGAGCAAGTGCTTGAAATTTTAAATTACCCTAATTGTGAAGATTTGAGTTTTATTTTTGGAAAGACTTTGTGGGAATAATAAAATACATCAAGCCACATAGAAACATATATTATGAACTGAAGACAGTTATTTGTCACTTATTAGACTATTTCCCCAGAAATGTGGTGCAAAATAATGAATATTAGAGGTAAGAACTGACAACAAAGTTCATTGGTCTGTGGTTGAGGTGTTTATAATCTAGTTTGTAGTTTTCCTTTGATTTATTTGTCACTAGATTGTGAACCATTGTGTGCTATCTATACATCGGGTTTATTTTTTAAAGATACAAGACTGGTCATGTAGAAAGCACCAGAAGAGTTTTGGTATAGATAAAACTTACGAAAAATTAGGGGGAAGTAGTCACATGCATCAGTTCTCCAAATCATACTTGACCCTTTGTATTTCGAGCAAAGGGTCAAGTATGATTTTAAAAAAGTCCTATGAAATTCAGAGACAAGGAAAACATATTTGATTCCTGATACATTTAAAATGTGCTAAGTATTGAAAATTCAAATAGGACTGAATTGTGACCTCTATTTTGGTTAATAGAATCAGAGTGAAAGAGATGACACAAAGAATGAATGATGCAGTAAAGGTGTAAGTGCAGTATTAGAACAGTATTAAGGAACACTTAAAAGTCTGAGGGAAACCAAACATCCGAATAGCATTTCTGACTCTTCACACTTTAATGAAACACCCTATGGCCACATTTATAGAAAAACAGACAGCTGGGATGACAAAAACTTGGTATGGATTATGGTACTTTAATTCTTATACCAACTCTGGAAGTACAAATGATATTTTTGCCACTTTGCAGAGGAATCTAGATGTATGATAACTTGACTCTAGTCATAAGTGAGCAAGTGTGGAAAACTGGTTTAAGATAAGGACAGTCTGATTCTAAAGCCATGTAACCGTTAAGTCCTAGGTTAGGTTATGCCTGACATTGAGGAGAGCAACTATGAAATAATTCTTAGAGATGAGATATTTTCTTTTATAAGCTCCTTAGCATTATCCATTTATTTGATGGTCTCTCATCATTAGATTAATACTCTCTTAGTTGCCTGTCACATTACCAGATACCTCTTCAAATTTACTCTACAACTAGCCCCACAATCTCCTTTGGGAAACACATATCACTTGCTGTATCACTTCTTTGCTAATACAATGTCTAATTTTCCTAAAGAAACAGCCCAGGCTTCTCAAAATCTTACTACAGTGCAACTTTCCCTTACAGCTCCATCATGTTCATGTTCATTTTCTTTTCAGCCCTCTTAAATGCCCCATTTGCAATCAAATATGTACTGATTCCAAAACCTTGGAAGAGTTCTAATGTCTCTTTACCATGCCTGTAGAGATACCTTGTAGGGGAAAAGTTCAGATAATAAGAAATGAGTCCAAAATTAGTATCCAAAAACGAAGTGAAAGGTTAAGAACTGACAAATAAAGACTTTCAAAAAGGGACAAGTTTCCATTGTGGTGGAAATTTAGGAAAAGTAATCTGAGACAGTGTGCCAATTTAGTCATATAGTATATTCTCAATCATGTCAAATACCATCAACATGGCCTGGAACTTGTATTTCCCTAATGAATGAATTCCAGAATACCTTTGTGGTCAGTTAAAGTTTATACCAGGTCATTTCTTCTTCCATCTGGATCTCTATTTTTCTTCCCTTATTTATATATGTACTCTTTCTTTTTCATTTATTTGGATCTCTTTCCTTGTTGATTACTAACTTTAATATTTAATCATTATAATTAATCATCAACTGGTACATCCTACTTATATGTTGTTATAAATTTTGAAGCCTTAACCACAATGAGTAGATTTGGTGAGATAGTGACTCCCTTTTTGTAACAGGTTAGCATCAGAGAAGAAAGAAATTCAGCCTCCCCCCACACCTCCTATCAAGGAGAGCTATAATGAGGTACCTTATTGTTCAAGTCTGAATAAGCCCTCTCTCAAGCTCTCCTTCAGACTGTTGATCCGAAAACAAGGGATAATTTTAGTTCAGGAATTCTTAGGAAAGAATCTTCTTTGCCATGGACCAGCTAAGAAGTTCAAGCATCTGGAACTTGGGCAGTGAACTGCAAGGGCAAGTGAGGGAGAGGGTGCATTCAGTACTGGCACATATATGAGAGACATGCCCAGGTACAGAATCAAGTGACAAAAGAAAGACAATGGATCCTTACCTTGGGGTTCATTTTGCCTGACATCAACTTATCTGACTGTTTCTGCTTGTCTCAGACATATACTAGTAATTGCAAATAAGGGAAACCATGGGACCTATGTTTCTTTGGGCCTGGCTTACTTCACTTAATATAATTTTTTCCAAGTCTTTCCATTTCCTAACAAATGGGGCAATGTCATTCTTTCTGATAGAGGCATAGAATTCCATTGTGCATATATACCACATTTTCTCGATCTATTCATCTATGAGGGGCATCTGGGTTGGTTCCATATCTTAGCTATGGTAAATAATGCTACAATAAACATAGTTGGGCTGGTAGCTTTAGTATGGTCTTGTTTGTGATCATTTGGGTAAATGCCCAAAAGTGGGATTGCTGGGTCATAGGGGAGCTCTATATGGAGTCTTTTTTTTAAGTTACAGAACACTGTATTTTCATGAGTACTTATGTAGGAACAGCAATGGTAACATGAAACCGTAATTTACGTGAATACTTGGCATTCTGGAGCTGAGTTACTTCACAATGATCAAAGCCTTCCCCAATTCAACCACTTGTGATTTGTCAGTTATCCATTGCAAATGCAGGCTATCTGGAGCAGTCTTTAAATTTGAGATCACATTGTTTAAAAAATATATATTTTATATCATCCAGTACTCTTTAGATAGATGAGAGTCAGGTTCCCATGTGGGCTGGAACCTCCTTCATGTAAGACCGACTTGATTTCAACATCAGCATTTTCACAGAAGGCGTTGTCCCAGAGCTAGCTGTTCAATGTTGTTTTCACTTCACAGTGTATCAAGCACTAGCGTTGCCATGGATTGATTTCAAATAACCTTATATATATGTATATATATAATTTTATATTTATATATGGTTATATCAAAACTAATAGTACATAGTATAACTTGAAGAAAGAACTAAACTTAAGAAGATATGCTGAAAGGATGGAGTTTGTGAACACAAAAAATAAAAGTTCCCTCCCCAACTAATGCCCCTCAACAAAACACAAACAAAAACTAGTTGTAATGTACAGGGAAAATTGTGCACAGCAGATTTTTTTATATAGAAAGTAGATTCAGGAGCACATCCAATTATAAATGATTGTTAGGAAAATCATATAAAACAATGGAATACATAAAAGTGTCAAGAGTAATTGTCAGGGTGCAAAATTCCGTAGTGGCCAGATGCCCAAGGCCAGCAGAAAATCTCTAAGGTCGATGTCCACAGAAGACTTCAGGGCAGCAAGCAGCATGGGCAGGTGGAGGATTCGAATTTCATACCCTGATTCATTGTTTTCACAATTCCATGTGCAATTTCAGAATGATTCGTCATTCACTGCTGACATGTCGCCCTTTGGCGTAGAGGAACGAGAAGAGCCCTTGTCTGTGCTCTCTGATCTGTATGGAGTCTTTTGAGGAACCTCCATACTGCTTTCCAAAGTGGCTGAACAAGTTTACACTCCCACCAACAATGCAGTAAGATTCCCTTCTGTCCACAGCCCCTCCAGCATCTGTTGTTATTAGAGTTCTTGATTATAGCCATTCTAGCTGAGGTGAGGTGGTATCTCAATTTTGTTTTGATTTGCATTTCTTTTATGGCTAGGGAGGTTGAGCATTTCTTCATATGTCTATTGGCCATCCTTCTTTCCTCTTCAGAGAAGTTTCTCTGTAAGTCTTTAGCCCACTTACCCCAAGATAAGTATTCAAATGTTTTTGCTTTCTTGGGATTGTTTCTAACACATTTATAAGATGATTTCTTTGTTGCTTTGTATGTCCCTCCCCCACAATATAACCCCTGTTTTCACTGTATTTGATGTTGGTATAATTTGTGGAGGGGAAGGAAAAAAACAAATTATTTAAATAGGGATACAGGTGGACCAATTGCAACAATGAGATATACAAGTCGTTATGTTGAAAAACAAACTTTACAACTTTGGCCTGGGGTGGGAGGAAGTAGGCAAGGGAGAAACTGGGGTGAGGGGAGATGGGAAGGGATGGGAAGGGGAAACAAAGGAGGAGGAAACAATGCTTGATAAGAAATGTACTCATTATCTTGCCCATGTAATTGTAATTTATTATTTTAAAAAATAAAGTTAGTTTAAAATATTTAAAAAAACAAAACAAAAACAAAACAAAACAAAAAAAAAGAAATCTACTCATTACCTTGTCCATGTAATTGTAACCCCTCTGTACGGTATTTTCACTATATATATATATATATATGAAAGACAATGGAGAAGGGAGGCTAGGCATTCAGTAAGAACAAAACAAATCCAGTTGAATTCTGGAAAAGAAATGCTCAACAATTTGAATCAAATAAATGATTGAAACTTTGCAAATAGACTCATTCAAGTTGAAGATGATACCAGGTCTTAAGACATTGTAGAGGAATTAGGATATTCAAGTAAGGATAAGGAAAAAAATAATAAGAAAGTACCAATAGAAAATATAAGACTTTTGGGATTCCATTAAAAGATAAAATACATACAAAATCAAGGACATAGAAGAAGTACAAGGTAAAATCATAGAAACCACTTGACACAATAATAGCAGAAAAATTCATGTCTTTAAAAATAGTCAATCAAACACTCAACAATTTGCTTAATAATTTTTTAAAATTTTCATAAATATGAAATATAAAACAAATGTACAGCAGAAATTATGCTTGAAGTGGAATGTTTGTATAAATCTGGCCTTCTCCAAGGGCCAGTTTATGAGAACTTCTTACATCTCCTTTAGTAGTAGAGTATTATAGCTTTGCAATAGAATTAAAGTTACTAAGGGGTTACAGGAGTAACTTTAAAGGTGGAGAAAAAAGAGAGAGAAGATGGATAAGAAAGAGTAATAGAGGGATTGTATCAATGCACATTGTATACATGTATAAATATCACAAAGAAAACACTTTGTACAATTAATAAAATATATTTTAAATATGCTAGTGAAAAATAATATCAGGTAAAAATGAGTTTCTTCATAATGGTATTAGAAGCACTTGTTTGGAGGGGTGGAGAAAATAATTGAATAGATGTTACATGTTAGGAAGAGAGAGAACAATTCAACAGAAATAGAAAATATTAGAAAAATATTTAGAAAAATAATAAAAATAGAGATAAAAATAATAATAGTAAAATAATAGAAAAAATGTAGTTATTCTATGGGTGTTTCTGAGTTTAATTTTTTAAAATTTTATTTGATTTTACTTAAATATCAGGAATAGAATGTATGCAGTGTTCCCCATCTCTGAAAAGATCTTCTTATGCTTGATATAGTACATAAACAACACAGATATCTGAATTTTATAGAACAATAGAATTTTTTTCTTTTTCTTTTCTTTTCTCTTCTGCTGGTTCTAGGTCTTGAATTCAGTGCCTGGGTCCTGTCTCTGAGCCTTTTTGTGCTCAAGACTAGTGCTTTACTACTTGAGCCACATTACCACTTCTGGCTTTTTCTCAGTAGTTTATTGGAGATGAGATTCTCATGGACTTTTCTGCCCCGGCTTGCTTTTGAACCATGATCCTCAGATCTCATCCTCATGAGTAACTAGGATTATGGGCATGAGACACCAATGCTCAGTTGAAAAGGTAATTTCTTACATAGATACTACAAATAATAAATTTATCTATTTTCATTCATAAACTGAAGAGAGTACATGTGATTAAAAATTCAGGTCCAAAGAAAGTTTTTATGGACTTAATTAAAGAAAATAGGCAAAAAATTCCAAGATCTAGTGCAATTAGAGCTGCCCAACTTGTATTTTATTTACTAACCACAAACATTCCAATTACCAAAGTAAGCTGATGGAAACTTGGAATGCTTTATTTCCCTCTGCTTTGTTATATCATAAATTCAGAAAAAGTGTCAGAATTTAGAAACCCCATGTGATTTTTGAATCTGGGAAGGGTAAAGTAGATATGTGCTTTAAATTAATAAAATATTTAAAGCACATAAGCCATGCAAGCACATTTTTCAAATTTTATATAGCTAACTCATATATTTGCTTTTCATGCAACATATTCTTGTGGAAATGTAAAGCTGTCATTACATATATATGTATATATTTATAAACATTTCTGCTTTTTATGACTTCAAGGTATATTTTTCCTCTATATGACTGTGATAATTTACGAGAAATGAAAAATATAAGCAAAATGTTTGCTTATATAAATAAATAAAATTTTAGACATTTTAGATCAGACTAATAAGATGGTTTCAAAAATTTTAAGAACCAATTTTATTTTATTTGTAATTCCAAAGGGACTGAAAAGAGAAAATTTATGAATTGCGCTAACTTTATTTAAAACACTTAAATAGCAAAAATCTGGAAGTAAATATGAATCAGCTCTTCAAGTGACCCCCTCCCGTGTGTGTGTGTGTGTGTGTGTGTGTGTGTGTGTGTGTGTGTGTGTAGCTTTGAAAGATTCCAAACTTGTTTCTATATGAAAATTATTAGTCATTTACATTAACTTTTACATTCCTAAGTAAAAGTCTAATATCTTGATAGTATCTTTTTAGAAGTAGATATACTTAATCTTAGAAAATAATTTTTCTATGAATTATCATATTTAACACTAAATGCACAATAGAAAGGGAAGTATAGAAATGAATGATTTCATATCCAAGCACTGTAAACGTCAGTGCTTTCAGAGACCAGGCAGGAAACATAAGCAAATGAAGCATGAGTATTTATGTATCAGCAGAAATTCTTAAGATGTATGCCCACTATGAAAACACAAAACTAAAACAGGCACCAGTGGCTGTATCTGACATACTCAGGAGACTGTAATTTGGAGGACTACAATTCAAAGCCACTCTAAGCAGAAAAGTCTGGGTGACTCCATCTCCAAAATAATGCAAAAATGCTGATTTGGTAACGTCCTAGTTGAGCAAGGAAGCCAAGCAAGTGCAATAGTCTCAATTAAAACTATGGTGCTCGAAAAAACAACAGAAAAATCCCCAAAGCAACCCAAAAACTTAAAACTAAGCCTGGAACCATTGGCCTAGTGTCTATAATTGCAACCATTTAATAGGTTGAAATCTGATGTTGTTGATTTGAAGCCAGCTTGGGCAAGGAAGTTCATGAGACTCTTATCTCCAATTAACAACCAAAAAGCTGGAAGTAGTCCTATGGCTCAAGTGGTAGAGAGCTATTATTGAGCACAAAAGCTCAGGGACAGTGCCCAGGCCTCAAGTTCTAGCCCGAGAACTGGCATTAAAACAAAACTAATATTTTCAGAAAATATTACATGATCCAAATAAAATATATTTTTTACTGCCACATTTAGCTCATGGACCATAAATTTGCAGTATCTAGATTCCAGCAAACAACATTGATATCCTCATCCTAAGGCAACTTCTAGTTACAAAGAGAAAAAGACTCTCAGTGTTTTCTAAAATGTGGTCCTTTGTGTGTTTTTTTTTCTTTTGCCAGTCCTGAGGCTTGAACTCAAGGCCTGGGTACTGTCCCTGAACCTCTTATGCTCAAGGCTAGCACTCTGACACTTGAGCCACAGAACCACTTCAGGCTTTTCTGTTCAAGTGGTACTGAAGAATTGAACCCATAGCTTCATGTATGCTAGGCAAGCACTCTACCACTAAGCTACATTCTTGGCTCTGTCCTTTGCATTTTAATGTTAGATCTATCATCTATCTCACTGTAATAATGCAAATCTGAAGAAGTAGATGCTTAGCACTGAAGCAGTACTTGCAGGGCATATGACTTTTACAGTCCTTCCTCCTACCATGCTGACTTGAACTCTGGACACCATACTCTCGCTTAGCTTTTGTCAGTCACAACCCAAGTACCAGGGTTTTGTTGGTTAATTAGAGATAAGAGTTTCTAGGATTTATTTGACTGTCTTCAAACTGTGATCTTTAGATATCAGCCTCCTAAGTAGTTAAAATAATAAGGGTGAGTCAACTGTGACCAGCTATAATGTGTCTTTTCATTTTGTTCCAACTGTAGCAGCATGAAGTAGTTTACACTCATAATAGAGGTTGTTTTTATCACAAAGGGGACTCACATGTTCTTTTCTCTCTCTGCTTCAGAGTCCTGCCTTCTCCCTTGACTAACCTTGTGATTTACTGATCTTCTTCCTTCACTTGCATATTTAAAAATTGAATTGAAATACTTTCACATTGTGTTGATTGAAGAAGATTGTATTTTTAGTACAATAAGGATGGATTCCCTAATTGGACCATTATCAATTCTTTCCTCCATAACTGTAGAAAGAAGTATAGGAGAACATGACTCCTAGACTGAGGGGAAAAAACAGAATGTGAACTACAATTGCAAGACCTGAAATAATAATGAATTGGTGTGTCTATTATTCTCTCCTTGGACCTGTGTCTGTGCTCCACTCTTGATTATTCACAAAAAAAAATTCAGGAAAAGCAAATTAGAAAAATTGTAAAAGTGCTACATTAGTTTTATGTTATATTTGACAATTTATGGAGAGAATTGACTTTACTCTTACATTTTACTTCTGATTTTATCTCTATAGAATTGTTATTTTATAAATATAGGCTTTGGGGGTGTTGAGCATTCCACTCACTCTCTTTGGTTTGAAATTGGATTTTACTTGTATCATCTTCATATGTGTAACTATACATGTGTGTACTTACAAATATATTTATCTACACCTATTCTTTGGCACATAAAGTTTAAATTACATGGCATTCATGTAATTTAATACTTGTATGTTATTCATACATGTACATTTGTGTATAAATAAATCTTCTAAAAAGTCATAGTTTCTGTGAAATTTGTCAAAGATACTTCACTTTTTTTGTTATGAGACCCATAAAAGCATGAAAGAAAAATTGTAATTTATTCTGTCCTGATTCTATACATACATACATATACACATGTATATATTCAACCATTGTTTTTAGTTAACATTATCTTTAACCTAAATGTGTACAGTTTTGAAGAATATATCCTGGATAGTACGGAATTTTAAGGAGAAACACTCTTAATTTTAAGTCATGACAAGAAAGTACTTTGTAGAAGTTCCTTGATAATACTGTCTCTGCTTATGTTCAGTGTGATCCATATTTATTGAGGAAAACGTGGATCTATGATAATATTTTGATGTATGGCATCTGCAAGCAACACACACTTGGCAAGTTTAGCTTTTCAGTTATTTAATGTTGCTTGTAAAATGGTGATTTATTACAAGTAAAATTCACTGAAGGTTATTTTTGAGATAGTTATTTTTGAGATAGTAACTACACAACTAAAAAGGCAAAAGTGATTCAAACAACATTGGCTACCATAAAAATATAATATTTTCAAATCCTTGAGATTCTCTTAAAAAGAAAAGAATATGTAGGAAACTAATTTAATTAAATCTTTAGAGAAAATTTTACCATCCTATATACTTTGTAATTTATACAATGTGTGAGTATCCTTTTAATTTCTCATAAAATGTCTTGTCTATTCTTTAATAAGACACAACTCTCTTGACAATGACTTCCCTTTTATATTTGAATTCTCAGATAAGGTTCATAGAGACTACTCCAGTTTTTCCATAGCTTATTAATTTGAGCAAAAATGAAATCCATTTCAAGGATAGATACCCTTTAGTAGTGTCATAACAAAAGTCAAAACATGTTGTCTTACTGCTTAAAAAAAGAATCCAATGAACATGGTTATGCTGAACGGAAGCTTTATTGTGTACTAGTTTGTAATCTTTTGGATAAATGCCCAAGGGAAAGATTTCTGGATCCAGGGTAGTTCTCTGTTTAGTTTATTTTGAGGCACCTCCATACTGCTTTCTAGAGTGGCTGAAATAGTTTTCAGCCCCACCAACAGTGTATTAATGCTCCCTTTGGTCACATCCTTGATGATGATGGCAATTCTAACTGGGTTGAGGTGGAATCCCAATGTTGTTTTGATTTTCAGTTCCTTTATGTCCAAAGGTGTTGAGTGTTTCTTCATATTTATTGGCCATTTTTACTTCTTCTTCAGAGAAGTCTCTATTTAGCTCATTAGTCCATTTATTAATTGGGTTTTTGAGTCATTGAAGATTTAGTTTTTAAGCTCTCTCTATATTCTGGGTATAAATAATAGAATTCAAGAATAAGACAAAGACTAAAATATAAAAAGAAAACTGAAGAGTTCAAAATTGGTATCTGGAAGTAATGTCATGATCTTAGTTACATGGGGATTAAAAGCATTTCCTGTATTGCAGATGTTTTGGCTTACAGGATTGAAGAATTGTAGAACTGATTCACTTCTTCCCATTTTTTTTTTGGTCTTTCTCTCTTTCTTCCATTAACTGCATTTTTTTGTGCTCTCTTAGGATTTGTTTCATGTTGAACTTAGTTTCACATGATTCTGAGGCCCAGATGTCTTTCTTACATTTCCTCCCAGCCATTCCTCATATTGTCAGTTACAGGGAATATTATACAGTCTGATTACTTACAGCTAAATAGAAAGCCCGAGAAAATAACGAAGAGATTTTGTCCAGTAGGAATTTACAAAAGAGAAATATCAAGTTGATTTGAAAAATAGAAACTACTAATGTCTCCTTCCTTTGTCAGTTCATATCCCTTAGGAAGTAATGTATTCCCTTACATATCTCCTTTCCTTTTGGCTAAAGAATATTTGGGTAGCAGAAAAGAGATCTGTTACCTATCTTCCTAACACTTATTTACTGATCTATAAAATGAATAAAAATATTTACTGGAAAGAAAGGAACTTTTAATAGTAAATGAGCAGGAAGTGTAACAATATAAAGTTTTGGACCCAAAAGCCTCATATGGAAATTAAAAGAGTTGTATATTCTCTTCTGAACTTGAACACAAAATGGCATCCTTCGGGAGAGAAAATGAGGTAACATAGAAATTAATTTTTCTATGCAATGATCCAGAACAATCAAAGGCTTTCTAAATTTAGTGACAAGTTTAGCACATGTAAACTGATTCAAAGTATGTTAAGTTTCCCCAAATTACTACATTTGCTATTGATTGGAAGAATAGATATTCCTGAAACCAATTAATATATATATATATATATAATACTATCAAAATTCTAGTGACAATCCTCAGAAATATAAAAGCTAATTTCCAAATTCATTTGAAAGTATAAAAATTTAAATAGTCAAAGCTGTCCTTAGGAGAAGAACAGTACTAATGCTATCACAATATCTGATCAGACTACAATAACATGGTGCCAGAGACACATAGAGCAACCCAGAAATTAGCTTAAGTGGGTACTACTATTTGATTCTTGACAAAGGCACCAAAAACACAGAGAACAAAATACAATTTGTTTCACAGGTGTTGTTTAGGAAACTGTCTATTATATGCAGAAGGCACAAACTAGTCCTCTGTCAATCTCCTTGTACAAAAATCAACCCAAACTGATCAAAAGCTTTAGGAAAACAGAAAGCATTGACAGATAAGACTCCATAAACTCAAAAACCTCCTGCACAGCAACAGAAATAGAGTAGAAAGACAGCTTACATAATGAGAAAAGATATTTGTTACATTATGTAAGAGTATTATTATCTAGTATATGTAAAGGACTGAAGATTTTAAATATAAAAAACAAATAAACCAATAAATAAGAAGTACAAGTAACCAATCAGTATATGGAAACAACAATGTTGAACGTTTTTGGCCCTTAGAGACATACAAATCAAAGCTATCTTGATATTCTAACTCCCCAATGAGAATGATTATCATCAAGAAAACAACAAATACTAGGGTCTAAATAAGGGTGGAAAAGACTTTCATCCAGTACTGGAAATTTATAAGGCAGTTCTTGTAAGACTTGAAAGACTTTTGGTTTATAAACAAAAGAATAAAAATCTGCTATCTGTAATGCTTCCTGTATACCTATTTCAGTGCATTTCTTATCACCATAGTTTGTGAAATGTTCTCTAGATTCTCCAGGTAGAGTCAGCCATATGTTCACAAGTCATATGCCATTGACTCACTGTAGCACCGTCACTTTTCTGGAAGAATTATTTACTTCCTTTCCTCAGCCGTGTGATAAGGCAGTTGTAGTTTTTTCAATTTGGTCCAAGAAGATGATCATCTTTTTTTATTTTTATTTTTTGCCAAGGTTCCAAGAACCATTCCACAAACATATCAAACTTTAGTCTCAGGTCTTTGCCAAGGCATTAACTCTTGAGTCAAAGAGAGAATGCTTCCTTACTGACATCCTTCCTAAGCCAGCTTTAGCTCAGCTTCCCCTCTGGTCAAGAACCACTTCTAAGCATGCTGCCTTGATTCCTACCAGTTCATTTAATTCAGCTTTATAATTTCATTGTTGCGATTTTCCTTTCTTACCATCAGAGATAGAAATTTCTGCGTCAGGCTATGGTAAGAATTGGTCTTACATACTGTTTCTCGTAGTAAGGAGATAAGATGGGAAGACAGCATTTTCATCCTTTCTCAAGTGGATCTCTTATACAGTCATCAGGGTACAATTTAGAAGTCGATGTTATAGGAAATAAAATAATTTATGTCCATTTCAAAGAATATCCTCTTGAAGAATACATATTTCAACAAAGACTATAGATAAGAATTTATTTTTTAAATTAATGTGTCATTTGTACATATTAGCATGTCCTGATAAAATCAAACATCTCTTTATCTACAGCATCTCCAAGTCTCCCTCTATGTATCACTAGTCTACATGAAGATCAACTTCCTTTTCAGTTTTTCTTTTTAATGATATATAAAATATGGTCTAAGGGCTGGGAAGGTGGCTCAGTGTTAGAGCACTTGCCTGGCATGCCGGAGGCTCTGGGTTCGATTCCTCAGCACCACATAAGAAAAAAGAAAAAAGCCGGTCGTGGCACTGTGGCTCAAGTGGTAGAGCTCTAGCCTTGAGCTAAAGAGCTGAGGGACAGCGCCCAGGCCCAGAGTTGAGGCCCCACAACCGGACACCCCCCCCCCGAAAAAATATATGGTCTAAGTTTTTCTGTTTACTCTATTAAGTGAAATTGAAGATATGCTCAAAAATATCTGAACTAAAAGTCAACCAGCCTTATTTGTTTACTTGGGTGTGAATTTAGATTCTTGATTTTAAAATAGGACTATTTTCGAACTGACTTTTAGCACTTTTCACTGAATAATACCTTAGCAAGCAAAAACTAGGTTTATTCAGAAAAAAAGATGAAAAAGTTATTGTTTCCATTTGGCAGTTAGCTGAAAATATTTAAAATCAACATTATTGCCAACAGTTATAAATCAAAACTTTAAAATAGTCTGGAAGCTAAGATGCAACTGGAATATTCTGCAGTATGACAGGAATTAATCATTTAACTAGGTAACCATTACTAATTCAGTGAATTTAGGATGAAAACAAATAACTAGTATTTTCCCATCATCATTTTAATGATATTTGTTGACAGAATACTGATGGAAAAATCAAGAGAGAAATGAATTACATGAAAGTGAATTATTTCTTTAAGAGCTATGTTGAAGTCTTGGTACTAAATAGAACATTTACAATGTTCTCAATTATTATTATTATTTTGGTCGGTCGTAGAGCTTGAACTCTGGGCTTGGGCACTGTCCCTGAGCTCTTCAGCTCAAGGAAAGTGCTCTACCACTTGAGCCACAGCGCCACTTCCGGTTTTCTATTGGTTTATTGGAGATAAGAGTCTCACGGACTTTCCTGCTCGGGCTGGCTATTATTTAATTGCCTGGTAGTCTTACAAACACCGATTACTGGGGCTGGGAAGGTAGCTCAGTGGTAGAATGTTTGCCTTGCATGCATGAGGCCCTGGGTTTGAGTCTCCTAAGCAGAAAAAGCCAGAAGTGGTGCTGTGGCTCAAGTGGTAGAGCGATAGTCTTGAGCTGAAGAGCTGAGGGACAGTGCCCAGGCTCAGAGTTCAGGCCCCATGATTCAACAACAACAACAACAAAAAAGCCCCCACAGATTACTTATATAGGTAAAAGTTCAGTTTCTGAGCCTTGTGAATGATTTCAATGGCTAGTTTTGTAAAATCTAAGATGAAAATTTTTTGTGTAGTCTTAAAATCATTGCCTTTTAATTTTCTATATTCTATACATAGTAAATGTGTAAGATAGTAAGTACTTAAAACATGATCTTTTATATTCATCCTACCATGATGCTTAGGTTATGTCATCATGATGTTTCCTCTCCATTATCTAAGGTTGCACTCATAGTCATTAAACAAATTTTGTCATCATTGTATTTTCCTAAGAGATTTTTGTGTGTGTGTGTATGTGTGTGTGTGTGTGTGTTTACACGTGCATGTGTGTGTGTGCACCAATCACGAGGATTAAAATAAGGGCCTGGGGCTACCACTTGAGCCACACTCCTGGCTTCTTGGTAGTTAGTTAGATAAGAGTTTCATGGACTTGCATGTCCACGCTGTTTTCCAATGACGATCCTTACTTCTCAACCTCCTGTGTAGCTGTGATTACAGGTGCAAGCCACTGTCACCTGGCTACTAAGATATTTTTTGATTCATGTAATTATTTTAGTATTTTTATTAGCATTGAAGTCAGGACTACTGAGATATTGTGTCTTTTTTTTTAATCTGGCTTAAAACTTTAGTGATTTTTCTAATGTGTTGATCTACTAGAAATTGCTACTCAGTCAATAAATGTAATGAATATGATATCTTTTTTGGCAATAAGTTTGGATGGTAAATATAACATTTTTTTCAAATATTTTTACTGTGATTAAGTGGTTACATAATTTCCCAAATTTCATAGTATTGTGGGATAGTGATGCTCAGTTAAAGTCACAAACACATTCTAACTTTCCTGGAGCAAATTGTCTATCATGGTCTATAACATTTATGAGTTCTATGAGCTTTTCAATACAGTTATTTCTTCCACATTAGGTAGAATGTACATTTCTTTTGTTTTGCATAGCATCAGCTGTTCCCTCTTTCCCACTTGTTCCCCCCTCCCATCACTGGCATTAAGTTGCTTAGTTCATTTTGGTCAATGTCCAGCACAGCTGATGGGTCCCTCTGTTAAATGTTTTTCCCTGATTCCCTCTAGTTCTGTGCCGTCTTCCTGGTTCCCCTCCAGTGTGCACATATATACCATACATGTGATCAGCAGCATAGGGTTATTTAGTAGTGATTTGACCAGATGAGTAGAAGTCCTTTGTTCCTTAACTCCTGTTAATTTTGTCGTATCACCTATCATTTTGGATTTAACATCCACTTATCAGGGAGACCATATACCATTTGTCTCTTTGCACTTGGCTTACCTTGCTCAACATGATTCCTTCTAGCTCCATCCATTTCCCTGCAAATGCCATTATTTTGTCATTTCTAATGGCTGCATAATATTCCATTGTGTATAGATACCACAATTTTTGGATCCATTCATCTGTGGTGGGACATCTAGGTTGTTTCCTGGCTATTGTGAACAGTGCTGCAATAAACATGGAGGTGCATGTGTCCTTGTATACTGGTTCCTGTTGTTCAGGATAGATGCCTAGAAGTGGTATGACTGGGTCATAAGGGAGGTCAATATTTAGCTTTCTGAGGACCCTCCAGACTGCTTTTCAAAGTGGTTGTATAAGTGTACATTCCCACCAGCAGTATAATAGAGTTCCTCTTTCTCCACATCCCCTCCAGCATTTGTTGTTGGCTGGTTTGTGGATGTGGGACATTCTGACTGGGGTAAGGTGGTATCTCAGGGTTGTCTTTATTTGCATTTCCTTCACAACCAGGGATGGTGAACATTTCCTCATGTGTTTCTTTGCCATTTATATCTCTTCACCTGAGAAGTGTCTCTTTATTTCCCTTGCCTATTTAGTAATTGGTTTGTTAGGTTTGGGAGAGATTAGTTTCTTGAGTTCCCTGTATATACTGGATATTAACCCCTTGTCTGATATATTGCTGGTAAATATTTTTTTCCCAATTAGTTGGTTGTCTTTCTAGCTTGGTTGCGATAGCTTTATCTGTGCAGAAGCTTTTTATTTTAAGGTAGTCCCATTTGTCAAGTCTTTCTCCAATTTGTTGTGACCCTGGGACTCTGTTCAGGAAGTTCCTTCCTGTGCCTGTAAGTTCAAGTGTCTCTCCTACTCTGTCCTGAAGTAGTTTCAGAGATTCAGGTTTAATGTTAAGGTCTTTAATCCATTTTGAGTTAATGTTGGTACATGGTGATAGGCTGGGGTCCACTTTTAGTTTTCTGCATGTGGCCGCCCAGTTTTCCCAGCACCAGTGGTTGAAGAGCCTGTGTTTCTTCCATTGTATGTCTTTGGCTCCTTTGTCAAATATCAGCTGGCTGTAGGCCTGTGGATTTATTTCTGGGTCTTCTATTCTATTCCATTGGTCTTCAGGTCTGCTTTTGTGCCAGTACCATGCTGTTTTTGTTATTATGGCTCTATAGTAGAGTTTGAAGTTCGGCATGGCTATTCCTCCCATGTAGTCTTTATACCCTAGAATAGTTTTGGCTATTCTAGGTCTTTTGTTGTTCCATATGAATTTTTGGACTGTTTTCTGTATTTCAGAGATGTACAACATTGGGATTTTAATAGGAATTGCATTGAATTTGTATATTAATTTTGGCAGTATTGCTATTTTCACTATATTAAGTCTACCTATCCAAGAGCATGGGAGATATTTCCATTTCCTAGTGTTTGTAATTTCTTTCTTTAACTTTTTATAATTTTCATTAAATAGTTCTTTTACATATTTGGTTAGGTTAATTCTTAATATTTTATTTTTTTGGAGGTTATTGTGAATGGGATTGCTTCCTTTATTTCCCTCTCTGCTTGTACATTGTCAGGTACAGGAAGGCAACTGATTTTTGTGGATTGATTTTGTATCCTGCTACTTTGCCAAAGTGATTTATGATTTCTAAGAGTTTGGGGATGGAGTTTTTGGGATCGTGAAGGTATAGTATCATGTCGTCTGCAAAAAGGGATAGTTTAACTTATTCTTTCCCTATGTGGATCTCTTTAATGTCTTTTTCTTGCCTTATTGCCCTGGCTAAGGGTTCCAGGACTATATTGAAGAAAAGTGGAGACAGTGGGCATCCTTGCCTTGTTCCTGATTTTAAGAGAAGTGGTTGTAGCTTTTCCCCATTAAGTATAATATTGGCTATTGGTCTGTTGTAAATAGCTTTTATTGTCTTAAGGAATGTTCCTTCTATTCCTATTTTCTCCAGAGCTTTTAGTATGAATGAATGTTGAATTTTATTAAAAGCCTTTTCTGCATCTGTGGAGATTATCATGTGATTCTTGACCTTGGCTCTGTTGATTTGTTGGATTACATATATTGACTTATGTATGTTAAACCATCCCTGCATCTCTGGGGTGAAGCATACCTGGTCATATTGTATGATTTTTTTTATGTGTTTCTGGATTCTGTTAGCTAGAATTTTGTTAAGGATCTTTGCATCTGTGTTCATCAAGGAAATTGGGCTGTAATTCTCTTTTATGGTTGGGTCTTTGCCTGGTTTGGGGATGAGTGTGATATTGGCATCATAGAATGAGTTTGGGGTAGCTCCCTCTGTTTCTATTTCTCAGAAGAGCTTGAGGAGTATGGGTATTAGTTCTTCTTTAAAGGTCTTATATAATTCTGTTGTGAATCCATCTGGTCCTGGGCTTTTCTTTGTTGGAAGACTTCTGATTGCTTCCTGTATCTCGTTGTAGGATATTGGCTTACTTAATTGATTTACTTCTTCATTGCTTAGTTTGGGCAACTTGTATTTCTCAAAAAAAATGCATCTATTTCTGCCAGGTTTTCTTTCTTTAGAGAGTATAATTTTTGAAAGTAGTCCGTTAATATTGTTTGGAGATCTTGGGTACATGTTGTGATTTTTTCCGGTGTAATCCCTAATTCCTGTTAATATGGGTTTCCTCTCTTCTTTTTTTAATTAATCTTGCCAATGGTCCATCAATTTTGTTTATTTTTTCAAAGAGCCAGCTTTTTGTTTGGTTAATTTTGGCTATGATTCTCCGATTCTTTATTTCATTAATCTCTGCTCTTAGTTTGGTTATCTTGCTCCATCTAGTAACTTTAGGTTTGATTTTTTCATGTTTTTTCTAGCTGTTTTAATTGCAATATGAGATTATTTACTTGGTCTGTCTCTATTTTCTTGATGTGGGCACTGTGGGCAATAAATTTGCCCCTCAGGACTGCTTTTGCGTGTGTTCCACAAGTTTCTTTTTGATGTGTTTTCATTATCATTGAGTTGTAGGAATTTTTAAATTTCTTTGATCTCTTCCATTACCCAGGCATTGCTTAGAAGTGTGCTGTTCAATTTCCATGTATTTGAGTAATTTCTGCGATATGCTTTGTTATTGAGAACTAGCCTGATTCCACTGTGGTCAGATCGGATACAGGGGATTATGTCGATCCCCTTGTATTTCCTTAAGTTCCTTGTATGAACTATGATATGGTCTATTTTGGAGAAAATTCCATGAGCTGCTGAGAAGAATGTGTACTGTGTTGTTTTAGGGTGAAATACTCAGTAGATGTCAGTTAGTTCTGCTTGAAGTATGGCCACACTTAATTCGGTAGCTTCTTTGCCCATCCTCTGGTTAGTAGACCTGTCCTTTGGTGAGAGTGGGTGTTAAAGTCTCCTAGTATTATTGTATTGGGATCTATTTTATTCTGAAAGTTTGACAGTATTTGCTTAACATATTTGGATGCACCAATGTTTGGGGAATATAAGTTGATAGCCTCCTCTTGGATTGTTGCCTGTATTAATATGTAGTGGCCATCCTGTCTTTTTGTATTTATTTTAATGAAAAGTTTATTTTGTCAGACCTCAGGATTGCTACACCTGCTTTCTTACTGGGGACATAATATGTCTAGAAGTGTTTCTCCTGGGATCTTGCTTGTTAGGTGTTCTATATGCTTCTGTTATGTAGGTAAGATGTTCTTTTTTGAGATGGGGAAAATTTTCACCTATTATCTTGTTGAAAAGGTGTTGCATTCCCTTGCTTTGATATTCCTCAGCTTCGTTCCATTCCAATTATATGAAGGTTACATTTCTTGGCACTATCCACTTGCTCTTGAATTTCCCTTTGGCATAATTTAAGTGATTTTTCCATATCTGTCATTTTTTTGATCCAGTTGGTGTATTTTGTCTTCTGTATCTGACACTCTACATTCCATTTCATTCACTCTGTTAACTGTGGCTTCCATTGTGGTTTGCATGGAGGAAATGGACTCATTTATGGATTCGATGTTGGTTCTCAAAGTGCTAATCTCACCTCTTAATGAGGTGTGTACTGCCTCTATTTTTGCATGCATTTCCTGTTTGATATCCTGCATCTCTTTCAGTATTTTGACCCTTTGTTCTTTCAATTTCTGGTCTATTTCTCGCTTTATTTCTTGAGTCATTGCCTCCAGCATCTTTTGGATGTAGCTTTTGTCTTCCACTCCTGCTTTGCTCCCACTGGGGCTCTCCTCTGGGTGGCTGCTGGCTTTTGGGGCTAGCTTGCTATCCTGAGTGTTGATAAACCATGTAATTTTTCTCTGTGACTTTCACATGGGGATTCAGGGATTATCGGAGACTAATCTGAAATTTTGTTTTGGTCAATAGGTGTCTATCTTTGCTTGGTTACTATTTCTGTGCTGGTAGAGAGAGTCTGTACCTGATCTTGGTTCTGTTGGGGGCTGACCTCCAAATGCTGGTCTGACCCACTTAGGGTTCTCGGCTCTCTGCTGTAGATCACTGGCAGTTCTCACCTTTAGAAGGGTTGAGTAGCCTAGACTGCTCCTGTTTGTTCCTACAGATGCTCTTGGTGAGATCGGATGTGTTGGATGCACTCTCCCAGATGCTGGAGTCTGCTATGGACCCCTGATTTTTGGGGGGGGGCAGCTGTGGGCTTGAACTCTGGGCTTGGGTGCTGTCCCTCAGCTCTTCAGCTCAAGGCTGGCACCCTACCATTTGAGCCACAGTACCACTTCTGGCCCTTTCTGCTTATGTGGTCCTGAGGAATCAGATCCAGGGCCTCATGCACCTAAGACAAGCACTCTACTGCTGAGCCACCTTACCAGCCTGAGCTCCTGCCTACTATCAGGTGCTGGTGGCCTGTGTTGTCCAATTCCCAGCCTAGAATATATGGGTCGGGTTCTGGTAGGGTTTGGGCTTCTCTTGTCCTGAGCCCCTGGGTCTTTTGCTGTCACAGGTGTAATTCCCAGGGGGTGCAGTTCCCTGTTTTTCTCCCCTCTGCTGAGGCATATGCTCAGCTTCTGAATTCAGTTGGGAGATGTTGGTTGTGTTGCTCAGGCACTGGATCCCCAGGCCTGGTCCCAGCCCCTGGCCTAGGGCATGCCGGTTGGACCTGTACTGCTGTGTATCCCACCTAAGTTACACAGCCTGGGGTACACAGTTCAAATTACTTCCACTGTTGGGTGTCTTGACCCAGGGGCACTGTTCCTGGCTTGGGCATTTAAGCTCCCTTCCAGGGGCACTCTTGCACTAGCCTGGCCAGCTGAGTGTGCTCCATGGGCTGGTGGAGCTCTCGAACAGTTCCCAGTTTTAGTGGGTCCTGTGGTCCAGGTGTTGGGGTAAGGAATCTGAGTCAGGGTCTGGGGATTCCCACCAGCGTTGGTCTCCCTTGAGGGACACACTGTCCCCTATGGGGTACTCACCCTGGAGCTAGTTGTTTCTGTGTGATGTAGGTCGTTGGTTGCTGTTGCAATCAGAGTTCAGTTGAGGTGGTTGTGGGCTGGGCTGGGTGGTGGTGGCTCTGTGTGTTTCACTTCTGTCCCTGCCTCGGTCGACGCTGTTCAAGTCCATGCTGTGGGATGGGCCTCCACCCTAGGGGTGGGGGTGGGGCCTCCGTGCAGGTTCTGAGAGCTGGGGTTTGTCTCTGCACTCTCCCTATACGCACAAGTTCCTTGCAGGTCTTCTGCTATGGTGTTCTGTGGGCCTCCTGTGTAGCTCTGGGGTTCCCTCCGTGAGGGCCAAGTGGCTTTGGTGGGATGGAGCCTCTCTGCTCAGATGGAGAGTGAGGGGTGGGGGTGGGATCTTTGTGCACACTCCCGGCTCGGAGGTTTCTCTGTGTAGCCATTAGTGGGTCTGACACCGGTTCCTCAGGCGGCTTCTGGGAGGGTGACCTGCAGACAGCCCCCTGTGTCTCTGGGACTCCAGCAGCCCCCACCAGGCCGGGCTGGCCATGGCTTGGCATGCTGTTGCCGCCTCCTGTTTTTCTCTGGGTGTTCGTCTTTTTATTGTTGTCGGTCTCTTGGGGAGATTAAATGTTGGAATTGGAACTCTCTTTTTGGTTGGGGAGAGCTGTGGCGTTTCCCTACTGCCCTATCGCCATCTTGATCCCCCCTCCCTATAATCTTATTTTTTAAAACTCCATTTTTCCTTTATCTTGAGCAGAAGTTTAAGTCACTCATTTTGCTGTAGGGTCAGTGGATTTTTCTCTCTGTCTCTGTCTGTACTTTACCTTTAAAAGTGAAGACAAAATTTTCCTAACACATTTAGCTGAAAACTTCATGCTTTCTTTGCTCACAGGTTCGTATCTGTCTTCATATCACTTCTGCTTTGGAGTTGGCCACTGGTCCTTTCCAAGCTATGGGAAACAAAGAACAAACTCCAAGCTATCAAACTCCTACTTGGAGTTATGTGTGACCAGGGACTAGTTGAATTTCTCCTCAGGAGCTCACATAAGCATCAAATTCTAATATTCTCTTGTATTCTTTTGCCTCGCAGCTTTGAGATTGAAAAGAAAATTTCTTCTTAAATGCAAAAGCTAACATCCTCCTTTATTTCCTTTAATTTATTTAAGACATACATTTTTATATTCTATATTATAGCCTTTTTTGTTTTTAGGTTGTGGGCTTTACATGTTTATTTTGATTTTTTTTTTTTTCAGTTATGGGGCTTGAACTCTGGGCTTGGCCGCTGTGCCTGTGTTCTTCAGCTCAAGAATGCTCTACTGCTTGAGCCACAGCACCACTTCTGGTTTTCTAGTGGTTTATTGGAGATAAGAGTCTCACGGAGTTTCCTGCCTGGGCTGGCTTTGAACCGTGATCTTCAGATCTTAGCCTCCTGAGTAGCTAGGATTACAGGCGTAAGCCACCAGCACCTGGCTTTACATCTTTATTTTGAATCTGAAAAGCTTACCATTGGTTGTATTCTTTATTTTTATTTTATTTTTTTCCTGCCAGATGAGCCCAATTCTCTCTGGGTGTTTTGTATAGAATTAATCACTACTCCTTGGTTTGAGAGTAAATGTCAGGGAGAAAAATTATGTGTGAATGTTGGAGCCAGGGAGTAGGTCGTGTTGGAGGGGATATCTTATAAGTAATTTACATGGTTACCCCAACACTCAAGGATAAATTAAGTGTCTGTTACATGTCAGGGTCAGCATGAGTACATAGAAGGAGACAGGATAACACATAAATCTTGACTTCAGGGTACTTAAGTCCACTGAAGGATACAAAGAATAAAACTGTTGAAATGAGTAAAGTACAATTCTCATAAGGTATAATTAAATAAACAAATACTAAATTGAGTAATGTATGCTCTACTGAGAAATATCTCTATCTACAGGAGAAAAAGATTTGTTTGCTTTTACTCAGAGAAGACAATGGTGGTTAATGTTCAAAGTGAGAGTAGCAGTAGGAGCTAAAATGATGTAGCAGAAATGGGTAAAGTATGTATGGAAGATTAGTCTTTTTGGAAAAGAGAGTGAACACTGAGAACCAAGAGAGAATAAATTCAATGACTTGAATACTTCATTTTCAAGTCAGCAGAAGAATCTAGGGTTTCTGCTTTAGCCAATGAAAGATTACATAGAGACATGATAAATGTTTTCATGCTTTAATGCTTATATCATAATTACTTGTTTACAAGTCTTCTCCCCCCTGTAATCTAAGTTTTTGGAGGCTAGGGTTGGTATGTCATGTACTGATTGTTGAGGTGGACTGACTTCAATTAAGAACTTACATTCAGTCTTTGTTAAAAATGCTTTACCTCCTTGGTAGCATTTATTCTTGATTTCAAAAGTGAATATATGACAAAAGAAAATGCATGAACAGAGCACTTTCCAAACAAGATTTTACAATTTAATAAATCAATCTATTATAACAAAAATGTTTTGTGCAAATATGAGATAAAAAGTATATGTCACTATTGTATCAGCCACAAATTTGCATTTATGCAAATGACTTTTTACTTAAGTAAAGTAAGTCTGTAAGTAAGTCTGTAAGGCAGGCTGCAAATTTTAACTTGAATCTTTTAGAACATTCTACCCAATTCTCTAGATCTGTGCAAGGTTAAATGAAGCAGGAATTAGAAATAAGAAAGCTAAGATATCTTGGGGTTCATTTCATATATCATCATCTTATATGGACATATGTACATAGCTTTTGAGCAATTCTGCTCATCTGATAAGATTATCCTATATGTATACTAATTATTGCAAATAAGGGAAACCATGGGATCTAAATTTCTTTGGGATTGGCTTACTTCACTTACTTCATTTAATAGGATTTTTTCCAAGTCTTTCCATTCCATGGGTGGTGTCGTTCTTTCTGATGGAAGCATAGAATTCATTCATATATATATATATATATATATATATATATATATATATATACATATAGATAGATAGATGATAGATCACATTTTCTTGATCCATTCATCTACTGAGGGGCATCTGGGTTGGTTCCACATCTTAGCTATGGTGAATAATGCTGCAATAAACATAGTTGTGCTGGCAGCTTTACTATAGCCTTGTTTGTGATCGTTTGGGTAAATGCCCAGGAGTGGGATTGCTGAGTCATAGGGAAGCTGTATGTCTTTTGAGGAACCTCCATACTAATTTTCAGAGTAGTTGAACAAGTACTATGTAATTTTTTTGGTACATTCTTCCCCCTATGGTATAACTCCTGTTGTCACTGTACTTGATTTTGGTACCCTGCATCTTATATATACATTTGTCTAATCTGGGGAGGGGAAGGGGAATAACAAAATGCTGAATAAGGACCCAGGATGACCCATTGCAACAATGATACCCACAGGACAGAATATTGGAAACAAACTTTACAACTTTGGGGGAGCGGAAGTGGGGGATAGTGGAACAACAATGGGGAAGGGGATAGGCAAGTAATGTATTCATTGCCTTACTGATGTAACTGTAACCCCTCTGTACAGCATCTTTACAATAATAAAAAAAATCAGGAGAATTTGTTTGATGAGAAAAAAAGAAAACTACTTTCAAGTAACTACTTGAACACTATCTTAGGCCCCTGCCAACAATATGTCATGATACAACCATAAAGTCTTTTTGGTGGCAGCTGCAATACCATTCTTATAACATGGAAGTCTATATACAAAGTTTACTATTTACTCTTTGGCTGTAAACCTATGGAGTTACTTCCTTTTGTAGCATCTCCAGAGCCCTTTCAGGAAAGGAAGTTGAAATACTCATATCTTTCTTTCTTGTTCAATCTATGACTTGCTAACTGTAAAGCAATTCTTCCCTTAAATATCCAGCCACAACACTCCTATGCTCTCATATTCACTTTTTCTCTTTCTCTTCTCCTCCCCCCTTCTTCTTCCCCTCCCCTTTTCTCTTTTTTCCCCTTCCCTCCTTCCCTGTCCCTCCCTCCTCCCCTCCTTCCTTCCTTCCTTCCTTCCTTCCTTCCTTCCTTCCTCGCTTCCCTCCTTCCTCGCTTCCCTCCTTCCTTGCTTCCCTCCTTCCCTCCCTCCCTCCTTCCCTCTCTCCTTCCTTCCTTCCTTCCTTCCTTCCTTCCTTCCTTCCTTCCTTCCTTCCGGAGATCTATATCTATATCTATATGACATAAAGTCTCCAATTAATAAAGACTTTGATTGTTTTCAATATCCAGATTATAACAAAAAAAGTAAAAGTATCCTTGTATATATTTCCTGTGAGCATGTGGCAAGTCTTTGGATTGCTGACTAGAATACAATGACTGATATATAAGCTGAAGAATTTTGTAACTGTAATGACTTCATGTGAAATAGTGTTTATTTTAGTGAATGCACCAGCATAGATTGTATGTATAACTCCAGAATTTAGTTGGTTTCATTTGTTAGGCAAATGAAAATCACTAGTCAGTGAATGAGAGTCTGACTATTAAAACCCCATTACAAGAATGTGATAGGTAATGAGTAGCAAGGCAGTGTGTCAGCACAAGACAGCCAGGACTCTTATTATGATATTAGGCAGGATTTTAATATAGTAGGTTTCCTGAGATGTCACAGAGAGCCCTTTGTTTAATATATTTCAATACCAGGGAAAAAAAAGTATGGTTCATAAGTTAGAGAAATTAGAAACATCTGGTAAATTCAGCTGCAGACAAGGCTTGAGCTGACATAGAGATGTAATACCCAGGCAGTTGACTAGTCTAATTCTGGTGAATAATATTTTCTCAGCAGACTCCTGGCCACAGAGTATCAAAAGGCAATGGGAACATGCTGTAAAGTGCCATGATGCCCAGAACAATTACACTCTGGAAACATTCTCTTGGCTGGCTGAATGTGACCCCTGATCAAGCTCAGTTCATTCCACAAACAGAAGTAGCTACAGAGGGCATGTGGGAGAACACTCTGGGTAGGGCTTTCTTGTATTGATGTTCCTAGTGCAGAATATGAGGATGGGCTTTGCCTTTGAAATGACAGTGACTCAGAGTATAGGGATAAAACTAGTTTACTGCTTTGCTTTCCATTGAAAACTATACTGTACAAGTTATTGACCACACTTCTTTTAGAGTTTTATGATATAAAAATGAGGCTGATTTCATATTTGACATCTTTTTTCACTATTTTAACTTCAAAAATCTTTAACTGTTGTACTATATTTATATATAGTATATAAACTGCTCTTGTTTATAAAGGAAAACTGACTTTCCATTCATTCTTACACACCTGTCTTTCTGATCTATACCAATCCCATGAGAAAAAATATGTGCTTCACTTGTACATAATATATTTGTTTTTTGGTTTTCAAGTAAGGAGTAAGTTTATTCATCGTTTAGGATGGCACCAGGCCATCTTGGTCCTCCACACGGTGGGGAAAGGCCTGGGAAAGCTGGGAAAGAGAAAGAGCTGGGAAAGAGAGAGAGAGCTGGGAAAGAGAAAGGAAAGAGCTAGAAAAGAGAGCATCTGTGAAAGAGGTGGGAAAGAGAGAGCTAGGAAAGAGAAGGGAGCTGGGAAAGAGAAGAGAAGGAAAGAGCTGAGAAAGAGCTAGAAAAGAGCAGAGAGAGATACATAATATATTTGTATCAGACACAATACAACTGACTTACTTGCCTCTTTGTATTTTGTTTGTATGCCAGTCTGCAATCAGATATCTACTCAAAGTTAGATATGTTTTACTAATACAGTGCTTAAACTATCTATTCATGGCAAATAAAGAATGTCTTTATAATATGAATTCAATGAGTCAGCTAGTTTTAAGAGAATAAAGTATCTTGTTATGAAATCCATCTTGACTATAATAATAATTCTCCCCTTCTCTCTTTCTCTCAACTCGTTTTTCTCTTTTCCTCTCCTCTCCTCTCCTCTCTTCTCTTCTCTTCTTTGTTTTTGTGTTGGTCATGGGGTTTGAACCCAGGGCCTGAGTTCTGTCTGCATGTTCTTCTTTTGCTTAGGCTAGCACTCTACCAGTTGAGCCATAGCTCTATTTCTAGCTTTATAGTGGTTAATTGGAGATGAGTCTCTTTCCTGCCTGCTAGCTTCAAACCACAGACCTCAGATCTCAGCCTCTTGAGCAGGTAGGATCACAGGCATGTACTACCAGTGCCCAACTTTATCTGTTTTTCTTAAAGCTTTATTACTGACAATTGTGGCAAAATGTCTAAAGACAGTCATATGTTGCTGAAAGCATCAATGTGTAATTCAGTCATTTATATAGACCATTTCAGAGGTCTCTTATCATTCTGTTATCTGAAGGGAAGGAAGCACTAGCTTTTTCTAATGGAAGTTTAGAGTGTGTTTGCTTTCAACTGTATCTGGACATTATAACTTAAAATAGCTCCCAAGATGATGCACCAAATTAAATGAGCTTCAGAAAATATGAAGCAGTCCTACATTGTATTTTTTGTGAAATATGGTTGTAGGTGTTCCTTGAATGTTCATACCCACATACACCTACTTGTGCTGGTCCCCTGAGTAATACAACAATTAAGTCCCTGTTGTTACCAGAAGGATGCAGCACAAGCTTTCCTTCTGCCATGGCTCTTTCCAAGTTTGGATTCAATATCCCTCTGACTTTGTTTATTTAGAATTATTTTTGCTTTTAATTTGATTATGATTTTTTTGTCATTTTTCTTTCCCTTGTTACTTTTGATCCTCAAACAGTCAGTATGCTAGTCTGTTTAAGAAGAAGATAAGAAGAAAGCATTTTGTGAGCATTTTCTCCTGAGAGATTTGATTCAAAATAGGACATTTAATTCATAATAGTTGGGCTATTTTGTTACTAATTCAGTCTACTTTTGCTGTATAGCTTTGGCAAAACTACCTATTTGTTTTTGAGGCATGGTTTCCATGTCTTTAATATATTATGAAGACTGAAAATAAGGGACTCATGGTAGGCACTGAAACTGACAACTGGTAACAGATTCACAGCTAAAATAATTTGAGAAACTGTATTGCCTGCCTGAGTGTAGTATAGATGTAATAGACATGCTGCCACTCCATGTACCTTGTCCAAACTAGATCCTGCTAATTAGTAGGTATTTTGTCCCATTAAGTGTGATGCAACTTTATAATTAATTCAAAGACCTCCATTGTCAGTTGATCTCAGATGGAAAATAATCTCAACTCATTTCCCATCACAGACAGGCCCAGTCCTTTCATTATAGAGGAGAAAACTGAGGTTAATAGGTTGTATCCTTTCCTCAAGATGATACATTTATATGCCTGGTATTACAGGACAAAATTCATGAATTATCTTTTAACTACATGTCTTCCTTTATTATTTTTTGTTGGTAGTGGGAGGCTGAACTCTGGGCCTGGGCACTGTCCCTCAGCTCTTCAGCTCAAGGCTAGTGCTCTACCACTTGAGCCACAGTGCCACTTCCAGCTTTTTCCTGCTTATGTGGTACTGAGGAATTGAACCTAGGGTCTCATGCATTAGAAGCAAGCACTTTACCACTGAGCCAACTTTCCAGCCCATGTCTTCCTTTTGTAACTTCTTTCATAATAATTGGAATAGAATCACCATTGCTAGTCATTTTTTTTTCAAGCCAAATAAATTAACTCATTATGTTCTGGATTTGTTATTTGTTGGTTTATAGAAATGCATCATGCTAGCCATTGTACTCTAGCAATTTTTTAAAAAAATATATCATGGTGTTTGATTCAAACCTTATGTGTTGCTGGATTTCAGAAAAGAAAAAGGAAATGCCAGAGGGCCAACAGATGTTGAAGGAGGGAGAATCAAGGCAAATGATTAAATAATTAGGAAGTGGTTTCCTAAGCAAGGGTTACTCCAAAACTTCCCCAAATATCCTTCTTTGATTACTGGATTGATTTCCTGGTTGGTATATTATGTTGTAAATTTTGAGTTTGAATCTGGAGAGGTTAGTAATGGTTAAATCTTTTTCACTGAAAATATGTTCATGCTTGTAAGAACTACAAGATGAATTTGGCTTTAGCCAGAGGACAAACAGGATGAGAGAAGATAATGTGAGGTCTTTTTCTCATCACTGCTGCCTCCACCCCCACTGTTTTTTGTTTGTTTTAGTTACATTTTCAAACATGCTCTCATTTTCCCAAGTTCTGTGTTCTCCTTGGAAAATCTTCTAATAGCACAGATGACAAACAGGAGTTCCAGCAGTGCTGACTCATCACAACATAAGCCCAGTGGTTTGGCAGAAATCTTAACTTGCAAATGTTGAGTCTGGCCCTTTAACAGTAAGTCTCTGGCAGCAGATGTCACTGTTGGTCTGTCTTAACTTTGAGGTGCTTCCTGCTCATTGTTTGCTCTTGAGATTGAACTCAGCAGGATTTATATTGTAAGCAGCATGGTTTCATGGGCTTTTCATGATGGCTTATGGCATTGATAATAAGGACAGTTTCTTAACCTAAAACCTTTTTAAATCACATATGGTTTTAAAATATTGCTATTATTCATTTTGTTTGTGGATATTGAATCTAGGGTTTTGCACATGCTAGGACTGTGCTTTACCAGTAGCAGTTGCTTTTTTGAACATGTTTGGCTACACACACACACACACACACACACACACACACTTACATAAACTTAGTTAAAACTGACCAATTATTTCCTTATACCTAATACTTACTCATTCATTCACAGTCAACTACTACCTATCAATATGTAAACACTGAATAGAAGGATCAGAATTCTTGCATCATTTTTGAAGTCTTGGATATCTCACTGTTATAAACTTCCACTCACAGTATGCTTGAATAAATATTTTTTATTGGTCTCATTCAAATCCAGTTTCTGCCTCTCCTATTGGAAGAAGACTTGATTTCACCAAAGTGCTCCAATTGCCAAATTCAGTAAATATTTTTTATTTTGATTTGTCCCATTTTCTCTGATAATTGAGACTGTTGGTCTTACTACCCTAAAAATTCTTTCTTCTGAGATAATTCTCCAGTAAGTCCTTTCATTGGTATTCTCCACATCTTTTATGAAGCATCTTAAATATCAGGGATCTCCAGTTCTTTGTTGCTGGATTATGTCCTTCTGACTTGACCATATCACTTGACCCATCTTCTGGCCTTTAGACACTTATTTGTGTTCTAAGAGCTCCCAAATCCATAAGTACTACCTAGACCTCTTCCATGAGTTCCAGATCTTGATGTATAGCTGCTTTCTTGAAAGGCCTTCTATCAGTTTATAAGTTGTGGCATTCACAACCAATGTACTCAAGCTTCTGACTGACATGTCTTACATTCTTCCTCTTATTTAAGACTATTTCAATTATTGTCCACTTTCTTCATGTAGGTAAGGCCAAACTCATTTCTTTTTTGCCAGTCCTGGGGCTTGAACTCAGGGCCTGGGCACTGTCCTGGAGCTTCTTTTTACTCAAGGCTAGCATTCTACCACTTGAGCCACAGTGCTACTTCTGGATTTTTCTGTTTCTGTGGTACTGAGCAATGGAACCCAAGGCTTCATGCATACTAGGCAAGCACTCTACCACTCTGCCACATTCCAAGCCCCAAACTCTTTTGTAATATCTTTTTTCTACTTAGTATCAAATAAGTAGCTTTATTTTATTTTTAAACTTTTTTATTATCTTTAAGTAGTTGTACAAAAATGTTGCCATTTAACAAAGCAGTTTTTGAATGCAATATATCTTCACCAACGTTACCCCTTTATGACTCACTTTAAATATCTTGGTTTTTGCAACTGTCTTAATTCAAATTTTTGTGGAGAAATTTCCTGTTTGAAGCACTTTTCCATTGTTCAAACCAACTTTTAAATGCATTTCACAATTATCATACTTGGTTGTGGTCATTTTGCATTTTTCCATTATTAGGTGTTTGTGGTAGTCTTTAATGATGTAGACCATCAATATATTATCTGCCTATACTTGCTTTTATGTATTCATGTGCTCACTGCTTTTTACATTACAAGGTAGTCTACTTCCTGTTCTTTTGAAAATGAGCCATATTTTTTTTTTTTTTTTTTTTTTTTTTTTTGTCGGCCGTGGGGCTTGAACTCTGGGCCTGGGCGCTGTCCCTCAGCTCTTCAGCTCAAGGCGAGCGCTCTACCACTTGAGCTACAGTGCCACTTCCGGTTTTCTGGTGGTTTATTGGAGATAGGAGTCTCACGGTCTCTCCTGCCCGGGCTGGCTTTGAACCGCGATCCTCAGATCTCAGCCTCCTGAGTAGCTAGGATTACAGGCGTGAGCCACCAGCGCCCGGCATGAGTCATATTTTTTACTTGCTTTTAACTAATAACAAGTAGCAGGGAGGTATTTTTGGATATCTTACCCCAAGCCTTGGAAGATCCTTACCTTAAACTAGACCACAATGACAGGAAACTGGGAAGATTTCAGCAAAGTACAAAAATATAAAGCATTCCTTTCTTTAATTTTGTAATTCTTTACTGTGGAATAGCTCAGGATGTCAGTTCTAAGTAACAGAATTGCTAACTGTGTGAGGAAACGTAATTTGGATTATAAAATTCTTGCTTTAATAAAATTCCTTAGTGAAAAAAAAGTCTGTCATAGAGATTTATCCTCCTTGAATATGGCTCTGTGGACTACCTCATTTACTACTCGTGGAATCTTAGGGCTGCCTTCAGGCCCACTGAACCCACTGGACCTATAGAATCCTGCCAAGGCAGGAACACAGTTTCCCAGTGTTCTTACCTTCCTCTAAGAACTGAGGTTAAAATCCCAAAAATGAATATAATATATTCTTTGGTAATTGCATTGGCCTTCAAAGCATGTTAAATGCTTTGAAAATGATGGTCCTGAGCTTTGAACTTTAGGGCCTGGGATTGCCCCTGAACTTTTTTGCTAAGGCTAGCACTCTACCACTTGAGCCACAGATCCACTTCTGGCTTTTTGGTGGCTAATTGGAGGTAAAAGTCTCATGGACTTTTCTACCTGGTCTGACTTTGAAACATGATCTTCAAATATTAGCCTCCTAAATATCTAGAAGTATAGGTGTGAGCCACCAGTGCCTGGTTTACATGTTAAATTTTACTTGATTATTTCTTTGAATCTTTCCAATCTAAGGGTCACTGGTAGAATATATGCAATATACAATTCTGATATTGTATCTTACCAAATAATTGTGCTATGAAAAGTAAGAATTATATTTATTAAAACCACTTAGGACATAAATGTAAGAGTGGGATTATTGGGAAGACAATGATTGGTGTGAGAAAAGACAGGTAAAAGAGGAATATAATTGAAGTACATTGGACACATATAAAAAGGCAGGATGAAGCATAAAAAGTAATGATGAAACAATAAAATGGTATGAAAGATCTTTTTTTGGGTCTGGTTGTGGGCCTGAACTCTGGGCCTGGGCACTGTCCCTCAGCTCTTCACCTCAAGGCTAGCGCTCTACCACTTGAGCCACCTTTCCTGCCCCGTATGAAAGATTTTAAAAGTAGATGTGGGATAAGAAAGATTAATTATAGGGATGAGTATGATCAAGGTATATCATATGCCTAAAGGGAAAAATCACAATGAAACTTCTTATATATTATCAATATGTAATAATAACAACAAATCATACCTAATTTAAAGTTCTTCTATAAGTGGCACCTTAAAAACTTCTTTATATTAGATTTCAATGTAAACCATTGTTTATACCCTTTTATTTCCAAAATATTTTTTGCAATTCTCAAATTAAAAAATAATGGCAGAACTAGGGTAATGGGAAAACAAATAAGTGGTCAGATGAGGGAAAATATTGATTTTTGTAACATTTAATGAAGGACAGAATGGAGTTGAAGATTTGAAGAGTGAAATACAGCTTCATTATAAAATCATTTGAGTTTAACTTTTCAAGGTCAAAGAAATATAATTGACCTCTATGGCATCACTTTGAAATTCCTCTAAGATGCAGGTGAAACACTTTTAACTCTTTTTCTTTTTAGGATCTCTGAAAAAATCTCTAAACTCCAAATTCTACTGGGGTAAGTTGCCTTAGCAAAAATAGTATGTGAGAAGTGATTGACAAGAATGAGAAATATGGAGGATGAGCAGAGAGGAGGACAGCCTTGAATCACTCAAGGAGTTAGGAGAGGGTTCAAGCTTCCTTCAAGACATTCGCTGAGATAACATATTTCATAACATTATAATATCTCTCATACCCTTATCTGTATAGTTATCAGGCAAAAAATGATCATATATAGAATAAGGGAGTTGGCTTAGAAATGAGATAATCCTTGGAAGTAAAAATTACAAACTGGAAAGTAGAATGGGTTAAGCTAGATGAATAGTATGGAGAAAATACAGCTCAGAAATGTTATTCTACTTGGCACTAGAGAGCTGGGGTTAGATATAAGTGGAGATTAGCCAGGAATCAAATCCTGCTGGGATGGGAGGTGACTTGGCAGTGCTGGTCAAAGTAGAAGCCAAGGTGAGATACTGAACTGGCTGGCCAAGTTCAGAGCCAGAAATATTGGATACAGAGCCTGGGCTCCATTGAAAGATGAGGGAAAATATTGATTTTTGTAACATTTAATGAAGGACAGAATGGAGTTGAAGATTTGAAGAGTATATATATTTGTATATCTTTCCATTGGAAAGATATACAAAAAGTAGAGGACAATGCCAACAATATATACTCCTTCATTTGGGAATTTTCAAATGAGGAACTTGCTAAACTTGTTACACACGCACACACACACACACAAATATATATATGTAATAGGACATATTCTTAAGCTGCTTTCTTAGTCAATGTTCAATTAAGATTTAGACAATTTTTTAAAACTCTGAATTTTGAGTAGGATAATCAAAATAACAAAACATATCATCTTCCCAAAACAGATCTTTTAGCCAAGTTGCTTAAGAACAACAGTTTACACGAGCTACATATCTTCTTTCAAATATTGTCTTTCAAACCTTGCAGAATGGGAACAGGAACCGTTGGGAACGTCTGTGAATCATAACATGTAGAGAGTTTCCTAAAGTCATTTTCTTGCTAGGGTGAAGAATTCTAATCTACTATTGGCAGCCTGTATTGGGTGTGAGGCATATTGTCTACTTTGATTATTTCTCATAATTTCTTCCTGGGTTTGGATTATCAAAGTTTTACTATATTGGAGTAGAACAGTTGTATAATGACAGGATTGTTACCAAATCTGTTCTTATGTTCTTTTAAAAGGATTAAAATGATTATTCTAGCCTATGATTCCACCATATGTATATTTAATGCAGTTGTCTTTGAAGGGAGCAGTTTGGAGTACTTCCACAATTTCAAAAACTTATAGTAATTGAGGACATATGCTTTCATTTAATTAAAAAAAGATGTGAAGAAGCATTTCATAGTACAGACAGAAAGAGGTTTTTCTGAAAATATGTGGTTTATTTAATCAAACATAAATATCAGGGATTGAACTGGGCAAATAATATTCATAAATGCATCAAAATATACATCTTTAATCATATAGGGAAAGAAATATATTTAAGAATTTATAGTTTGCAAGAAAATATTAGATAGATTAGAAGCATGAGTTGATAATTGATAGCAAATGTATGCAAATATACATTAAATGTAAACAACATGGAGGATTATACACTGGATAAAAAACTAAAAAACTTTAAAACAAAGTTAAGTCAGATTATCCTTTATATATAAACTGAACTTTTTGGTATCTGAGAGACCTTAACTGATTTCTAGATTAATTTATTGTTTACATATTTCTGTTTTTATTTTCTTTAAATGGAGCTATAATTTAGTTCAAATAGAAAAATCTCAAGCGTAGAATTGAAGAGGTTTTGACTAAGGCTTAACTTCTGGGGCACTATTTCCACCAAAATTTTTCACATCTATACCAGAAATGTATAAGGGCTCCAAATATTTTTAATACTTTTTTATTGGAAAAATAGTGTACAGAGGGATTAAAGTTACATGAGTAAGGTCATGAGTACATTGCCTATCGAACATTGTTACCGCCTCCTTTGTTTTTCCCCTACAATCTCTTCCCTCCACACCTCCCCAACTTCTCTCTCCCTCCCCCCCAAGTCTTAAAATTTGTTTTCAACATAGTGTCTTGTACATCTCGTTGTTACAATGGGTCAGCCTGTATCCTTATTTAAGCATTTTGTTATTTCCCTTCCCCTCCCCAAATTAGAAAAGTGTATATACAAGATGCAGGGCACCAACTTCAAATACAGTGAAAACAGGAGTTTTCCTCCATGGGGGAGGAAAATACCAAAGAAACAACAACAAAAAATCACATAGTACATTATAAATACACTAAAAACAATAGCGAGGAAGAAAAAAATCACTTGTGTCCCTGTCTTGGGATTCATTTCATTTAACATCATCTTATATGGTCATATGTATATAGCTTTTGACCTTTTCTACTTGTCCTAGAAACATACTAGTTATTACAAATAAGGGAAACCATGGGACCTATGTTTCTTTGGGCCTAGCTTACTTCACTTAATATAATTTTTTCTAGTCTTTCCATTTCCTAACAAATGGGGCAATGTCATTCTTTCTGATGGAGGCATAGAATTCCATTGTATAAATATACCACATTTTCTTTTTTTTTTAATTGGGAAAATACCATACAGAGGGGTTACAATTACATGGGCAAGGTAATGAGTACAGTTCTTATCAAGCATTGTTGCCTCCTCCTTTGTTTCCCCTTCCCATCCCTTCCCATTTCTCCCCACCCTTTAACAGCCCTCCCCCCACCAAAGTTGTAAAGTTCATTTTTTGTACATCTCATTGTTACAACAGGTCCACCTGTATCCCTATTTAATCGATTTGTTTTTTCCCTTCCCCTCCACAAATTATACCAACATCAAATACAGTGAAAGCAGGGGTTATATGTGGGGGGGGGGAGGGACATACAAAGCAACAAAGAAATCATCTTATAAATATGTTAGAATACCACATTTTCTTGATCCATTCATCTACAGAGGGGCATCTGGGTTGGTTCCATATCTTAGCTATGGTAAATAATGCTGTGATAAGCATAGTTGTGCTGGTAGCTTTAGTGTGGCCTTGTTTGTGATCATTCAGGTAAATGCCCAAAAGTGGGATTGCTGGGTCATAGGGGAGCCCTATGTGGAGTCTTTTGAGGAACCTCCATACTATTGTCCAAAGTGGTTGAACAAGTTTACACTCCCACCAACAATGTAGTAGGGTTCCCTTCTGTCCACATCCCCTCCAGCATCTGTTGTTATTAGAGTTCTTGAATATAACCATTCTGACTGGGGTGAGGTGGTATTTTAATGTTGTTTTGATTTGCATTTCTTTTATGGCTAGAGAAGATGAGCATTTCTTCCTGTGTCTATTGGCCATTCTTATTTCCTCTTCAGAGAAGTTTCTCTTTAAGTCTTTAGCCCACTTATTAATGGGGCAGTTGTTTCTTTGAGGATTTGTTGTTAGGGGATTTAATTTTTTGAGTTCTAAGTATATTTTAGATATGAGACCCTTATCCATTGTATGGCTAGTAAAGATATTCTCTGAATCCCTGAGCTTTCTATTGATCTTGCTAGCTATGTCCTTTGCCATGCGGACGCTCTGCAGTTTCATGCAATTCCATTTGCCCAACCTTGTTGTGTTTCTGGGTCTCTATTAAGAAAATTTTGGCCTTTGCCAAGAAGCCCTGGAGTTTCTCCTATTCCTTCCTGTAATGTTTTCAGGGTGTCTGCTTTGACTTCAAGGTCTTTGTTCCATTTGGAGTTGATTCTTGGGCAGGGTGATATATGGGGATCTAGCTTTAGTTTTCTACATGTGTTTAACCAATTTTTCCAGCACCATTTAGTGAAGAGATGGTCTTTCTTCCATTCTTTTTTTTTTTATAGCTCCCTTATCAAAGATTAGGTGGCTATAAGTCTGTGGGTTCCTTTCTGGGTTTTCAGTTTTATTTCATTGGTCCTCAGGTCTGTTCTTGTGCCAGTACCAAACTGCTTTGATTACTATGGCTTTGTAGTAGAGTTTGATATTTGGTATTGATATTCTTCCAACACTGTTCTTTCTGTTAAGGATCATTTTTGCTATTCGTGGTCTTTTATTGTTCCATATGAATTTTGGGGTAGCTTCTTCTGTTTCATTGAAGAATGACGTTGGAATATTGATAGATATCACATTGATTCTGTAGATAGCCTTTGGAAATATTGCCATTTTCACGATGTTGATCCTCCCAATCCAGGAGCATTGGAGGTTTTTCCACTTCCTTAGTTTGCTTTGATTTCCTTTTTCAGGTTTTTAAAGTTTTCATTGTAGAGGTCCTTCACGTCTTTGGTTAAGTTAATCCCTAGGTATTTTATTTTTTTGTGGGGCTCTTACAAAAAGAATTGCTTTCCTGATTTCAGCCATGCTTTTGTCCTTGTTGGCATACAGAAAAGCTGTTGATTTTTGAGGGTCAATTTTATACCCTGCTACTTTACCAAAGTTTTGAATCAGCTCCAGTAATTTGGGAGTGGAGTCATGGGATTTTTTTAAATACAAGATAATATCATCTGCAAAGAGGGAGTTTTACTTCATCTTTCCCTATTTAGATCCTGTTTATGTTTGCATCTTGTCTTATTGCTGTAGCTAGTCATTCTAATACTAAATTCAATAGAAGTTGAGCCAATGGACATACTTGTCTCATTCCTGAGTTTAGAGGAAATGTCTTTATCTTTTCTCCATTAAGTATACTGTAGGCTGTAGGTTTATCATATATTGCCTTTATTTTATTGAGGAATGTTCCATGGATTCCTAGTTTTTCCAGAACCTTCACCATAAAGCGGTGTTGGATCTTGTCAAATGCTTTTCCTGCATCTGTTGAGATAATCATGTAATTCTATTCTTATCCTTGCTCTTGTTGATGTGATGAATTATATTAATTGATTTGCATCCATTGAACCAGCTTTGCATCCCTGAAATGAATACTGTTTGATCGTGATGTATGATTTTTTTGATGAGTTGTTGAAATCGATTGGCCAAAATTTTGTTGAATAGTTTTGCATCCATGTTCATCAAAGAAATGTGTCTATTATTCTCTTTCTTTGATGAGTTCCTGCCTGTTTTGGGATGAGGTTTACAATGGCTTCCTAGAAAGAGTTTGGTAGTGAACTTTCACTTTCAATTTCATTGAAGAGTTGGAGGAGTATTGGTGTGAGTTCTGCTTTGAAGGCCTTGTAGAATCCATCTGGTCCTGGGCTTTTCTTAGATGGGAGGTCTCTTATTCCTGTTTTTATTTCAATGTTTGATATGGGTCTGTTAAGTTGGTTTAACTCATCTTGGTTTCGTTTCGGTATATTGATATTAGCTAGGAAATCCTCCATTTATTCCAGGTTCTCAAACTTATTAGCATAAAGGTTTGATAAGTATTCCCTTATAATGTTCTGAATCTTGGTTGTTTCTGTGGTGATGTTTCCTTTCTCATTTCTGACTTTGTTTATTTGGGTGTGTTCTCTTCTCTTTCTGATAAGATTTGCTAAGGGTCTGTCAAGTTTGTTAATTTTTTCAAAGAACCAACTCTTTGTTTTGTTGATTCTTTCCTTTTTTTGGATTCTAATTCATTTAATTCTGATTTAATTTTAATTATTTCTTTCTGTCTTTTGGATTGGGGTTTATCTTGCTGCTCTTTTACTAGGAGCTTCAGATGTCTCAATAAATTTTGTTGGTTTCAGATCTCTCCAATTTGTTGATGTTGTTACTCAGAGCTCTAAACTTGCCTCTGAGTACTACGTTTGCTGTTTCCCAGAGGAGCTGGTAATTTGTGTCTTCATTTTTGTTGAATATCATGAACATTTGAATGTCCTTTCTAATCTCTTCCATGACCCACTGGAGATTCAACAGTGTGCTGTTCAGCCTCCATGTGTTACAAGACTTTCTTTGCTGTCTTTTGGTTTTGAGTTCTAATTTTACTCCCTTGTCATCTGAAAATGCACGGCATAATTTCAATAATTCTGAATTTGGACCAATTTGCTTTGTGACCTACAGTGTAGTCTATTTTGGAGAATTTTCCATGTGTTGCTGAGAAGGACGTGTATTCTTATGATACTGCATGAAACATTTTAGATGTCTGTTAAGCCTAGTTGGTCTATGCAGTTGTTTAGATCTGAGGTTTCTCTGGTGAGTTTTTGCCAGGTTGATCTATTCAGTGGGGACAGTGGTGTTTTAAAGTCCCAACCAATTAATGTCTTTGGATCTATGTGAGATTTGAGGGAAAGTTGTGTTTTCTGGATAAATTATGGTGCTCCGTTGTGTGGTGAATAGATATTTAAAATTGTAATATCCTCCTGAAGGAGAGATCCCTGAATTAGCATGTAGCGACCTTCTTTTTTTCTTCTCACTAATTTTAATGTGAAGTCTATTTTATCTGATACTAGGATTGCAACTCTCGCCTGTTTATGGGGGCCGTTTGCTTGGTAGATTTTATTCCAGCCTTTCAGTTTCAGACCATGTTTATTTTTATGGGCAAGGTGTGTCTCTCTTTTTTTTTTTTTTTTCCATAGCTAAGGACCGAGCCCAGGGCCTTGCGTGCGCCGGGCGGGTGCCCTTCTGCTGGGCTAAACCCCCAGCCCCGCAAGGTGTGTCTCTTGAATGCAACAGATAGAAGGATCTTCTTTTTAATCTAACTTGGCAGTCTATGTGGCTTAATTGGAGAGTTAAGTCCATTGATATTGAGAGTTAGGGCTGAGAAGTGTTTGGTAGTTCCTGCCATGTTATCCACCTTCTGGGGGGCTGTGAGAACTCGATTCTTACTATGATTCTTGGGTTCTCAGTTTGGGTGCTGTTTCTTGGCCTTTATTGTGCTCTTGTTGGTTTTCTATGTGTAGGGCACCTATATGTATCTTTTGTAGGGCTGGTTTGGTGGAGATACATTGTTTCAGTTTTTCTTTGCTATGGAAGGTTTTTATTTGACCTTCCTTCATGAAGGATAGTTTATCTGGGTACAGTATTCTTGGTTGATAGTTGTTTGTCTTTAGGGTGTGGCATACATCAGTCCAGGCTCTTCTTGCTTTAATTGTCTCTGCTGAGAAATCTGAGTATATTCTAATTGGTTTCCCTTTATAGGTTATTGATCTTTTCTCCTTGATAGCTGTAAGGATCCTGTGTGGATTATAATGTGATGGTGAGATGTCTTGTTCTCATCTGGTCTATTTGAGATTCTAAAAGATTCTTGTATCCTAATAGTCCTATATTTTTGCATGTTTGGGAAGTTCTCTGCTAGGATCCTGTTAAATAAATTTTCTAGATCATTACCTTCTGTCTCTAAGTGCTCTTCTACACCCATTATCCTCAGATTAGGCCTTTCAATGACGTCTTCTAAATGTTGAATATATCTATCATATTTCTTGGATTTGTCTTGAATAGTTGTCTGTTCTTTCTCTATAATATCTAGGCTGTCTTCAATCCGAGAGATTTGATCTTCTGCATGGTCTAACCTACTGTCAAGACTTTCTATTTTGTTTTTTATTTCCTTTCCTTCTAATTGGTCAGCTTTGATGGCTTCAAATTCTTTGTTTGAACTTTGTTTTAGATCTTGTATGAACTTCTTTACTTCCTTAATTTGGTGTTCAGTGTTCATTCTCAAAGCCCTTAGTTGATTGGTTATGGTTTCATTGGACTCCTTTTCCTTCTGATAGGCTCCATTCAGCATTGCCTTTGTGGTGTCCCTGGATTCCTTCAGCTGTCTGTTTGTAGATTCCATGAATGCCTCCATTGATCTTTGTTTATTCTCATTCTGCACATGCAATTCCTGTAATCTTTGATTAGCTTCCTCATGCTCACACAGTCCTTCTATTAATCTTTGTGTATTCTCAGCCTGTTCATGCAATTCCTGTATTAATCTTTGATTAGCTTCCTCATTCCATGCAGTTCTTGTATTAATCTTTGGTTAGACTCAGCATGCTCAAGAAATTCCTCTATTAAACTTTGGTTAGCCTCATCTCGTCTGTATCATGCTCACACCTAGTCCTTTGCAGGCTTTCAATCTTTTCATTCAACATGTTAACCAGTAGTGTTTGTAGAGCATTTTGGGAACTCCCCTCTGGATTATTCATTACCTGCTCTGTCACCTGATTGTCATTAGTGGGAGTTGAGATACCTGGACTTGCCATTTTTCTTGTGTTTCTCCAGCTTTTTTTGCCCATTTAGTATGAAAGCAAAACCAATTTTTCACTAGAACACTATTTTAAGGCAAGCATCAACCAGAATCCTGTAGCTGCACACAGATTGATTGACACAGTCAAAATGAGTACAGATACAATCTAGTTCAACAGATACAATCTAATTCAGCATCAAACAACTATGGATTAATGGATTAAGAATGTTACAGAGGGAGTCAGCTGACCAGAAATTAATAGGTTTAGGGATAATTGTGGGGAGAAAATAAGATTAGAGGAATGTGGAGAGGTAAAAGGAAAGAGGGAATTTAACCAACCCTAATTTCAGAGAGGAAATGGATAGAATGAAAGGAGGAGAGAAAGAAACAAGAAAAAATAAAAAAATTAAATTGAAGAATGAAACACTTAAAAATTATGTAAGTATAAAGAAATAATACTGATAGAAGAAAAGGATAGGTGGACAGGAGAAAGATAAAAAGGGAAAAAATTTAGAAATGAAACACTTAAAAATTATAAAAACATAAAGAAACAATACTACTATTAAAGGAGTTAAGTCTAAAGAGTTGTGAATTGAGAAATCAATTTCTGAATTAAGTATGCACACAATGAAGGATAAGGTCTAATAATCAATGAAGGGTATGTATCTGGGAATGAGAACAGGAATTAAGTCATGCAAAAAAAAAAAAAAAAGAAGGCCAAAAGGGAAAAGAGTAGAGTTTTAGAAACACACACACACCTAAAACAAAAATTATGAAAAAAAAGAAATAGAAAACAATTTTAAAAATTAGGTAGAAAAAGGAGTTTTTTGGGGGGAGTGGTAGGGGATCTTGTATCTCCCCGGTGTCCATAACCAGTCTCTTGGTTGAGTCTCTGGTATGCTTGTGGTGTTTGGTTTTCCTGTAGTTTGATTGGATTCTTAAGCCAGTTTGTTTGAGCAGGCAGAGAGAAGCTCTGCCTTACCCAGGACTTTATGATCTTCCTCCCAAGCTAGTTCAATGGAAGGGTGAACTGTTTTGAGTGTCATCAAAGAGGAAGATAGATGGCTGTTTCCTTTAGCTTGGAGTTGCTGTGGTGAGGCTAGGTTTTGGGTAGGGTTGAAGCCTATCAGCAATCAGTAACTTTTCCCTGAGGGGCTAGCTCCTGAGACACTCACAGAGTCCACGGGATTTATGTTTATTGAGTTTCAATTATTTTTCTTTTACTGCTCCTGATGCTAGCTCTGCTGCCTAGGCTGCAGTGGGGGAAGGGCAGCCTTTGGCTCTCTTTGCCCAGTGAAGAAAGTCACTCCTCTGGGTTGGAGCTTTTTCTGCCTGGGAAGGGCAACTTTCCCCTGTGTGGAGCTGAGCCTGGCATGTCAGGTTCCTGTGACCTCTTGAGTGGCTTCTATTGTCTTCTTCCAAGGCCTGAGTTGTGAGGTAGCTGCTCTGGCCTGGTCTTTGCCAGTATCAAAGATGGAGTTCTTCTACAGAGGTGGGGGAGGGGCTACCTTTCCATTGTTGCTCCAAGATAAGGAGTGAGGATGTCTTGGGGTGTACTCATGCCTATCCCTTGGTTTCTGGGCCATCCATGGTCTGCGACAGTCTGTGATCAGCAGTTCTTGCTGGTGGTGATTAGAATCCGCTTGCACACTGTGTCTGGTGCCTTTGCCCCAGACTCTCTCTGTTCATATGGTGGCTACAGCAGCAGATGCTCCCACTGCTGCTGCCATGGACACAAGCAAGTGCTCAGATCTGTCTCCTTAACCAAGCTGCCTGGATTTTTCCTCTCTGGCAACCTCTCTGTATTATGATGGCACACTTGGTGTGACTCTCAAGCCTAGTTCTTTTACTGGAACATTAAAACTATTTTCTATGCCAGAGCTTGTTTAGCCTCCAGCCTCTCTTCTGCCATCTTCCTCCATCTCTCTCAGGGCTCCAAGTTTTTTCCTGTTTGCCAACTTCTGTCTGTTTATAGTTAAAATTTTGTCTTCTTTCCTATATTCAGTAGATTCTGTAAGTTTTTCTTTAGTTTTTATTTGATAGGAATTTTTATATTTCAAAATATATTAATTGTTACATATACAGGTTTCTGTATGTGGAAATAGTTTCTGTGGTTAATCTCACTAATGATTCTATTCCATTTTAATTGGATAAGATAAAGAAACATTTCACTTTTTTGTTTGTTAAGATTTTATGTGCTAAAAATGGGTTCTAATTTGGAGGAAGTTCTCTAGGCTGCAGGTTGTATGCATATGATATTTATTGGAATATTCTGTAATTTCTGTTATGTCTAGAAAATCTATATTTAGTTCAGGACTGATCTTTTTATGCTTGTTTTTTTTCTGGATGATATATCATGATAGTAGTAAGGTATTGAAAATACCCCCTACCATTGTACTTCATGCCCAATAGTTTGTTTTATGAAATGGTATTGAAGTTCAATGCATTTACATTTATAATAATTATATCTACTGTTTGGATTGTTCTTTTTTTAAATATTAAGTATCTCTTCTGCCTCATTTATCTTGAGGGTTACTTTATCAGATATAATTATAGCTACTTTTGTTTGTTTTGTATTTCCATGTACTGGGATTATTTTTCTTTCAATTTCAGTCTGTGCATTTTTGCTAATAAAGTGTATTATTTTTTAACTGTGAAAATACCATACAGAGGGATTACAATTACATAGGCAAGGTAATGAGTACATTTCTTATCAAGCACTGTTGCCTCCTCCTTTGTTTCCCCTTCCCATCCCTTCCCATATCCCCGCCCCTTGCCAAACTTATAAAGTTCGTTTTTGACAAAAAGTCTTTTACATCTCATTGTTGCAATGTGTCCACCTGTATCCCTAGTTAAACAATTTGTTTTTTCCCTTCCCCTCCACAAAGTATACCAACATCAAATACAGTGAAAACAGGGGTTATACCATGGGGGAGGGACATACAAAGCAACAAAGAAATCATCTTATAAAGTGTATTTCTTTCTGTAAACAAACAACAGGATCTTTTTTTTGTGTGTTGGTCGTGGGGCTTGAACTCTAGGCCTGGGTGCTGTCGTTGAGCTCTTCAGCTCAAGGCAAATACTCTACCACTTGAGCCACAACAGCGCTTCCGGTATTCAGATGTTTAATTGGAGCTAAGAGTCTCAAGACTTTCCTGCCCGGTCAGGCTTTGAACGAAGATCCTCAGATCTCAGCCTCCTGAGTACCTAAGATTACAGGTGTGAATCACCAGTGCCTGGCACAACTGATCTTTTTAAAATGTTATCAGGCAGTCTTCCTCTTTTAATAAGAGAATTAAGACTATTTGCATTTATTGCTATTATTTAGATGTGTTTAGTATTTTCTGAAATCTTTTTCCTCCAGGATTGATTCAAGTACTCTTTGCTATTTTCTTTTTCCTTTATCCTAGAAATTTTCCAATTTACTGAGTGAACCAGTTTGATCCTTTCTTTAAATTGTATTCTTTTATGACATTTCTTTTATTGTGAGTGTCCTTCATTCTTGTCTCTTGTAAGATTTCTGGAAGTCTTTCACAAAGATGAGTTAGTAGTCATGATTTCTTTAAATTAGTTCTTTTTTTTTTCTTCACTTTTTCCTTTTTTTTTTCTTTTATTGTGAAAATACCATACAGAGGGGTTACAATTATATGGGCAAGATAATGAGTACATTTCTTATCAAGCATTGTTACATCCTCCTTTATTTCCCCTTCCCATCCCTTCCCATCTCCCCCCCCACCATCCCGACCCCACCACTCTACCCCCTACCCCCATAAATTAGTTCTTTCTTATCTCATTTCTCCATCAATTTAAAAGGAAACTTTGTAGGATATAATAATCCTTGTTGGCTGCTATTTCATTTCAAGGTTTGAAATACATCATTTCAGTGTCTTTGCTTTTTTAATTTCTAGGGTTTTCATAACAAGAAAATGAACTAAACAAAATATATACAAACAATTATGAAGGATTAAATCCAAAATCATGATCTCTTCTTAGGTTTTCTTTTTGACTTATGGTTTATTTCTTTTTTTCTGTGCTTCAATTTTATGTTGAGTTTGATAGTATAAAATTTGTTTGTTGGTGTTTTTCACATATTTTGGATTTTTTTAAGCTATTCTCATTTCAATTGGTTATGTGGTTTAGTTTTTTAATTTTTATTGTAATAGGTATAAAAGGTGAGGAGGTACAGTTACAAAAGCCAGATAATGTATCCATTTCTTTTTGAACAATAGCACTCCTTCCCTTCCTCCTTCCCACTTTTTCACTCCCAAAAGTTGTGTCATTCATTTTCAACATAGTATCTAGAATACCACTACTATGTCTGTGACCCCCCCCCCTTACACTCTCAAAGACTGATTATTGAATAAACAAGACAAAAGGAAAAGAAAAAAAAACAGCAATGAAGAACAAAATCTTTTGTTTCTACTTTCTGGAATTCATTTCAATTAAATATTATTTTATATGATCAGATGCACATAGCTATTAAGCTTTTATGATCCTCACCTAAGAATATCCTCTTTTGGTCTTACTCTGTGTGAATGGATTGGATTTATTATTTTTTTCTTTTTTCTTTTGTTTAGTTGCATTTCCATTTTATATGAAAGGTTTGGGGCAATGACACTATTCTGTTGATTTTAGAGGTACCTAAATCTATTTCCATATGAGGTATGATGTATTACCTGATATTTTCTAAAGGCAAATTCTCTCCTAATCCTTGTTGTCAAGAGTCCTATAAGGATAGAGTACTGCTGCTTTACTACTTGTTTAACGAAATTGTGACTTTAGTGCATTTGTTGGAAAGAGTCAGACAAGTATAAAGCTGGGTGATGAATCATTATGCACAGACTTTAGGCACTATCATGTTTGTAATTACTCTTAAATATTCTCAGGGAAAGAATCGCTCAAATGCAGTAAATTTTTTGAGTCCTAAATCTTAAGGAAATATTTGGAAGATTGTATGGTAAAAGTTTATATCTCTAAATTTGGTGATTTGCAGGAAAGTTTTAATATCAGATATAATAATCTGAATAGGTAGGTACCTTCAAAAATACTTTGGGTAATAGCCCACAATACCAAAATTAAGATGGATGATCAGTTTAAGTAATGATTATTTTTTAACCAAATTTTATTCAAATAAGTCTTCTTATTTATTGTAGAAAAATTTATTCCAGTCACAGCATATGTTACATAATCTATAGAAAAAAATCTGATTTTTGTTTTGATCTCTACTTTTCTATGACTTAGACACAGACTAATATGAACACAAAACTCTTGAGGAAATTCCTTCTCCATGTCTCTTTAGGCCTTATTTAGCTTGCCAATGAAAAAGAGTTACAAAATAATTTTTGAATAGCTAAGGGAAATATCTTAGTGATTGCTTTTGTTGTTTCTTTTAGACAGAAGGCATTTTATTTTATCTTGATAAATATATTGATTTATGTGAAATTTATGTTTTTTTGAGTAAGTCATGATAAAGTCAGACTGGAACATTAAATCCGTATTTTTAAAGTACTTTACTATCCAGTATAACATTGCATTTGCATTTGCCTTTTATTTCCATGAACATTTAATGTGCTAGCCACTGAGGTAGATATTATACATCACTTCTTCACCTTCACAAAAACACTTTATAGAGGTAAACATGTCTGTTTTCTTGATAAGAATGAGTATTGTGGAAAATAACCAACTTCTCAAAAGTTGCATTTCTGTTTAGTGGGAAGATGGAGAGAGAAAACTACATGATGTTTGTCACCAGAGCCAATGCTATGTCTGTACTGGATTCTACTTTTCATGTTTTAGAATCATTCTGGCCTCCTCCCATCAATCCCATCACTTCTTGCTTTTCAGATGCACTGAACTGGCAAGGCTTTCGTCTTCTGTTGCTATGAATCTCTGGGGACTTGCCCATATCTCTTCCCTGAGGAGGGTTTTCACCTTATTCTTTGAGTTTCTTATCTTCCCAAGACTTTATTAGTGGGGATACAGTTGATGTCTTCATTTCTTGGTAGCTTAAACATAGTCATTTTGTCTTTCCATATTTTCTGAATATAAATGTCATTTTATTTTTAAATTCAGGGAAAAGAACTTCCACAAGTAGGGAATTATTACCACTTTCCTTGAAGAGAGATAGTATCAGAACCAACACTTCTGCATCAGTAAGTTTCTCACCACCTTTAACAGACAATTACCATACATAGAGTCAGGAATGTGACTCACTGTGTTAGAACTGTCCCTTTGACTCACTGTGTTAGAAATGTCCCTTTCCCTTCCCTCCACAAAGATGGGGTTTTCCTTTTTAAAACCAAATTAGGAACAGAAAGGACTCCAAGAGTGCTACTCACAAAGAATGACGTTTCCTGGTTGGAGGAGAGACTACCAGATATTGTTTGTTAGCTTAGAAGCAAACATGCAAGCTTTCCTTGTGGCCCATTTCAACAAAGGAAAACATAGGCATAGATTGTTGGCAGAGTGGACTCAGCATTTCTATCTGGTGGGGCAAAAATGAGGTTAGCTAAATATTCTAAAATAGGTAGGCCTGCTTGTCCATCCCATAGAATTTATGTTTGGGTAGAGTGTCCTCAAAAGGAAGGGGCAGAAGATGGACCTCTAGGGAAGGGTTTGTGGTTAGAAAATATGGTTTACCTGGAGCTTTACCCATCTTAGCAGAGATCTATTCTAAAAAGGAACTTGTAAAATCTTCCAGCACCCATACAGCTCCCACAAGAAAGAAAGGACTTAGGTGTCTGACTTGTACACGGCATTAATATCTATCCAGAGAAACAGATATTGTAAGCAGTGAGCAGGGTATTAGATAAGCTAGTTAAATGAATAGACACTTGTTTCTCTGTCTCTCTTGTATCCCCAGTCAAAGCACATGAAGGAACGAGAGCTTGAGGAGAATAAGTGCAAAGGGAAATGAATGGCAAGGCATTCAGACCCCTCCATTCCCCAACTGGCCATTGCCTCTAGCAGTCAAGGTCTGTCCTCATGCTTTAGCTAGTGTGCTTTAGATGGAGTTTGAATTTGAAACTTTATACCAGCCTGAATTTTAATAAATAAAGTTGACTAGAGAATCTATCAAACATGGCATTAAGAATTATTTTATGAAGCATTATTACAAACTGATTGAAAAGATTATCATATCAGGTTCATATTCCAGCTATTTGAAATTGTAGTGGTATTCACTTGGACAAAATGCTTTTTATTGGTTTGGCAATTGGAGTGCAGAACTGATGAGAAAAATGTGTCTTGTGGTTCATCTCAACTTCATTTTCTAGAAAATGTAATGCTGTGCCTTCACAAGTTTAGTATTTAGTTTAAATCAAGTCCATTTTTTGAGGGTTCTGTTTTTATATGGTGTTATGCTTCTAAGAACAAAGATTAAAAATAAAATCTCATCCGATATGGAAAACATTGATTTTTTCTTCACCAATTAACAAGTTGTGAGTTTTGTGAGCAAAAAGGTTGAACATCACAAATTTGTTTTTGGACATAGCTGGAAGATGAAAGTTGGATAATTACTCTAAAGAAGTGCAGATAGAAAATTGTGCAGCTTGGGCTGGAAGATGGCTCAGTGGTAGAGCTCTTGCCTTGCATGCCTGAGACCCTGGGTTCGATTCTTCAGCACCACATAAGAAAAAAGAAAAAAGCCAGAAGTGGTGCTGTGGCTCAAGTGGTAGAGCACTAGCCTTGAGCTGAAGAGCTGAGGGACAGCGCCCAAGCCCAGAGTTCAGGCCCCACGACCGGACCCCCCAAAAAAAAGAAAAAAGAAAAAAGAAAATTGTGCAGCCTTTGAGAAATTTGAGCTACCTAGAGAACCAGACAGCTGTTTTTTTTTTTTTTTTTTTTTTTTTTAAAGAAATGACATCTAATATGATTAGGGAGTTTCTACTTGATTATAAAAGCACAGGTGTTTCCCATATGTTTTAAAGGTATTTTTCCACTCTGGTACTATTACAGCATGTTGAGATTTTCTTCTCTGGAATTAAGATCATGCTGTAAGAATCAAAGTAAAACAAAAATCTCTTCCCAATTATGAATTTGAAAAGAAATGACGAATGCTTTCAGATGAAATATTATCTTTCTATCCAAAGTGCCAAATGTATTTCAGAATAAAAGTCCAGGACAAAAACTGGTGTTTAAAATTATCTATCTATCTATCTGACTGTCTATCTAAGCAAGAAATGTTTATTTTTGTTGTGAAAAATATTGTTTACAAGAGTGTTTTTCCCTTAAGATTTACATTTTTTGGTTACAATGTAATAACTAAATCCAACTTCGGCAAATTCTACAATAATTTTTTAAAATGGATATTTTCAGTCAGGATTAGAGACTGTTTCTTAGCCTTAAGAGCTGTTTAATTTTAGTGGCTTTCAAATGATGCTTACTTAGCCTTTTGGTAATGTTTCCTCTGTATAAAAGGGGAGCAGTACTAAGTATCATTAGGAAGAACATCAAATAGTTGCAGGAATATGAAAAAAGAATGCATATAAAGTGGACATGCCATGTAAGTGATGATGTAGTTTGAATACAAGAATATGTATATAGATGGACATATGAACTGAAAGAGATTGAAATGAGAGGGAAGAAAAAGGAGGGACTGAGACAGAGCAAATCAATATCAAATATTTGCCTATGTTACTGAGTTTAGGTCCTAGTTTCCATAGCTGAGAGGTGGGAGAGTCTCTTCTGCTGGTTTTCCACTGGTATGATCGACTCTGAACCTTGCACATGGCACTGCTGTGAATATTGGATTCCTCATTGTGTTAACTCAAAAGATGATGTTGCACCAGGTGTCAAAAGAACATACAAGCTAAAGAAAGCTGAAAAGATCTTTTGAAGTCTTTTGGAGATGTTTATTTATACTACAGGAAGAGACATTCCTTCTTTATTCTCTTTTATGATGGTGTATACAATAAGCAGTAGTAAACCAGAATGAGAAAATAAAGAAGAAAACAGTGAAGAACAGAAAACAAAAAAAAATCTCTTTGATGAAAAATCCAATTACTAAACTAATATTGGTATGTCTTGTTGTTGAGATGTCCAGTGGGGTCTTATCCTAAGGTTCATTGAGCTTCAAGACTTTCTCAAGTGAGCAGGAATGATTTAACCTTTTAAAGTTGTTTTTAAGTAGTTGTGCAAAGAGATTTCAACTCAGTGTATTAATTTATGTACAATGAATCTTGATCCATGCCACTTCTTCCATCCTTCTCCCCATCTCTTACAGCACTACCCAGAAGTGTTATAGCAGAATCATATGGTAGTTCTTTGTTTAGTTTTTGAAAAATTCCTATACTCATTTCCATAGTGTCTACATTGATTACTATTCCCTCAATATTGTATAAAGGCTTATTTCCTTCTGTATCTTACCAGCATTTATTGATTGTTTTCTCGACAATAGCCATTCTGATTGGAATGAGATCAAATCTGAATGTTGCTTTGAGTTGCATTTCTTTTATTTCCAAAGATGTTGAACATTTTTTATATATCTGTTAGCAATTTGTATTGCTTTTGAGAACTGAATGTTCAATTCATTTGTCAGTTTATTAATTGGATCATTTATTCTATTGGATTTTAACATTTCAAATCTTTATTTTAGATAAAAATCCTTTGGATAAAGGATTACTATATAATTTGTATGTTTTTCCTATGCTGTGCAGAACTTCTAATTTTGATATATTTGTATTTTTCAATTCTAGTTATTATCTGAACAACTGCGATTTTACTCAGAAAAGCCTCACCAGTGGCTCTATGTCTATATCTATCAACTTAAAAATTTCTTGTATTACATTGAGGTCTTTCCTACATTAACAGCTGTTGAAGAATCCTTCTCTACACAGGCTTTTGGCATTTTTGTCAGGTATCAGATGAATGGAGCTGTAAAGTCCCTTTTCTGGATCTTCTGTTCCATTTAACTGTATATTTTTTTGTGCCAATAGCATGCTGTTTTTCTTTCCACAGCCCTGCAGTTTATTTTTAGGTCAGCTATTGCAATGCATCCAGCATTGCTATATTGTTCAGAAGTGCTTTGGTTATCCCTAATATTTTGTAGTTTTAAATATTTACGATTGATTTTTCTATTTTTTTTGTAAAAATGTCATTGGAATTTTTATGGAATTGCTCAGATTTGTCAATTGCTTTCAGTAGCCATTTTAAAAATAATTATTTCTGCCAACCGAAAAACATATGTGGTCTTTGAATATTCTAGTGTCTTTGCATTTTGTTTTTTCAGTGTTTCACCTAGAGGTCTTTCACCTCCTTAGTTAAGTTTATTCCTGTGTTTAACTTTTTTTTGAGGCTATTGTGGATGAAATTGTTTTCCTGATTTCTACTCCCATTCATTGTTGGTATGTGGAAATTCTACTAATTTTTAATCACTTTTTAAATATATGTACATGAAATCTTTAGTATTTTCTAAGCATAGGATATTATCTGTAAGGATTACTTGACTTTTCATATTTTTATTTCTCTTATTTCATTCTCTTGCCTTATTGCTCTGGCTAAGTGTTCTAGAACTATATTAAGAGTAGAAAGAGTAGACACCATTGTCTACTGAATTTAAAAGAAATAGTTTCAACTTTTCCTCATTTATGTTGCCTTTATGTTTATCATATGTAGCTTTTAACATGTTGAGTTGCGTAACATATTTCTACTTTCATCAAGGCTTTATCATGAAATGATATTAAATTTTGTCAAAGGCTTATGATGACCTCCAGTTTCATTCATTGTCTTTGAAATTACATAATTCTACTATTCCTGATGGCTCAAAAATTCTTCTTTGTATATATATATATATGTGTGTGTGTGTGTGTGTGTGTGTGTGTGTGTGTGTGTGTGTGTGTGTTGTATATATATATATATATATATATATATATATATATATATATATATATATATATATTAGTGTTTTGATGGGCACCTAGGCTTAATCCATAAATTAGTCTTTGGGAAGAGCAGTTGAATAAACACACCTATGCAAGTTTCTTTGTTTTATGCTAACTTACCTTCTTTTGATTGTATGCCTAGGCATTCTTGCCCAAAATCTAACCACATTCTTAAACTGTTTTTGAAGAGTAAAATATTGTTTAAGAGGAAGGAAGGTCATGTTGATTTTAGAAATAAGCAAAGACTAAAGATACCCTATTTTTCTACCTGCATATTCAGTAGTGAAAGAGTTAATTTGTATGGTATGCCAACCCACAGATGAACTCTACACATTCTATCTGCCACTGTAGTATACATTTGCTAGGAAAAATATCTGGCCTGGGGATAAAGAAGATTTTTAAAGGTTAAAGAAGAGGAATCAGAATATGCATTAATTTGCATTTCCTTACCAAGGTTCAGAGATAGAAGGAGACTTTCCCATTCCTGGTCTCTGACTATATGGCTAAGCAGCATTAAGAAAGGGTCAAGGCAGAGCAAACACTCATTCTAAATATTCAAAGCCTTCTGAAAAGCACAAGAAAATAGCCATGTTTTTCCTGTGCTAGGAGAACTGTGTAAATGTATGTAGATATATAGATAATTTAAACAATGGGAATACTCAAGAATGGTGGGAGAAGCTGTTATCTGAGTCCATCATGATTTATAGCCATCAGAAGATGCTCTGGTCAATGATGATAAAAGTCAAGGATACCAGATAACCTAGAGATAATTTTCCATGCATTTCTGGAGGTTGGCATCAATCCCAAGGAAAGAGGAATAAAGACAAGTATAACATGATTACATGTTAAGTGGAAGTCATTGAAAATCATTCAACAAAATTGAGTTTACTATAAAGATGAAATTGTATTCCTGCATTTGGCACTTTGAGGCCTCAGAGTAGCATCTGTTAGATTTAGTTGCATTTTTTAAAATAGATGAACTTTGTGAGACATCATTGCTTTGTGGGTACGCTGCATTGATTATTTGAAAATTTAGTGCCCCAGATGTTTTTCTTTTTTCTTCTCCCTTCTTTTGGCCACAAATCCCTACCTTTCCAGATGTTGCTGCTTCCTTCTGAACAGTCTTTTGGATGCAGTTTCCTGTTGATCTTTGCTCTTAAGTTCATCATTCATAAATTTCTACTGGGTTGTTTTAACTTCTTAGTGTTTCTGCTTTGTTTCCTTCTTATTTAAGAAAGTCTTTTGTCATGTATCTTTTTTCCTTATAATAACATGTATTGTCTTAATTTATCATTCAGTTGGATCTCTCTAAATTTTTATGTCATAATAACTTATTAAATATAATTTGGAGACCATGCATATATCATGCTAGAATGTGACAGTATTATTTATTTATGAATTATCTTGCATTCTTCTAATCACTAAAGGAGCCATATCCCTTGAAAATACTATTTGACACACTTGTTGGGTCAAATCTCTTAAATCAGCATATATGCTTGGTGTTATATTGATGAATATATTGATTAGGTTTGTTTGTTGATGTTTAGAACATCATGGAATAAGTTAACTCAGATAATATTTTTTAGATAAGGTCTTGCTACATGCTGCATATGTAATGTTTTGACATATGCATATGTATGTAATGTTTTATTAGATTGAGCATATTTTTTCATACCAAGCTGGTCATTTTTGAGGTGAAAATTCAAAATCCATTCTTGTATGTTTTGAAATATATAGTTTTATTTATTTATTATCATCAGTGGGCACCTTACTGTGCAAGAATACAATACAGATTCTTGCTCACCTCTAACTGTAATTCAGTATCCATCATCCCTACCTTTCCTTTCTGGCCTCTGGAAGCCATCACTATAAAAGCATAACATTTTATTAAAAGAGAAGGCAGTCTGCAAGTACTGATAACTGAGAAAAGCAGTTCTTTAAATAGAAACTGAGCCAATGAGAGCTGGATAATAAGGCCAATGGAATGTGGCTATGTTAAAAAGGCTAACTTTTAGTCTTATATGCCTTGGACTACTTGTCCCACTGAAAATAATTTTAAACATGATGAAATAGTCTTAGGGATCAGATAAAGCAGACAAAATCAAAGAAATATATTACAAAAGATGGCAAGTAGTATGATTTAAATCCATGCTTTATATGGTCTTTTCACTGCAAGAATTTTCAAGATGTGGGACAGACAATATAGAAACAATTAAGAGCCACAGTATTATTGGTTTAAGAAGCAGAGGTTGGAGGTTGATGAGATAGTTGTAAGTTGATGACAGAACCTCTGAATTTGCAATACAGGAAAATCCTTATAAATCCACCTTACATACTACTTTACTCACCTATTTGGCTGATCTTTGAATTACACATAGACAGGCATCTCAACAAACATCCCAAGGAGAAAATAACATCTGGAGGCTTAAAAAAAGATGAGTGGCTATTTCAACAACTGTCTCCTAGGGAGCCAGAGATCAGATTCCCAGTAATATTAGATGATAAGTCTTGGTAAACACTTCAAGACTTTCCCTGAAATATAAATACTATTCCTTTACAAAAAATTATATTCAAGGCTAAGGAATTCATTTTCGAGACTAAGGGAAAAATAATTCTAACAAAATAATTTTACTCTTACTGGACCAAACCATACCCTTCAAAAAAAGCTAGTATAAATAATAATAATAATAAAAAGGATCTATAATTTCTGAGCAAAATTGTCTGATATGAAAACTAGAATAACCAGAAGAATTAAGAAACAGCAAAGTGACCTATTACTAAGAGAAAAATCAATTGCCAGACACAGATCTATGAACTCAGATATTACAGGTAGAATGATTAAAAATGATCATCAGAATCTTTATGTAATAGAGCCAATGAATATATGAATGAATATAATGAATATCAATGAATATAACGAGTTAGGGGTTAAGCAATTTATGGGAAATTTAATAGCTATTAAAGACAGACAGGTATAACTTTTAGAATAAAAATTATCTGAAATTTAAAACTTCCTCAAATAGTAGAAATTTTAAGGAAAAAAACCACCTAAAGTAAACCATAACTGGAATATAAAAAGCTGTGCTTCAATGACTTAGGAGATATTTTCGAGCAGCCTGAAATAAAGGCAGTGAAGATTTCCAGGAAGAAAGGAGCATGAGAATGAAATTGGAAATGTTTATTTTCTACTTTATGCTCAAATTTTGTTTATATGTCTGTAGCCTATATTCAGGAAGCCTAGAAGATTCTAATGCAAATGAACCATATCCATGAATAATACAGGCTGGTGGAAATTTAAAAAATCATGACAAAGTTTCAAATATTTAATTGAGACAGGATTTCATAGGTGTATATGCTAAGAAGTATTATGTTTATGTCAAGCACCACTGGCTCATGACTATAATTACTGTATAGCGAATTGGGAACTGTTGTTGGAGTCCAGCTCAGGCAAAAAGCTTGAGAGATCTCTTTTTGAATTTTAGGTAGATGTGGTGACATGTGACCATAAGCCTAGCTGCATGGAAAGCATAAAATGGTGGATGATAGTCCGGGTGAACACCTAAGCAGAAAGAAATACTCTATTCCAAAAATACCTAGTGTAAAACAGGCTAGTGGTGATTCAATGGTAGAGAAGTGAGAGTTCAAGTGTCTGCACTGCCAAAAGACAAGATATTATATATATTTCATATATACATATATACATACATATTTATATATACATATAATATGATGTATACATCATTCATATATGTGTATATGTACAGATTTATGTGTATATATATGTATATATAAATGGGTTACCCTAAGTATGTCCATTTTACTATGTGCACAATATAAAACATAAAATAGTTTGCATCTGTCAGCTATTTTTAATTCAATAAAATTCTGCATAGTTATTTTGTTTGTATTGATACTGAGATTTGACTCAGGATCTAAGTACTGTCCTTTTTTGTCCCTCAAGGATAGTGCTCTACAACTTAAGTCACAGGTCTATTGTCTTTTTGGAGATATGAGTGTCACAGACTTTTCTGTTTGAGCTAGCTTCAGATCTGTTAGCTCCCTAAGTAGCTAATATTACAGTAATTATCAATTTATGTCTGGCTTATAGCAAACTATTTCAGAAGGATCTTTATGAAATGATTTCTAATTATGGAAAAGATTTTGTTATATTATCAATACATTTTATTATTACAAAACATAATTTTAGAACTGAAAATGAGTATTAGAATTAGTCAAGCCTTTTTATTGAAATCGAAATTAAAACTTAGAGTCAATGATTTGTTCAAAATACACATCTACTTATTCATAGAATGAACACAGAGAGGGATAAATAAGACTAAGCTGAAAGTCATTAAATATAGGGCTAATACTGAATAAATAAATATACCCATGTTGGCATATGTGTTAGCATTAAATGGTTATATTTGATTTTCTTTTTCTTTTCTGTTTCTTTTTTCTTTGTCTTTATCTTTATTGTTCCTTCTACCCGCTCTTTTCAGTTCTCCTCCCCATCTCACCCATTCCTTTCTTTTCTTTGGAGGCACTGTACTGTGTGGCCTAGGTTACATTTGACATCCTTTGAACATCAGAGAAAAGAATATGTAAGGATTGTTAAAAAATAACAGATTTCATTATTTCATTTTCATACTTGTATACTATGTTCTTCAAACATGACCCCTGTAACCTCTTTCTCTTTCTCATTCCCTGTTTAAACCTATAAAGTTATATAAAAATGATATTTTTGTAATTTATAACCCCTAAAAAAATAACAAAACAGTAACTCCAAGAATATTCTCATAATACAACTTTTTTTGTTCTATTCTTTTTTTTTTCTTTTTGTCGATCTTGGGGCTTGAACGCTGTCCCTGCGCTCTTCAGCTCAAGGCAAACACTCTATCACTTGAGCCACAGCGCCACTTCCAGTAATATTTTATACTGCCTTCACAATCACATTTAGGAGTACACATTATCTTTACACTCAATTGTTTTAAAGATCGAATAGAGACAAACAACCTCATACCTACAGAGGGGAAATCTACAGAGGGGAAAGAGACAACTAGATTTGTTTGCAATAACTTCAGTTATAAGACATATAATCATAAACAATGGAATCACATCTAGGAAATTATAGAGAAATGAACCATAGCCTCTTTTTCAAGTTTATGTTTCATGTATTCAGTATTACTCTTGAACCATTGTTCATTTCACAGACAGCAGAGGGCATCCATTCTTTTCTCATCTTTTTGCTTGAAGATGTTCTGGATCTGTGCTGATGCTGTTTGTCTCTTGAAAACATTTTGTACCCAGTTTTGGAAATTCTTGAATAGTTTGGGCTCAAAGAGGGCAAAAGGTAACAATAATTTTATGTATGAAATGTGTGATAAATTCTTAGATAAGTATTATATTTAAAATTCTAATAGATAAATCTTGATGTTACTGAGTTTCATGTTTAATGAGAATGAAAAAAATAGATACACCTACAATAAAATGTTATGTGTTTTTCAATTAGAATAGTAGAGAATATGGTATTTTGAATCAATAAGATTTATTGGAATAATTTTTTGCAGCTGGTCTAAAGAAAATTATTTCCTGTTTGATATTTTTCACATTGCTAGAAATAGATATTCAGAGATTTTAAGTCTTAGACACATATTACTGTATTTTGTATTAAGGAATCCAGAAGTAAATTAGAAGTAATAAAAGTCACAGTTTGTTCATTTAGAATATATATATATATATATATATATACAGATATATATGTATATATATTAAAGATTTGGTCGACTTTAGAAATAGGACCATAAAGTCTTTTAAAAAATTATGGAAGACTGGAAATTTCATCATTTCTGTTTTCTATCTGTGCCAGTAGCTCACTGTTCTCGATAGGCCTTTTCTGGCTGAAGTCAACTATGACTACCTCCTGTTTTTCCTCCAAGTGCCTCCCATGGAAATTCTTGAAAAATAAGGCAACATTTCAACCCACACTTTAGTGAGTGGACTGGAATCCCTATCCCATTAGCTGTTTCACAAGTGACTCACAGAATTGTCTAGCCCTTGCTTCTCTAACATTTTCCATTCACTGTAAGTTATTTCTTCATCTTACTGTTCAAAATGCTTTTCATGTTTTCCAGCTGAAAAACTGAAGATAAATGAGACATATAGTTTCCAAGTTTAATATAGCCCTAGAGATCTGGTGTTTGGCAGAAGAACAATCTGAAAATGAGTAGTTTGGATACAACTATAAGCTGTTTGGCTATAATTAACTGGATGTGAGGCTAATCTGTGCCAATAAGTGCTCTCTTGTCTTAATTCATTTTTTTTTTACCTCTTGTGAGCTTTTGTGAAGGCAACCCAGAATGTAGATATTTAATTTCAAAATATAATTAAGGGGTTGCTCAGCAGAATAAGGGAATATCTGAAATATTTATTAAATGGAATAGTATAAAATTGGGTTCAATTGGATAACTTGAAGAGATGGGAAATAGTCTAACTAAATAATCTATGCAACCATAACTATTCCTAGTATAGGTTATCATTCATTTGTTTAATGGAGAGATTACCTGTTTATAATTCATAGGAGAGAAATAAACAAAAATTCATAGAAGACAATAAAACAGAACTCTAGGGAACATTGTATTTTTATCAGATATTTCATTAAACATATATACTTATAAAACATATCGCTTTTTAACATTCCACTTTACCAGTAAGTCAGAAACTATGTCTGTGACATAGTAGAAAGATATCCAGAAGATGATTCAGGATCTTGCTAGTGTTGCAGTGGTAGTTGTGGTATGTGACCTTCTGGAAATCCATTATTTCATCTCAACTTCAGAGATTTCTTTCTATAAGCATCAAAGTGACCCACATAAGAAATTCTCCCTGATTTATTATTGGTCAGAATTCAAGAGATATTTTCACATTGTTTTAGCTTATTCTGAAGATGCAGACCTTGGAGTTTTGGACTATTAATAGCTCATTAGGGACCAAGGACTTTACTAGATAAACATAGAGCTGTCAATTTTCAAGTCTTGAGGATATGGTCCAGCATTGGTAGGTCCAGTTTTAACCATAGTCACTGATCTCAAATGCCTGATGTTTACATTCTAGGATAACAACTAGCAGCAAGTTCACTCTGCCTTAAACACTAAAACTAATGTGCCTTGTAAATTCTTGCTATCTAAGCATAACTTATATTTCTGTTAATGATTGGGCTTGAAATAACAGGATATGTTTTGCTTCCATACCAAAATATGAAATGTTCAGGTATTAAAAATAGATTTAAAAGATTGATAACTCATATGAGTCAGCAATACCATTCCTGGGCATTTCTCCAACAGAGCACAAACAAAGCTATGGTAAAGCTACCAGCACAACCATGTTTATTGCAGCACTGTTTACCATAGCCAAGACATGGAATCAGCCCAGATACCCCTCAGTGGATGAATGGATCAAGAAAATGTGGTATAGATTCACAGTGGATTTTTTCTCATCTATTAGAAAGAATCTATTAGTAAAAGAAATGGAGAAAGACTTGAAAAAGTTATATTAACTGAAGTAAGCCAGACTCAGAGATGCAAAGTTTACATTTTCCCTCATTTTTTTGTGTGGATAGAATACCTATTAATCTGTAGTGAACACTTTGGGTGGTATGGAAGTGGTTACAAATGAATGAAATATAATAGATTCTATGGAGAGCTCAAATATTAGAATTACTCTTAAAGTTGAGTTTTGAGTTGACAAGCTAGTCTATGCTTAATAAATCTAAAGGTTTTTTGTACTGCAAATATTTATATTTTGCAATGCTGTTTTCATTGTTAGTCAACATCAGAGCCTTACTCATTAGTGCTACTCAGGGACTAAGGCTGGTACTGTGGACAGCCATCTTTCTAGATGGCTTATCAGAGCAAAGGACTCCATATGAGCTTGTATTAGTATGGAAGTGACATGTATCACTTTGACTCATAATCCTAAACCAGAATAAGTCATATTTCCTACCTTACCAGAAGGGCATCAGAAAATGAAGGTTATCACAAACTTGAAATGGAAGTACAATCAGAAGTATTTTACCAAATACTATTTTACCAAATATAATTGTTCTACTTGACTACAAGTGACAACAGATTTAACAGGAATTAAAAATCTGCCTTATTTTTTGAGGACTAATTATATATCAAATCCTGTTTTAAATGATTTGTACTCAATTTCTGAGTAAATAAATAAGAAAATATAAATAATTTAACAACAGAACATATTTTGCATAGGGTTAAGTGAGATTTCTCTGATTCTAGAGGCCATGTTTTACTTTTTAAAAAGTTCACAGTTGTCAATATTGAGATTAATACGAAGTATATAAAGATGAATATCAAGTATACAAAACAAGTATATCCATATGAATATCTACACATATCCTGTGTTAAATAGGATGCTACTTCAGTCTTCTACTCATTAAAAGAGCTGATAAGAAAATATCAACCCATTAGCAGAAGATGTGTATCTGTAGGTTGCCATATATTATAAGAACCTTGATTCTGGTTCTAATTAGTTAGCATTATTCTTTGTTAACTTGCAGTTGTAACACATATTTAGATAAATGGTGAATGTAATTAGATTAGCCATCAACTCTAGATACTTGTACCATTTGTAGAATGAATTTTAGGCTTGTTTAAAAAATAAACTTCAGAATGATTTTGTTTTATTAACAAAAATTATAAAACTAATATGGAGATGTTTCATATACACTATACATAATTTCCTATTTTGTTTAATGTTTTTACATTAGCCTGGCACATTTATCACAATGAAGAAATGGAAACTGATATACTATAATTAAGACAAGCACTTAATTTATTCAGATTTCCTTACAGTTTACCTCAGATCTTTTTTATTGTTCCAGGAATTCATTTGTGTGTTTATGTTATATATAATAATTCCTGTTGATAACAGTGTTTCATAGTATAGGGTGTCAATTTCTGTTTCTGTTGTAGGAAGAACTCTTAGTTGAGAGAACACCATAATCATTAGTGACTCTTGCTGATTAACTTTTTACTTTAGACTGATAATGCTTTTCATCATAATCTTCAATGCTTCTGATTTCATTTAAATTTTTTAAATTATTATCTTTAAGTAGTTGTATAAAGGAGTTGCCATTTAATGAAGCACTTTATAAATGTACTATATCTTGAACAACATTCTTATCCACCCCTCCCTTCCCACCCCTCACTTTTCTTAATTATGTAGGAAGATTACATTGAGTTTTTGTCTGGGTTCCCCCCATTTTTCCCTCTTCATTCATCTTCCCCTTTGTCATTGACCCCATCCCACCCCTTTTGAGTACTGGCTTCCTGGTGTTTATTATGCTGAACTTTGATTTTGGCTTTCTAAAGGATTATACTTTTTGAGTTTCCTTGACTCTACTGTATTTCAGTTAAAACATTTGTATACACTTGATACAACCCAAAGTATTTACTTATGAGTTTGTAAGCAAAGTCTAACTTCCACATGTAAGGCAAAACCTGGATCCTTTGTCTTTCTGGGCCTGACTTACTTTACCTAAGTTTTTATTTTCTTGGTCTTTCCATTTCTTTGAGAGATACTGAACTTTCTGAATATTTGGGACTAATGCATGTCTGGCCACTGAGAAATATGGATGAGTAATAGCATTTTATTCAGGTTCAACTGGGGATTTGGGGAAGATTTTTCTTTCTTGGCATGGGGAGCTAGATGTGGGATAGACTTTTTGTGACCTTAAGCAATGGGAGATAAAGATTATGCTGTACAGTTTGTTGTGGTGTGCAAGATTGCAAACCTCAAAGCAAAAGCAAGACAAGCACATTTTTTATATCACACCACTTGGATTTTGAGAATGTATTGAAATGTATTAAGCATAGCACTTCCCACTGGTGGTAAAATCATGGCAATGGACAGTCTGCACTCTGGAACATCTTGAAATTTGGCAGGTGGTGTGTGAATGAAATTTGAATATTGAAATTCAAAGGTGGAGAGGAAACCTCCAACTTGTGTCTTGACTACAGTCAGTTTCTTTAATATCTGCTGTGAACTTTGACCCTTTGGACATTCATGGAACTTTCTTATTTTACATTTCTCTCACTCTACTTAACTCTGTCCAGTTTTTTTGTCCTTTGCTTGTTCAGCCTTGCTTCATATGCCTAGAGTACTCCTATCTCAGAACCTTTGTGGTCAGCTGTGGATTCTCTGTCCAAATTATCTCTGCCAACTCATCAGACTTTCTGGCCATATTTGATCTTTATTCTTCTTAATAGCAACTACCCAATTATCAGTTTATTTCCCTTTCTTATTTTCAGGAGAGAAATTACAAAAGATTTGGGACTTTATACATAATTACGTATTTTTGAAAGTATTGTAGGTAGCATAAACTCAGACAATACTTGTCAAATGGATGAATTATTTCTAGACAGTTGAAATGGCCATTTTCATAGATAGTACTTCTGTTACAGAAAATACAATTGTTAATTAAAATTGAATATGAATCTGACATTCATTTTTTAAAAGATATTCTTTACATTATAAAGGAAACTTAGAGACAACTGCCTTTTAATCCTTCTTCAGTCACTATTTGTAGTCTGGGTTTTGGGGACCCTTAAATATTTGGCAAAATCACAGAGCCATTCATTGCAACTTTGGAGTGTGCAGGTCATAAAGCTGTCATTCTTTCTTAGTTATATGTGTGTGTGTGTGTGTGTGTGTGTGTGTGTGTGTGTGTGTGTGTGTGTGTGTGTGTGTGTGTGTGTGTGTATCACTTGGGGCTAGTGGTTTGATGTATAAAGCTTAAGGTTCTAAGCTGCTAGAACAATGTTTTGATTTTCTACATAATTTCTGTTCAGATAGCTTACCCAGTTGTAACACTTACTACTCACATGCTAGTGACATATCACTAAAAGTAACTGTAACTTTGGTATATCTTTGTGAAAAATAGTAGTAATGATAAAAACAAAAACAACAGTACAATCCTGAAAATCTTAGAGTTAGAATTAGTGGTTAATCATAAATTATTGCTTGCTTTAAAAATTATTTTAGTTTTGAATGAGCATATGTTTGTAATATGAGAGTGTTCCATGTGATATTTCCAATCATGCACATAGTGGATTTTGTACAAATTCATCCATCAACTATATCCTCAGTCCCCTTCTCCAACTATCCCTCTTTTCCAATTAGCATTTGATGGACTTAATTTTACTGTATTCATAAACACATATATACAACAGCTTTCTATATGCTGTATTCACATACACATCCATTTATCAGTTGTTGGATGAGGATTCATTTGTCTTGTGAACAGAACTACTATGTATATACATATGTGGGTATGCAGATATCTTTCTTGTATTTTCCTTAGGATAAACCTCTGGAGTCTCAGAGTTGTATGGAGAATGATAAATAGGTGGATGCAGATAGATCTCATGTGTATTATTTGCGTCTTCCTGACTGGCAACAATATTCTTCTTGTAAAACTGCTTGGGTTTTATTCCTAAGACATGTGGAAATCTTGAAGGCTTTAACTTATTCAATATAGGAATATTGTACTTACCAAAATATATAATATATATACTTTCTTAAAATAAAAATAGACAAGATTGAAACATTGTCTTGAGATGTTGCTTTTGAAACTATAATGAATTATAAAAATGCCCTGAAACAAGGAAACTACCCTCTAGGTATGCATTCTGATAGTTTTTGTTTTGTTTTGCAATGCTAAAGATCAAGTCCACGACTTTGTACATGATGAACAAGTTCCTTACACTTTCCTTCCTTCATTCCTTCGTTCCTTTGTTGGTTCGTTCCTTCCTTCCTCTACAGACTCAGCCAATTTATTTATTTATTAATTTATTATATATTTTATTATAAAAATACTGTACAGAGGGGTTACAGTTACATGAATACATTCCTTATTGAGCATTGTTGCCTTCTCCTTGGTTTTGTCCCTACCATCCCTTCCTTCCCCACCTCCCCAACCACTCTCCCCCATCCCCCGATCCCTCCCAAAGTTGTAAAGTTTATTTTCAACATAGTGTCTTGTACATCTCATTATTACAATGGGTCAGCCAATTTAAACTTAAAAAATAATGTCTTATAATATGCTAGTTTCAAAAAATAAACCCCTAAGTTTTAAATTTTGTTTGTATTAGTTTTTAAATTGGTGTTGGTATCTATTTTAAAAATGTTAGTGGTTGAGTTACATGAAAGAAATATATAAAATGTCCATATATAGATATAGGATTACCTGGAGTTGGGAGGTAGGGTACAGTAGCAAGACAAGTAGCCTAAAGAATAAATAGAAATAAGTGACTATTATTGATGATCTGATTATAATGATTATGTGATTATATTGCTATATATGATTATATTATATGATTTTTTCTTTTAGTCCTGGAAAATATGAATCCAAGTCCACAACCTTGCTCTACCACACTAATCCTTTACTTTTTATTTTGTTCCTGAGATAAACTCTTCTATTTTTGCCTGGACTTGCTTCAGCATCATGTTTCTAAGTAACTGGGATTACAGACTTGTACCATTATATCTGGTTTGGAATTTCAATTTTGGGTGATGAAAATATTGTAAATTTGATTTTGGTAAAATTACTCAAACTGTGGATAAACCACAAGCCTCTAGGAGAAGGTTATCTGCCATCCTCTGTCAAACTTTTCTAAAATATAAAACTAAGTAGATAAAACACTGTATTGTTACTGAGAAATGACTTCACTATCAATATTCCAGAAATTTAAAAAGTTTTATTTTTAGTAAATCTAGCTACTACTGCTTTAATATCTTGTCAGATGTAAGATACCCACCCATTCACTTTACAAAGAAGAGGACTGAAGTAAAAGCAGTGTCACTGTTGTTATAAATGAAATGTGCAAGTAATTCTAAAATGGTTTTGTATTTATTCAGCATAAATTTTGTTGATTTAAATATAATTATTATTTTGCACACACACAATTCAACTTTTATTTTCCTGGTAACACCCAAGTGTTCCAGTCTCATTTCTGAATACAGTCCTACAAAGGTTATTTGCATAGCAGTTCTTGATTAAATCTGTTTATAAGAAACTAGGGACCCTCAGGTTTCAAAGGCTGAAAGATACATTGAATTGGAGCCAAAGAATGTGCTGGTAAAATATTTGAGGTGAAATCTATCCAACATTAACATGGATATAAATATGAACTTACATTAACTTTCCTAAAAAATTGTATCAATTTAGTTATTATTATCTAAAATCAAGGTCCCAAATAACCCTTTAGTTCTTACTCTTGAATCTTTTTGGTCTTCTGGGAAATTCAAGCCAAGGCTGCTTGCATGGTCTCTCAGATGTGTGCACATAGCTTTAAGTAAGCAATCTACTTGGAGTCAAGTATAATGTCAGACACAGGTTTTGTTTGCTACCCTGCAATGTTGTAACAGAAACACTAGCTTTTGACCAAGCAATTTTCTTGTATTCTCATTCATTTTCAGTATTGACTATCCTTTTTGTTTGGTTTACTAAGAATGGAAACTGAATATCCTATTTCTCCAGGAGATCATCCTTTAGCAACATACCTCAGATTCAATTCCATCACCTTTCCCATAGGTCATTTTTCATATAGATCATCATGAATACACTGATTAAAGTTGCCAAGACTACCTGATCAGGGAAGCTTAATATGTTAGCTTATCCTATTTATTGTCTTTATGACCAGACTGTTATTGAGGGACAAACCAAGCAAGCCTGTAGTTTTACTTGGTTAGTGGACTTAATAATCATGAATTATGTAGGTAATACATTTAGACAATAAATTGTTGGTCACTAGATTTTCTGTAAATAGCACCTCTGACATAAATTATGATAATAGTTGACTAGGTTACCAGTCTGGGACCTGAAGCCATTTTTGCTGAAAACATAGACCCATTTCTGGGCTTTCAGATGTCTACTGGATGAGTAGAACAGGGTATAAACACTTGGCATTTTTTTATACTATGTTTTTATACTGGACCAGGTTCTATTTAACTTTGCATATAGGCATGTTTGTTTTTTGGGGGAGGTCCGGTTGCGGGGCCTGAACTCTGGGCCTGGGCACTGTCCCTCAGCTCTTCAGCTCAAGGCTAGCACTCTACCACTTGAGCCACAGCTCTACTTCCGGCTTTTTTTCTTTTTTCTTATGTGGTGCTGAGGAATCGAACCCAGGGCCTCAGGCATGCAAGGCAAGCGCTCTACCACTGAGCCACCTTCCCAGCCCTATAGGTATGTTTGTTAAAAGTGCATTAAGTGTTTACTCTATCCTGCTGTTCTTTCAGCAGCTGCAGCAGCACCTAAAACCTTCCGTCCTATCATAAAATCTAGACAGAACCAAAAGGCCAGAAAGCTGTGAATATGGTGTTGATGTGGAGTGAAAGAGAAATTAAGCAGTTTCTGGAATAATCTGATGGTCTGTTAGCCAGCCAACAACGAAGCCAGGATGTTTGCACGCATGTAGTACATCTTTTAAAATTTTGTTTGTTTCCAATGGAAGGCTATCATGCTTTAATGTACCCTAGCAAGTTAATAAATGCTTGACTCTCCCTGTTTTGAGGGGGCCAATGGTCACTCTTCATCAGTGATTTCTTCCTTCTGTTGGAACTGAAATCCCATTAAAAAACTCCCCTTTATAATAATTGCTCCTGGCTCATTTGGGAGACTGAGATCTCATGTTTATAAATCCTTCCTCTGTAACACTGTCCATGCCATATTACATCTGTATAATTTCTATAATTTTCTGTTCTTTTTAATTTATTTTTATTGGGAAAATACTGTACAGAGGGGTTACAATTACATGGGCAAGGTAATGAGTACATTTCTTATCAAGCATTGTAGCCTCCTCCTTTGTTTCCTCTTTAATTTTCTGTTCTTATCTGAACTTTTCTCATGTCTCTGCTACTGATATTCTTAGGGAGGGGCTACCTTTTTCCTGTGTTAAAGCACCTGGTTTTTAGTAGTAAAGGAAATTTTTTGAGGCCCCCACCTTCCTATTTTTTTTATTGTCAAGGTGATGCACAGAGGGGTTAATTATGTAAGGTAATAAGTACATTTTTTGTCAAACTTGTTACCCCTTCCCTCATTTCTCTCTCACTTTCCCTCCCCCACCCTCTTATATCTTGTGTATATCGCTGTTGCATTGGTTCTTTGTCTCACCATTCTGTTGTTCTACTTCTCTTCCCTCATTCAAATAAACCTATATACAATACCAGGGTACCAAAATCAAATACAGTGACAACAGGGGATATATCATAGGGGGAAGAAAATACAAAAGAAACAAAAAAATCACATAGAACATTAAAAATATCAACCACAAAGGAAAACCTCTGTGTCCATGTCTTGGAGTTCATTTTGCTTAGCATCATTTTATATGGTCATATGTACATAGCTATTGAGCTATTCTGCTCGTCTGCTAAGATTATCCTAGAAGTATACCAACTATTGCAAATAAGGGAAACCATGGGACCTATATTTCTTTGGAAGTGGTGCTGGGGCTTAAGTGGTAGAGCACTAGCTTTGAGCACAAAGAGGCTCAAGGACAGCACCCAGGCCCAGAGTTCAAGCCCCACAACTGACAAATAACAAAAACTAAAAACAAAAATACAGTTCTACTCATGGAATTCACCCTCTATTTTTTTTAAGGTGAAGCAGATTTACCAATCCCATATTCAAATACAAGATTGTCACAGTTTTTCTGTCATGTATTTAATCAATGTATAGTTAGAAACATTGACAACTGGCTATTCTTTTAGTGTGTTTTTACTCTGCTAAAAAAGATAATTGGTCTATGAGGATTTGTATGGTGGTGACAACACGGTACATTATACTTTTATTTAAAAATACATCCTGTTAAATAGAATGTGTCTAGACTTTTTGGCTATCAAAGTTCTTTTTATTTCTGAAACCTAATGTTATACTGAGCTATGGCCTGTGAAGTCTCCTATAAAAGATGGTTAAAGAGACCTTTGAAATGACTTTTTTCTGTTTTTAAAGGATGTAGACAGTGGTAAGGGTTTATGCTGATTGCAGGCAATAATTAACACAGCTCTTGTGTTTTCAACCTGTTATTCAACTAAACAAGCCATTCTTGTTCTTTCTTATTTATCTTAATTTTGTGAAGTGCTTCAGTGAGTCTAAGGTCATACTGAGAGCATTCTTTTGACACATTCACATATGTAGATAGAATTTAGTTAAAGTATTTTTGACTAGAAGGTTTTTGTCTGGTTTATCAAGTAAATAATATTAATATGTATTACTTTTATTCATTAATATATCAGTCACTACATTGTATATTTTATATTTGTTACTTTGTTTTATTTCTAAATATGTCCTGTATTATCATCTTTAAAATGGAAATGCAGAGTAAAGTCAAAATAGTGTCACTGAAGTTTTAGAGTGGTGCATAGCAAATCTTAGATTCAAATTTATACCTACTTTACATAGTAAGTGAAACGGCAATCATGAACATTATGGTAACTATTTTATATACTAAAAAAATGGAAAGGTAATAGGTCAAGAATTTGATTTCTAGGTATACTGTGGCAACTGAACAAAAAATTTAAGTCATGGATGCAACAGAAATATAAGTGAAAAAGTATTAAACCACCAATAAGCATGGAAAGAGAAGATACATCATAGAAAACTATTTTAAAGATGCATTGAATATAAGTATTGATTCAGTTTCCCAGAAATTGTATCATAACATGATGTCTTCTATTTAAATACATTTTAGAGTAATTTTCTAAAATTCTATAGAGACTTAAGTGGGTGAAATTGTGTAACCTGACTCATAAATGAGCAATTCCTGAGGAAAAATATCCTGTGGCAATCAAATAATAATTGTATTCAATGTGGTAAGTGTGTATTTTAGAATGACAGTACACATTTAGCAGTCATTTAGAAATCTGATGTCATTCATCAAACCGGGAAAAAATTCCCAAGTTTTCTATCCTTAACCACAGAGGAGGCAATTTACCATAAGTAAGGGATAGGGGATAAGACATCTTACCAGCCACACAATCCAGTAAATAGCATGTGGTGGTCATTACACATACTGAATAAAGTTCCAACACTCATTCAACCCCAGAATTTCCCACAGGATAGAGACTGAGTAATTTGGAGAAAAAATATACAAAAGGTGTTTTGGGCTTCCATTAAAATGTAAAATTCTAAGTGAGCTATGGATGTATAGGACATACATCCTCACAATCCCTAGCAGCTTTGTTAGTAACTGATAGAAGGAATGTTCATTAATATTTTCCTTCAGGAACAGAGAGGTAGTTATTAGGTAATATTTGAAATTGCTGGTATTCCACCAGTTTTGACCAAAACAGACTTATTTTCATAATATTCAAACAATGCAAACACTGAATCAATTGTTCTGTCATGTTGGCATGTTATAAACAATTAAAACGAATATTGTTATTTAGAGACTAAATAGCCCCTATGTTCTGATGTTTTTCATTTAATGTATATTACTGATAGGTTTTGAGAGAAAGATTTAAACTGAAAACCAGATTATTTTTAATATATAAAATTTGCCTTCAAATTACAGAAAGTGGCATTAACTTAAAGAGATTGGATTTTAGATTGGATTTTCTTTTTGTTTAAAAGTATATAATCAAAGCATTATTTAGCATAGCTAAGATATGGATACAACCCAGATGCCCCTCAGTAGATGAATGGATCAAGAAAATGCGGTATATATACACAATGGAATTCTATGCCTCCATCAGAAAGAATGACATTGCCCCATTTGTTAGGAAATGGAAAGACTTGGAAAAAATTATATTGTGAGGTAAGCCAGGCCCACAGAAACATAGGTTCCATGGTTTCCCTTATTTGCAATAACTAGTGTATGTCTGAGACAAGCAGAAACAGTCAGATAAGTTGATGTTAGGTGAAATGAACCCCATGATAAGTAATCAAATGTTTTTTCTTTCATATGATTGTTTCTAACATATTTATAAGATGATTTCTTTGTTGTTTTGTATGTCCCTCCCCCACAGTATAACCCCTGCTTTCACTGTATTTGATGTTGGTATAATTTGTGGAGGGGAAGGGAAAAAAGCAACTTGTTTAAATAGGGATACAGGTGGACCCATTGCAACAATGAGATGTACAAGTTGATATGTTGAAAAACAAACTTTATAACTTTGGCGGGGGGGGGGGGGGGGGGGGGGGGAAGGGAGGGTAGAGGGAGGAGGGAGTGGGGGAGGGGGGGAAGATGAGAAGAGATGGGAAGGGGAAACAAAGGAGGAGGCAACAATGCTTGATAAGAAATGTACTCATTATCTTGCCCATGTAATTGTAACCCCTCTGTACGGTATTTTCACAATTAAAAAAATGTCAAATTAGGAAATGAGGCTTCATATATTTTGAAAAACAGTATTTTCCTTTTATGAAAATAATTTAACACTCATATTTTGCTTATATTTAAAATTACTTATCTAGGAAACATATAAAATTTTAAATCTCCTAGGCAAAATATATATAGTAATAGAAAATAGTAAACCAAAATATAATTAAAAATGGTAAATCAAAGATTATTTTCTGTTTAGGGTGCCAGTGAGGTTTACTGCTTTATGGCCAATACTTGCTTTACTATAGCCAAAAGTATTAATATCTTAGAAGAGCTTATACAACTCAGGGTTAATTTTGCAGGATTATGTACTTCAACCAAAAGAGTAAAAATAGTATATGATGAATAAAGAAATGACATGAATTATGTAAATACAAAAATAATTATACACAAATGCACAAAATAAAAATAATGCCTAAAAACTACTTCCCACAGATCTTGCTTTGCAGAATATGGATGTGTTTGAGTTACATTGTTAGATAGTTTGGCATCTTTCGTGATTCCTACTGCTCTTCTTCACTCACTTTTGAATACAATCTGTGTTCTGTTATATTGTCTCTTCATTTTCCGAGTCACAGGGAGAAAAACATCCATCATACCATCTTACATTGAGTCTAATTTTTATTAATGTTGTGAATGGATCAGAGAGTAATGTACATTTTGGTTATACGTTAACTATTTTTTAGAATTTCACAATAATTCCATAATTTTGTTGGCAAAATGCTTGTGTATATTTGTAGTGTAGTAAAGGTAGCTTGAAATATCTATATATTGTGGATCAGTTAAGTCAAGAATTATTTCTTCCCAATTTCTTGAGTGATTCATACTGATCATGGAAAAGAATTGTTATTCAAAAAGTGTTCCTAATTTCTATAGTTTCTTTTATTTTTGATATATAATGTTATTCAATATAATTGAAATATCTCTGTTTGAATAGTGCTCTCCCTTACCCTCCACCAAACAGATAAACTTGCATGAAACAACTTACATATGATAAAAGGTTCAGAAAAAAAAAATAGCAAAGGAGGAAAAAAAAGTCAAACCAAAAAATGAAAAGACAAAAAACAAAATAACAAAAAACTTCTTGTTTCCATTTCATTTTGATAAACAACATGATCATTACTTGATTTATATAAAATATCCCCTCTGAATTACAAAATGTCATGTCAAAGCAAGCTTTACAATGTCGGTGTGGGGGGGGGGAGGGGGGTATGATTGGGTGGGGGGGAGGGGGGAGGCTGGGAAAGGAGGTGAAGGGTAAACAAAGGAGGAGGCTGCAATGCTTGGTAAGAAATGTATGCATTATCCTGCCAATGTAATTGTAACCCCTCTGTACAGTATGTTCTCAAATAAAATAAAATAAAATTAAAAAAAATATCCCCTCTGTACATTACAGTAACATTAAAATATACTAAAAATATTCTAAAAATAAACACCCTACATCTAATGACCATTCATACTCTCAATGAGCAAACTTTCAAACTGTCTTATCACAAATGACAAGATTTCTTTTTTTTCTTGGTCGTAGGTCCTGAACTCTAGGCCTGGGCGCTGTCTCTGAGCTCTTCAGCTCAGTGCTAATGCCCTACCACTTGAGCCACAGCGCCAGTTCGGCTTCGGCTTCATTTTTGGCTTATGTAGTGCTGAGGAATCAAACCCAGGGACTCATACAGGCAAGGCAAAGGCTCTACCACAGAGCCACCTTCCCAGCCCGGATTTCTTACTTTTTGACATATGCCACATTTTATTTATCCATTGATGGACACTTAAGGCATTTCCATCGTGGCTCATCCGAATACTGTTGTAACGAATATGGAGTAACGTCTCTTCAACATTGCATTTCTGCTTCTATCGTGGTTCATTTTAATTTCTTTTTGCATTTTTTCCACAAAAGAAGAACTACTTTAAATTCTCACAAGTAGTGTAATCAGGGCTTTCTTTGCTACACATGTTTGATAATATCTGTTATTTTTTTTGTCTTGTGGATAATGGACATTATAATAGCTTTAAGTTGACAGTTCATTATTTATAATCACTTTTGTGAAAACTAATGTCTAGAAAAAATTAATGGAAAGCACATAGCTTGTCAAGAAGTAGTAAGTGATAATTTTTGAGTTAGATCTCCAAATGTTCTATGCTTTCTGTCATTCTAATGACTTCCAGGGACAAGAACATAAATATAGTTACATCACTTTGTACAAAATCAGAACACAGCCAGTGTTTTGATCCACCTACTTTGAAATCTAACTTTCCTTGGAATACTAAAAAGAAGAGTTATTTGTGCCTTCTTTGGGTTTGTGGATGGCAGAGGAGAACCACCCAGTCATTTAAAATGACATTGTAGGCATAAAGTTATAATCATTTCACAAAATTGTTGGTCATGATATACATGGAGTATAGATTTTTTTTTAGTTCCTGAAACATCTATGTTATTTGCCCAAGTACTCAGATTAGTACTCAGCTCTCTCTGGATACTTCCTGGATTTTGTTTCAAAACTCTTATTTAAAATCTTGTGTTAAAAATCTAGAAAACTTGGAACAGAGTCACAGGAAAGCCATTATATGGGTAAATTGTGGAAATTTGAATTTTTATAGGAAAATTTTTGTCCTTTCAGTGTAGAGGAGAAAATGTTAGGTGTGATTTATTAGCTCAATTCAAGTATGGAATTGTTTTCCATCCAAGGGAAGGTAATCATCTGCTTTTTAGCCACATTATAGAAAAAATATTGTAGTACTTAAGATGTAGGTTAGCCAAGAATTTCTTTACTATGGAACTGGTTAAGTATTGGAATTGGTAGTCAACCTAATTTATGGAATCTCCTATTGTAGTCTATTAAGACTAAACCTTAGTTTCAGAGCAGAACAAAGTTTTGGGATATGAATAAACACCTTATTTAATATACTTACTTTACAAAGGCTTTTAGAGTTCCTGAATTGAACTACTGAATAGTAAATCTAGATATACTAACAGAATCTTATTTATATAAGATCATAACCAAAAGCTACAAAATTTCTCAATTTTGTCAAGTATGAACATGTGTTTCAATGAAGAATTGTGTGTGTACAGAAGCCACCAAATAGTGGTATTTCCCCTATTTTTTTCTGTTAAAAAGAGGAGATTCATCTTTCCTACTGGCAAGATGTTTTTGAATACTCATTGCAGTTTATTCACAGAGAGAGTATATTATTTTCTGGACATTTTCTTACACTTAAGAAGTTCATTTATCAAAAATATACTTGTCAAACAAATGAATTTTTTGGAATCTCTAGCATGCCAATTCTTATTGTTTCTTACTTCTCAGAGGTAGGATATTTGCCTTAGAAATTGTTTCTATGTGAAGAGTGTGCTGAACAGAATTTTGTCTGATGACTAATGTAAAAATAGCATGCTGTCTGGAAACAATTTAAACTTCTACCACATATTTCTTAAGCAAGAGAATTTACTGGTGCTGGAACTACAGACAACTTTCGGCAACAAAATGAAGTTTGATCCATAGAGAAAAAGGATAGGATATCTTAGAAATAAAAAACCATTTTCTAGTGAAACTAATGCCAATTTTCTTGGGATTCTGTTTGGTGATTATAATTCTGACTAAAGAAAAAAGACAATAACAATGAAGTGATTCCTTCCAAATTTGTTTTTAAAATGTTTTAATCCAAAGAGTGTGGGGAAAAGCAAAACTAGACAGTATCTGAGTAATATTCAGATATGGAAAAAATAGTGATGTGGGATGTTAATGTCAGTTTGGGGTAGGGCGAAAAAATCCCTGATATGTAAAGATAAATTGCACACCAAATAGTCAATAAAAATGAAGGAATCATAGTCAGGAAAGTATTTTTAAAGGATAGACAGATTGATTAAAAACTATGATAATAAAAATATATACAATAGGGGCTGGGAAGGTGGCTCAGTGGTAGAGCGCTTGCCTTATATGCATGAGACCCTGGGTTCAATTCCTCAGCACCACATAAGCAAGAAGAAAAAAGCTGGAAGTGGTGTTGTGGCTCAAGTGGTAGAGCGCTAGCCTTGAGCTGAAGAGCTGAGGGACAGCGCCTAGTCCCAGAGTTCAGGTCCCATGATTGGACCCCCCCCAAAATATACAATAACAATATTGCTATGATGGGTTTGATTGGCCAACTTGATCTGAAAGAGTCTTTGTCATAGTTGGCCAAATGACTGTTAGTAATCTCTTATTTTTGATGTTAATGAAAATTATATTTTCTAAATATAAATTTAGCATAAAACATGCATTGTCTGTATTTCAACTAGCTTTGGTCTATTAAATGAAGTCAGCTTGCTCCTGTAAATCATGTTTATAGGAGTATATAAAACAATTAAGACTTAAGTATCAAATCCATTTTGCTCAGCATTTTAGATTCTTGTTCCCAGTTCTCTGGTATTCTTATTTTATTGCTCTTTAAAAATGATCAATAAATGACAGAAATTAATTACCTTCCTTTCGTTCTTTTCTGTGTTGATCCTGTTTTCTTCCTTACCTATGTCCATATCTCTTCATTTGCAATGTGTTGTTGGAAAAATGAGTATTTTTGTGTACATGTTTTTTGCTAAACATGTGGCACATTAATTGGCTCCATAATATTCTGTTGTATGAATATATTACATGAAATTATGTCCATCCAGCAGATGAACATTTTATTTTTCACCTTTTGATCTTTTTTTTTTAGTATCAGGGGTTTGATCTCAGTATGTGCATGTGGTTAGCTTGCTTGTTTACTGGCTGGTGCACTGTCAAATGATCCCTGCCTTCAGCCTTACATTTCAGTGGTTATTTTGGAAATAGAGCCATGAGTAGTTTTCTGTCTGTACTAATTTCAAATTGTGATTTTGAAATTCAGCCTCCTAGTGGCTAGGATTACAGGTAGACACCATTGTGCCTGTCTTACATTTGGACTATGCTTACAAGTGGTAGTATGAACACTAATGCACCATTTTCTTATATAAACATGTGTTTTCAATTCATATAAGACTTGAATTGTTGGGTCAGATGTTATTCTGTGTTTAACCATTTTTAGGATCCAAAAAATGTGAGACTGTAAGTGGCTCATCATTTTCTCTGCCACTAACATGAGTTTCTCCACCTTCCCACAAACAGGTATCTATCCTCTGATCCCTGCCATGGTGTTGCATGTAAAGTAGTATTATTATATCCTGATTGACTTCTTCATAGCTAAAGACAGTTACCATTTTTTTCATCTGTGTATTAGCTATTTGCATATTTTCTTTAGGAAGATATAAAATTGGATGGTTATGAGTTGAATTGTGTCCTTTAAAATTATTTGCTTAAATTTTAACCCTTGAAACATTTCAGTGTGACCCCTTTACAAAATAGATGGTTCTTTTTAACATATAGTTAAGATGAGTTCACACTGGATTAGAATGGCCTCTAATCCAGTGCCACAGTGATTAATACAATGAATGATTAATTTTCTATGTCTATGTTTGGTCTTTCACCTTCTATTTCATAAAATTTAGGTAAGTACTGAATTCTCTTTGGACATTATTTTTTTTTGTAAGCAATATTCTTTATAGGTTACCTGCCTTTTTGTTTTAAAGATAGCTTTGTTTGGTGCCTCTCTCTCTCTCTCTCTCTCTCTCTCTCTCTCTGTGAGTGAACAAGTAAGGGAGAGAAAGGGAGAGACGGAGAGACAGACGGACAGAGTCACAGTCAGCATCAAAGAGGGAATGGGAAGACTAAGTAATAATTTTCAGAAAAAAACTGAAAGTTGTATTTGGATTGTGTATTTCTTTTTTGACTTATCTTGATTTTTTTTTCTTTTTCATTTGAAGGCTAAGTGGGAACATCTTCAAAGGAACATGATAGTTTTAAATTATTTAAGTATTCAATATTTGAAAACTGTGGATTGAGGCTATTATCTTGAACTTATTCCTTGAATTAATTATTAACTAAATACTTAAAAAGTAATATTGTGGGATGGTAGTGATCTTAAAGAATTACACTGTTAGAGATCTCCCTTGAATCCACCATATTTTGGTCCATATATTTATTTGTGTACACTTGCATACCACTCCAAAGTGTTTACTACACTACAAAGTGTTTACTTATATATGTATATATGAATTAAACCTTCCACATATGAGAGAAACATACATCATTTGTCTCTAGCCTGACTTACTTTATTTAACATGATTTTTTCCAGGTCCTACCATTTCTTTGCAAAGGGTGCAATATCATTCTTTCAAATGGATGTAAAATTTCATTGTGTATATAAAATATACTTTTGATCCATTTGTCCAGGCAAGGGGATGGGTAGTAAATAAAGAGAAGACTGAAAGGAGAATTCAGTCATAAAATTCAATGCATATCCTACAGACTTAAGAAAATTAAGGGAAGGAATAAAGTTGGGAGGATGATAAAAGGGACCCATTAATCACGATACATTGCATTGATCAACTGCTTTGTTGAACGGACACTCCTTTGTTCAACTTCTTGAAGATAATAAAAATAAATTTAAAAAGTAATATGATTAAAAATCTAAAAGAAAATATTACATTTTTCCTGAGATTATCTAGAATATGTATGTTCTTGGTGTTTTTTTGCGTGCTGTTTGGTTTTGAGTACTTTTTTCCTTTTATACCTCCTTCTACTTGGAACTACTTGCCTTTCCCTCTAAAGCTGACTTTTAGGAAGTCTGTTTAGTCTGTTACTATAGCAGTCACTACTGTAATCCTAACACTTGGCTAGAAGTCTAGGGTGATAGACATGGCAGTTTTACCCCAGCAAGTGGCCAAAGTAAAGGATACTGTGAATAGATGGGAGGATGGTTGCCATTTTTTCCCAGAGTCTGTGAGTGTGAGTTACTCTTCAAACGAGTTAAAAGGAAAGGAAATGTAAACTGGTTCATGAAGCCAAATATATAAAGTAGTATTTACTTGAATTTGAGACCAAGACCCAGCTTGTTGACATCTGATTCATATGCATTGTATGATGAAGAAGAGGGTGATTTTATGACTCATATTTTCTCCTGAATAACTGCCAAATTTTCTCCTTATGACTGACCAAATGTCAAATATCCTTTGGAGATTTTCTTTCTTTTTTTTTTTTTTTAGTCAATCTGTAAATCTCATTACTTTTCTAACAGTCTTTCTGGAACTGTATTTGTGTTCACTGTCTCTGATTTTCTCTATTTTCCAGAATATATCTTATTAAGATATTTTTATTATGTATATATTGGTATCCATCATTTTATTTTAAAGTATAATTTTAGCAGACATATATGATTTTACTGTGATAGCCTTTTTTAACCATTGATTCTTACTACCAATTAATGATAAATTGATTGGCATTCATAAGATACATAATGGATTCTTGATGGTTTTAGTGATTGTAAATTATTCTTAGTTAATTTCATCAACAAAAGTTAGAGTAAAGGATCAGATGATAGAAATTCAATGAATTTTTAAAATAATTATAAAAATTATTATAATGAAATAAATGACATATATAGATATATAGATATAGACATGTCAGTTTTTCAAAAAAAAGTTGAATAACTCACATATGTTTGACCTGAATTTTCTCTCTTAAACTTACATTCAAGCCCAGAAAACACAAAAATATCTTTCCTATTTTTAAATATTTCATAGAAAGAGAATAAAAATGTCCATCAGTAAGTAGTTCTCAGGCTTTACAAAGTTCATTGGATGGAAGATTTTCCTTTCATATAACCTGAATTCCTACTACTGTAATGTAATTTCCTATTTTAAGATTCTAAGTAGAGAACATCTGTTCACCATCTTTCTTTCTTTTACCTTTTGCCAAATGTCATTAGCAGAGCACTCTCCTTTGACCATTATTATTCAAGTCTGACCCTTAACAAAATCCTGCATATTTTTGTCTGTGTTGCAGGATGTAGTTCACAAAACAGTAGATTCTTTCTTTATCTAATCCTCCTTATTTACATCATTGTTGGATGTGAAAAGTGGATACATTCTTAGATCACAATATTAAGGCCTAACTTACCTATAAAACTGAGCAGAATACTCTGAAGGTGATAATAAACAGCTTCAGCACAGTTTGGAAGCTGATTCTATTAGTGATCCCCTCATTTCTAGATGGCAAAGCCTCCCTCTGATCATTGGGATACCTGAACAGTTCTATTGCCAACCAGAGACCATACGGTCAAGCTTTTCAGCTGAAGGAACTGGTCAAGGTTTGGCAAGTTGTGCGCCCTGGTCAGCTGGCTGTCGGAACTCAGGTTGGCACCCAGTTTTTTCCATCCTGGATCCATGTAAGCCTTGTTTCACCATATTGCTTCCTGCCCACTTAGCTGTTTTCTGAACAGCTCCAGTTCCTTGTTCTTCATTTTCCAGGAAAAAGAGAACTATGAATGATAAAATAATTTAGAATTACAAGTCTCCCTTTCTATATACAGACACAACTACGTCACCTTTCTCATAATCTTTCATATTTAGTTATAAAAAGGTGTATTGTGTCATCTAGGATATACAATAATTGTTATCTCATAGTGGATACAACAATAATTCTGTGACCAGAATTATTATTTAAACAAATATGGATATTTTCAGGTTACTTTGAATCAATTATCATCTACTGTTAACAATAAAGTAATCTGGTAGATTTATGTCAAACATCTTTTTGTGAAAGAACAGTTATTTAAAATCATGGAAAATATTAAAATTCATATAAATTATTTTTGAATCATATTGAAACATTGTGGGGTAAGTACCAGCTTAAATATTTGAGTTTTGTGGCCCATTGGATGAAAATATGACACGATCACCCTAGTTTAATTATAACTTACAGTGATGAAAATTAAAATTTCAATATAGCAATTACTCCAATTGTACACAGCTTTTTACAATACATGTATATATACTTATTTTGCAGACAAATGGATTAGGCACTTTTTTTTTTGCAGGTCCTAGGGCTTGAACTCTGGGTTTGGGTGCTGTCTCTGAGCTTTTGTGCTCAAGGCTAGCATTCTACCTCTTTTTTTTTTTTTTTTTTTTTTTTTTTTTTTTTTTTTTTTTTTTTTTTAGCATTCTACCTCTTGAGCTACATCACTTACTTGGTGGTAAGAGTCTCTCAGACTTTCTCACCCAGGTTGGCTTTAAACTGTGATCCTCAAATTTCAGCCTCTTTAGTAGCTAGGAATACAGGTGTGAGCACCAGCACCCACCTGGTGTATTTTATTAGTAGAAGCTATGGATGGTATTGCTAGTGGTGGTCATTCTGATAGAATGAAGAAAGCAGCAAGGGTTGGATCAAATTTCTTCATACCCATCTTCCTAGTTCTAAATTTTGTTTCTTAATCCACCTTCTGGAAATTTTAGATTGGAAATCAAGACTGATCTCTTCCTCACTGAGTCCTCAGTACTCAGGGGCCTGAGATACCACAATAACACACTGAAAACATTTGAGAGTATAGAAAATTGCTCATATATAAACACTGAAGGTCATATTCTTTCTCTAACTGTATTTAAAGCTCCATCTGCCCACCCTCTCTATGTTCCGCCGTTCCTCACTAAGTCTGTCCTGTATCCTCCTTGTACTTTTAAGGTATGATATTCCACGTAATGAAATTCTTCCATCTCTCATCTATCACAGTCTTACTCATCTTTCAAATTACTTGCATGCTATTTCGTTTTCATTATGAAAAATTCCTTGATTTGTGTTATAAAAAATGAACAGTACCATTTACATTATCAACTTTTTAAGGGACTTACTTTAATTATATTTATTTTCTATCTATAGCAAGAATAAGTAGCAAATCATGCCCAAATTTTAAAAATTATTTTAGATAGTGATGAATTTTTGGTGCAAAAATATTTTATCATGATTAATATAAATTAATATAATTTAATTTGCTTTATAAAAGTATCACTATTTTCAGAGTTGCCTAAATAATAGCACATTTCAGAAAAAAACCAGTAACCCATCCACTAGATTTTGGATGTTGAGGTTGGGAAACAAATGTTACCAGATGGGTAGAAAAAAGAAATACTACACTTGGTATTAAAATTAGTCTATAAATTTTATTGTACATTGGAAAGAATGTTAAATAACTATACAGATTTTACTCTTAAATAATTAATTGGAGGCATGAAACTTACTTTCATGAAAATCATATTTGAATTAGTCTTTTCACATGTTTGGATTTTATCTTTAAAAAGTTAACATAATCATTTATTCTATTAATCAGTGTTTGAAACTGATGCTTAGATACCACAGCCTTTGGATCAGAGGCACATCTTTTTAATACATGAATAAGAATAGGGATAGACTATTTTCTGGTTGACAGAAGGAGAAGTTATGCTTCACTTTTGTCTTCGATGTCCCAACAGCCATATCCGTGGCAAGGAATGGGGTTTTAGATATCTTTTCTTTTCTGTGGTTTTGGTGAATAAAAATAGCAACTTTCTGTAAGTATCAGAACTAAAGAGAGAAGACAATGTGATTGTTGAGTCTCTGGAAGAAAAAAAGGTTGCATTGATGCTTTCAAAAAACAGGAGTTTTGTTGCTAGGTTGAGCAAGAATATGTGAGGTGATTTACTTCTCAAACTGGCACTGGGTTTACAGTTTTCCTGGCATCTCTTAGCAGTGGAATCCTGTCTCTTGGCTCCTAGTGACGGACAGAGACAGTCTGTTTCTGGTTTAATGTCAAAGGAAATTCTCAGTACTACAGAACCTGGACTGGCATAGTCAGGATGTTAGGATGATAAAGCTGCCAGCAGTCTAGAATATCTGATTGGAATCCAGAAGTAGCTATAGTGCAGCCATCAGCCCTGAGCATGCTCAGACAGGTTTCACCTATTACACCCCATACACACTTGGAAATCTGGGTGGCACAGGCATTTGGCTGGCTGCCGTACAAGGACATATTAAGGGCCTACCCAAGTTCTTGTAGTGAAGCAGTGCTGCTGTTTTAGATCATTGGCCAAGCTGCCTTGAATTTCTAAACTAAGTTAAGCCAACCAATATTTATACCCTTCATAACTGCTGTTTTGGAAACATTCAGATGTCTGCCTACAATGAAATGTAATGCAGCACAAACAGAATAAACAACCATCATCTCTGTAAAATTATAGCAGGGCATGTTCTTGAAAGTTATGATTAAGTTAATTAAAAAGATTTGAGTTTTATATTTTGGGAAGAGTTTGTGAGAATAATGAAAAGTTCAACAATAATACAATAAATTGTATGAACTTAGGATGAGTTAATGTGTACCACTCAGACTACTCCACTGTAATGGGGCTCAAGAAGAAATGCGGACTCCAAGTTCAGTTCGTTTATGGAAGTGAAGAGTTTAAAATAAAGTTTGATGGCTTTCATTTGAATAATTTTCCACTAGGCGAGTGAATCCCCAAATGCTGTATATTGAATTTATTCTTTACAGATACAATTTTGATCCTGTATAAAGCACTAGAAGCATTTCAGAATGATGAAACCCATGAAGAATAAAGGGGAAAAGTGGTTACATACACTACATCTTCACATATGAGCAAGTATGTGATAAGAGTCAAGAATGATTTAAAAAGCAAGTCCTATCAGGAGAGGGAGGGAATAAAGAGGGCGAAACTGAGCCAAGTGCTTTATAAACATTCATAAAAATACAATAATGAAAGTTATTAAAGTTATTTTAAAAGATGGGAAGAGAAGATGAGAAAGTAAAAGAGAGGGTTAAACTTGATCAAAGTTTAAACTTGATCATATGCATGTATGTATCACATGAGACCTCTTGAAAAATTTATACATATGCATGTACACGTGTGTGTGTGTGTGTGTGTGTGTGTGTGTGAACTTTGGAAACAGGGAAATATGTTTGGCAAAGTTTTTAGAGACTTCTGATGAACTTCCATTAAAATGTAAACTATACTAAGTACTCAAAATTCAAGGATGATTAAAATACGTACTTTGAGGTTTTGCTAGGCTTTGGCCAATTGAAATAAGAATGGAAGATGTGCCATGAAAGAAAGAGTACATCAGTAGAAGTAAAAATGTAGTATTTATATACTATGTGGAACACATAATGTATGTGTACTTAACATTTGACTAACTACCTAATTCCACATTTTAAGGCTACAATTTATGGCTAACATTTATAGAATACTTAAGCCAGCATAAGTGGCAAAAACTTGTTTAGTTCTTACCATAGCTTTCATGGGAGGTATGTTGATTGGGTCACTAAAAATGAGAAAATGAATCTAAGGAAAGTAAGATAACTTAAAATCATAATCTGGTAAGTGGGGAAGCCATTTGCAGCTGGGAGTAGATTTCAGAGCCACAGAGCTATTAAATTATTTTGTTAAATTGCTTCTGCTTGGTGATGATAATGCTGAATATTTCCTAGGACTGAGATCTTTTATGTATTAGCTTATTCTGCATTATTCATTTAGCGATTGCCATGTCTCATCATGCTGGTTAAACTCTCTTAACTTCCTGTCATTAAGTTCACCCTAGCCGGGTGCCAGTGGTCATGCCTGTAATCCTAGCTACTCAAGAAGCTGAGATCTGAGGATTGCAGTTCAAAGCCAGTCTGGGCAAGAAAGTCCGTGAGACTCTTATTTCTAATTAACCACCAGAAAACCAGAAGTGGCACTGTGGCTCAAGTGGTAGAGCGCTTACCTTGATCTGAAGGGCCCAGGGACAGGGCCTAGGCCCAAAGTTCAAGCCCCAGGACAACCAAAAATAAATAAATTTACCTAATAATGCTCCCAGAATTACCCTTTGAAAACAAAAGTTTAACTGCTTATATCACTATAAAACAATGATCAGTGTCTGTAAAACAGTGATCAGTTATATTTAAGAATGAACCTAGTGTTATTAGAGTTCTTGATTATAGCCATTCTAACTGGGGTGAGGTGGAATCTCAATGTTGTTTTGATTTGCATTTTTTATGGCCTGAGAAGTTAGCATAACAACAGATGCTGGAGGGATGTGGCCAAAAGGGAACCCTACTGCACTGTTGGTGGGAATGTAAATTTGTTCAACCACTCTGAAAAGAAGTATGGAGGTTCTACACATGGAGCTCCCCTATGACCCAGAAATTCCACTCTAGGCATTTATATAAACAAAGCCACACTAAAAGCTACCAACACAACTATGTTTATCACAGCATTATTCACCATAGCTAAGATATGGAACCACACCAGTGCCCCTTAGTAGATGAATGGATCAAGAAATGTATGTGTGAGTGAGTGTGTGTATGTGTGTATGTATGCATGTATGCACACACACACACACACACACACACACACACACACATATAATGGAATTCTATGCTTTTATCAGAAAGAATGATACTGCCCCATTTATAAGGAAATGGAAAGATTTGGAAAAAATAATATTAAGTGTAGTAAGACAGATCATATATATATATATATATATATATATATATATATATATATATATATATATACACTATTTGCAATAGTATACATCTAGGATAATCTTAGCAGATGAGCAAAATAGCTCAATAGCTATGTACATATGACCATATAAGATGATGCTAAGCAAAATGAACTCCAAGACATGGATACCAGAGGTTTTTCTTTGTTGTTGATGTTTTTAATTTACTATTTAACATTTTTTGTTTCCTTTGTATGTTTTTCCTTCTATTCTGTATCCCGCGTTGTGACTGTATTTGGTTTTGGCACCCTGGTATTGTATTGAGTTAGGGAAGGGAAGGGGAACAACAGAATGGTGAGACAAAGGACAAGGTAGGAACCAATGCAACAGAGACATACATAAGACAGCATGTTGGAAATGATCTGTACAACTTGGTGGGGAGGTTGGGGGGTGGGAAAGTAGGAGAAAAAAATGAGGGAAGAGGCTTATTACCTTACATGTAACTGTAACCCTTCTGTACATTACCTTGACAAAAAAAAAAAGAATGAACCTAGTCTTCTCACTAAATCTTATCCTGTCCATGATAATCTGACTTGAGTCCTTTCTTTACAGCATTGCTCCTGTGTCTCTAGTTTTTTAAACCTCATAAATGTCGTATCTACAATCAAATATGATTGACTCCAAATATCTGGAGGAGTTCTAGAGTCCCTTTAAGAGTGTTATTTTTTATGCCTCTTGAGAATTCCTACAGAGTAAGAGTTGAAATAGTAAGGAAGTAGCCTGAAAAATGATTGAAGTTAAAAACTATTTAAAATTTGAATGTCAGGTGAAGGAGTTTGAAATTTATTAAGTAAGCAATAAAGAACTATTGGCTACTTTTTTTTGTTGGCTGTGGGGCTTGAACTCAGGGCTTGGGCTCTATCCCTCAGCTTTTCAGCTTAATGTGAATGCTCTACCACTTGAGCCACAGCACCACTTCTGGTTTTCTAGTGCTTTATTGGAGATAAGAGCCTCATGGACTTTTCTGCCAGGGCTGGCTTTGAACTGTGATCCTCATATCTCAGGCTCCTGAGTAGCTAGGATTATAGGTGTGAGCCACTGGTACCCAGCTTTTTAAATATGGAAATTCCTCCAGATAGATCTTTGAAAGGATTATGACAGTAAGCCAATTCAAATTCTGTCTGCTTAGTTCATTATGAATTGTCACAGGTGCCTTGAGTACTGGAAATATATATTTAGTGAATGAATAAGTTCTAGACTACCTCAGGTATAAATGCTTTCATGTTATTCTCTTTGCATATTGATTTGATTCTCTTCTTCACACAGTACACTCTTCGTTTTCATTCATTCTGATCAGTCCTTGATTATTAATTGATAATATTTTATCTCTCAGAACAATCATAACTCCTATTCAAGAAATTTATTGCTGTTATTTGTTCTTTAAATTAAATTTGGAATCTCTCTAAATTTGATCACATTTAATCCTTACAAGAACCATTCCTGATAGGTGTCGTTATTCCATTTTGCACCATTGGTGTGCAGAATTCACACCATGAAGCAGGATAGACTTGTGGCTCATTAAAACATACTGATTAAGACATTCATGTGAAGATTATATTTTAATCTCTGATTAAAATGTGATGGCTTACTTTGTCCCATGTCAGCTGCTTTTTCTTAAAATCAAAAGAGTTTGGATAAAGAAGATTCAATAATAGATCTAAAGAAGATCAGGGTTGTGGAGAGATTTATGTCACAAAGGAGGAAGAGATAGGAATACTTGGATAGAGGAGTAAATATTCTGCAAAAGTGTGAGGCTAGTTATGAATCACGATCACTTAAAGGGTAGGAAACAGAGGTATCTACTAAGCTAGAGCTCCCATTACGGTTAGAAAGGAAGAAAGGGATTTTTACACCCTACTGAAGAAAGAAAGGCAAAAAGCAGTAGAAGCTGAAGTTTTTAATTAGAGAAGGGAAGTGGGTGTAGAAAATCTTGTCAGTAAATTAAACTGCTCTTTCCATTTCTAGCTCAAGCCTCTCCAAATTGTCTGATTACAGCTAATGTGGAGCAATCTTCTGTACTTTTCTAGAAATGCAAAATAACCTCCTACACTTGCTACTTTGTCATCTCTTATGAAGCCAAACTACGTTTTAATCCTGGCTCTTTCATTTATTGATTTCATGACGTTGGAAGGTTGGTTAAACTCTTGGTACTTCAATCTTCATCTAACCATCACATACTAAGAATAACCTCATTAGATTTGTGTCAAAAATTAATTGAGTTAATATATCCAAAGCTCTAGAGTTGTGTTGTGTACAGAAATATCAATATCTTCAGTTTACTCATTTGTTTAATGAATTCTTAACCAAGAGTACTAAACAAATGAGTACCCTGGCTCTAACTCAATTGACAGCATGTAATCAAATAGTGCTTCTACTATTTAAATTGATTTATTTCTAAAATAAACAATAGTGCAAGGATACTCGGCTAAGGATGAAACCAGATACAGTAAATAGTTTTAAATTCTTAATTTGGAACTATGGAACACAGTGACAAAGACAATTTATTGTACCTCAATTATGCTCAAATTATTTTTTTGAATAAAGCAATTTGAGATCCTGAATTACCTTAGAAAACTACAACTCACTTCTCATAAATTAGTCAGCTATTGGACTTAGGCCATAACACACACAGTAAGTTCTATACTTCAAGGCTAACTGAAGAGGCAATTCAACCTTTCATTAGTGATAGGCTCATTGGCTTGAAACCTATTACCTTCTTACAATGTGACATGTAAACCACATGAATTTTGATAATATGTAGGCTACCTACTTTGAGTTGTGCTTGAAAATATTAATAATTACTAGTTTAAATTTCAGCAGCCATTGAATTTTATCAAAAGTAAAAATAATCCTGAGATAATATATGCCTACTCTCTCTATATTACTAACTTCATTTCCTGAAAGTTTGTTTTAATAAAACCTTTTTTAGTTTGCCAAAGAAAACTACAAAATTGGCTATTCTTCCTACAGATGGTTAAAAAAGTCAGTACAATTTTAAGTTAAGCCAACTAGTGATTTTTTTCCAACTTCTTTGGAATATTATAATAACCTCCTGTTTTATTGAAACCATCTTTTAATCTATCCGCCAAAATTGCTGTAGGCATGCTTTAAATTATTTTAATGATCTAGAAACATAGCTGCCCAGAAATAAAATGAATATAATATAAAATGGCCAGATATGCCTAGAAACTTAAATTAATACTCAAATGGGAAGAATTTTCCAGAAACTATTGTAAAAGAATATTAGATCATGAATCTATTTCATAAAGTAAAAGTTAAAAAGCTATAACTGACATTAAAAGGTAAGAAAAATGATAATATCATCAGGACTAATTTATAAAAATCACAGATTATAGAAGCAAAATGAACTTGAATATTTTTCAACATTAATATGTAAGTAGATGCTTTAGAAAATTTTTAAGAGACTCAAAATTATGATGGAATCCCTATCAACTATAAACTTTTTCATGTTAATAAATGGTTACATGATAGTAATATTCATCATTTTAAATCATTTTTATTTCATGAAAATGCTTGTAAAATAGATTTGCAATGTTTAGAGAAGTTCTTACACTAACACTCCTGTAATTACTGCCAAATATTGCGGTAGTAAAATACATTTAGAAAAAAAACATATTTTCCTAAGTGTATTTTACTACTTAACATCTCTTTCTTCTCTAATGTTTTCAAATATGGAAAAAGATACAGAGCAGGAAAATTTCTCTAAAATGCCAGACTTCATTGTATAAATAAAACTATCTATTCTTATCTTGGGAAAAGATTAATTATTTATAACATTGAAAATATACTTGCTGTTATGGTAGTGTGATATTTTGTAGATTGAATATTTATTACACTTTTTTTATTAATACTTTAGATTTAGTAGCAAGAAATACATTTCTAAAAGAATAGCTCAGGGACTCCACAGATTCAATAGCAACTCCCACAAAAGTCAGATTAAAAGGTACACATTGCTCATAAAAGGACATTGAAGTGGCCAAAAAGGCTTAGCATTAGTAAAAACCAGAGATATGTAAATGTTAACTCATAAGCAGATGTCACCTTACTTCTGTAAGAATAGCTAATACTAAAAGACTAACTAGAACATTCTCATCAGGATATGGAGGAAAGTAAACTCATGACCACTCTTTGGGAGAATCTAAATTAAGCAGCCATTAGAAGAAAACTTGGAGAATCTTTAAAAAATTAAAAATACAGCACCATATAATACATCAATCCTTCAACTGGTATATATACTAGGGAAATAATAGCAGTATGTCAAAGACATGTCAATAATTCTTTATCCATTGCAGCATAGTTCACAAAATAGTCAAGAAAGGGACAACTTATATGTGCATCACATGAAGAATGGATTAATAAAATGTGGCACTTATATGCCATGCAGTAATATTTTCATCACCACAAAAAGAACAAAGTCCTATCTTTTGCAGCAACATGTATGGAATTAGAGAATATGATAAGAGAAGTAGGCTAGACATAGAAAGGCAGGCAAGTGTAATCGCACTTATTGTGGAAATTATTGATCTCATAGAATTTGAGATCAGTATTTGAGAATGTTGAAATGAGTGACACTGATAAAGATATATTGCATTCATAAATTGTTAAATGGAACTCCTTTGTACAACTTATTAGAAATTATAATGAAAATAAATAAAAATAAACAAAATATTTGAGAGATAATATTTATTAGTAGAGGCTAGCATTAGGGTTGAGGACTAAGTTGAGTTCTAAAATGCAGTTGTATGGAAGCAAAAAGCTCTGGGGTAATATTGCCCAATATAGTGATTATTAGTAACACTCATGATCATTTCAAAAAGCTAAAGGATTTTGAATTTTCATCCTGAAAAATGTCATAAGTGTTTTGAGGAGCAGGCAGGCATTTTTAAACATGTTTATCCTGATTTAAACATATGTGCCTCAGTTATTATGTGGTGTTCATTAATATTTCTAATTTTATATATCTGTTAAAATAAAAATGAGTGTATAATATACCTTTTATTTAGTGAAAAATTCCAATTTTATAATTTTATTTCTAGGTAAATTCCAGTGTATATTGATTTTAAAGTTTGAATGTAAAATATTTCTTCAGATCATATCATTGCTCAATGTATTGCATTAGTATAACATAGTAATTGTATAGATTGTCTAGAGAAAATCTTTCTAAACTGACATGTCATTTGGTCTGCTCATCTGTATGACAAGAATATGCTTGAAGTAAAAGTATCTTATAGGCAAACAAATGTGTTTACATACTGTGTTTTGGTCATTTACAGAGTCTAATATGCATTGTGAAAATAAAAGGAAGCTTAAAGGAAATGTATGTGTGCATGCGTCACAAATCAATGTAACCATAGAGCTTGCTTTGGGTAGAGAGTATATGGTGTATATGCTTATGAAAGTGTATATAAATATGGATATATCTCTACTGATTTGTGGACCTTAATTAAAACAGCTGGGAAAATAGCCATTAATTTCAGATAATGCTTTGTCTTTTTATATTGCTCTTTGGAATTTCCCCCAAATATTTTCATTTCCTATTTCCTATTTCTTCTTTAATTCACTCCATAGCCCTACGCACCTTGATTTTTGTACTTTTCTCTTCTTGAGAAGTTATTTGTCTCTCTGGAAGTGGTGCTGTGGCTCAAGTGGTAGAGTGCTTGCCTTGAGCTGATGAGCACAGGGATAGGTCCCAGGCCCAGAGTTCAAGCCCCATGCCCGACAAAAAAAAAAAAAAAAATCACACAGGGCATACTTCATTCCCCCCAGCATCAACTTGTTACAATACAAGTAGTGAAGTACTGTCTATCAGGGAAAGTTTCTAAGAGACCCAGAGTTTTTATTGACTGATGGTCAAGTATGTAGCTTCTGTTTGGTGTGAATTAAAATTCCAGAATGTATAAGAAAATTTGGTATGCAGCATAAACCATATTTTTTTATAAACTATTTGGGCATGATAGACTATTTTTACTAGCTTGAAAATTCAAGCAAGTTCTCACATGTCAGTCTGGAAAGCAGTAGGAACAGGCCTGTCTATGGGCAGCAACCAAGTCTACTATATTGAAATTTTTTTCACAATTTCCTAACTGCAAATGCTGCTTAATATCATTTCAGTCAATGAGAGACTATATATACATATATATGTCATACATATACATATATATGTCATACATATATATCTATGTCATACACAGTTTAGAGATAGAGAAGATTAAACATCACAATACTGTAGTGCTGGACATTATCTGCAGATATTATTAGATCTTAATTTTGAGTACATGTTCTTTTTGTAAATATCTTTTGGGTCAATTACAAAATGTGCCTTTTCTGTTTTTGTTTCTAGTTCATTGAAAAGTAAAAACATTTTGCTGCTATAAACAGTAAAATTAGGAGGTGGCACTGTGGCTCAAGTGGTAGAGTGCTCGCCTTGAGCTGAAGAACTGAGGGACAGTGCCCAGGCCCAGAGTTCAAGCCCCATGACCAACAACAACAACAAAAAAGAAACAGTAAAATTATAGTTGTATAGAAGAAAGAGAGAATATAGAAAAGTAGAGTTTTTCTGATGATTGTATATTAAAATGAAGCAATAATATTATCAACAAATAGGTGAATGTATATGCATGTCTCTTGACTTACTAATATCATGTAGCTTTGCATACATATAGTACCTCTTGAGCACTTGGGAAATGGCAGCTCCAAACTGATGCCCACTAAGTGTACATGCAATAACTATATTCTAGAGTCACGTGCTGTAAGTGCAAGATAGATGCCCGACTTAGACTTTTAGTATTAAACAAAAATGTAATATATTTTGTTAGTTCTACATTTTTGAGATAGTAGGTATTATCGAACATATTAACATATATATAGTGTTTAAATGAATTCATTTTCTTTTTAACTCTTTTATTGTGACCACAGGAAAAATGTTTTATATGTGGATCATGTTGTATTTTCCTCAGCATGAATACAGATCATGTCATAAATTCAATGATAAGAGACTATTAGTTTCATTTTACAGATAAGAACATTCAGGTTTTGATAAAAAAGGCAAATATTATGTAAGTTGTAGAGGTTTCATAGACAATTATTAGCATAGCTAAAACGAAGCATGTACAGTATATGATTTTAGGTCACATGCTTTTTGCTACCCCTCTACTTTCAGAAGACTGGAAAACATAATCTGTTAGATGTTTAGTGAGTAAGTTTCATCCAAGAGTTCTGCGTTAACTAAGCACTTATTCCCACATAACTCAACAGGAAAAATTTTTCTTGTGTATCTAGGGAGCTAGAGAATTAATGCTTATATATCTTCCCTACTTAAATTTCTACTTAAGTATGCAATCTATAGAAAACAGGATTCTTTTTATTGTAAAGTGATGTTCAGAGGGATTACAGTTGCATAAGTCAGGTAATGAATATAATTTGTTAACAGTGTCACCCCTCCCTCATTTTCTACTAGTCTTTACCCTCCTGACCCTCTTTCCCCCAAGTTATATAGTTTGTATAGTTCATTTCCAACACAGTGTCTAGTATCACAGTTGAATTGGTTCACCCTTTGTCGCACTGTTTCTGTGCTTCTCCTTTCCTTACCCAAATCACATAAACCTATATAAGACAAAGGGTACAGAAAGCACAAATAAAAGGGAAGAAAACAGAAAAATAAAAGAACCACAAAAAGTATAAACAAAGAAACAAAACCCAAAACACTTGATTCCACGTTTTGGAGTTAATTTCAATAAGCATCATTTTATATGATCATATATGATCACATATATGAGTCCTTGTGATCCTCTCTTAAGAATATCCTCCTTTGGTCTCCTTGTGTGAATGTTTAGAGTCCTGTTTATCATATAATTGGTTCAAAGACCTCAATGTAAGAGCAGATACTCTGCAAATATTACAGAAAGGGAGAGAGAAAACATTAAGGCTCCTTGGCACTTGAAACTTCCTTAGTAAAGATCTAAAATCACAATAAATCAAAGAAAGACTGGATAAATGGCATTGCATCAATCTGAGGAGTTTCTGCATGGCAAAGGACATAGCTATCAAGATAAATAGAAAGTCCACAGAATGGGAGAAGATCATTACTAGCTATGCATCAGACAAGAGCCTCATAACTAAAATATGCTCAAAAAATTAAGCCCACCTCCCAGAAAACAAATTCTCAAAGAAACAACAATCCAATTAATAAATAGGCTAGAAACTTAAAATGAGACTTTTCCAAAGAAGAAGTAGGAATTGTTCAATATCTCTGGCCATAAAAGAAATGTAAATCAAAACAACATTGTGATTCCACCTTACCACAGTTAGAATGGCCATGTTAGAAAACTAACAATAGCAGATGCTAATAGCAATGTGGCCAAAAGGGAACTCTACTACACAGCTGGTAGGAATCTAAACTTGGTCAAACACTCTGAAAAGCAGTACAGTATGGAGATTCCTCAAAAGACTAAACATAGAGCTTCCCTATGACCCAGTAATCCCATTCCTGGGCATTTATCCAAAAAGCCACCAGCACAACCGTGATGTTCATTAAAGCATTGTATACCATAGCTAAGATATGGGATCAACCCACATGTCCCTCAGTGGATTAATGGCTCAAGAAAATGTGGTATATATACACAATGGAATTCTGTGCTTCTATCAGAAAGAAAGACATTGCCCCATTCATAAGGAAATGGACAGACTTGGAAAAATTATATTAAGTGAAGTAAGCCAAAGAAACATAGGCTACATGGTTTCCCTCATTTGTAATAATTAGTATGTAACTATAAATCTACAAGTAGATTTATAGTTCAAAGCCAGCCAGGGCAGGAAAGTTCTTGAAACTAATAAACCACTCAGAAAACCAGAAGTGGTGCTGTGGCTCAAGTGGTAGAGCCTTGAGCCTTGAGCTGAGGGACAGCGCCCAGGCCCAAAGTTCAAGCCCCATGACCGATAAAAACAAAAACAAAAACAAAAAACAAGAAACTACAAGTAAACCCAATAGACAGTAAAATATATAAAATAAAACATTATTGAATGATGAATCTTGGTTGGTAGAAAATGATAAACTTTCAAGATGTGTAAACATGGAATTGGGTCTTAAGTAGAATTTTAAAGAAGAAATATATTACCTTTTAAATTGCAATGAAATAATAGAATAGTAATCATATATGTATATGTATTTTTTTTTTTGGTCGGTTGTGGGGGCTGAACTCTGGGCCTGGGTGCTGTCCCTCAGCTCTTCAGCTCAAGGCTAGTGCCCTACCACTTGATTCACAGCGACACTTCTGGCTTTTTTCTGCTTATGTGGTGCTGCAAGCACTCTACCAACTACACCAACTTCCCAGCCCAGAATAGTAATCTTAAAAGTGTAGAACACAAATATAAAAACTTAATTTAAGGGCTGGGAAGGTGGCTCAGTGGTAGAGCGCTTGCCTTGCCTGCAAAGGCCCTGGGTTTGATTCCTTAGAACCACATAAGCAGAAAAAGCTAGAAGTGGTGCTCTGGCTCAAGTGGTAGAGCGCTAGCCTTGAGCTGGAGAGCTGAGGGACAGCGTCTAGGCCCCAGAGTTTAAGCCCCACAACTGACAAAAACAAACAAACAAACAAAACTGGGTGTATAGATATATGGAGCTAAGTGAAAAATTTGTATGGTTCAGTAATTCTTTTATATACCTTAGGAAAAAAGCAATAATTCAGTTTTGAACTTGAGAAACTGACAACTATGTGTTTAATATTATTAAAGGATGACAATGTAAGCACAAGTGATACTGAAAGCATGACATAGATTTTGCAATATACATAGAGTTTACAGAAACCTAGACCATTAAAAAGAGAAAAAAAGCCAGAAAGCAGAAATAAAACAGTACTTTTTCAATAAGTATACTGAAAGGAGGTCAGATACAGTTCATCAAACAGTAACAGAAAGTTGAATGGACCAAATTAAAAGAGAATAATGAGCCAAAAGGAAAATACATTAAGAATAGAAATATAATTAGGCACATTTTCCATTTTCTAAATATAAAAGTAGTTCCATAGTAGCAAAGCTGTGCAGAATGACTCAAGTATCAAATTCTATATGCTTTTCTAGTGATGTCATTTAGGCTTCTTAGGGTCTCAGCCTCTGGTAACTATTTAAAATGTCCATGAACAAGTAGCCATATGGATTATAAATGTTAAATCTGCTTTTATATTATCACTGTTTGCCTCATCATGTGGCTGCATGCAGTTTTACTTTAGGAAGCAATTATTCTTCAATGGAAACATTTGAAACATTATTTATCTTTCCTGAATTTAATTACCTAGCAACAGCCTCTAATAACCTGGAAACAAAATGGAGGCAGCCAGAAGAACAATAGGATTCAGGTGGACCTGTTGCAACAATGAGAAGTACAAAATGTCATGTCAAAACCAGCTTTACAATGTCGGTGTGGGGGGGGGGAGGGGGGTATAATTGGGTGGGGGGAGGGGGGTAAAATTGGGTGGGGGGAGGGGGGAGGCGGGGAAGGGAAGTGAAGGGTAAACAAAGGAGGAGGCTGCAATGCTTGGTAAGAAATGTATGCATTATCCTGCCCATGTAATTGTAGCCCCTCTGTACAGTATGTTCTCAAATAAAATAAAATACAATTAAAAAAAAAATAACTCTATGTATCCTTGTTGCTGAGACTAGGGCTGCTACCAGGTTGATTTTTTTTGGGGGGGTAGTGTCTGGTTGTGGGGCCTGAACTCTGAGTCTGCATGCTGTCCCTCAGCTCTTCAGCTCAAGGCTACTGCTCTACCACTTGAGCCACAGCGCCACTTCCGGCTTTTTTTTTTTTCTTTTTGCTTATGTGGTGCTGAGGAATCAAACCCAGGGCCTCATACATGGAAGGCAAGCGCTCTACCACTGAGCCACCTTCCCAGCCCCTATCAGGTTGATTTTAAGTGAAAGTTTCATTCTGAATTTTGCGACAACTCCGAAATAGAAAATTCACTGTACTGGGAGTCTGTATTGATATAGCATGTGTATATAGACTATCACAATCTTGAAGTTAAACTAAGTCTCAATATTTGTCAGAAACAGAGCATGTTTTCCTCAAGTGTGTTCCTACCCATTCTCAGGAGTGCCAAACAACCCTCTTCTACTTTATCCCTCTTTGTTCAGCAGGTATTTTTCTTTTACTCCAGGGATGTACTCACATATCCTATTATCAGCTGATAGATAACAGCTGTTCTTTTATTTCCTGCTTTACCTAATCATGATAATGTTTCCTGTTGTTCAAAGAACTTGGTCACTCATGCTCACTCAGAAAATTGCTATAGATACTGTGGAAGTGGTTTGCTATTGCTTTTCTAGATTCAATGATGCCTTCATCTATGGCAACATCATAAACTTTGCTACTGATTTTGCTGTAGTCTGCAAACTGCTGCTCAGGTCTGATGTTAAGAGCACTGATGTCTGAATGATCCATTTCTTCTACTGCAACCAAAGCCCTGTCTTCATTTCCAACCTATGCTAAAGCTATTAGAACTAATGTACTCTTGTCTTGCATTGCCAGGGCCTTGCTATAATACTACAATCCTTCCTCTTGGGTTTTTACTCATTCTTTTATTCATCGTCTTCTCTTAAGATGCTCAGAACCCCCGTTCTTTACGTTGCTAGGCATATCATTGAATCACAATTCAGATATCTTAACTTATTCTTCCATTATAGATCAGTTCTTTCTTAAAAGGCTCCTCTTAAAAGGCTGTTAGATAAAATATAGAGCATCTAGCTTTATTTGAATTCTAAGTAAACTGTATTCCTGTATTTCACCAACTGCAACCAAAACATCTTAGACTGAAGTGTTTCTTGGTTTTGCAAGCTGGGATTTAGTACTTGGTGTAACTGACTCTTGGTTATATTTAAGGATTTAATTCAGTTTTTTAGTTTTTGTTTTTGTTAATGATGTCTAATCAGGGTCACATTTGATTTGTTGGCTAATGATATTCAGATTTTCTGGCACCAATTTTTGAGGGCACTGTCTTTATTATACTGTGTGTTCTTGGTGCCCTTTTTATTGATAATTGGTTACATATATGTCATTTTGTATTTGAGCTCTCTGTTACTATCATTGTCAGCAATATTCTGGTTTGTTATTGTAACTTTGTGATATGTTTTGAAATCAGACTGTGGGAAGTCTTCAGCATTTTTTTTCTGTTTCAAGATTGTTTTGGCCATTTGGGGTCAGTGACGTTTCCATAGGAGGTTTTAGGAATATTAGCAGTGGACATTGCATCAAATATTTTTACAACTTCAGGTAGTGTTAATGTTTAAAAATGTTAATTATTTCAATCCATCTTTCCATTTGTGCTTATTTAATTTTATTCATCAACATTTTATAGTTTTTATAGCAAAACTTTTGCCTAAGTCTTAAGGACATTTTTTCTTTTTGATGCTGTTATGAATATAATTATTTTCCTAATTTCCTTTTTGTTTATTTCTAATGTATAGAAAAATATTGTTGTATGCTTATTTTTGCATCTTGAAAATTAATTGAGTTATTATCTGTTCTATTTTTATGTACAGGATTTGGGGGTTCAGATATTTAAAGTTATGTCTTCACAGTAATTTGAGATTTTCATCATCATATTTTTTGCTTCTTTTATATTTTTAACTTAAAATCTATAAAGTCTAATATTGCTTTTCAATTTTGAGTGCATGTGTCAATGGAATCTTTATGTACTAAACAGTATAGTGTTCTAAATCTAAAATGAGCCTTTTTCACACCATAAATAGTTGGATCTTGTTTGAATTTTAATTCATGTATCATTCTATGTATTTTAATTGTGAAATTCAATCAAATTAAATTAAAAGTACTGATATGGAAGAGCTTACTCTTGACATTAATTTCTTCATATATTATTTTCTTGGACTATTTTAGACACTATAGGGTTATTTTCAATATTGTATTATGTCATTCATATGTATTTCCTTTATTTCATTGTTACTTCAGACTATTGCATTTATGAGTTCAAGTTCCTTATAACTATATGTTTGTGCCTGAATACTTGAAAAAAACTCAACTATCACTCCTAGTCTTTATGAACTAAGCTAGAAAAAATCTTTTTCAATCAGCTCAAGTAGAGATTCTAGAAGACCTCTCAAACTCTTTCTTGGATATGTTTGTTTTCTGTGTGCTTGTACATATAGATTACTAATGAGAGGTAATTGCTAGTTTTATTTTAAGAAAATATTACTCTTATTTATTACTCTTGTTCTCTCTCTGACATTTATTTGTATAGAGCAGCAGCATAACACAGAGATCTTTCTTATTTTTGCTGACTTTTAGACATCAAAGTATGTTGTATCCCATCTGTACTAACAGAAATTCAAGACAGAAATCAGCCCCTTGGTAGTCCCGTAAATGTTGGACTGTTGAATATATATTCCTGACTTTATGTTCCTATTGGATTTTTGTTCCTGGATTTATGTTCATCTCTCCTTCCAGAGGAGTGGACACTAGCTGTACTGATGTGGTCACTAGCTGTACTGATCTCTATCTTCTATACTATGGGTCCTTTGGGACAGCAGGTCTAGTTGTCTAGCTCTTCTGTATTCTCAATAGGTCCTGGGAGCCCAATGTATAACGGGGTCTTAACAGTGGTCCAAGACAGAACTCAAAAGTCCACCAACAAGTCAGAACATTGTGTATGAGGTCTAGTCTTATCTTTCCCTCCCCATGGAGAAGCCAGGAATTGGAAGAATCTTCCCAATCACATGTTGTCATGCTAGGCAGAGGGATTATGGTGAGAGGATACCACAGATTTTATTACCTGTTTCAGTGTAGCTGATTTTTCACTCTCCTGGGGTGTAGGTGCCTCTTCTCTTTGTTTTCCATTTCTCAAAAAGGGAACCATAGCTGAGTGCCAGTGGCTCACATCTGTAATTCCAGCTACTCAGGAAGCTGAGATCTGAGGATCGTGGTGCAAAGCCAGCCCAAAGAGGAAAGCTTGTGAGACTCTCATCTCCACCCAAAAGCCAGAAATACAGCTGTGGCTCAAGTGGCAGAACATTATAGACTTACACAAAAAAGCTGAGGGACAGTGCTCAGGCCAAGCATTCAAGTCCCAGGACTCTTAAACAATAAAGGGAGGAGCTGGTTCCTATAATAAATTGTTGCTTCTGTGGGGACAATGAGAGTCTGAGCTTCCTGGTCATTTGTTTGGTGATGTAACTATTCTTCTGTTCAGTATTATATTTTATTTAATGCTTTAAAATGTTTCTTATAGAGGTGTTAAATGTGATAGGCTTTTTAAAGTTGAGCTTTTCATTGAAGTATGATATGTATACAGAAAGTACATATGAGTTTTATTTAACTTAAATAGTAATTTTTCTCTAGCTAAGATCTGTGTAACTAGAACACACATATATGAATAGAATTTTCTGAACAACCCAGAAAGTTTTGTTATTTACTCTCATCAGTGTCATCTCCTCTCTAAATTAATCATTCTTGGGATTTTGAACACCAAAGATGATTTTTTTACTCCAGAAATAAACAGAAATACACAGTATGAAACAATAACACAAACTTCTTTTATTATTCAGTATAATATTTGAAAGATTTTTAATAAGTAACTAGACTTTTAGATTATTGCCATTGATTTATTATTATTACTGCAGGTTTTATAAATTATGTTGTTGATGTACATTTAAGTGGTTGCTGGTTTATTTGCTATTAAGATTAATTCTTCAATGAATTTTCTTGTATATTTCTTTCCTTGAAAACACACACACGTGCGCACGCACATGCACGCACACACACAATGTAACAACTTTTTCTAGACTTCCTGATATAGCTTGGTATAGTATTCACAGAGACTCTAAATGAATTATTTGAATTTGAATACACAGTAAGGAACTATGTATAAGGCAAGCATAGGCCTGAATTATTATTTGCCTAACATCGTGTTCAGACATATGTTGTACTAAATCTTGTATGTGAGATGATTTGGAAGAAAAATCAACTCTAAATCTGTATTGGAATGATACATTTTCCAGCTGGCTTCACTCAAAAGTTATTTGTATGTCATTAATTTCTTATATTTTTATTTGTGGTCCTGGGGTTTGAACTCAGTGATCCACACTTGCTGAGCAAGTGATCTACCACTTCAGGCACACTCCTACCCCCTTAGTTATTTTTCAGTTGGGATCTCTATTTTGCTGAGGGTTGGCCCCAGACTGTGATCTTCCTACTATGACCTCCCATGTAGTTGAGATTACAGGCACATACCACTGTACTAAACACATTGATTGAGATATTGTGTCTATAATATTTTGTCCATGCTGGCCTCAAATTGAATTTCCTCTGACCTCTGCCTCCCAAGTAGCCCTGATTATAAACATAAGCTACTGCTCCCAGCCTGCATAAGTAATTTAAAAAAAAATTTGTTTAGTGAACACTAATGAGATATTTTAGTATAAAACTAACTTATACAAGAATATCGTTTTAGCTAGATTCGCACAAAAGTTAGGTGCTTGGCCTTCAAAATTGATATTTGGGATTTATTTATAGGTCTTAGAGGATATTCATAAATGATCTGGCATGTACTCACACATACTTCCTCAGAATATTTGTGGTGGGTGAGAATTTCTCAGTATAGGAAATTGTACCAGTTTAACAAGAAAACAGCTCACAGGACTAAGGCTGACTTATGCGGTCCTGAGATGTATTTTTCATATGTTCAGTGATGCTCTGCATTCAGCCTGTAACAGAATTACACTGTTAGGATTCTGGAAGCTCTCTCTGCGGGCATAAGTTATTTCCTTTCCTAAACTACAAACATGACTGCTCCTTCTGAGGAGGAAAACAGGCAGGTTTGCCTTGGCAAAAGCCAGATGGCCTGCAGTCAGGCCCTTAAGTGGTTTTTCAAGTGCCTAGACTAGTCTCTTTGAGGATCAGACTTTGGTGGCCGAAGAAGGAAATTCCCAATCATTTCTGTTCTGGCATTTATTCGTACACAGATGTTTCTTTTGCTGTAGCCTTTCCTTTTGTAGGAGAGTGAACTTGAACTGGCACCTTTCCTGGATATAAACAGTAGAAGACAGAAAATACATTTCATTGATTTACAAAGGATTGAAAACTATATTATGAAAAACCACACATGATAATAGTTTTATCACTAAGTATTCCTTATCTATGCTACATAATAATGTTTCTAAAAATATTTCTAATACTATTTTGAAGTGTTTGAAATGCACTTGTACTCTAATATTTCTTAATATGTAGATTATACTTATTAGTCCAAATGAATATAAATCTTAGGAGAAATTGGCTAAACATTTTTATTTCTGTCAGTTATGTCAGGTGAACTCAGATGTAAAATAACATTTTGAGCATCTGATTTAAACTTGAAAGCATGTATTCCTGAGTTCATTCTACTGGTTAGCATTCCTTTTAAAAGAAGAGAAACTTCAGTATCAAAATGGCAATGCCTTATTTAAAGCAATTAAGATAAAGTTGTGTATTATTATTTTACTACTACTACTACTACTACTATTATTATTATTATTTTGTGCTGGATGTGGGGCTTGAACAGGTCTGGATGATGTCCCTGAGTTCTTTTGCTCAAGGCTAGCACTCAACCACTTGAGCATCACACTTCTGGTTTTTTTTTCTGTGTAGTTTATTGAAGGTAAGAGTCTCACAAACTTTCCTGCCAGGGCTGGCTTTGAACCCATTATCCTACTGGGTAGCTACAATTACAGGTATGAGCCAACAGCATCTGGCTTAATGGTGTATTATTTTAAGTGCATAATTCTAGTAATACTGTAGGGCTTTTACAAGGTTTCAAGGCCTACGAGTCACAGGGTTGGTTTATGTGATGATGCAAGTGTCTTATGAACACATTCATATTTCAGAACATAAAAGTTCTCAGGTTTGAGTGCTAAATTGATCTACATCAGAGAAAGACTCCATTCTTCAGAAATGAAGTTGTAGTGTGATTCTAGAGTCATTAATTCATGAAAATTTAACCTAACTTTTTATACCATTAACATATGCCATTTTACATTGTTACTATCTATGAGATAAGATTAGGAGAGAAATGAATTTATCTTAGGTGCGTGATAAATTACAAGAAATGTCTTTTTTCTTTTTCTTTCTGGTAAGTTGTGGGACTTGAACTCTGGGCCTGGGTGCTGTCCCTCAGCTCTTTAGCTCAAGGCTAGTGCTCTACCACTTAAACCACAGTACGGCTTCTAGTTTCTGATGGTTAATTGGAGGTGAGAGTCTCACAGAGTTTCCTGCCAGGGCTGGCTTTGTACCTAGATACTCAGATCTCAGCCTCTTGAGTAGCTAGGATTACAGGTGTGAGCTATTGGTGCCTGGCAGAAATGGCTATTTATAAGACTCATAAATGCTTTTTTCTAAGCTCCATGCTACTTCTTTTTACCTCTTTAAGTTCAACTAGATTTTTATTCTTGAATAAATACATTTTGTCTAATGAAGGTATAATGTTGGCTGCAGACTTTATAACAAACCTGAGCTTTCTGTGTTAATTTTAGCATTACTATTGACCCATTTCTTCCCACCAACCCATTCTCACTCCTAAAAATTTAAGCTTCCATACTTGAGAATCATATCCAGAGCAGTAAAATGAAAATGACATTTTAATATTAGAACATGATACTAATCTCTAGGTTCTCTCTAATAGAAAGGAATTTGAATAATAGCTTTTTAAAAACTTTCATTTATTTTTGTTATATATATTTGTTTTTGTTATATATTTTGAAAGTATGAAAATTAAAAGCTTTGTTGATATCTTTGAGACATAGCTTAGTAGCTGTTAGCCTTTACTCATTAGGCTGATGTGAAAATATAGGTAATATATTTTCAACCTGAATTCGAGGAAGATTTTTATAAAATTCTTTGGATTTATTCTTTCATTCATTTATTCAAGAACTGATTTTTCAAGTACTCATCATAAGCCACCCAGTCTTCTTTATACTGCTCATACAACAGTGAACAAAGCCATTAAAAAAAACCCTGGCTTCAACAGAGCTCATGTTACATAGGAAACAGACAATGATTATAACAAATGAGAATAGTAAGTTAGAGAGAAATAAAGTATATGGAAAGAATAATCAAGCCAAGAGGGGTGGGAAGGACTGAAGGATATTCCTGTACTTTGACCTTATTACATACAACAGATCATCTTGAAGAATACTGGGATGATAACAATTCTTTGATTTGGGCTGTTCACTTATGTATAGAAGATGCCTTGCTGTTTTGTAATTTATAGTGAAGATTGCTTATATGTTTCAACATCTAAATTCAAGATCTTCCTATGTTGGAAATAATGTATTTGTAATGCATAACAGACTAAGTGATATTTGCTTTAAAAAGCACAAATAGCAAATCTTCTCTTCACATTAGCTAACATAGGGATGATAGGATATTCAAACCTAAGAAGAAAATAATTTGTCAGAGCAGTAAATTAGTCATGCAAGTAGAATAATTCTGAAGAAATATTTTTCATATTCATTTTAATTCAAGGAATTTTCTTACTCTAAAATTAACTTAGGAAAATGACACCTACATACAAAACCTTTTAATGAAAATGGAGAACATTGAGTAATTAAAATTGTTTATGAAGTTCCCTGACACAAGATTTTAACACCCAAAGAATAAGTGAGCATTAAGCTGGTGGTAGACTGAGATATTCAGTTCATATTGCATCCAGGAGAAAATCTGTTGTCCAAACATCAGCTTCTTTAGGATGGGTTCATCTGCAATTTCTCTTCACCTGGAATCAAGCTTTTCTTATGGCAATTGTACCTCATTTCAGGCCTTCATTTCAGTCAAACAAGGGTCAATATACTTGGCCACAGATTAGGTGTGCATTCCAGAACTGGCTATATCATTTGCAGGGGTTATTGTAAAATTAAAAGGTAAACTCTGGTTTAAAATTTATTAAGAACTTCCAGAAGCTGATCACATGTAATTGAGCTAAGTACAGACTATTTCTAAGAATGTAGCCTCTTCTTCCATAGGTTGTATGTCTGTGAAGCTGTTGTGGCTCCCTTGTCCTCAAGTGCTTCACTGAAGCTGTTAGGTTTATACTGCCACTTAATCTAGTAACATGGTCCTCTTTCTGAGAGTAGTGTATCCTGAACAAATTTCTTATTTATTCTAAATTTTAAATAAATGATGTAATTAAAAACTTGAAGTTATGCTTTACAGATTGATTAACAGTTCCAGGAACCATGGCATTTCACTTGGTATCAATCACCACTTTACCTCTCCAAGTTACATCAAATGTTTTAGAATTTTCTCCCCCATCTTACCTAAATCACTAATGGGATGGGAGAAAATGGATGGAGAGGATGAAGGAGAGTGACTATGTTCAAAATACTTTATAGACATGTGCACAAATAGAACAATGAAGCTTGCTGAGATTTGCTTGGGAAATAGAGAGGTGTGTGGAAGACAGTAAAGGAAGGAGTGAATCTGATCAAGGTGCACTGATTATACATACAGACATGTCAAATGAAACTTCTAGTACAATTAATTGATGTCAATAAAAAAGTGAAATTCTAGATATTTGGTTTAAAAATGTGACAAAGACCATAAACTTAGTGAGTTATATTTTAAGTATTTCCATTTTCTTATGAATAGTACAGTATCATTCTTTCTGATGGATGAGTGGAATTCCATTGTGTATATATACTACATTTTCTTATTTCATTTGTCCACTAAGGGGCATCTGGGCTGATTTCCTATCTTGCTAGGGTAAACAATGCTGCAATAAACATGGTTGTGCTGGTAGAGTTAGTGTGGCGTTGTTTGTGTGCTATTGGATAAATTCCTGAGTGGAACTTCTGGGTCATCAGGAAGCTCTATGATTAGTCTTTTAAATTTCTTTATTGTCAAGGTGATGTATAGAGGGGTTACAATTACATAAGTAAGGTAATAAACACATTTCTTGTCAAACTTGTTACCACTTCCTTCATTTTTCTCCTACTTACCCTCTCCCACCCCTTCCCAAGTTGTACAGATCATTTCCAACATATTGTTCTGTGTATATTGCTGTTGCATTGGTTCCCCCCTTGTCCTTTGTCTCATCATTCTGTTGTTCTCCTTCTCTTCCCTAATTCAGATAAATGTATATACAATACCAGGGTACCCAAAATCAAATACAATGGCAACAGGGGATATACCATAGGGGAAAGAACATACAAAAGAAACAGAAAATCACATAGTGCATTATAAACAACAACAACAAAGAAAAACCGCGTGTCCATGCTTTGGATTTCATTTCACTTAGCATCATCTTATATGGTCATATGTACATAGCTATTGAGCTATTCTGCTTATCTGCTAAGATTATCCTAGACATACTAATTATTGCAAATAAGGGAAATCATGGGAACTATGTTTCTTTGGGTATGGCTTACTTCACTTAATGATTTTTCCAAGTCTTTCCATTTCCCAACAAATGGGGTGGGGTCATTCTTTCTAATGGAAGCATAGAATTCCACTACATACATACATATGTATATATATATATATATATATATATATATATGCTTGAATATATATAATGCAGCATACAAATATATATATATGTATATATATATATATATATATATATAAATTCTGCAATAAACATAGTTGTGCTGGTAGCTTTAGTATGGCCTTATTTGTGATCATTTGGGTAAATGCCCAGGAGTGGGATTGCAGTGTAATAGGGGGGCTCTCTGTGTATGTTTTTAGGAAATTCCATAGTGCTTTCCAGAATGGTTGATCAAGTTCACACTCCCACCAACAGTGTGGTAATGTTCTCTCATGGCCACATCCCCTCCAGCATCTGTTGTTATTAGAGTTCTTGATTATAGCCATTCTAACTGGGGTGAAGTGGAATCTGGAGTGAGGTGTTGTTTTGATTTGCATTTCTTTTATTGCCAGAGAAGTTAAGCATTTCTTCATGTGTCTATTGGCCATTCTTATTTCCTCTTCAGAGAAGTCTCTCTTTAAGTCTTTAGCCCACTCATTAATGGAGGACAGTTCATTTATTTCTTTGAGGATTTGTATTGGGGGATTTACTTTTTTTGAGTTCTAAGTATATTTCAATATGAGGCCATTGTCTGTTGTATGGCTAGTGAAGATCTTCTCCCCTCATCCCAAAGCCAGACAGGGACACTTCAAGGAAAGAGAACTATAGACCCATTTCTTTGATGAACATCAGTGCAGAATTTCTCAACAAAATTCTGGCCAATCAACTTCAACAATTCAAAAAAAAAATCATACACTATGATCAAACAGGAGGGAGGCAAAGCTGGTTCAAAATAGACAAATCAATTAATGTAATTCATCACATCAACAAGAGCAAAGATAAGAACCACATGATTATCTCAGTCGATGCAGAAAAATTATTTGACAGGATTCAACATCTCTTTATTATGAAGCTCTGGAGAAACTAGGAATCATGGAACATTCCTCAATAAAATAAAGGCTGTGTATGACAACAAAAGAGTCAGCATTATACTTAATGTTAGTCTTTTGAAGAATCTCCATATTGTTTTGGTTGAACAAGTTTACATTCCTACCAACAGTGTAGTAGTCTTCCCTTTTGGCACCATCCCTGCCAGCATTTGTTATCATTAGTTTTCTTAATAATGGCTATTCTAACTGGGGTGAAGTGGAATCTCAATGTTGGTTTGATTTACATTTGCTTTACAGCCAGAGATGTTAAACAGTTCTTAGTGTCTATTGGCCATTCTTACTTCTTCCTGTAACTGAATGCAACTGAATACAAAGTCTACATGTAACTCTTTTATATACTCTATAACTGATATATCTGCATTATGAAATAATGAAGCAAGCACTAGTGGCTTCATTTCTTCAGAACTGTTTTACGAAATCAGATATTCTGGTTACAACATAGTTGCATAAATGCTACTTATCATTTCTTACTCTTTCCTTTTTACCCTCTTTCAGTGCTTACCTTCATCAAATTTTGTTCATTCTTTGTTTTTACTGCTCAGGGGAGTACCTAGTATCCAGTATCTTCTCATGCCTTTCCCTTTAGAAAAGTTAGGTGTTATTAGTTCCACTCAAAAATGATTTTAAAAATTTAGTATAGGAAATGCTACTAAGGCTCAAGAATATTACTGAGTTTACTTAATCCTCAGTAGTATCTTGACATTATGTTACTGTTTTCCCTAATTGAAGGAATGAAGAAGGAATGAGAAGCCTAGATACTTTACCCAAGTTTACACAGCTAATAAGGGACAGAAATAGATTTGCTTGAATCCAGAGTTCGTGATCTTGTTAGACTGTGTTACTATTATTATTAAATAATATTATTGATTTTCCAATGAAGTTGCTATTTAGTCTGATTAATTCACATTACTAACATACAGAACTTCTATTGTGGTACTTCTATTGTGGTGCATTATAGAAATTTTGTTTACATACTAGATTTCAAAGTTGGTCACAAGGCAGCAGATATTTTTATTTTTCATTTCTGAATTCTCATCTCCTATCCTGTAGAGAAATTTGTACCAAGTGAATGAACAAGTTAATGAGTTGCTGAATTGATCTAACAGTAACCAATAGAGATTAGAGATTAGTGACTTGACCCAAAGGACAAATTTCAGGATAGAAATTTCTGATTAAATTGGGAAGTATTTCCAGGCAGATGGAATGTTAAGGCACCACTGTAATTCTTGAGGTCACCCATGTAGCTCAATATTTGAACGTGGGAATTCTCCAGGGAATCTGCATAGCTATATTGCCATCTCTCCTCCCCCTCATATAATTTGAAAGTCTCAATTTTGATTGAGATAGAGAATATGGGTTCCACATGATAACAGTGAGATGTACAAGACACTATGTTGAAAACGAAATTTACAACTTTGGGGGGGGAGAAGTTGGGGAGGTAGGGAGGGAAGGGATGGTAGGGGAAAAACGAAGGAGGGAGTAACAATGCTTGACAGGAAATCTATCTATCTATCTATCTGTCTATCTATCTATCTATCTATCTATCTATCTATCTATCTATCTATCTATCTATCTATCTATCTATCTATCTATCTATCTATCTATCTATAGAGAGAGAGACTGGGTTCCAAACTCTGACCTGCTATATACTAATTACATATGAAAAAGAAATTCCTGTAGTTTTTTCTGAGCCTCAGCTCATTACAATGTTAAAACAAAGATAATGGTATTTAATTGAAAGGAATGTCTTGAGAGCTGTAATAAAATTACACAGGAAAACTTCCCCAGATCTGTTCCTGGTTAAAACTGATAACAGTAGGTGTAAGTACAACACAGATTGAAGCATGAAATCTACCTAAAACATCTCTTTACCTTATTATGCATGTAATAGCATAGTACCTTTCACAAAATTCCAAACTATCATAGGAAATTTCATGTTCACTTTTGAGGATTGGCTGCATTGCTCCATCTTGCACGGCCTCCTGTGGCTTTGTGAAAAAGGGAGGAGAGCCTTGTAAGTCACAGCATTTGTTTTTGCTAAGAACACATGTAATGCATTTCCATCCCTACTAATTTTCACATAAAAATGTTACACTGTTAGTGAATTAATTTCTCAACTTTTTTTTTCCTATAGGGTTTTAGGCTACATTTAGAAGTATACTAACCTGATTATTGAAGAGTTTGCTAACTTTTACTGATGAACATTATTATTTAATTAATGTCATTACAAATGAAACAGAATAAAAATCTTATAAAACATCATTCCTGAAGGATCCCGCACATCCATCCCAGGGGACTATGCAGAGACAGGCGGGCACAGGAGAAAGATTATTATAAGGTTTATTAGAGGAGCTGCATTTTCCCCAAGAGGAAGAACATGGCATCCTTCCCCATCCAGGTAGCAGGAGGGGTCTGAGAGAAGGAAATGAGGTAATGGGATTTCAGGTGCGTCTGGGTGGAGAGAGGCCAGATGTATGTTGGGAACTCCTGGGATGGGAGGGGCTCAGGTCTGAGTGGAGCTGAGGACCAAAGGTGAGCATAATACTGACATTCCCCACTCTGTTGTTTAATAAAAATAGGGTCTACCAGGCTGGGGGGTATGGGCGGAGCTTGTTTCTTCTGGAGCTACTTCCTGCTGTAAAGGGGTGAAGTATTGCTTGGTCAGGTACTGTCCAAGAAGCATCTGTTTGACAGTGGTTGGTAAAGGTCCTCCTTTTTGTATGACAAGTTATCTAAAATGTAAGGCACAATAAAAGGCAAAAAATTGTTAGTAACCCAAGAAAGGAATATGTCATGGAGGAATTGATTTCCAGAAGGAGCTATCAAAGACCTGAAATTGCCTTTTTTCTTTTTGTCTCAGACTGGAGGCACAACATGGTTCCTGACTCCTGGCATCCTGGAGGAGGGGGAGTAAGACTTTTTCTGCTTTGTGATTACAGTAACCTGAGGAGGGGGTAGCAGAAATATTTAAAGGTACCAGAGCCAATGGGTGTCTTGGACTCTTTTGATTACTTCCTGTTGGCCTGGGGGCATCAAGGAATCCCTGGAGCTGGGGTCTTTAGGATCCAGGTCCTGTTGAAGGAGACTTTTGGGAAGATCAGGCAAAAAGCTGATAAGGTGAGAAGGTCAGTTAACATGAATGACATAGAAAAACACACATTGGCCATGGGCTGGAAAAGTTAAGCCCATTATGACCCATAACAATTGTGGCCCATTACAGGAAAGGAGGAATAACTGGACTCAGGGCAGGAAGGCAGGAAGGGGGTGTCTAGGGTCTTTTGGGCAACTGGGTAGGGGAGAGCATAATGGACTGGTTGGGAGTACCAGTCAGAAGCTACTATAAATACAAATAGCAGGTAACAAAGGCAAGACTGTAATTTTCTGTTCAGTTAGAAGGTAGACAGGTATGGACATTAGGTGGGCATGCAACTATTTCTCTTGATCTCCCTGCTCTGAATAATTTTGAAAGGGTAAGCATAAAGTGACTCCATTGAGATTGTCATCTCCTCTTAGTCCTCTCCATGGTTTTCCATTGTCAGGACTGACATTGTCCTGGCGGTGTCTCAGCATCCGTTTCTGGGATGGCTCATCCCAGTTGGCATTTACGGTTTGGACTCAAGGCCTGGGCACTGTCCCTGAGCACTTTTGCTTGAGGCTGGTGCTCTACCACTGAAAGTCACAATGCCACTTTTAGACTTCGGCTGGATACTTAGAGGCCTCCAGCCTGGTTCCTTGCTGATTAGCTGGGAGATGGAGTTTTAGAGGGATTTTTTTTTATGCCTGGGATGGCTATGAACTGTGGCAATAGGAGTCTCTGTCACAAAAGCCCTTTTTATTTCCAATGAAATCAACAAAGAGATCAATGAGATAGAGGTTACCAATAACTTGTTAACAATTGGATAACAATTACTTGCTAGAATTTTCTAATAAAACCCAGTAGATGTTTTTAACCTGTGACTGATTGGCACTCTAAGTACTGCCCACTGCCTCTGGGCAGCCTGTTTAAAGTGGCTTATATACAACATTTAACCCTTAACAAATGTACAGGCCTTGTCTTGGGCTACAGCAGCATATCCTGTTTCACACTCTGGTTTATAAAAGCATTTTCTGGCTGGCAGAAGAACCTGATTTCTAGTGGACCCAACAATGACTATCTGCGTAGGCCTTTAGACAGATGTCAATAAGGACATAATCTCAGCTCTATAGGGTTTGGGATTTATTTTTTACAACCCTAGCTTTTACTGGGAAGTTTAGTCCAGTTAGACCAACATGGCCATTAGGCATGTTTACAAACTATCTTTCCATGACCTCTTGGCTCTGATCAATTTTTGGAGGGCCAAGCTCAAGTAACTCAGGATCTGACACCATTTTTGTCATCCAAGCAATTGCTTGGAATTGCCTTTGGATGTTTTAACATTGCTGGGGTCCCCAGAGTGCCTCCTTCCATGCTGGGATAAATGTAACTTTGACATTTTCCTTGATTAGTTGCTGGGCTTGAACTCAGAGTTTGAGTACTGTCCCTCAGCTCTCCATCTGAAGGCGAGTACTCTGTCACTTTGAACTCCAAAGCAACTAGGCTTTTGAACACTTTGCTGGCAGATTAGAGATGACAATCTCATAGGGACCTTTCTCTGCCTGGGCTGGCTTGTTTCAGATTAACAAGTTTTTACAAATGGCCACTTTTATTCCAATTAAAAGCAACAAAGATGGTCATTGGAAGTAGTTTTATAAGCTTGGTCTTACCTGGAACTTACTAAGTTACATTCAACAAACTTGTCCTGTATTTTACTGTGGGCCTGTTGGAAATTGTTACAAAAACCTATAAGGGCAAACTGGAATAGCAATCAAACAATCGTTTTGGAAATTTTAATTTATCTTTTTGAACTTTTAAAGAAACCTTTAGGACAATTTTAATTTTAAATCTTTTTTTTGTCTGGGAGGCCAGCCACTCCCCACAACTTCCCAAATTTTTACAAAGAGGATGTCATATTAAATCCCTTTTTCAAAAGTTACTTTAATTTGTATTTAAAAATACTTTATTGAAACACTTGGCTATACCCTTCACCTCTTGGCCCAAGGTTTAAATTGGTCACTTTTTCTCTGCAGTCTCAGTTGCTTTTAGGAAATTAGCAGTTTTTTTTTTTTTTAATGTACCAGTACTGTACCAAGAATCTAGACTTAGCATCTATTTTTCTTTTTTTTTCTTTTTCTTTTTTATTGTGAACATACTGTACAGAGGGGTTACAATTACATGGGCAAGATAATGAGTACATTTCCTATCAAGCATTGTAGATTCCTCCTTTGTTTACCCTTCACATCCCTTCCCAGTCTCCTCCTGCCCTCCCCACCCAATCCTCCCCGGACTCCCCCTCCCCCTCCCCCCCACCAAAGTTGTAAAGTTCATTTTCGACATAACGACTTGTACATCTCATTGTTGCAATGAGTCCACCTGTATCCCTATTTAAACGATTTGTTTTTCCCCTTCCCCTCCACAAACTATACAGCCATCAAATACAGTGAAAGCAGGGGTTATACTGTGGGTGAGGGACATACAAAGCAACAAAGAAATAATCTTATAATTGCGTTAGAAACAAATGCATGAAAGAAAAAAAACATTTAAATACATATCTTAGGGTTCATTTTCCTAACATCACCTTATCTGACCTTTTCTGCTTGACTCATACATATACTAGATATTGCAAATAAGGGAAACCATGGGACCTATGTTTCTTTGGGCTTGGCTTACTTCACTTAATATAATTTTTTCCAAGTCTTTCCATTTCCTAACAAATGTGGCAATGTCATTCTTTCTGATGGGACCATAGAATTCCATTGTGTATATATACCACATTTTCTTGATCCATTCATCTACTGAGGGGCATCTGGGTTGGTTCCATATCTTAGCTATGGTAAATAATGCTGCAATAAACATAGTTGTGCTGGTAGCTTTAGAATGGTCTTGTTTGTTTGTTTGTTTGTTTGTTTGTTTGTTTTGGGTCCAGTCATGGGGCCTGAACTCTGGGTCTGGGCGCTGTCCCTCAGCTCTTCAGCTCAAGGCTAGAGCTCTAAGTATGGTCTTGTTTGTAAACATTTGGGTAAATGCCCGAAAGTGGGATTGCTGGGTCTTAGGGGAGCTCTATGTGGAGTCTTTTGAGGAACCTCCATACTACTTTCCAAAGTGATTGAACAAGTTTACACTCCCACCAACAATGCAGTAGGGTTCCCTTCTGTCCACATCCCCTCCAGCATCTGTTGTTATTAGATTTCTTGATTATAGCCATTCTAACTGGGGTGAGGTGTTATCTCAGTGTTGTTTTGATTGGCATTTCTTTTATGGCTAGAGAGGTTGAGCATTTCTTCATGTGTCTATTGGCCTTCCTTCTTTCCTTTTCAGAGAAGTTTCTCTTTAAGTCTTTAGCCCACTTATTTATTGGGCAGTTGTTTGTTTGAGGATTTGTTGTTAGGGGATTTAATTTTTTGAGTTCCAGGTATATGAGACCCTTTTAACTCCTTTCCTAAGGCCTTTTAAAATGATCCATTGCAACAATGAGATGTACAAGACGTTTTGTCAAAAAACAAACTCTACAACTTTGTCTGGGGAGGGGATGGGAAGGCAGGGCTTGTAAGGGAAAACAAAGGAGGAGGCAACAATGCTTGATAAGAAATGTACTCATTTCCTTGCTCATTTAATTGTAACCCCTCTGTTCAGTATTTTCACAATAAAAAGAAACTTTATTAATAAAAAAAAACTAACTACCCATTTTTACTTTGGCTTATAATCAGTTCACAAAGTTTAAAGCAATTTAGATTAAATCACAGCTTCCATTAACAAAGATCTTTTAGTAAGCAGACCACTTGGTAATCTTGAAACCATAACTGTTTACATATAGACAAACAGACAGACAGACATGTATATGCACAGATTATAGAGCTCACTTAGATTTTTAAAATCGACTGTGCAAAGTTTTGGAGTTTTTTGTTTGTTTTTTGTCAGTCGTGTGGCTTGAACTCTGGGCTTGGGCACTGTCCCTGCGCTCTTCAGCTCAAGGCGAGTGCTCTACCACTTGAGCCAAAGCACCACTTCCAGTTGTCTAGTGGTTAATTGGAGATAAGAGTCTCACAGATTTTCCTACGTGGGCTGGCTTTGAACCATGATCCTCAGATCTCAGCCTCCTGAGTAGCTAGGATTACAGGCGTGAGCCACTGGCGCTCAGCAAGGTTTGGAGTTTTAATGGTATTACTTTGCCTAATTATGATGGAACCACATGGTCAGTTTAAAATATAAAACTTTGCCAACAACAAGAAACTTTTAGTAAACAGGAGACAAGACATGAACAGACACGTGGCATAGCATAATGGTGCTGCTGGTCAGGTCAGGGGGAAGGGTCACAGAATCAAGTTGAGTTGGCACTGACTTACCAGGATGCCAAGATGGCTTATCCACCATATGCTCAATGCTAGAAAGAAGAATTAACAGATTTAATAATCTCCATGCTTACCAAGATTGGAAAACCTTTTATCTAAATTTTTTTTGAAAACATTGTAATAATTTTTTACACTCTTGGTAATATCCAAACTTGTTGATCTTTTCTTGTGGGGGAGTTTAAACTTAAACACATCCATTTTTTAAAATCTCAACAAGTATAAACAAGATATTTCTGGGCTACATTTTCCAAGGCTTTACCAAGGCATTTAGCATACCTATCAATCGACCTTTGAATACCTTTAGTTGGAAGAAGGGAGAGGTTACCAGAAGCTAATTTTAGCCCTTAATGCAAGCAGTAGAGTTTAAGGGAAGATGGGGGGTGGAGAGGGAAAGAGAGAAGGGGGGGAGAAGGAGAGAAAGAGAGAGAGGGAGAGAGAGGGAGAGAGAGGGAGAGAGGGAGAGAGGGAGAGAGGGAGTGAGTTTTACCTGCCCCAGCGCTCATAGAGGTGGAGTTTTAAATGGGGCCAAATTTGACTCTGATGGGGCTTCAGCAGCAACCCAAGGCCCAGGTGGCCTTAATGTAAAGAAATTTAGGGGGCTGGGAAGGTGGCTCAGTGGTAGAGCGCTTGCCTTGCATGCTCGAGGCCCTGGGTTCGATTCCTCAGCACCACATAAGCAAAAAGAAAAAAAGCCCGAAGTGGTGCTGTGGCTCAAGTGGTAGAGTGCTAGCCTTGAGCTGAAGAGCTGAGGGACAGCCCCCAGGCCCAGAGTTCAGGCCCCACGACCCGACCCCCCCCCCCAAAAAAAAAAAAGAAATTTAGTGGTGCCCTTTCCACCAAGAGCTCACCACAGAGCATCCCCTGTGGTGCTATTTGGCTCATAATAGAGGTGTGGGGGGGAGGGGGGGCAGGGGCCCTTGTCCATGGTAGGCCATAGCGTGGTGTTAGCTCATAAAGGCCCAGGTAGCCTTACTTTAGAAACATAGAAATAGGAAACCCAGAACTCGAGTACTGGTTGGTCACCTGGGGGAAGGACTTAATTAGCGGTGTTTGTTGGGCAGCAGGTAGGGTGCTTGGTCAGGAGAAAGCTTGGTGGTCCTCTGGCGACCAGAGTGTAGGATCTCAGAATAGGTCCTGGGGCAGCTGGTCGGACCCCCTTCCGATGTGGAGGGAGGAGCAAATCCACCAGGGAGTCTATCCCCATGCCGGCCACCACAAATGAAGGATCTTACACATCCATCCCAAGGGACCAAGCAGAAGCAGGCCGGCACAGGAGAAAGATTATTATAAGGTTTATTAGGGGAACCACACTTCCCCCAAGAGGGAGCACATAGCATCCTTCACCATCCAGGTAGCAAGAAGGGTCCAAGAGAAGAAAGTGAGGTAATGGGATTTCAGGTGCGTCTGGGTGGAGAGACCCACCTGGAGAGAGGGGAGAGCTGAATGCTGGAATGGGAGGGGTTCAGGTCTGGGTGGAGCTGAGGAGGAAAGGTAAGCATAATACTATGCCTTCTTAATTTGAAATGAGACTGGGGACATTTCTGTTTGTAGATGATGATCATATCTCCCACCTGATAAACAAATAAAAAAGTTTCCACAGTATCTCACCACTTAAATATTTCTTTCACTTACATGATTTTAAGTCTTATAGTATTTCATATAACTTAGGAAAATAAGTGTTCAAAGCCAGCAGCTATCAGGTCCTTTTCCAAGTGAAGTCATGTAATTATACATCTCTGTTGTTGCTTAGGGATCTAAAGATCATTTAGCAGCCACAGTTTAAAATAATCAGGGGAAAATCAGTTAAAGACCTTCGCCAGGAAACAGATTGTTGGCAGATTACTTGGCATAGATTCCTCAAAAGAATCTTCCCTTCACCCTGCTCTTCCTGCCTGCTCTGTGCAAAAGAAACAAATCCTTAGATAAATTTGGACCACTGAAACCAGTAGTTTATGCTAATTTGAACAAATTAATTAATAAATCCATTGCCTGTTTGTTTTCTGACAGTTGCCAAGATCTTTAATTTTATCCTTTGAAAAATAATTGCAGAAGATCACCCTGTTTTGGACTAAATCTCTTTGGTAAAAGAACAATGTGATTTGGTAAATTCTTTCTTGAGATGGATTTTTAAAAACTTTAAATGTGAGTTATTAATGTCTATGATGTTGCAACTGTGGTGAGTCAGAAACTCACCATATTTGGATATTCAGTTTTCTGCTTTCAATGGCTTCCTCTGTCTCCCTTTCAAGCTCAATAAATGTAAAATATTTTAACCAAGTGAAAACAGAAGAAAATGTGACTCATTAACTTCTGCTTGGGATTGGTTTGTTGATGTCACCCCAGGCTCCGTGGCCAAATGGTTCTAAGGAGCATAATGAATTCAGGGAATCCTGCATTTCAGTGAGGAACTAAGGCATTTTGTTCTCTGTCTTTGCTTTCCTCCTCCTTTTCAGTTTCCTTCCAAAAAGGAAAAAAAAACCCATCTTGAATAGTTTCATACTTTTCTTGTGTGTCATACCACATACATTTCCTTTTATTCCTCCTCCTTCATATCCCATTTCTCTGCTTAATATATATTTCTTCTGAAGACTGCTATTCTTTCTGGTGGAAAAAGGAACCACAAAAACTTATACTTCACAACTTACAAACTCTGCTCACTCTAGCCTCTTAATTGCAGGCATTATTATCTATATACTCAAAGCTTTATCTGGCTTTATTCTGAGGGCTCTGAAATCTTTATCTCCAATGTCAACTTAATAAAAGACCTAACTCAAATTCAACTGACATCATGCTCCAGATGTCCTTTAAATATCCTGAGTTTAAAATATTTGAAGTTCGGGGCTGGGAAGGTGGCTCAGTGGTAGAGCGTTTGCCTTGCATGCCTGAGGCCCTGGGTTCGATTCCTCAGCACCACATAAGCAAAAAGAAAAAGCCAGAAGTGGTGCTGTGGTTCAAGTGGTAGAGCGCTAGCCTTGAGCTGAAGAGCTGAGAGACAGCGCCCAGGCCCAGAGTTCAGGCCCCACGACCGGACCCCCCCCAAAAAAAATAATAAAAAAATATTTGATGTTCATTTTGCTACCTGCCAGACAGGCAAATGTGAGATTTTTTTCATTGTAATGAAAAGCCATATATATCATTCATCAGACATTGTATCATCAGTCATCCAAACTGAGTCTGTAAGTTGATTTTTACTTCTTGCCCAGGAATATTTCCGGTAATTAGTGGCCGAATACTATTGCTTCATTCTCAGAAAGAGCTCAAGAAGTCAATTCCTCTCTAACTGTTGAAAGAAAAGACTTTGAGAAGACTGGGGTTCAAATCCTGTCTCTGCCACTATAATTTGTGTGATGGGGGGGGTCTATTACTTCAACTCTCTCTTACCCTCAGTAAGATGTATAAGTATAGTAAGATGTATAAGTATAGAAAGTATGTCATAGTTACTATGGCCATAAAACAGTATGTTTTAAGTGGCTCACAAATTTTAATTATTATTATTGTTATTATCATTACTCCAATGGCTGCTGACTCACTTGAATGAAGAAACTCTCAACTCAAACAGTTCCCTGTTCCCTACTGAGCTCTTCCCCTGCTGGCTTTATGTAGTATATGTGACACATGTACTAACTATTGGGATTTTGTTGTAGAATCAAGGGGTGGTAGGAACACTTTGTAAGAAGGAGGGGAGGGGAGCAATTGTCCTTCTTTGAATAGTTCATTCTAGGAAATAAAGATTTAATTAGTAAGAAATTAGTCCTATGATTGCTTAAATTTTCTATAAAATTTTCTATTAAATGTGATATATATTACATAATGTTTTACTAACTTGTAATTCATAAAATATGTTTTTCAGGATAGATCTGGAACAATATCATCTTAAGTGAAGTAAACCAGACTCAGAGATACAAAGAACTTTGGTTTCTCACATACACTGAAGTTAGACTTAACACATATACATCTATGAAAACACATACAAGGTAATATGCATATTTACACAATCAAACTGACTGTGATATACAAAGGGGTAGGTTTCTATGATGAACACATTTAAGAAAATGAATGGTAGGAAGTCTAAACGTGTCTTGTATGGGGGGAGTGAAGGCTAAGAGGAGGAGGTACACAAATGAAGAGATAAATGGTGGGTGAATACAATAATAGTACATATGTGAAATGGCACTAGGAAAATTGAGGAGATGGATGGGGATAGGATAGATAGGAGGGGAAAGGCGCATGATGGAGGGTGACACTGATCAAGATACATTATACAAATAAATGGACACCTTAAATCAAAACCCCTTTATACACCTAAAGATAATGCTTGACAAGAAATGTACTCATTACCTTACTCATGTAACTGTAACTCCTCTGTACAGCATCTTTACAATAAAATAAAATTTAAAAAAAGATTTCAGGAAAATAATTTTTATAAAGTGACTCATAGTGTGGTGGTTAGCTAACAAATCATTTCAAAATGACCAAAGAAATCAAATCCAAAGTTCACTGCAGACTTTGCTGTTGCTGAATTTTACATTCAGTTCATTTATTTTAAGACTGTGGGATTTGGAGCCAGATTTCTTAGGTTCATAGCTCTTTTCTAGTACAGCTGCTCACCCACACTGAAACCTTGATCATGATGCAAGCACCCGCATGCATAATGTCAGTACTAACTGAGATAATCCACATAAAGCACATGCTGCAATGACTGGTACATTTTAAAGACAAAAATCACACCATTAGCTAAACATTTTGCCCTTTAGAATTAGATTTATTTGGGTTAACAAAACAGCAGACAGATAAAGCTAAGCTCAAAGGCAGTGTTCTACAAACTTCTGTGAAAAGGAATTTTGTTTCCTTATGTTATTAGTGTTGTTTCAACATAAAGGTGAGAGGTAAGGATGACTATCAATAAAATCTTTAAGTAATGTGAGGATGTAGTGGCACTTTTGTTATGTCAACAGTGTCATGATACTCTTTTCATGTGAAATTATAATAAAATCACAGTGAGCACAACTGATACAGAAAGATTTATAGTAGTTTTAATTAGCATTAAGATCTAACAACAGATCCTAAGACCTGGCAATTATTCTAACAATTTTCATCTACAAGTCTAAGCTATTAGCCAATACAAGAGTTTCAATCAAGTGTAATTGTTCTTCAAGTGTAGTGTGCTTCAAGTACATCAAGTGTAGTTGTTCTAATTGTTTTTATAATTTTTTTTTTGTTGTTGTTGGTTGTGGGGCTTAAACTCAGGGCCCGGCGCTGTCCCAGAGCCTCTTTGTGCTGAAGGCTAGAACTCTACCACTTGAACAACAGTGGTACTTCTGGTTTTTGAGTGGTTTATTGGAAATAAGAGTCTCACGGGAACTTTTCTCTGGGTTGGCTTTGACCTGCAATCCACAGATCTCAGGCTCCTAAGTAGCTAGGATTACAGGCATGAGGCACTAGCGTCAGGCTTTATACTCTTTAAAGTAAAATGCTTTTGGAAATCAAGAATTAGTGAGGAGTTAGCCTACAGAATGAAATGTACTTCTAATCTTTGATTAAAAATTCATTAAAAATTTTAGGATAGAATCTGAAGGTAACTGACTAATGCTAATATTAAAATTCTGAATAACCAAATAAACCTAACAATTATTGAATCGTGTTTCTAAAATGCTGAACTAATAGGGCATTAGAGAAACATGAACTCATAATAGATTATGATTACTTTTCTAAACTTAAATGTAAGATATTGCATTTTATTGAAATTGCTGTGCCTATGTAACTCATAAATAATTGTATTTTAGGCTACAGGTCACCAGCTTCTCTGAAGTTCAGATATACTTATGGGAAAGAAAATTCCAACCTAAGAAGAGAAATAGAACTATAGAAGTTATATGTAACCTTATAATGAAGCTAAAGTATTATATTACAACTAACAACGTGACATATGTTTTTAGTACAGATATATTACCCTATAAGTTGTTTTAAAATATCAAAATGGCACTTGGTTCCTTAAACTTGCTGGTACATTGCAATGTTGAGTATTCCTTTATATCTAACTCAGCAGTTTTACAAACTCTAAAATATTCTCCTACATCTGTGTTCCTACTTGCATAGACTTTACATCTGCCAAAGCAAATACTGGTCTGCTCCCTGTAATTCTACTACTCCACCAGAGTTCCTCCTGTATTTATGGAATGGGTGTGTTGATTATAAGCTAGAGTTCTGGTGTTTGGTTCTTGACTACATTGTACTTAAGTTCATTCTATATTTTTTTTTGGTTAGAACTTGAAAGCAGTGCCACTTTTAGATTTGGGAGAGTGCAAAGAAATAAGGCAAGGCAATTACATTATGGTCATGATGTATCCTCATTATATGTCCTTGACCTGTATGCATAGTTTAAGTACTCATTCTTTTTCTTGATTCCAAATTTTTATGTTAAAAATCTCCATTACACACTGAGACATGGTAAATTACACAGGACTCTAGGCATTCACACACTGCGAGTCCAAAGGCAGATACTCTTAGGAGAAGAACACCAAGGCACAATGCTTATGTGCATCTGATCATATAAAATAATATTTATTGAAATGAACTCCAGGAAATGGAAACCAGAGGGGCTTTTATTTGTTATTTTTGTTTTTATTTCTTTATGTCTTGACAGAAATGGAGAGAGAGAGGGTGAAAGAATGAAGCAGTGGTACTATCTATACACTGTGAAAATAAACTATAATATGTGGTTGGAGAGAGTGAGGGAAGGGGTGTCACTGTCCAAAAAGAAATATACTATTTACTTGACATGTAATTGTAACTCCTCTGTACATAACCTTTATAATAACAATAGAAAATTAAAAATCTCTTACAGTTTTAAATTTCTATATTAATAGAAATTATAGAATGGTATTCATTTTGACATGTTTCTGTTTCTAGAAAAAATATTTAGCAGAAGAGGGATTTGACATATAATAGTGATAATATATTTTTGAAAACTGGACCATTAAGAACACCTCTTTTGCCGGGTGCCAGTGGCTCATGCCTGTAATCCTAGCTACTCAGGAGGCTGAGATCTGAGGATTGAGGTTCAAAGCCAGCCCAGGGAAGAAAAGTCCATGAGACTCTTATCTCCAATAAAGCACTAGAAAACTGGAAGTGGTGCTGTGGCTCAAGTAGTACAAAGCTCCCCTTGAGCTGAAGAGCTGAGGGACAGCGCCCAGGCCCAGAGTTAAAAAACAACAACAAAAAAAAAACACAACAAAAAAACAACAAAAAACAACAAAACACCTCTTTTGAAGAATAATGAATTTCACTTTAAGATTCGTAAATTCAAGTGTTAAGTGGTGAAAAATAAATGATCGAGGATGTCATTTATCTAGGACAGGTTAGTACAGGAGTTTTTTTTTTTCCTTTTTTGAAGATTAAAAAGATTAATTGTAAACTCTTATTTATTCTTTTTCCAGAAATTAGTTTTCCTCATGCTTTGTTGTGTTCTAGTTTTAATACAAGAAGCCTATTAGTCAATTATCTTGGTTATATTTTTCCTTTTACTGTTTTTTATATCTTTAATGATAACTATATGTGTGTGTGTGTGTGTGTGTGTGTGCGCGCGCGTGTGTGCGTGTGTGTGTGTGTGTGTGTGTGTGTGTTTGTCAGTTATGGGGCCTGAACTGTGGGACTGGGCGCTGTCCCTCAGCTCTTCAGCTCAAGGCTAGCACTCTACCACTTGAGCCAAGTGCCACTTCGGGCTTTTTCTGCTTATTTTGTGCTGAGGAATCAAACCCAGGGCCTCATGCATGCAAGGTAAGCACTCTACCACTGAGCCACCTTCCTAGCCTGATAACAATAATTTTTAACATGGAAGAATTATTAAAAATTAAAAAGTATTTATTTAAAATAACAATAACAACCACTGCATGTTAATCTGAATAATATCTTTTATGAAAATAATTATAGTAACTAAAAAAATAATGAGAAGAGTAACTTTACCATGTTTTATAGATCTCTTTAATATCTGCCTGCTCAGAATTCTCGTGTTGACATCAGATTTTAATTTATTGCCATGTTATTATGGTTATATTATATGAAAAATTCTAGCCTCATATTTAGTTGGAAGACAGAAAATCTCCCACACTTAACATTATGCCCCTAAAGAAAGTATTGGAGCTATCTGGGAGTGCTTAGGCCTTTCTGTGGAGTAGAGGGAGAGTTGTAAGTCAGATTTGTTTTTGAGTCACAAATGATTTAGCACTAGTTGTATAATTTTTGCATACTTTTAATCTCATCAAGCAAATGTTCATTACTTATAAAAGAAGCTTTGCTGGGGCTGAGAAGGTGGCTCAGTGGTAGAGTGCTGCCTTGCATGCTTGAGGCCCTGGGTTCGATTTCTCAGGACCACATAAGCAGAAAAAAAAAAGCCGGAGTGGTGCTGTGGCTCAAGTGGTAGAGCACTAGCCTTGAGCTGAAGAGCTGAGGGACAGCACCCAGGCCCAGAGTTCAGGCCCCATGACTGGACCAAAAATAAATAAATAAATAAATAAAAATAAAAGATGCTTTGCTTCTTAATAAGTGAGAAAATTTAATGGGATACTCTGAATGGTCTTTGTGGTTTCAACACAAATACTTGGGATACAACTGTCATTTGGGGATGTTCTCCATTTAATCAAAATGATGTTTTTTGATACAGTTTCACTATAATAGTTCAGGCTTGCCAAAAACTCACATTGTGCCCAGACTTGCTCAAACTTGGGATTCTTCTGCTTCAGGTGTGTGCCACAATGCCATGCTGAGAATGATCTGTACAGAGTTGTTATATTTGAATAGAAAATGAAAAATCTGGTTCTTTCTTTTTTTCCACCAGGATATCAGATGGTCTCTCTCTTGTTCTTTATTTACAATTCCAAACTCATGCTCTTTGCCCATCCTGGTACAGATGAATGTTCAGTTTGGAGGTTCTTTCTTTCTATGGAAGGGAACTCTTCCAAGTCAAGAAACATTTCAATGCTTGCTGTCCTTGTCTTTTTACCCAGTGGAAATGCACTGCCACTGGCCAAAAATAACTTCAAAACTCCACACTTTATTCTGAAGTAAACAATCAAATATGAGTTAGCAATAAAAGAATAAGACAAATGATAGTTTGCATTTTATTAATGTTTAGAATTTACAATTTCATTCTGAATATAGGTCCTATGCTAACACATGGGACTATGAAGGTACTTTCACTGTACCAAGTTTCAAATAAGAAATTGAACACAAAGGATCTATGGTACCTTCTTCATGTATAATGGTTAGTGAGACACTATCTCAGAGCCAGATCTCATTTCCCCAGGGCCTTACTGACAGAGACAATATTCTGCAGAATGGTCTTTTATGAGATATTGTGCTTCAAGTTTTTAGTGATATAAGCTTTCCTTTCATTATTTCACTTAATATTACTTTGCTTGTACTAGGTATTTTTCTTGCCTTTTCAGTATTTTGAATTTGGAACTGCATTTTTCCTTCCTAAATATTTTAAAATGCTAGTAGCATCATATATTTATATAGGACTGGAACAACATATGTGTTTTAGGCCTCTCTCAGCTATGTGATTTTCGCTTCTAAAAAGGATGACCATGTTAGAATGAGCTTGGAAGATGGGTTGAGAGTACAATATAAAAAGTGGAATTTAAACCTATACGTGTTTGCTGATTCATTTACACACTTTTTCATGTTTGTATCTCCTTTTGTAGCCAAAGACATGTCTTTGATTTTACACCAAAAAAGCCAAGAAGAGTAGTAGAAATGCTGCAGTGTTTTTACTAGAAGAATAATGATGTGAGGCATTATTGATAGCTTTTTGTGCCTTCTTAGTGACAGAGCATTCTAGAGACTTTAGTTCAGTGGCCTATCAATTTAATGAAATAATAAAAATAGACCTCTAATATACAATAATGAATATAGACGTTATCTTGGAACACTGAGCTGAATGCTCAAAGATGAAAGTGTTGATAAGGTTGGGATTTATTAAAGATGGCTCTTAGAAATTTTCTCTGATCATTCACAAATGAATGCACGAATTAATACAATTCTCACGTTGAAAAAAAGTGTATATAAATATAACTCTAGTTGATTACCAAGAAGATAAATTGGCAAATGTTCTTCAAATCTTTTGTTTTAGTTCTGTCTTTTACTTATGGAAAAGAGATTTCAAATGTTTTAATGATAATTTTCAAAATTCTTCTCATTCAAAAAATTGTGCAGGTAAAGATGATGATAAAAGGGAAATTTATAAAATCTCATTCATCCAAAAATATCCTGTGATTGCAATTATTCCAGAGAAAACAAAAGAAGCCTTTTTAAAGACACACAATGTGATCCACATGTTCCTCCATATCCCAAAAGATGATCCCACTCACACAGGAAAGGTAAAACAGCACATTCCCTGGCTGGTGAGTGAAATCTGTGTTAGAATTTACTCTGTGTTAGGAATGATCCATTTATATTTGTAATAAATGATCATATGTACATTTGACACCTTTATCCTTGGGAAGGACTAAGTTTTATATGGGGACTATAATTTAAGGTAATACTTCAAATTAAATGTATACATTGTTTTTTTGCCATTTTTGTGTGTATAGGTTTTTGTTTATGTATATGCTTTAATTAAATAGTAATTAGGAATAAGTGAATAGAATATCTCTAAACATTAAGTGACTGTCCTTTGCATACTTAGAAATGGAAACATTGGCTACATAGTGAATACATTTTAAAATATAACTGCAATTTCAATTACTGCAGTTTACACTTGCTTTAAGGAACATTTGTTAGTTTTATACTAAAATGAAGATTACATGAAGATATTTAAGTAGAAATTTTAATTTAATATTTTTTATTTTAAATCAAGAATGCCATTTTAACTCCTTTATGATTATTAAAAATTATTATGAAAAATAGTATTGATAGGATCCTAATCAGACATTTCTATTTTTTAAAAAAAATTTTGGGTCCAGTCATGGGGTCTGAACTCTGGCCTGGGTGCTGTCCCTCAGCTCTTCAGCTCAAGACTAGCGCTCTACCACTTGAGCCACAGGGCCACTTCTGGCTTTTTTTTTCAGCTTATGTGGTGCTGAGGAATTGAACCCAGGGCCTCATGCATGAGGGGCAAGCACTCTACCACTGAGCCCTCTATTTTTTTATATTAACCAAGGACTGGTGACTATTCCATGTTTGGTGTATCCACAACAGGGAGAAGAATGGATGAATCTTTTTATTACTCATACATTATCTAAAAACTATTTCCATAAAGTTTAGTACTGCATGGTTCAGACATATTGATATCTAGCCTAGTTATTGTTATTCAAACTTTATAACATGTAAACGATAACATGTAAAACAAAAACACGATAGGAATGGTAATTAAAATGGCTAGGGCTGGGAAGGTGGCTCAGTGGTAGGGTGCTTGCCTTGCATGTATGAAGCCCTGGGTTCGATTCCTCACACCACATAAGCAGAAAAAGCTAAAAGTGGTGCTGTGGCTCAAGTGGTAGAGCGCTCATCTTAAGCTGAAGAGCTGAGGGACAGCACCCAGGCCCAGTGTTCAGTTCCCATGACTCAAAAATAAATAAATAAATAAATAAAAAGACTAGTTTGGATACAATTCTTTCTCAAGAGTCAACTTACAGGAACTCCTGCAACTTTTTGCAAAAGCAGAGAATTCCATACTGGAGTTACTGAAGGGGCTGGAGAAGTACTTTTCTCCAACGTATTTAAGTATCTAACACAATGCCAATGGATTTAGAAAATATGCCAAAGCACACCTCATAATCTTCTTGTCCTCTCTATCCCAAGAAAAAAACACAAGTCCTAGGCCATTGCTGCCATATAATTGTCAGTTGTACAATGCAAGAACTCAGAGCCTAATTGGTTGAATGACTTCATATTTTGTTAAGAAACTCTTGAGACTTTTAGAACTTTAATTCTTTTAGGAAGATCTGAAGCAGAGCACAGTTTTTTGGTATGAATGGCCTTTGGTGTCAGTAAGCTTCTAGACAACTTGCCCTTTGTAGCCTGAGTCTCATCCTGCCATCTACATTGCTCCCTTAGGGGAAGCCCTGACTCACCAGTCTCATTTTAGCCACAGAGAATTGTCTATTCCAATACAAATATTAATTCATGTTTCAAGATTTATTAGACTTAAAAATAAATAGTAATGTAATGGTTAAGAATAAAGGAAAGCATTGTAAACATACAGATATAGAAGTGAAGAAAATGAACCTCTTTTACAATAGCATGGATACCATGAACAACATGGATAAATCTAGTAATCAGACACAGAAAACTAAAGAAGTGTGATTCCATTTATCCAACATTTACCTAAAATGGTAAAACTGTGGAGCTGGAAATCAGATGACTGAAGGAAGGAGGGCTTAGGATGAGAGGGAAGGACTGACTCCAAATGAAGGAACATTTTATGGTTAAGATAATGTCCTACAGATTGTGATGGTTGCCTTGATGCACACATTTTCAGAACTGAAAAGACAGCATGTAAAGGACTGTTCATCTAAAAGGGGAATTTTTCTTTATTAGGCATGCCACAATAAAGGTAATATGATAAATAAGTAGAGATACTTAGAGTTATGGTATTTTGAAATTAGGATTTTAATAATGAAATTTTAAGCTGCCAACAACTAAGTGCTCTTTTAAAAAAACACTATTACACTTATTTTGTTGAATCAGTATTACTATAATATTTTATCTATATCAGAAAACTTTCTAATTTTTGACATTTATTAGCTCATTTAATCTTCATAACAATCCAGTGAGTTAGGTAATTGTATATCTATAATGCAGATGAGGAAACAGCAAAAGAGAATGCTTGTAGTGTCTCTAAGAGTGCCCATTTGGTGGATAATAGAGCCAGCACTTGGACTTTGTCAGTTAGGTTCCTGGATTTAAGTTCATAACCAATTTATTTCTCCAGCCTTTTTTCTAACTACCTTTTTAGTAACATTAGGTTACTAAATGTTAGGTTACTAACATTTTAATGATCAAAAACAGTAGAGAGAGAAAGACTAGGATCTGAAAACATTTCATAACCATTCTTTGCATTATATGATCTCTAACAAGTCAATATCTGAATATCAATATAAATGACAATGACAGTAAAACCTATATTATTTCCCTCAGTTATTATGAGTCTCAATGAGTATGTGTTAACTTGAATAGAACATGAATGGTGTGATGCTACAATTGCCAACACTACTTATGACCTTGGCCCACAGGATTCCCCATGATCTCTAATTGTAATTGCATTTTGCCTTAAGGGATACCACAGTATATAAAAGGTAAAATTACAAACATTTATCAAAATATAAAATAACTAAAACATAACTAAATAGATTGTTGAATATTCACATTTTGAATGTTGAGATCAATTTAAAAATTTCTAATATAAAAATAAAGTATGTCTAATTATGTTTATGTGTATAAAATGTATATATATATAAACACTAAGACAGAGCAACATATTTATAAAGTTTAAATATAAACAGCACTTATAATAAATCAGTAGGCATGTGTGTTTATTTACTTTGTAAGATTCGATGACATATGATCATATAAAATACTATTTTACAAAATGAACTCCAAGAAATGGTAGCAAGAAATTTTTGTTTCTGTTGTCTTTTCCTTTTACCTTGTTGGTTAGCTTGTTTGTCTTTGGAAGGATAAGGGGGCACAGAAAAAGTGGAAGAAAGGGTGAACAAATATACCAATGTTACTCGCTAAACACTGTAAGAAAAATGAACTGTACATCTTGTGAGAGGAGATGGGAGGGAAAAACTGGGAGAGAGAAAGGGGAGGGGTTACAAGGTTCCAAAAGAAATGTACTCATTACCTGACTTATATAACTGTTATTCCTCTGTAGATCGCCTCTAAAATAACAGTAAAATATATGTACAATTTATGGGAATATTTTGCATAATTCTGTTTTGCTTCCAATTGTTTAAAAATGAATGAAAAATTTTAAACTAATAAGCGTTACGTAGTACTCTGATCATCAACCACTTGTCAGGAAAAAAGATTGGATTTAGTTAAGGCTCCAAACCTGGATCTAGTCCTTCCTTGATGTATATCTAAATGTGAGTTATTTAGTCTCTTCTAACAGCGTCACATCTATAAAACACATAGCAGAGCAGATCGACATGCAGAGATCCATCTAATCAGTTACATGGTCTCCTTCTGCTCTATTACTAGGTTACCTTCCTTCATTTACCAGGACTATCATTTTCCCCATCCTCAGAGTTAACATATGACATAATTATTGTGCTCACTGCTGAATCTTTCATGTTGGCATGTTTTAAAATTTTTATCAAATAATATGTATTCCACAATAAATACTGGCCATAAATATTGAAATACTGTCTTAAATGTAGGGAGCTTTCAAGAAGGCAGGAGAAACAGATGTGGACAGATGGTGTGATGCTAGAGACATTTGCAGACATGCCAGTCATTTTTACTCAGGAGCAAGATAATTTATCAGGGAGGCAGTGCTTAGCTGTGTCACCCACTTAGTTGGAAGAGATGTTTTTCTTAGTTTTCTCCCTTTTTTATAGCATTCTCAGTCCATCTGCAATTTTATTTTCACAATATATCCTAGATCCCACTGTGCTTCCTCTAGTCTGCCATAATAATCTCTTATTGAACTACAAGGGCTAACTAGCTACTATTTCCCCTTCTTTCTTTTGCTTCTTTATAATTATTTCTCACCAAACTATAAGGTTTTAATAATAAGCCCTCTGTTCAGTCATATATAATACTAGGTATAATGGCTTTCTTTCTACTTATTCAGATGTTTTTAAAGACCTCATGATAAAAGAAAAGATCTTAGATTATTTAGGAGGGATCAATCTATCCATTTTCATCCTCAAAGAAGAAGGTATTTTCTTCAGGCTGTGGCAGCAAGATCATATATGAGAAATGCCATGTTGCTAGCTTGAAGAGGAAGAGCTCATGAGACAAGAAGTAGAGAGGACCTCCTAAAGCTCAAATCAAGGAAACAAATTCTCTCCTAGAGTATTTTTTAAAGGCCTGATGACACTGGTTTTCACTTGGTAAAAGCCATGCTAGATTTCTGGTGTATAGAACTATGAGAAAATACATTTTGTTTTAAGTCACAAAGCCGGTAGTAATTTTTATGGCAACAATAGAAGGCTAAATGCATCACTCCAGGCCATTCACATTTATTGTTTCTTTTGCTCAGAAGGCTTTTTTATTTCAGTTCTACAGTGACAAATAGTCTCTTAAATTTTACATTTCAGCTTTACTGTTACTTCTTTAAATTAGTGTTTTCTTCCTGCCACTAACTCGAAAGCAACAGATGGCTTGTTTTTCATTTTGAAGTTTCCTTTCTTGCAAGTTTGCTTATTTATTTATTGCTGTTTATCTACTCAAGTTTTAAACTTCTTTTTTTTATCAGGAAATTTGCCTGTGTCAGCCACAGGGACATCATTAGTATCCTAAGGAGAGAGGGAAGATAAATAACACTCAGCAGATATTTATGTGAGGAAAGGGAGGTGGTTATTGCAGCCAAAGGTCCCAGTCTGAGTAAAACTGTGAAGCTGCTTTAACATAGCTGGGGGAAAAAAATCTATTCTCTATAGATGAGATAAGAGAAAAGACAAATGAGATGGGAGTCAAATAGTAGGCATCTATTATTTTAAATATATCATTTTTTGTGTTTATTGGATAACTGGGACTCTCATGTATACCTCATACTTAGCCAGAAAATTCTCTACTACTCAGCTGTATCCCCAGTCCCAATCATCCAATGACAAGTATTTGGAATTTATTTTTTATCTGAAAGGCAAGTGTAGCAATTGAGTTGGTGACCAATTAAATGTGGGTGGAGAGAGAAGGAGGAGTCTCTTCTCATGTTTCTCAAGAGGAGAGATTAGAGACTAGGAGCCTGATGGTAGTGGTAATTGGCATAAAGAATAATGGGACCTGAGTCCAATGGACCTGTCAAAGGAAGATGTTCAAAGTAGGCCCTTTAAAATAGAGATGTGCAAGTTCAAAAGGGGAGTTTTGACTAAAGTCATTAAGCTATAGATAGAATAAGGCAATGGAATCCAATAGTGAATATAGCACAGAATAATGGGCAAAAAAAATGGGGAGTGGGGGAAGTCAGATGGTACCACAAATAGGACACCAGAGAGCATGGATAACTTTCTGAAAGGAATTAGCAAAGGAGGTTTGATGAGTGCGGGTCACAGAGGGTGATTTGGGGCCTGGGAAGCCATGGGATGAAAGGGTCTTGGTAAGAAGAAAATAGAATATCAGACCATATGGAAAGGAAAGGAAGGTTTTTGCAGATTGCTCTGAGTGTGGAATTTACAGTACAAGGAAGGTGGGAGAGGGGGGAGTGGGGTGGGGTGTAGTTGTGGAGGTGGGAGGGAAGGGATGGTAGGAGGAAAACAAAGGAGGAGGCAACAATGTCCCATAGGAAATGGACTCATTACCTTACTCATGTAACTGTAACCCCTCTGTACAGCATTTTTACAATTAAAAAATGTACAAAGAAAAGAAATAGTATCATCCTTTGCCATCACCTCTGCTGAATGGGCACACCTGGCAAGCACTTGTGTACATTTTCATTTTCTTAGTTTATAATGCAGGATCCTAAAATCAAACTTGGAATAAAAGCTCAAGATGGAAAGTATTTCACTACTCCTGACTTGTTTGCAAAAGATTTCAAAAGCTCAATGGGGAAGGACGATAGAGATGCTAAAATATCTAAGATTTAATTCAAGCATTTTCTGTGGCCTTATCATACCACAGACTCCTGTTAAAATGAGAAGATATGATAGGAGAGAACTAGGAGAACTGCATTTCTTCTTTCCTTCTTGCTTTCTTGCTTTTCTTTTCTTTCTTTCTTTTTTTTTGGTTGTTGGTCATGGGGCCCGAACTTTGGGCCTGGGCGCTGTCCCTCAGCTCTTCAGCTCAAGGCTCCAGCTCTACCTGGAGCCACAGCACCACCTCTGGCCTTTTCTGCTTTTAAGGTGCTGAGGAATCGAGCCACCTTCCCAACCCGAGAACTGCATTTTAATCTTCCCCAGCTAAACTGTATTTAAATTAAGTCTAGAATAACTGTATTAGTAGACTAATAGTAACTGTTACGATAGTTGATTGTTAGATGATGGTCCAAGCATGCCCTGAGGGTTGTGTATGCTGACTGAGCTACAAATCCACAGTCTTACCTTATTCTCCTCTGCACCTCCAGCGTGGAAATAGTTTCCAAGTTGCAGATTCTATTAATATCTGTTATCTTTTTACATATGTAGAGATTCCTCATAAAATGCTTGAACAATGTGTCAACCCCTTGGTAGATGGTGATGCTGGGTATCTAATGTAGTGTTATAGTAAAAGAGAACTGAAAAATTCATATACTCACTATTGTTTTCCTGAATTCATTTATTGTACCAACACTCGCTTTGAATATTGAACAAGATGGAATTCATGTCCTGGCCTTCCTCAGATATGTACAAGCCATCAGTCAATTGATTTTTTCAGTCCTTATACTGCCCATTCATTTAGTGGGAATAAGGCAGCCTTGTGAACATCAGTGTGGTGGTGAGAAAAGTCACTGAAATGAGACATATTTCAGTGACAACTTATGGTTTATGATACAGGGTTAGAAGGTTAAAAATGATCGGATAGTTGAACACTTCCCTGAACACTTCTCAAGGGACTTTAGTTGCAAATATAAAACATAAAGTATTTCATTCCAATAAGTAATGCCTTACTTAAATGATTTTCACTTTTAAGTTCCTTTTGTCTAAACTCACAGTGGATCTTGATATTGTGGTTTATATTTCTTAGTTTCAGGTAAATTAATTTTTCTCAGCATCTCCATTTATTCCTTAAAGATGATGGTCTTGCTTTTTTATTTCTTTGTGCTATCCTTTCTCTCCAGTATGTAGAGTAGTGCAAGGTACCTGATCAGTGCTAAATAATTATGAACTGTCCAGTCACCCTTGCTGTATAGACAGACAATCCATTCTGATTCTAGAGGATGAAAGGTAATCAATATAATAAATTATTTTGGGTGCACTGAGCTCATTAAAGAGCTTGGCAAACATAACTATGCATAAAGTTCGTGAGTATTTCTCCTAAAGGCATTCACACTGGGACTTTCACATCCCCTGTAGGGTTAATAACACCACAACCTCTACTTTTATGTAGCTCTTTGCAATTTGGAGCTTAGTTAATAGTATATTACTCATTTTAGTGTCACCAAAACCCATACACTAGTCACAGCAAAGCCCTTTTTTAAACAAGAAAATTGGAGTGCACAGAGATAAAGCACTATGTGTATATTTACAAAATTGGTGAGTGGCAGATCTAGGGTTGAACAGAACCTTTGTGCATCCAAGTGCAGTGTGCTTATTTCTCTACATATAAAACTCTCTGGGCCCAAAGGAATCTGTAGATATGGTCCCTTAGCAGGGATGTGGAAAGAAATACCAAAAGTTCTTTTTCTTACTATAGTTTTCTCACCTGAATTGTTACCTGATCTCCTCAGTTTCCTCCAGTGTATGGGGGGGGGGGGGAAAGAACCACCTGAGAAGTGAGACCAGAATCTTCTCTTTGTGATCAAAAGAAAGGGTTAAAATGTGACCCTTCAAGGGATTAAGATGGAGAAGAGAGTCCTGAATTAACCTAAATGCCAAAAACTAGGCTAAAAGGCTGTATTTCCTTCCTAATGTCTTTTCCTAAACTGAATGGTGGAAAAGTTAAGGGGAGTGTGTCTGGGGGAAGGGTTAGGGAGGGGAGAATAGGACTCTCCCTCTAACAGAATTTCTTTTTTAAAAAAAATGAAAAGAAAGTGAAATAAAAGTTTGTGTCTGTTTTTAAGCTCTATCTACGCTTGAAACATACATGACATAGGGAAAGTTCAAGGCACAGAGACTCGTGTTCTGATTTGGTTGTTTACCATCAATCAGACCGTTGCTTGGCAGACACTGGATGGTTATGAGCCTGAACAAGCTGAAAGGGGCAGGAAAAGAAGTGGAGGCAGCATTCTTCCTATTTAAAGCTGCATCGCTTGAAAAAAGTTTCCGCAGACTGTGGTGGAGCTGGTGCTGAAAAGGGGGCTTTGCAGAGGCTGCCCTGGGGCTGGTGCTGAAAGAGGAACCCCCAGCTGACTTCATGGTGCTACAATAACCTTAGAATCTACTTTTCACTCCCAGGAGGAGCCACATGTCTAATATTTAGATATGATGGCAAACTGGGTGGAAGCAAGACCTCTCCTCATTCTCACTGTTTTATTAGGGCAATCTGTCTCAATAACAGCCCAGGAAGAAGGCGACAATGGTGAGTTTGCCTTTTTCCCCCCCCTTTTTTTCTTTTTCTTTTTTTCTTTGCTTCTGGTGTTTACTGTACGGTTTGGGAACTAGGTGGAATGTTAAGTTTAAGGAAGAGCGTGAAGAGGAGGCTCTGGTTTGAAGTTTGAGAAGGGGCTGTCGGATTTGCACCTGGGAAATGGCTCCTTAACACACCCGGGCTGTTTGCAAATCCTGAGATTCTACATCTGGGCTTGAGAGCTACTTTCTGGGAAAGTGGAACATCCGTACTTGCCTGAATGTGAGAGTGGGAAGTTGAAAAGTAAAGAGGACTGCTTAAAACGGAGCCCTAAAGGCACTTTTAATTAGATGAGGTCTGCTCTGTGGGCTGGAGCTCTCAGAGCAAGGAAAGTCTGCAGAAGCTGGGTTAGGGTGGGGTCTTTCTTGTGCGGGAACTTCAGCTGCTTCATAAAATTCTTTGTTTAGCAAAACTTCTACAGCCCCTCTGATAGCTCTGATTTTTCTTTGTCTCTGGGTCCTCTTTCTTGTCTCATCTCAGACTTTAACTATTGTTTCTTTTACCGTTTTCTTTGGCAATGTTTTGCTTACTGAGAAGGAGTCAAGTTTATTTCTCCATGACAGAGGCTGATGGAAGCCAGATTTCTTAAACATTGGTATTTTCCCACCCTGCTGACTTGATTATCAAGACAGTGGTGGTTCCTGGTTGGGTGGAGGGGGATGTAACTTTTTCAGCATGAAGTATTTTAATGGGCATTTCCCCTTAGACACAAGGATTTTTTGGTCTTCTTATTTTTTTTGAGACAAATCTTGCCTAGTTTCTGAATTTTTATTCCATGTAATTTGCATAGTTTAGTGAGCTATATGATTAAGTATAACTGCATAGCTGCTATAGATGAACCATTTGAATTGACTTCACTGATTTTAAATCCTTACTCTTGAGGGTTGGAATTTCAAATACAGACTGCTGCACTTTACTAATAAACCATTATAGATATTTTAGTAACAAGCCTTTAAAGCATAGCACATTCACTAACTTTTATTGTCTTCCATATCTCTTTATCTATACATACATATATATGCATATTTAACCCAGTCTTTGTACTTTTTCAATGAAGATATTTGTAAGATGAATCTGAGACCAAAACTTCTAAAAACTTTTAAAGGGTGAAAATAAGAATCTGGAGATGAATGCTTAAGAATCTTCAGGAATCCCATAGAGGGAGCACTTTCTAAAATCTTGCAACTTTTTGTTATTTTTTGGTTTTTAGAAAATGAGACAATTTATAAGAGCTAAAGTCTCTTGAGTTTCCTTATAATGGCATGGAAAGTAGGTATTGTTTGAAAAGTGGGGAAGATAATGGAACAGGAATTAGAAGTTAGGAAAAAGGTGAACAATGGCAGACAATTATAATACAGAGAATTTACATTCCTCCCCTATTCACAGTGCCAACTTTAAAACTTTCAATACCACTTTTCTCAATTTATAACTGATGACTTATATTTTTAAACTAGGGAAATAATTGGATTATATTAATAAGTTAAAGAAATATTTCAAAAGATTTATAGGATAGGCCATATATTGGGATTTTTAAAAAATGACTCTATTATACTCTAGATATTTCTGAAAAAACAAGAAGAGTTTACTTTTCTTTGATATTGACTTATATAAACATCAGGAATGGGATGTTGTATTCTCCATCTCTGAACAAGCCTTTCTCCCCCAGGATATTAAGCAGCACAGAAGTCAGAATCCCATACTTCAGGTTTTTGAAAGTATAATTTCCTTCACAAGTATTATAAATAATAAATTTCTCAACAAATTCATCTATATAAGAGAATGTGTGTGATAAAAATTCAATAGCAATAAGACTGTATGGCCTAAATTAAGGATAATACAATCAAGAATTCCAGCTATTTAGTGCATTCAGAGCTTTCTAACTTATAGTCTACTTACTTACTTCTGGTTTACATTCATATTGCATGGAAACTTGGAATACTTTATTACCCCTGCTCTGGAATATCACAAGCTCAAAGAAGTGTTAGAATTGAGAAATTCTATGTGGTTTGGTATTTGAGAAAAGTAAACTAGATAGATGCTTTAAAGTAAAGAAATAGCTAAGGTACAAATGCCAAGCAAGTATTTTTTTTTAAAGCTATAACTCACAGACTGTTAAGGTTTCCTTTGTGTGCAAAAATGTTCCTTTGAAAATGTAGAAACCTGTCATTGTATGTAATGTATATTATGCTTTTCCTTTTTATGACTTCAATGTATATTTTCCTTTCTTTTGACTGTGATTTTATCTGAAATGCAAAACATAAGCTTGGTCTCTGTATGAATGATAAAAGTAAGTAAAGTTTCTGGCATTTGGTGCCAAAACAATACTACTTTCCATTGAATGTTCAGAAGTAATTATTATTTATTTATTTTTTTAGTTAATGAGAAACTGAAAAGAGAAAGTAAGGAAATTATGTTTCATTGTAGTTGAACCTAGAAAAAAACAGGGATTCAAGATGACATAAACACATTGTAAGGCATCTCTCTCTTTCTTTCTGTGGTGTGGTGTAGTGTGGTGTGGTGTGATGTGGTGTGGTGTGTGTGTGTGTGTGTGTGTTACAGGTTTTGGAAGGGCCCACTTTCGTTTGTTATATGAGAAAGTACTTGACCATTTACAGTAACTTTTATATTCATAAAGTCTAACATCTAATTATACTTGTTATGAGAAATCATACTTAATCTTAGAAAATAATCTTTGGCATGAATTGTATTTGACACCAGATGGACAATGGAGAGAAGGGAAAATGCAACCAGGTACTGTAAATGTCAGTGTTTCCAGCAGCCAGGCAGGAAACATAAACAAGTAAAGGAAGAGAGCATTTGTACTGGAGATAGTGGGGAATGATGGGACTTGTGGGGACTGAAGATGCCTTTTCACTTTAAGGACACAAACTTATGTTTTCAGAATGTATAGCAAGAGCCAAGTAAAATAGATTTTAGGGCCACATTTGGCTCATGGACCATAAATTTGCAGTACCCACGTTGCAACATGTCACTCTATTCTGGTACCAAGCCAACTTCTGGTTACTAAAAAAGGCTCAGAGTGCATTCTATAATATGGTTTCTTGCATTTTTATGATGTAATATTTGTCATCTATCTTGCTGTAATAAAACAAATTTAAAGAAGCAGATACTTAACACTCAGCACTACTTGGATGCCATCATTTTAAAAGAGACACAGAATGTGAATAACTTATTTATCCATAAATTGTTTTAAAATTGGTACTATTGAAGTAGATACTCTGGATCATGTTGACATATAATTTCTCTTCGCAGATATTTTAATTTAATTCAGGATGCATATAGTTTAAACTAAAAAATCATATGAAAAAACTTTTTTCCTTATGCAAAAGATGCTTTTAAGTAGGCAGTAAAATTTGTACATTGGAAGTCATCAAAGACCCCAAATTTGCATTTCTCTACTTCTATCTCTAGGATATGGACTTTGATGTCATAATTTTACGTAGCTGCTGGAGGCCCCATTCTACATATGCTTTCCATGCACCTGGAATAAGAGACAAAGGTTTTGACACTTCAATTTTTGGGGCACTTTCCTAACTACTATGTAGAATCCTTTTTCATGTTATTACTATACAGGACAGCATTATTCTAAATGATCCAAGGCTCAAGTCACTCCCCATAATGATCATGGTCTTAACACTCTTTATTTTCAAACAGACCTTTATGCTTTGTAATTTTAAGTTTATTTATTGCTGGCTAGAATTTAGTTTTATGGCCGTACAAATCTTCAAGAGAGTATAGGATATTTAACTTTTACTTAGGCAATAGTTGGAATGTATTTTACTCACTGGAGTCTGGAAATGGCTTTGTTGCTCTTTCTATACATACATACAATACAAAATGGTAGGCAAATAAGGAAGAACGAATTTTATGTTTGAGATGGTGCTAATTAGAAAACTGGGATCATGAGAACTATGGTGACAAAATGAGATCTTTCTCAATTATACAGTTGGCTCTGGGTTGAGTGATGCTTCATATGCCATTACTTGGCCTATGTTTCAAGTAAAGTGTTTGAGCATGAAAATTTCGGTCTCATGTTCTTTTCTTTGAGACCACAACACTGAAATATTTAGATTTTCATATGAAAAATATAATAATATGGATAACAAAATTAAAATTCATTTTAACTAATGTATAATTTTGTACAGATTGTGCAAGTGCTATTAGAATTAAATATCATGATATTGTTTGATTTTTTATTCTCTATAATTATATCCATGGATTTGGAGGAATCATTGACAATAGGACATAAAGTAATACAATTTATAGATAAATGTAAGGTCTTTGAATAAAAGCACAGCTTAAAAATGTTTTGATTCAGAATAGAATTATTAAGAGGATAATGATAATTTAGCTTGTCCTTTAAATTTTTCCACAACTGTTTTATGCATATTATTATGCATAAAATTATATAAGATTAATGAGCTGACTCATCCTATGTTTAAAAACTGCTGAGTGCCAGTGGCTCACGCCTGTAATCCTAGCTTCTCAGAAGGCTGAGATCTGAGCAGCTCAGTTCAAAACCAGCCCTGTCAGGAAAGTGCAGTAGACTCATATCTCCAATTAATTACCAAAAAGTTAGAAGTGGAGCTATGGCTTAAGTGATACAGGACTAGCCTTGAGCAAAAAAGCTCAAGGACAGGGCCTAAGCCCTGAGTTCAAGATCCAGGATCGGCCCACTCAAAAATATTAAAATCTATTTTTAGAATTTGCATAGGGAGCAATATACATATTGACAAATTTTGCCTTAAAGATATTAGACTGGCAGCTTCCAAGTTATATCTTATTTTACTGATTTATTTAAAACTAAACCTTTCAAAAGAAACCCAAATATTTCCATTTTATACTGAGTGTAGTGTAAATAAGTAATAGTGAACCAGGGAAATTCCAATGAAGCAATATTTTCCTTATCTACATCTTATCTTTTAGCAAGAAAGCAGTAATGTAAAACCTTGATCCAACCATCATGTAGGAAACATCTGGATTCTGGACACTGTTTTGTTTTGTGAATTTTGCAGCCTACAGACTCCTTTAATCTCACTGGGCTTTTACAGTTTTTTTTTTTTTTTTGCTGGTCTTGGGGATTGAACTCAAAGTTTGGGCAGTGTCCTTGAGCTTTTGTGTGCAAGCCTAACATTCAAACATTTGGAACACAGCTCCATTTCTGATTTGTGGGGAGTTAAGTGGTAATAGGAGTCTCTCAGACTTTTCCTACCCTGGCTGTCTTGGACCCAATCCTCAGATCTCAGCCTCTGAAATAGCTAAGATTACAGGCATGAGCCATTGGCACCCAGTGGTCTTTGCATGCTTACCTAAAATATTAATGAAACAGAACACCCTTGATCAATCTGATAGGGCCTTAAGGGAATCATTGGAGAAATCTACCTAAAGAAAATTTGAAGTACTTAGCTTAGGCACAGGGAGTCATTTCACAGTATGTTCCAGTCATTTCAGGAACAAACACTAGTCATATGTTCTTTATTACTAATACTAAATATTGGAATTGTTTAGCTATTCCTTTTGGGTTGGTCTCAGGTGATTTTTCTTGTTACCCATATCCATAGGGAACTTGCTACATCAATCATGATTTTTCAATGATTCCAACCACTTCTCTTCTCTTTCTCCTTAGTGTATAATCCAGTTCAACTCTCTTCTGAGGCCTCTGGCTAGCTCCCGTAGGAGTCTCTATTTCAGCTTCATTAAAGGATCAGTAGTTTTTTTCACTGCCTCTTATATCTTCACTTCACCTGCTGTACTCTGTATTTGAATTTTTCATTTCACCTATGCTCATCTAGTAAGATGAGGATTCACATTGTGCACCTCTAATGGGTCCATGTCTCCTCAACTTAACAGGCTCTGTTAGCCCTGACCACTCTAGGTTTCCTAAACTTCTTTTTCTAAAACCTCTGCTCCATCTCCTTGACCTGACCCTCTTCATCTTTATCTTTATTCCCAATCCTCTTTTGTTCTTAGCATTTCATTCTTCTCAGAAAATATAGTTCATTGCTTGTCTCTGAATATCCTTGTTATAGGCCATCCAAGAATCTTTACACACTCTCAGAGTATTGCTTAACAGCTACCTAATTGTAATTCTCAGAACTCTCTCTGCAACTTTGATCTTTCACATGAACTTCAGAACTGTTTAAAGTTTAAACTCTCCAGAAGTCCATTAATTATATTCCTTTTAGGACCAGATGATTTGTCTTATATAATACTTTTGTCAACTAATGCCACCAAACCCTCTTTGGACATTCAGTCCCTTACTCATTCAGCAAGGTTCCAATTTATTATAGAGTTCTGCCATTTTTTCTACTAAATATTTCTCAGATATTTTCTTATCTCTACTACACATGCCTCAGTTCATGCCTTCCTTGCTAATCCTATTTTACTTCATTAGTATCTGTATGCATCTCTTTGCTTATTCCCATTGGAACATATGTAGATGCACTCTGCTCTGAGATGAATACAAAGTAAAATCTGATCATATTTCAACATCTTTAAATCCTCCCATTATATATCATAATTTGATGAGAAAGTAATGCTCAAGCTTCTTAGCATGGCATGCAAGAGACTACTTCATGTACCGCCTTCTAGACTTTGTTATAACAGTTGTCATTCGCTGACTCAGCGTTGGAATTGCTTATAATTCCCATCCTCAATGAAAGTGTGTGTATGTGTATGCAACACATTTTGTCTTTATCTTTTAATTCCACCCAGAACTGACACTCATTAATCTCAGTACTCCTTTACCATCTCACAAAACTCAGTTCATCTCTTCTCCATATGACTCATGTTATATTTTCTTTACATAAATCCATTTTATAGTTTTCTTCCTCAATCATATTTTTTATCACATCATTCCCCAGTTTAACAATTTATTCTGATTTGTCAATCAGATCATATGACAGCAATTTGATATGAACTTTTATGTATCTTTCATAGGTTAGATCTAAATTTTAACTGTTCCAACATGTATTTGGGAAGGATGTAGCTATCCAATGCTTTTCCATTCATCGTTCTACTACCTATTGATATTTTTCCTTTAAATTATATTTTAAAATTATATTTAGAATGTTAAATCCCTAGATAAATTGTAGATTCTGGATTTAATGAATATACCTTTCCTTTCAGTATATGATCTCAAATGTTTAAAATGTGGTAGTGTTACCTGGTAGTAAGTTTTCAAGGATATTATTTTCAAAAATCTGAAAAAAATCACATCATTTATTCATTCAAGTTTGATTGAATTCAAATTTAGATTTTGCAAATTATATTTATACATTCTTGGACAACTTACATGCTACTGAGTCTTTAGTTTCTTCATCCATAAAAGTGAAATAATATTATTTCAAGTGTTAAGAAGTCTCATGTATGGGGCTGGGAAGGTGGCTCAGTGGTAGAGCGCTTGCCTTGCATGCATGAGGCCCTGGGTTCGATTCCTCAGCACCACATAAGCAAAAAGAAAAAAGCCGGAAGTAGCACTGTGGCTCAAATGGTAGAGTGCTCGCCTTGAGCTGAAGAGCTGAGGGACAGTGCCCAGGCCCAGAGTTCAGGCCCACGACTGGACCCCCCCCCCCCAAAAAAAAAGAAGTCTCATGTATGTAAATAATTCATATGGTAACATGGCTTCCTGCATATAATTGGAGTTTATCACAAGGTTGTTAATGTCAATATTACATTACTATTAAGAAAAAATAGCAAACATAAAGAAGTCATTGCTGTGGTGGTTTATTATAAGAACCTAGATGCTGGGTATTATGGAAGAGTAGGTAATGTTTCTTTACAAAGACATTGAAGTATATTACAAAACCTAAAATGTAACTTTTATTTTCTGTATACTTTGCAAAATCTATTAGTAACTTTATGAATATGATCTTTTAATATATCTAAAAATGTTGTTAAGACAGAGGGCTCTATTATACTGGAAGAGAGACAAATAAAAGTAGTTTTAAAAGTCTTAGCGACTTCATAATGACGCTGTGCTGTGGAATATCTCTGCCTCTCTCTGGTTTCACACTCCCACACAGGGTTATTTCTCATGTCTCTTCCCAGTATGTGTGCAATCCAAGCATGATCCATCCATGGTCCAATACCACCTCATTCCTGTCTACCAACTCTGTTTCAGAGTTTACTTTCTGAAAATATGATAGTCATAAATGTCTCTTAAAAATTGGAAGCTTATTTTCCACTCTTCCTAGTTCTGGGCTGCATTTGGAATGAGAGGAATTGCTTCACTGCACAGAGATTTACAAGGCAGCTCCCAGGACTATTTGGATACAGTGGTGGGGGTGACCATCTTTTCCCAGATTCTTTAGCAAGTCTATTCATTTTCCAAAGGCTGTTAATTTACTTCATTCCTCCACTCCCGGGAGATTCTTGTGCAATTGATTCCAGAAATCAGAAACCAGTGTAGGATAGAGGCATATTATTCAGACTCACAGTTTTTTTACTTAGTAGCACTTTCCTTTCCTCTTAGTTTTCAAACTTAAAAGAAAAAAAATGATAGAGTTAAGCTGTGAGAGAAGATAAAGGTACAATGTTATGAGAGAATTTATAAGAATAAAATCCTTTAATCTTTGATATTTATTGTGGTTGTGCTGTGGCCATCAGCTTTAGGTTTTCTCATTACAGAATGCTGAAAATATGGACGGTTACCAGAACAAACACAATTTATTTATAGAGATTTAATATTTTACTTTAGAGTAATGGTTGTTACATGCTTATCTGCTCCTGTTAGAAGAAGTTGAAGAACCTTTCAGATTCATACATGATAGTTTGAAAGTATTTTAAAGCCAGTACCCTTCTCATTCTTTCAGAAATTTATATTCCAAAATGGCACATAACATTTTAATTCAGAGCATCCTGTTTCTCACACAAATACTAATAGTTTAGACAGAACATTTGGTGGGGTGGACTCCTGGACTGTCAGTCTGACTACCATGGGAAGGTGAAGTGCAAAGAGTTCTAAGCTTTCTGGTCTTTGCGCATAAATAAAAAATGATCCCAGATTGTATTAAGTAACCCATAATTTCTTTGAGAGGTCAGAAAGACTGTTCTAAGACATGCAAGAGGTCCTGATAAAACTCTTTTGCACATGTTTGTACTGAAAATAACAACTGAAACTAATGTCTGAAGGACAAAAGAAAGTTTGATCATAGGTCTTATGTTCCAGCCTTATGGTGTTATAGTGTTGTATCTTTCTTGGCAAAAACTCTCACTTCCTTCTGTAGTCCTTCCTTACTGCTCCTTAAATCTTTGTTTCTGCTGGTTAAATTGGGCATTTTTTTAATTCCTTTTATTGCTGTTCTATCATACAACTGATCTGAATTTTACTTAGAAAGAGCTCATGGATGCTAGAACCAATTACATTCTCAAAATCACAGGAAGATTTCAGTGAATGTAGGCACCATTTGCTCTATTAATGAAATAAAAAAGAGTGGGGAAATGCTTACAGTCACATCAAATTCTTACTGCAAAGAATGAGACTAAACTGAAAGAGAATTTGTTCTGAAGAGATCAATGAATAAATTCTACTGTGGGGTTTGGTGTTTGTGAATATGATTTATGAAATGTTTATATATTCAGCATAGAAATAATTACGCTTTATATACTTTCTAAACCTGCAATTCACCTTAGCTAGCCCCTGTCTCCACCAACTGTTGTATGGGCAAAATATTGCTAAAGTCTTAGGAACAAAAGCAGGTCTAGTTTTATGAAAACAACTGTGAAACATATGACATTTTAATTTGCTTTTATTTTTGCAAGAAATGTGTTGTCAATCTCCCCCTCTGTTTGAAGGAAAGGCATGAGATTACTGAGGCCATCTTTGCCTTTCTTGAGGTTCATACTGCCTGCCGCTCACTCTATGATATCTTTCAAGCATGGTTTCTTATTAGAATTGCCTCATTTGCTATTAACTTAGTTTTCACTCCATAGAGAACTAATACACTCCATACAGTGTCTGTAGTGCATAACTTTAGTTACATGACTCCCTTGTAATGTCCATCATTATATAGTAATTTGCATTTTAAGATCATTTTCTTAGTATCTACAGCCATGAGAATCAACAGATACAGTTCATTGAAAATCTCTGTGGCCTAAATGGACTCTTCTCACCTACAGAAGGATGAAATTCAGATGTCATCAATAGTCTTCCCTTGTTCTTGGAGGTTTCTGCAATGGGGACATTGTAAAAACGTCAATTTATTAAAATACAAATTGGAATTTTAAGGGTCTTCACAGTCAACTGAATTTTAAGGAACTATTGCCCCAATGAAAAATTCCCTGGAACCATTTAAGAATAGATACCTTACATTCTACTCCTTCCTTCTTGTCCTGCATGCAATGTCTTCCTTTTCTTGTTTTAGGTGATTGAATAAATTAAATCTGCCTTTTCCCCCTGAGAACGTTCAACAGTTATTCGGGTGGGAGGAGGGCAGATGCTTCTGCTCACCTAATTGTTATTCACAAAGCAACACAGGAAAAGCAAACCAGCAAAATCCTAAAAGTGATACTTTTAGCCTTAGGATGTATTTCACATTCTTGGTTGTACATATACACATTTAATTCTTTTTTTTTTTTTTCTTTTCTGTATGGAAAGATTTCACAACAGTTTGCACATTTGGCTTAGGCAAAGTTGTAGGAAAAAAGTAGAGCTACACCTAATTCATAATCCTCTGTTTACTTTCCTGAGATTTGAAGATGTCAAAATAGACTTATTTGAGCCCTGGGGCAACAGTTGGTGAGAGACAGCTTCACCTTCCCCATCATGACTGAGGAGGAGGCAGCTGCTGGAACTTAGTCAGCCTCCACTAACTTGACGTGGCAGTGAGTCCAACAGCACTGACCTGAGTCAGAGGACTGGAATGAATCCTGACTCTACCCTGAGAAACTTCTAAGAAATATAATTCTCTTTGTAGAAAAAAAACAAGCAATATTCTATATTTTTCTATCTTATAACTTCAAAATAAGTAAGTTCAGAGTATTTGTCATTAGTGAAACCCTATATATAGTATTTTTATTTTAGTATATCTTTACTGTGATAATTACTTAGATTCAAAATATTTTTTTCATTAAACTAATTATAATGCAAATAACACAAAGGAACATAAAGTTGTATAGAAACAAAGGAAAGCAGTTTTTCAATACTTAAAGCCTTGGATTGAAGGAAGTAAACATCCTGTTACAGAACCACTTAGAATATTTCCCAGTGCCCACAGGTAGGAATTAAATAGGAAAAAAGTAAGAAGCTCTTTTTCTTGGGGATAACATATTAGGTGGAGAAGAGCAATATGATTTTTCCTAATATGAACAGACTGCAGTCTTTCTAGGAGCAAAATGCAGCTTCCTGGCAGATGGCTGAATCTACTATCATTATTGCATTTTCTGTATTCATGTCTCTCATCAGGAAGCCTGTTTCAAAATCAAAGTTAAACTCTCTGGGGCCTGTTCATAACTTGGTATCTCTTTTCCATGGGTCAGAAGGTAACTTGGAATAAGAAGGTTAGACTGGTGACAAATGTCCTCAGCAATCAGAGGCCAGTGTTTAGACAAAGGTTCCATCATTTCTCAAGCCTGTCTACTTTCTAGTGTATTTTAAGACTCTTGTGCAGAGAGAAACATGCAGTTAAAGAGATGAGCGATTTAACTGAATAGGTTGTTACTTGCCCTCATGAATGAATTGTTGCAATAATTTTAATTAAAACTGAATCTAGACACAGGAAATCTGTTTTCTATTTATAGCTGTATTATAGACTTACTTGGTGCTTCTGTGGAAATGACTTAAATTCTCTGGACTTCAGTTTCTACCATTGTAAAGCCTGTCACTTATTGTCACCTTAAGCCTTGAAAAATTTATGCCTACAGAATATTCACATAATTATATTAAATTGGTTAGATTTGTGTTATATGATGATCGTGAATTGTGCACATTTTGTAACTAGAAGCATTATACATAATGTCTGTGGGTAATATGTTTGTGTATTGTTAAATGGACATTTAAAGATTGTTCCACAGTTATAGCAATTATCCTAACCATGGTTCACTCAAAGACCTTAATATCCAACTTATAACTGATCTGAATTTTAAGTGAATGGCTCTATAACAAAATTTCTAAGTAAAAAGGACATGTTGTAAGAAAAAAATCAAAGTTAAAAATCATAGATTTTTAGATTAGTTTTGCTTTTTACTAATTACAAAGAAAATATGTTACCCTATTATAATTATATGCTGAATTGTTCTCTACTAGTTTTTGGTGTGGCTGGATGTTGAAGTTTAACAGCACACAGCATTGTCTAGATAACTGGTTTGTCTTTGCAATTAAGTGGCTTAGTTTTCCTGACCACATAATGAACTTGTTAAAGCACTATTTCAGTTACCTATAATGTAATAATGATGTGCCATTTATTTTTGGAAAATTTTAAAATATTGACCTTTTGGGGGGGGGACGCGGTGCTTGAACTCAGTGCCTGAGTACTGTCCCTTAGCTTTAGCTTTTTTGCTTAAGACTAGTGCTCTGTCACTTGAACTGCAGCGTCACTTCTTGTTTTTTGGTTCTTAGAGTCTCACAGACATTACTGCTTGGGCTGGTTTTAAACCACAATCCTCAAATATCAGCCTCCTGGGTAGGTAGGATTACACAAATGAGCCACCAATGCCTAGTCAATTTATTTACTTAAAAAAACTCAAATAATACAGATTTCAGCTTGCTTTTCATCACAGAGGGGAAAATTCCCACCAGACAACCCATGAAACCATTCATTTCATTAATGCATTAATTGTATTACTATCTACTGATTGTTCACTGTTTATTGAGCACTGTTCTGAAGATATGGAAACAAACATTTAGCCCTTGCCTCTAAGAAGTTATCAGTCATCAGTGGAGGTATGACAAATAGATCAAGGACATCTTTTGAGATCTGTGCTGTAGTGGAAGTGGACAGAATACTAGGGAAGTCAGAGGAAATCTTTCATTTAATATTGTGTGAGAAGTAAGGGCTTGGGATAGAAGCTTAGGGAAAGTTTCTGCAAAGTATATCAAATCAGTCATTTTTCCATACCAACTCCATTATTTCTCTTACCTTTATTCCATTCTCTCCTATGCATGAAAGTCCTTCAAGTCCATAGTCAAGACTAATGAAGACTTGTTGAAGACTTCATGCGTCATCTATTTTTTTCCTAAACCACAAAATGTCTTCTTTTTATAGTATATTAGTGTATAATAGATTCTATAATTCATTTTCCATTATTGTTGCTTGGCTAATTATATTGTAAATATCATTAACTCTTGGTTATATCCTCTTATCCTTGAAGGTAAAAACCAATGCTCCAACCAGAAAATCAGATCCATAAACAATACTAAGAATATTCTATATCATCAATAAATACCCATGAATGATATTTTAAGCCAAACATACTTCTTTTGTCATGATGGCTCAAAATCAGATGCCTTTTTTCTGTTGTCAGATCATTGCCTAGTACATTCTATCCTGGCCTAAGGTTTTTGTTGTTGTTGGTTGTGGGGCTTGAACTCTGGGCCTGGGTACTGTTCCTGAGCTCTTCAGCTCAAAGCATATGCTCTACCACTTGAACCACAGTGCCACTTCCTGGGTTAATTGGAGATAAGACTCTCACAGACTCTCCTGCCCAGGCTGTCTTTGAACCTCAGTACTCAGATAGCAGCCGAGTCACTGGGGCCTGGCTGGCCTAAATTTTAATTTATGCAGCAACAAACTTACAAATATGAGACCATACTTTTATATAGGTTTGGCTTAGTTGGTGTCTTTTCATTTAATGCATCAAAACTTATAATTCAAATACTGTGATTTACCAATTAATTAAGAGAGTTAATTTTATGTCTTTCCTGTTTTGCTTTTAATGATATTTAATTTTTAAATATTAGTTGTACAAAGAGTTGTCAGTGTCAGTTCTATTCATCCATTCATTCATTTAATATATGGCCCCCAATTAAACTAACCTCTTTCATATATTCCCTCAAATTAATTTTTGCCTGATACATAAGTTTGTAAAAATTGTACATATTAATGGGACATCATGTTTTGATACATGTATGTTTTTCTTAGACTAAACATATCTGTTTCTTCAAACATTTATCACTATATAGTAAAACCATTCAAAATAATTTTTCTAGTATTTTGAGGTAGACAGTATGTAACTGCTGCCTGTAGTCCCTCTACTATGAAAAAACCCCCATACAATAGCTCTTTCTCTTGCTTAACTGCAATTCAGTGTCTATTTATCATCCCGTTGTTTAATTTTTAGTGATTCTAGTTTGACTATATGGATTTACAGATGATTTACTTATAAGAAAAGTTCTGAGAAACATTCACTAGCATGTTTCTGTAGGAACTACAACCATTTCAATGCCTTGAAGCATAAACTAGAAGGTAGGATTTTATGATCTTACTTATTATCAGATGCTCAGTTTTATGGCATTTATTTATTGATTATGAACTCAGTATTTAATAATAGTGGAAACAGTCAACACACCTTGATTTTTCTTTTTCCCACTTATTTGTTAAGAAGCTGAGGTTTGAGAAGAGACTAATAGGACTATGGTTGAGTGAGGATTTTTGTTCTATTTTGTTTTGAAAGACAGAATAGGATGTTTATAGGTTTCAGAAAAGAGTTTCGTGGAGAGAAATAAATTAGGATACAGAAAGAAAGAAACATAAGGACTAACTAGGATATAGTAATTCAAGAGGCAAGAGAGTGTAAAGATGGACAGGTTAACTTTAGAAAGATATTGGAAAGTATGACTGTAGTTCTAAATATGAAGGGGCCAAGAAACAAGTGTAGTTTCAAGTGAAGATGATACATTTGTATAATAATTTGTGGCAGGGACTAGAGTAAATTTAAATACTTTTATTGCCCCAGTTATATTATTTTATTTTTTTGTCGGTCATGGGGCTTGAACTCTGGGCTTAGGCTCTGTCCCTGCGCTCTTCTACCGCTTGAGCCACAGCACCACTTCAGGCTTTCTGAGTGGTTTATCAGAGATAATATTCTCACAGACTTTGTCACAGACTTTGGCTGACTTTGAACAGTGATCCTCAGATTTCAGCCTCCTGATTAGCTAGGATTACAGGCGTGAGCCACTGGCACCAGGCTAAGCTCAGTCATTTTAATGTATCAGTTATATTAAATTTTGTATAGTAGGATGATGTTGAAGACCAACTATTCTACTGATTGTATTGCTTGTCCTAATATATCATGAAAATCATCAGCAAATCATTTGAGAGGCACAGTTCTGGGGTATGAACTCAGTGCCCACCACTTGTTGGTGTGTACTGTACCATTTGAGTCATGCCCCATACACTTCTTCCTGTGATTGTTTTTCAGATAAAGCTTTGTATTTTTGCCTTTGGCTAGTCTTGAACAGTGGACCTGTCTACCTACTACATAGCTGAATTTGGAGATGTGCCTTCATGCTAGCTTGTTGCTTGAGATGGGGGTCTTACTTTATGGTTGGACTGGCCTCAAACTCGCCCATCTTCCCATTCTCTGCCTCCTGAGGAGCTGGAATTTCAGGAGTGAGCTACTAGTTCCCTCTTTATGTTTTGTTATGACAATATTAAATAATGAAAACAGTTGTTGAAAGTACTCTCCACTATAATAATTGGTGTTTCTTTCCCAAATAAAAAAATGTTGTTTTTTTTGAGAAAGTCATCTTCACTCTTTCATTAGTCTCTAATTTATTCTGAAAAGGGTCAAATATTACTGAAACATATAAAAATTGTTTCCATTTTCCAATGGCAAGACTAATGTTCTACATGGCCAGTATTCTATAGTGTATTGATATTTATGTTTATAGTTTTCCACTTCTATAAATAATATCATACTCTATAAATAAGATTCCACAATTCACAAATATATCCACCCTTTTATGTACGTCATATAAGAATCTGAATTACAGATGGGGAAAGGACTAAGTCATGCAGATGTTGGGCAGAGATATAAAACCTACCATTCCCATCTCCCAGTTCAGGGCTCATTAGCAATATCTTATGCAGGAGAGAAAAAGAAAAAAAAAGTCAATTTTAGCCAGTGAGAACACTCTTCACTATGAGAAAGTTCCTTGAGTTCATTTCTGTATTTTTAATGACTTTTGGGAGACTCAAACCAGCACTAGTCATGTAAAGTACAATTCAATGTAGTTTAAATGAAGTTTAAATTTTTTAAAGTAATACTTAAAATTTTATTTCAGCTTATATGTACAATTTGTTTAAATTGCTGACATAAACCTGTTTAATCAAAAAAAGAAATGTGAAAAATGTGAAGTACTTCTACCAAAGAAAGAACAAGTTGGTATAGCCTATCCAAAAGTCTTCCACTAGTCTCTTCAGAAGATCTAACTGTAGTTCAAGCACAAGTTGGATGTCTTTATCGTTCAGGCTGTAAGAGATTTTCAGATTTAAATTTTTTATTTATATTTTATTTTATTTTTTTAGTTGGTTGTCGGGCTTGAACTCTGGGCCTGAGCGCTATCCCTGTGCTCTTCAGCTCAAGGCGAGCGCTCTACCACTAGTGCCACAGTGCTACTTCTGATTTTCTAGTGGTTTATTGGAGATAAGAGTCTCACAGACTTTCCTGCCTGGGCTGGCTTTGAACAGCAATCCTCAGATCTCAGCTCCTGAGGAGCTAGGATTACAGGCGTGAGCCACCGGCGAAGTTTAAATTTTTAAAAATACTCTTTCAACCTAAGAATTTTCAGATAAGCAGGAAAAACTGTAGTGAGGAGGAAATAACCACATATATTTCCATTTGCCCAACTAAGACATTTACTTGTGATGAAATCAGTAATCTTGTAAACTGAAATTAGCATTAGGATGAAGAATGCATGGCAGAGCAAGAGCCAAAAGTAATGTTTGGAAAAAAAATTAATGTATGTTTTATATTCAGTAAGACACTCCTATTAGATTTTCCACCATAGTTTTTTACAGCTTACTAGTTAGAAAATAAAATATTCATTGACTGATTCCCAGATTCCTGGATACTAAATGTCATATAAATGAAGTTTACATTGATACAACTAGATATAGATTTCTGTAGAGAGAAATGATGAGTGTATAGGTAACATCATACATGCAGAGCAAACTAAGCAAAGAACACACATCTAAACAAAACACAAAAGAACCTCAAAAGAGACTGTTTATTTAAAAGGAAGATATTTTCTTCCTGCTGTAGTGACATATTTGACCAATGCATCTGTTCAGTTTTCCTGAGGGTAATTATGAATCAGTTCAAAATTTAGCCACTTGTAGAAATATTTACCAACTGGTATAAATGCTATTTACAGTCATTCAATCTGCTCTAAACAAGTTATTGTCAGATTGTTGTTCATCATAGCAAGAGCTTGGAAGCACCCAACTTATATACCCATTAATAAGTTTAGCAGTGATATATTAGGTTCTTAGCTTTGAGAACTGGTAAAAAAATATCATGTTTCCAAAGCACTCTATGATCTGGATAGGGTTTGTTCTATCCCCCAAAATTCATGTTGTGGAGGCTTGGTACCCAAGATGGCAGTGTTGGGTGGAAAGGGGTACAGTCAATTGGGAAGTCCTTAGAATACTATGGAGGAAGGAACTAACTATGTAGAGGATAAAGAGTTCTTGCCAAAGTTTTAAGAACAATCCTGGGTACTGATTATTCCTTGGGGTTCCTGTTCTGAGGATCACATTTTCCTCTGTCATTGCTCTCTGCCATCAGGCGACACAGCCAAGGATTTGTGTCATGGTGTTGGACTATCAACCTTCAAAACTGTACCGAAATAGACATTTCATTTTTCACAAGGTGAACTTACCTCAGGCATTATCTCAGGTCAATAAGAGCATTGAAGAAAAAGACATTAAACTTTTGGGATTAATAAGCCCTTGGTCAACTCAGAAAGGGGAAAATTAGCTAAAGTTGTTAGGAAGTGACTGAAGTCTCTTCAGAGTCAAAGCAGGTAAGAAGATATAATGAATTGGAAGCCATCAGAATGGTGCCTATCACAGAAATGTGAGGAAAAGATGATGAGGGAAAGATATTGGACCTGGAAGTTTTGGGTTTTCTAATGATCTATGAGAAACTATGGTCCCTAAAGACAAGAACAAGAGTAAAATTTCTTTGATGAGATCTCTTATACATTCTAATACATTGACTTCTGTCCTGATTTTATATCATGACCTTGCAGATCATATACATGACTATCCAGTTAACTCATTTAGTTATAAATTATTTTTTCAAACTAAGGAACCTTTGGATATTAACAAGTTGATTAGTGGCATGAACAGTTGGTGTTTACACTGTGTTAATATATATCAATGCTAAAAATAATGTTAATAAAGTACTATACAAATGTACAGTATTGTGATCAGTGAGTTTAATATAAAATGGCATAAAACAATTGTGCCGAAGATATTTAGCCTATATGTGATAGTGAAATTTGCTTTTCCCATCAAAGCACATCAGTTTCTATAAATTACTGAATGATTAGCTAAAAACCTTTATTTTATAATCAAAATTCAGCAGGGTTAATGTGTACTGTGTTGCAGACACTGTGCTAGGCTATAAGGATACTTATAGTCTATTGAGAGAGAAACAAACACATAGAATGAAAATGTTTAAACCTTTAATGACAAAACATTTTTCCAGTTTAGGTCAGACTCAAAAGATATATATATATATATATTTATATTATATGTGTGCATATATATGAGAAAATTATATGTGTAAATTATATAGATTATATGTAAATAGCTATATAGGTACACTTATATATCCATCTATAAACACTTATTTCATGGTTAAAGAGCTTATTATGTCATTGATGATACAAATATTGCATTACTTTGTCAAACTAGAACATACAAGACATGGTAGGGCATTTTGACCAAACCTTGACGAAGTTTTATTTTAAATAAGTATAGCACAAAAGATTTAGTTCCACCGAAAAATGGCCTTCATTTTGGTTTTTCATCCATAGCACATTGCATTTCCCTTTCTTTATGTTTGGTAAGTATGAAAAGTCATTTTGAAATAGGCAAGAGTCTGGATCTGGATCCCAGGTAGTCTGCTCTGCCTAGTCAGGTTCACGAAATAGCACAAATACCACCTCTTCTAGAAATAGAAACATCCGTGTAAAATAGTTTAAGATTCATAATTGATTTATATTTTTCCTATTTTCAGACTTCTTTGTTGATATGTTCTTATCAAGTCTTGATCTGATAACTTCAGTGTGAGTTGTATTTGGAGCATCTATATTATGACATTCATTTAGGACATTTCACATATTTTACCTATAATTGTAGTTACAAATTTACCTATAATTGTAGTTACAAATTTAACAGCTGACACTTTCATTAATCTGTACAGAATAGTACTTGCTTTGATAATAGCTTCATCTCCATTGTCAGGTTGACAGAACAATTACATAGTTATCAGTTGCCAAGGGTGACTTTTTCATTTTGCTACCAGATATTCTTTTTCAGCTACCCTAGCAACTAATCTTCAATCACATTTCAGCTATTTCATTGGAAATTATTATAGTAACTTGGAATTAGAGCATTTTCACATTGTATTCCCCAATGTGAACTAATAACAGATTCTGTGCTATTTAGAAAGTTTTAGAAGATAATGTTTTACATTGCGAATTTTTAAGATATTCTGTATGAAAACACAGTTGAGAGATCACTTATTTTTAGATATGCAAAATAACTTTTTAAAATTAAAGCTTCAATTTTTTGGGGAGGGTTCTGGTCGTGGGGCCTGAACTCTGGGCTTGGGCGCTGTCCCTCAGCTCTTCAGCTCAAGGCACGCCCTCCCACTGAGCCACCTTCCCAGCCCCTAAAACTTCAATTTTGATAAGATTCTGCACACACACACACACACACACACACACACACACACACACACACACTCACTCACCTGTGCCCCTTGTTGGGGGAAAATATCTACAATCAAGCAAGATATCCAGAAATATTCATTCATTTCATGAGGACAAATCCATCAATATATATCAGAAAACTGGACATATATGCAACTTTCATGTTTTGAAAGGCCTAAGGATGATATGTGGAAAAATATTTAGTATGTTGGTTAGTTCTAAATGTAATATGAATTATAGTTTTGTATTATTTCTTTAATTCTATGATCATCAATATAAGTACTCAAAACTTGATTCCCTAAAGAATAATTAAAAAATTAATTTATTCAACTGATATTCATTGAGTGCAATGTGACAGGCACAATTCATAGCTTTGGGGAAAGAGTGATGAAATCTACGTGTGCCTATATTTGAATTATACTCCAGGGGGTGAATTGAAAAATATTCCTTGCTCTGATCTCAATTACCTGTGGCTATATTGCCTAATATAGAAGAGGAGAATGTACTTTGAAGTGGCAGTGTGGTTGCTGATCATCTGACTTCAAATTAGGGTGATTATCTTTGATTATGTGGCTAGGCCCAAGGGGCATCTTTTAAAAAAATGGAAGCAGAAGAGATGTAGCCAGAAGACAAGACAAGGAAAGCAGGCATCAGAGCCAAAGGGAGAGAGAAAGACATTTGCAGATATTATTCTTATGGTTTGGAAGTCATTATGGGGCATGGATTAAGAAATGCAGATGGAGCCCGACACCAGTGGTTCAAGGCTGTAATCCTAGCTACTTAGGAGGCTGATATCTGAGGATATCTGCCCAGGCAGAAAAGTCCCCATGAGACTCTTACCTCCAAGTAACTACCCAAAAACTGGAAGTGGCACTGTGGTTCAAGTGGTAGAGTTGCTGGCCTTGAACACAAAGAGGTTCAGGGACAGTGCCCAGGCCCTGGGCTCAAGCCCACCACCAGCACCAGTTACCAGCACCAGCACCAGCACTAGCACCAGCACCAGCACCAGCACCACCACCACCACCACCACCAACAACAACAACAAAGAAATACAGGCAGATTCTTGAATCTGGAAAAAGCAAGAAATATGCAGAGGAAATGCACTGAGGCAAGATTTTGATGTTAGTCCAGTGATACTCATTTTAACTTTCTGACCTCCACAGCTCTCAGCAATAAATTTGTTGTTTTTAGACAAGTAAGTTTGTAGTAATTTTTCACTGTAGCAGTAGTATATTATCAATAGTGTCAAAGTAGAAGAAATAGCCATAGAGAAAACAGTGTGATACGAACCCGCCTGATTTGTAGGCTACAAAGTTAGAATGGAATCACAAATCAAAGAATATGTAAATTGCTTTTAGAAGCTTGAAAAAGCAAGAAAATGAATTCTTCATTAAAGCTTAAGAACAAATGCTAACTCCTTGGTTTTGGATAGGGAGATTCATTTTCTGTCTTGCAGATCTATAAGCTAATGACTCCACAAGAAGGAGTAACAAATACTGTCTGTCTAGCAAATGAGCTACATCTTCTTAAACTAAGTTAAGGTCTTCTGTCAATAAGCCTTGAACTTAAGTCTTTATCTTAATCATTATTTTTGGTGCTGCTACACATTCATTTCACTGCATTTTATAATTTAATTAATGGTATTGGTTTTCATCTGTCAATTTCTTAGAGTTATTTCCTCCAAGAAATCTGGAGGCGTGTGTGTGCAAGTATGTGCACATATGTGAATTTTGTTCTTGAATATTTGTCTTAACTTTTCCTTTTAAAATATATTAGTTCAGTGTACTACAGCATTGAATCATAAATACATTATTATTAATGTGATGGAAAATGGCAGAGTCTGCAGTCAGTGAGTCACAGTTTTCCATAGCCAGGGAATATTGGAAAGCTGTTTCTCAAAGTTGATGTGGAATCTCGGGGGGTCTATATGGGAACTACCTTCTAAAGCAAATGCATCTCACCGGTGAAAGTGATGAGGATGATTTCCAGATGTTGAAATGCTTGTTTTGGCAACTGCTACAGAAAACTAAAATATGTTGCCAGAACAACCAAAAGGGATATGAAGCACTAAATATAAAAGGAATTAGGCACATGGAAAGGAAGACAAGCAGAATGCAGTGAGTATAGTACAGGGGATCTAATTGATCCAAGACAGCAAGATTAGGCATTCTTGTGAACTGTATGTAGTGACAGCAGGTCTGTCCCTTGATTCCCAAGCTTGTTTCTATTATGATCTAAGTTATGCTTTCCTAGATCTTCTTTATAATCTATTCTGTAATTGTTGATGTAAATATGGTATAGGAAACTGCTGATAGAATTATCAAACATTATGAGATTAGTGAAATATGCAAGTAGTATCAAGCAGAGTGTCTTCAACTCCTGAGTTCATTGGTTCCTACCATTTGAAATTTTTATTGAGATCCCTACTCAAAATACTTTGATTTTCTTTTTATACTGGGCTGCCTTATGTAGCCAAGGCTGAACTCCAACTTGGAATCTTTGGACCTCAGCTTCTAAACAGCTGAGATTGCAGGCATGAACTATCATGCCTGTCAATACCCTATAAGAGGTTTACTAGAGTCAAATGAAAATATGTGATGTGCAATATAAATTATTTATTTATTTTTACCCCTTCCAAACATTCTCCAAGAGTTAATATTGTATTTTTGTCCAGTAAGAGAAAAACTATATTTTTACAACATACTAGAGATTTTAGACATTTTTAGCTAGATTGACTTTCCTTAAGGGTTTGGAATAAAATCACATAGACAAATATGTGTATATATATATGTATATATATATATATATATATGTAGTTTCTTTTGACAGTTTTACATAAGTTGAAAAATATTAAAATAAAAAAACTATAATTTATTTCTTTTTACAAATAGGAGATAATAGTTTTTCTTTTCCTCCCATATATTTTCTCTATTGATTTTTAAAAGTATACAATTAGTTGTTACCCCCAAATTAGTTAACTACTGATAAACAGTTCAAGGTAAAAGGAATTCTTAATTTCTCTTCACAACTTGGTGAGATATTTTACCATTTCTAAACCATTTTGATTCCCCATTTCTCTTTTACAATACTCTCCTTCTGATAATTTTTTATGAAACAGGTATTTTTCTTGCTATTTCTGGGTTTGATATGGGCCTGAAAAAGCCAGACATCTCTATAATGTTAATGTTTATATAGTTGGAATCTAAACCTTAATTCATGCTACAATTATTTTCCCAAGAGTGGAGCAACAGGAGCCAGGATAACAGGAAGAGATCCCTGTGAGAATCAACTCAGTGCACACCTGGACGCATGATTATGTTTGCAAGGGCAGATTCTGAATTCTGTATTTGTAATCAAGTTACATTATATCTTGGGTTTTCTTAGCTTACCACCATAGCTATCCACTTTAAAAAAAAAAAGAACTATAAATGTCTAAGCATCAGCAATCTAATTTAAAATAATTTAGAATTCTGATTTTTAGAAGTCATAGGGTTCTGACCTTAATTGGTCCTGTATTTGGAGTGAAAACTTATATTCTTAATACTAGCTCTTTCATCTATTAATTGTATAATCTTGATTTTAAATCATGTGCATGAATCTCAAGATCAGTGTATTAAAATGTAAAAGATAAGAATAATTGGACCACCTGGTAATGTGTGAGGATTGAATGAATTTATTTGTTGAACTCCTAGAGTAGATGATGCCCTTCTCAGGTCTACTTGAGAGTGGGAAAAATTCTCCTCATATTCTGTTGTCATTATTTGACCTTTTTCTCTTACTGACTCAAGAGTAGAGATTATGTACACTTTTTAAAGCTCTAACAGAAACAAGGAAACACCACAAATTTTTAAAATATAAATACTAGGTTCTCAGGCTAAAAAAATGCAACTTGAAGTGAACTTCATAGTTTTCTGTATCTGATTTATGACATTTATTTGTCATATTTTGAGACAATGTTTTACTTCATAGTCTAAGCTTGCCTACAACTCACCATCCTCCTTCCTCCATTTCCGACATGCTAGGAATCTTCAGTTTAGACAGTATTAAATTATTAGGGAGAATCAAATTAGAAAATGTATTCATGATTTTTATTGTTAAAAGATAAGGAAAAGATACAGAGGAAAGTATTCTTATGGTCATGCTTAGATTTAATTTATACACATTTTGATATCTTAATGTGGAAAGTGAATAAGCTAATGAAATGGAGTCTTGCAGAAGCAATAGCTTTATGTCAGAAAGATATTACACGCACTGGTGGCTCACACCTGTAATCCTAGCTACTCAAGAGGCTGAAATCTGAGGATCACAGTTCAAAGCCAGAAAGGGTAGCAAAGTGTGTGAGACTCTTATCTCCAGTTAACCACCAGAAAACCAGAAGTGGCGCTGTGGTTTCAAGTGGTAGAGTGCTAATTTTGAGCAAAAGAGCTCAGGGACAGCACCAAACCCCGGAGTTTAAGACCAGTGCCCTACAAAACAAAACAAAACAAATTTATTTTGCAGATTATGTAGACTAATTGTTTGCTATGCATTTATGTTTTCACTCAGAGACAATAGAAAATATGAGCAAAAATCTAGTTATTTTCATTATTGATTTTCTTGACAAAATTTGCAATGCTGATTATGTGTCATTCCTATGGAAACTATTTGTTTTCAGGTACATATTACATATTTTAGGACCAACTATAGCACTATTTGACATAGATTATTTTATCTCAAAGAAAATACATTTTGGAAGTTTGTCTGGGAGAGAATATGGTAATTTTGTTTTATTGGAAATGATGAAAGGATTAGCTAATACCACAGAAAATAAGAATAGAACCAGAGTAGTTATTAAAATGTTTTGAAGGAGTATCATGTGAAAATGGAGATGGACAAATGAAGAAGTAGGGAAATTTATTTTTCTGAGAAGTCCAAAAGTTTAATTGTTTGTTAGAAAGTACGGGTGGGCCAATTTTAGGTGACAGATAATCATTATGTGTTCATTAATTTATATGAAGACTGCTCTGCCTCATGTTCATGCATAGAAACTTTAACAGGCCACGTGGAATTCTCTGTGAAAGATTTTTTTTAGCAGTTTCACCTAATTGAAAATGAATGGATCCTTCTTGAATTCTCCACCACTGGAAGTAGCTGGGAGAGCCCCTCTGGTCATATATGAATACTATAGAAGAAGAAATGGAACCAAATAGTTTCTCCAACACTTCTGACCTGTATACATGAATTTAGTGTTTTAGCAACCAAATATAATTATCTATGTTTATTTCAGTACATATGCCCAAGAAGAATAGAGATTTCAATGAATGGAAGGGTTTGTTGTATGCAGATAGCATTTCATATTCCAAAGACTGTTATTTAAATGAAAGTATTTCAACTTAATTTAGACTGCTTTTCTTATACAATAAAAATTAGCCGGTAGAGAGATACAGGCATTTCATACTCCTATTTTAACATTGAGAATTTTCGAGGACTTATCTCTTAAAATAATCTTTTATATCAAAAAGATGTTAATTGACCAAATAGGACATGGAATTCTTTCCTAATGCACTGTGCTGTGTCTCATAGGTTCTTCATATGGATATTAACAAATAAAAGTTGTATTTATGCCCTGATAACAATTAGCATGAAATCCAATTGCTTCCTGTTCTAGATCATTCATCCAAGTGCTTTCTCTATATGATTTATTGCCCATTAAACTTTCTGAAAAGTACAGTTGTCACATAGGAAACAATTGCAACCTTTTAGTGGCTGAACAATAGCTTTCTTTCATTTGACCTTATTGTGGACTCTGAATCAGTTAGTTTAGTTCATGAAGGCATGTACATTGTTCAGAAATGCTTGCCAGAAATGAGTGATGGCTAGATTTCCGTATTGACCTCATACATAATTACATAAATCAAAGCAAGCTATTGCAACTGAGAATGCTCATAAAAATTTAAAGCTCTTGCATTGCCCTGAGCTTGAAATTACTTAGCCATATGTAACATATATCACTTTTGAAGTGTACAGTATAACTTCTTACTAAGTCTTTACAAACAATATTAATCAATATTAATTAAAAAGGTTCTTTTTTTTTTTTAAATAAACACTATTCTGGAGCTTTTCTTTAGACCAATTTGGTTAAGGAAAGGAATGCCAATGAGAAAGGTCATGTTTTCATTCCTGATGGTAGAAATTTCTAAGGCTGGGCTTTTGAATTGTCTTAGAACCATTAAATTGGTTATAAAAGACAGGGTAGGACTGGGAAGGTGGCTCAGTGATAGAGTGCTTGCCTTGCATGCATGTGGCCCTGGGTTCGATTCCTCAGCACCACATAAGCAGAAAAAGCCAGAAGTGGTGCTGTGGCTCAACTGGTAGAGTACTAGCCTTGAGCTGAAGAGCTGAGGGACAGTGCCCAGGCCCAGAGTTTGGGCCCCACGACTGACCAAAAAAAAAAGACAGGGTAAATGTAGGATTTAGATATTACCTCACCAAAAATATCAGCCATGTTTTCATGTATTGACAGTTTCTTTGTTGTTCAACTCTGAGTTGATAATAATGTGCCAGGTCATTGTTTTTCTTTATGTAAAGCCATAACAAGGTGTCTGAAAATGGAATTTGTAAAATAATTTTAAATTTTCAGATTTTAATTCAATTTGGGTTCAAATATATATGCTCAATGCTCTACCACTTGAGCCACAGCACCACTTCTGGTTTTCTGAGTGGTTTATTGGAGATAAAGAGTTTCATGGACTTCCCTCTCCAGGCTGGCTTTGAACTGCAATCCTCAGATATCAGCCTCCTGAGTAGCTAGGATTACAGGCTTGAGCCACCAGCACCTGGCATGAAGTTATATTTTAAGTCTCATTAGATTCCTTCTAAATCTTGGTAGACTACACTCTTGGCTTTCTTATTGTTCCAGGCTGTGGGCCTCCTGTCTTCTGCCTGTACTGACCCAGAGTCCTTACCACTCTTGGATTTGTACTTATTTTGCTGCACATTTCCACCTCAATGTATCTTTTTAACCTAAACTAATATGTGTGTATGTGTGTAGTTCATCTTTAAAAATATGTTGAATTTAAAAAACTAGCCTCTTTCTGGATTACAATTAAAGAGGATTAGTTCAATGGTTTTAGAAAAATCACTGATATCATCTAAAGTCAATCAATTGCTATGGAAACAATTTTGTATGGAGCAATTATAGTTCTTGAAAGGGCAGTATTTGAACTTTTCTATCTAAAGAAACTAACTTTTGGAATGAAATAATTTTCTGACTCTAAACTAGGTCCCTATGGAAGTCAAAATATATTTCTAAATCTTATGGTAACTTATACTTAAGTAGTTTTGGCAAGATCTTTGTAGATATATATATATATATATATATATATATAGATAGATAGATAGATAGATATAGATATATATCTATATATGTCTCTCTCTATATTTTAACCTGTCCAAATGCCCATTTGACAATGCTAGTTGTTTAGAGGCTGCTGTGTGAATTCTGTTAAGTACAACATTATTCTTTATTTTCTAACAGATTCCACAGCTTGCCTGTGGAAATAAGTTTTAGACTTCTGGCACCTTTACTAGATTAGGTGTTTATGAGGGGGTTCATGTTGAGAATTTGTCTTTTCTGGCTTGGTTAATTTTTTTCCCCACAGTTCACATATCTTGGTCCATTGTTCAGCCTCTTCCCCTAAACTTATGTGTACTTGCTTGTGGTGATTTTAGGTATGTATCACATCAGGTTTTCTAATAAGTGAAACCATGTGTCTTGAGCCATTTGTCTAGCACTTGTGTAATGTATACTTCAAAAGAAAGCTTACAGTTTAAGCATTGAAAGCATCACGTGGATATATCAAAACAGGAAAGAACTAACCATTCTTTGAAAATCTTCCAAATACACATTTTATATTTAGGGTTCTTTGGATCCTGTGGTCAGATTCCATCTTCTCTTTGACATTTTAAAGGAACATCTTATTATTGGCTCTAAAATTCTTTGTAAAATAGTTTTACAAGTAGTTTTCTGGTCTGCCCAATTTCTAGTTTTATCTGATCTGTCACATTTTGGAAACTTTTATTTTTTTCCATTCATTTGGCAAGCTTTTCATTTTATGATTATTTCTATCCATGAAAGCAGCTTTTACAGTAAAAGTTTGCTGTGAAAGTATTTTTTTGCACTCTAGCTAGTTTTTATGATTATGGAAAAAATATACCTTGGGCTTCTAATGGTGCGTTTTAAAAGGGACTCCAGATCTTTTGTGGCTTATGGTGTATTTTATTTTAAACCATTCCTTTTTACTTTTTAAAAACAATGGCCACGTTTTCTTACTAGTAAAATTAAATTATTTTATATGGCATTCCTTCTTTCTACAAATGGGGGTCTAATTGCTGCAAATAATGAACACACAGAAATGGGCACCCATGATGTAGGCTGCATCAATTTCTATTCAAATCTTTCTAGACTCTAAAAATCCAGTTTAAGCAAACAGATCTTTGTAGTCTTCTTACACTTGAATGTGTGTCTGTCAATAAGATATTAATGAAGCCACATGATTTCAGTTTCTTAATTGTTGTTCACTATTCAAATTAATTTGCTTTAAATAGTTCCCTGTAGCACATAGAATGAGGTTCATACTATTCAATTCTGTCATGCTTTGATTCTAAATTACCTTATTTTTCTTTGTTCCCCACAGAGCTGCTTCTTTTAGTTGTTTCTTACAGTGTAATCTTTCACAAATTATATTTTTTTCGTACAATTGTAACATCTCTTAGATCTTTCTGCAGCACACTTCTTAAGTGTTTGTCCGTTCATTGTCAAAAGATGTTTTCACTGGCATCAAGATGCTGGCAATAGTCCCTTCTTTAGTTAAAGTGCATATTATTTTCCCAAAGTTCTTTGGGAAATGGTTCTTTGGCCTTATGTGAAATTATACCATCCTGCTCTGTGTGAATCCAGATGCCAATGTTATTACCTCATTCAATAAGACCACTCATGCCAAGTCTTAGGGAATTTAATAGTTTAAATGTAGATTTCAAATGTTAAGGAAGGGTCATGGTATTAAGGAATAATTTTAAATTTCTTTAAATCTCTCTCCCTTTCCTTCCCTTAATATCCTTTTCTCTCTTTCCGTTTTTCTCCATCTCAAAGGAAATACATTTTTTCCTTATCTCAAGTATTTCCGTAGTCTAATCTTATATTTTATACATGCTTTCTTGTAAACAATATTCTAATCTGCTTTGTTTCCTGTATATACTCCTATTCCTGCCCATAACCATCCATTATTTAACTTACTCTTTGGTGTTGTCTCTATTAATCTATAAAGTTTCAAAAAGAGAGAAAATGTCTTCTTTTACTTTCTGGTCTGTGGAGTTGTGTAGCATTTAGACATAAGTATATATCACAGTAGTAGATATTCAACAGACCAAAGACTTTGTGTGAATGAATCTTAATTTTCAGATTAGTTGAATTATATTTTTTTGAGCTAAAGCCTACATATTACCATTAAAGTAAAAAAGTACAATCAGTACTGCCTTTAACCCATGTGAAAACATAAGCCTGGCTTCTGAACCTTTTGGGTTTGATTAAGATTTAAAAGTTAAACATGCTCAAGTGATATTATATATATATATATATATATATATATATATAAAATACATATATACATATATATATGGAGAGAGAGAATTTTTCATATTATTTTATAAATTTACCAAGCTTTGGATTGGATTTTATATATGCAATTTTATATTATGACTGAATTAAACCATCATACATCATGTCCTTTCTCACTTAAAAAGAGCCTATAAAGGCTAAAGAAGCCTTTATAGAGATCATGCAAATACTTTTATAACCTCCACTGTTACATATATTTAGTGACTGAGAATGGAACTTACAATGCTCTGAGGGCATTTGTTGTTACAGACAAGATATATTTAGCATTTCATGAGGTCCCAAACTCAAAGAAGAGCTAGTTTAAGAAAGGCCATTGTAATAATAGAAAACCAAAAGATGATGAAATATCTTACCTTATTACTTTGGCAGTGCTGAGTTCCTTTTCTGTAGAATATAATTTCCTTTTTAAAAGATATGAGGCATCTGTTCCTACTCAAAACCAAATGGAGAATGCCACAACATGAGATGAGCATGTGGAGCCTGTGTATGGCTCAAATTCTATCTTTTGCTTAGGATATTCTACTTACACAGAGTTGTTATTATATTGGGGTTTCATTTGCTAGAATCATAAGTACCTGCCTTCTTTCCAAATTCGTTCTGATTAAAAATTATGGTACCAACAATACAGAGGATTTTATTGCTAAATTATTTGAAAATTTAAAAATATATAACACACATATATATATACATATACATGTACATTTTATCTTTGTATTATGCTGTTACAAAAATATATTGCACCTTTATTCTTAAGAAGCTACAGTATATCATTATTAAAATCACAGTCCAATACTCTAAATCAAAGTTTATAGTGATAAACTAAATTAAAGTCTATAGTGAGAAAGGACAACTTATTTGTCTACCTTTTCCATTAAGAAGAGTCTTAGTCAAAAATAAAACTTTTGCTTTTCTAACTATGTATAATTAAAACTCCCTAGTGTATACTTACTTACTGATATTGGGATTCTTATTATATATCAAAATATATTTCTTTTCTGCTTTGATTTCTTGAATTGTTAGGAAAACTCTCAAGTACTTTGAGCATCCACACCCCTATTCATAGCCATCTGGTGTGCAGATGATAAATAGAGCGTTAAGTTGTTTCCTTGCTCCCTAAAGGCCTGGAGAACAGATTGGTCTTAAAATTCTATGTTAGTGATCCCTAACAAATTAATCTTCATTATTCTGTCAAATTTTCAGGAATTCAGATCTTCAGTTATTTCTTCTTCAAAGAATGAACACAAAGTATGCTCTGGTACACTACTTGTAAGAGGTTTTCCATGCTGCTATAATGCCTTCATTTTTTCCTTCTGGCTTGTTCATATCAGTTTCTCTGTTCTATTATTCTCATCTATATGAATCGCTTTCATTATCTAGAGTACGTGCTTCACACCGTATCAGGGTGCAAATTGTTTAAACATTTCCCATGTACACTTGGTTCTAAAGTTGCAGTGGAAGGTTGGCCACAACAGATTTCTTTCTCTTCGGTTTTGTAGTCCCAACATAAGGGGCACAATGACTGTTCTTGTGGTAGTTGTTGAATGAATAGTAAATTAATTTTGTTACAGAAGCCTTATTCTAAAAATAAATGTAGGAATGACTATATTAAGATGATAATATGTTAGGAAAAACCTACAATGGGACACATGAACCTCAATAACAAGACAGAACTTTAGGAAACAGTACTACCTTGGATGACCTTAGATTCATGGGCAGGCAGAATTCTTGGGGAAAAAGAAAGGCATCACCTCCTCAAATATTGAAGCCCCAAGCTAGGGCTTACAGCATGACAAAATGAAAACCTGGATTAAATGTGAGCTCCATCTAAACCTTCAGAAGAAGCTTTTGAGATATATAAAAGCTGCAAACACCATGTACTGCAGTCTTCAAATAGTAATACAGACAGTGCATGTAAGGGAAGCTTAGTGTTTCAGGAGCTGGGTAATATCTCACAGTGTGTATGGCATGATGCTAGAGACTAAGAACCAAGAATACTGTTGTACACATTGGTGATAACATGTGAGTAGATGTGGATGATGTTAACAAAGATTCTGAATTGGTACAAGGAGACAATCTTAAAAAGAACCAATAGAGCCCAGTGCCAGTAGCTTATGCTTGGAAACCTAGCTATCCAGGAGGATGATATCTGGGGATCACAATTCGAAGACAACCTGGGCAGGAAAGTTCCTAAGACTCTTATCTACACTTAAACATCAAAAAGATTGAAGTGAAGCTAAGCTCAAATGGTAGAGAGCTAACCTTGAGCATAAAAGCTCAGGTACAGTGTCTGGGCCCTGAGTTCAAGTGTAAATAACAACCAGGATAAAGTGAATGGCACAGTCCTGAAGGCAAAGATGAATTGTTGTTGGGACAAATGCATTTGAGAGCAATTGCTGAGGTTTGAGAAAGGAGATGGTTGAATTGCCACTTAAGAAGCCAGTTTTAGTAGCTAAATTTAAAATAGATTACATGGCAGTAATTGTAAAAAGAAATCTGGATTCCTGTGGTAATAAAAGCAAAAACTAGGAGAAACGAAGGAAAAAATATGTTGAGAAATTCCTGCTTGACTCTTGGTGGTCATAAAATATAGGGAAGTCTGTTCTGGAAGATGAATGGGAAAAAGTAATGTTATAGATTTCTATTCTTTCATGGATTATCAATAATGTAATTATTACTAACCAACAGTTGATACTACCATTTATTGAATGCCTAATAACTGCACTCCATTATTAAGCCTATGCACAATACCTTCTTATAAATTAAGCGAGTAATCTTAAAACATTTTCTCAATATTGGTTTAAAATATTAATTTCAAAGGGTTATTTGATCTCTTCAATTTGTAACATACTCATTTCTATGGCATAAGTGAATTTTAAACTTAAACCATTCTGAATTTTTACAGTTCTGGAAGAATCTCACACAATAGTGGTATTTGAAATCATTTCAGGCAGAATATGTTTTATGTTTGCGGGAATAATTTTGTATTTATATCAGGAAAACTTATACAGCTTATCAATTATGAGTTGATTTAGCACTGAGACTTAACAATAGAATCAATTTAAGTGGATTTTTAAAAAAGTGCACATAATGCAATGTCATATTGATGAATATAAAAATTCATAATTTTTTTCAGTTATTTGACTACAGTGTTGGAAATAAAATATATAGCATATGTAGATATAAAAGCTAAGCATTTGTCATAAAAAACAAATTGGTGATATTTTAGAAGTTTAAGTATATCTACTTTGATGGGTAAACTTTCAAAGTAGAAAAGATTTTAGTATTTTAAGCAATGTTTGTTTAAAATCATTTTTAGGCATAAAAGTAGACATGTAGTTTTAACTTGAATATTTCATCTTAGCTTATATTTATTAAGATGATAGCTTCACAAGCTTAAAGTGTTTACAACTAACAAATAATTATTTCCCATATTTACTGTTAGTATTAAATAATTATTTCCCGTATTTACTGTTAGTATTAATGGAAGAGATTCCAAAAAAGAGTTTGACAATACCTGAGATGGTCAGAGAAACTCACTAAAAGATGGAGAATATAGGAGGCTAAGGATGAATCTTGTTGAAGTAGATGAAGGGTCAATCCAATTAAAATGCTGTATATGCCTGTGTGAAAGGGATGGAAAGGAAAAATCAGAGAATGAAGCAGATAAATACAGTCAAAATATACCTGTATGTAAATATAATAATGAAACTTATTTTTTATTGTGAAAATACCGTACAGAGGGGTTACAATTACATGGGCAAGATAATGAATACATTTCTTATCAAGCATTGTTGCCTCCTCCTTTGATGAAACTTATTTTTTTAATTTATTTCTCTGCTGCTGTAAATGAATTTCTTTTGCCTAAAAACACACACAGTATGGACTAACTTCTCTCTGTCCTTTTCTTATATGTTTAAACTGTAAAAATAGTGTACAGAGGGGTTACAGTTACAGGAGTAAGGTAATGAGTACATTTCCTATGGAGTATGTTACCTCATCCTTTGCTTTTCCCCCTACATCTCTTCCCTCTCCACTTCCCCAACTCCTCTATTCCCTCCACCAAAGTTGTAAAGTTTGTTTTCAAAATAGTGTCTTGTACATCTCATTCTTTCAATGAGTCAACCTGTATCCTTATTTCAGCATTTTGTTATTTCCCTTCCCCTCCCCAAATTAGAAAGATATATATATATATATATATATATATATATATATATATATATATATATATACAAGATGTAGGGCACTGGCATCAAATACAGTGAAAACAGGTTATACTGTGGGGGAGGAACATACAAAAGAAACAAGAAAATCATATAGTACATTTTAAATACATTAAAAAGAAGAGCAAGCAAGAAAAAAACCACTTGTGTCTCTATCTTGGGGTTCATTTCACTTAACATCATCTTATATGCTCATATGTACATAGCTTTTGACCTTTTCTGCTTGTCCTAGACATGTATTAGTTATTGCAAATAAGGGAAACCATAGGACCTATGTTTCTTTGGGCCTGCCTTACTTCACTTAATATAATTTTTCCAAGTCTTTCCAATTGCTACTATCTATCTATCTATCTATCTATCTATCTATCTATCTATCTATCTATCTATGTATCTATGTATCTATGTATCTATGTATCTATGTATCTATCTGTTTGTCTGTCTGTCTGTCTGTCTGTCTGTCTGTCTGTCTGTCTGTCTGTCTGTCTATCTCACATTTTCTTGATCCATTCATCTACTGAGGGGCATCTGGGTTGGTTCCAAAGCTTAGCTATGGTAAATAATGTTGTGATAAAAATAGCTGTGTTTACTATAGCCTTGTTTGTGATCATTTAGGTAAATGCCCAAAAGTGGGATTGCTGGGTCATAGAGGAGCTCTATGTGGAGTCTTTTGAGGAACCTCCATACTGCTTTCCAAAGTGGCTGAACAAGTATACACTCCCACCAACAATGCAGTAGGGTTCCCTTCTGTCCACATCCCCTCCAGCATCTGTTGTTATTAGATTTCTTGATTATAGCCATTCTAACTGGGGTGCTGTGGAATCTCAGTGTTTTGATTTTCATTTCTTTTATGGCTAGAGAAGTTGAGCATTTCTTCATGTATCTATTGGCCATTCTTATTTCCTCTTCAAAGAAATTTCTCTTTAAGTCTTTAGCCACATATTTATCAGGCAGTTGTTTCTTTGAGGATTTGTTGTTTGGGGAGTTAATTTTTTTGAGTTCTAAGAATATTTTGGATATGAGACCCTTGTTTGTTGTACGGCTAGTGAAGATCTTCTCCCAATCTGTGGGCTTTCTATTGATATTGTTAGCTATGTCCTTTGCTATATAGAAGCTCTGCAGTGTCATGCAATCCCATTTGTTCAACCTTTCTTTAATTTTGTTGTGTTTCTGGGTCTTTAAGAAAAATTTGGCCTGTGCCAAGGAGACCTAGAATTTCTCCTATTCCTTCCTGTAATATTTTCAGAGTGTCTGCTTTGACTTCGAGGTCTTTGATCCATTTGGAGTTGATTCTGGTGAAGGTTGATATATAGGGATCTAGCTTTAGTTTTGTACAGGTGTTAAACCAATTTTGCCAGCACCATTTACTGAAGAAGCTGTCTTTCTTCCATTCTTTTTTTTAGCTCCCTTATTGAAGATTAGGTGGCTATAGGTCTGTGGGTGCATTTCTAGGTCTTCACTTCTATTCCATTGGTCCTCAGGTCTGTTCTTGTGCCAGCAACAAGCTGTTTTGATGACTATGTCTTGGTAGTAGAGTTTGAAATTTGGTATTGATATTCCTCCAGCATTGTTCTTTCTGCTAAGGATTGTTTTTGCTATTTGGGGTCTTTTATTTTTTATTATTATTTTTTTTGGTCGTGGGGCCTGAACTCTGGGCCTGGGCACTGTCCTTTGGCTCTTCAGCTCAAGGCTAGTCACAGCTCCACTTCTGGCTTTTTCTGCTTATGTGGTGCTGAGGAATCGAACCCAAGGCCTCATGCATGCAAGGCAAGCACTCTACCACTGAGCCACCTTCCCAGCCCCTTGGGGTCTTTTATTATTCCATATGAATATTTGGGTTGCTTCTTCTATTAATAATGAAGCTTATTGAGGTTGGTTTAGGAAGGAGAAGAGAGGATGAAGAAGAGTGACATAGAGAAAGTGTGATCTAGGTAAATTGTATATATGGACACATTGAAGTGAAATTCTTGTGTACAATTAATAATTTATGCTAATAAAATATGTGAAGAAGAAATCTCTGCATAAAAGTATAAATATACAGAGAGCTTAGCAAGCAAGCGAACAAACAGCACTGGGCTCTAGCGGCTCACACCACTAATCTCAGGAAATTGAGACTGGAGGATTGTGTTTCAAGTCTAGCCTAGAGAAAAGTCTGCTAGGCTCAATAGCTATGGGCATATGATCATGTAAAATGATGTTTATTAAGATGAACTCCAGGAAATGGAAACAAGAGGTATTTTTGTTATTTTAATGTTTTTCCTCCTTTGTCACTATTTCTGAGTTTTGTACCTTTTATCTTGTATGAAGGTTTATCTGTTTGGGGAAGAGATAGGGAAGCACAGACATGGTAGGACAAAGGGGTGAACAAATGCAGCTGTAATACTCACTAGACACTATGTTGAAATAAACTATATAACTTGTGAGGTAGAGGGGTCGGGAGGGAAAACCTGGGAGAAATGAGGGAAGAGGTGACACTGTTCAAAAAGGAATGTATTCATTACCTGACTTACTAATCTGTAACCCATCTGTACATCACCTTTACAATAAAAATTTAAAAAGCGTAACTTTTGGCAGTATTGCCATTTTCATGATGTTCATGCTCCCAATTCAGTAGCATAATAGGTTTTCCACTTCCTTAAGTCTGTTTTAATTTTTTAAATTTTCATCATAGAATTCCATTGCATGTTAACTTAAATCCTAGCTTTTTTTTTTTTTTTTTTTTTGAAGGGGTGGCTATTACAAAAGGAGTTGCTTTCTTGATTTCAGCCTTGCTCTTCTCATTGTTGGAATACAGAAAAGCTATTGATTTTTGTTGAGTTAATTTTATACCTTGCTACTTTGCCAAAGTTTCAGATAAGGTCAGGTAACTTGGGAGAGGAATCTATGGGGCTCTTTAAATACAGAATTATGTCATCTGCAAAAAGGGAGTGTTTTACTTTTTTTTTCCCCAATTGGATCCCTTTCATGTTTGTCCCTTGCCTGGTTGCTGTGGGTAGGAATTCCAATACTATGTGGAAGAGAAGTGGAGAAAGTGGGCATCCTTGTCTCATTCTATACAGTTGATGGGAGTGTAAACTTGTTCAACCACTCTGGAAAGCAGTATGGAAAAAGACTGAACATAGAGCTTCCCTATGACCCAGCAATCCTGCTCCTGGGCATTTCCCCACATGATCACAAACAAGGCCACTGTAAAGTTACCAGCACAGCCATGCTCATTGAAGTATCATGTACCATAGCAAAAATACAGAATCAACACAGATGCCCCTCAGTAGATGAATGAACTCCAACAAATGAAAACAAGAGGGTTTTTAATGTACTGTTTGCAGTTATTTCCTTTTTATTTCCCCACTCCTTCACCTTTGTTTTATTCCCGGTTGTCACTATTTTTTTTTTTATTTCTGAACCCTTTTTCTTATGTATAACTTCATCTGATTTGGGAAAAGGAAGAGGAATCACAGTTAAGGTGAGACAAAGGGTGAACCATTGCAACAGTACTACTCACTAGACACTATGTTGGAAATGAACTTTACAATCTGTGGGGAAGGGAGCTGGTGGGGGGAGTGGAAGAAAATGAGGGAGGTGGGTAACACTGTTAAAAAAGAAAAGTATTCATTACCCTTCTTACGTAACTCTAACCCCTCTGTACATCACAATAAAATTTAAAATAAATTTTTTAAAAAAAAGTGCATACAAAATATAATTGAAAAAGAAGTCTGCTAGACTTCCTCTGTGAAATGACCAGTAATTACAGCTCATGCCTGTAATCCTAGCTACTGAGGAGGCTGAGATCTGAGGATCACGGTTCAAAGCCAGTCCAGGAAGAAAAGTCCATGAGACTCTTATCTCCAATTAAGCACCAGAAAACCGGAAGTGGTGCAGTGGCTCAAGCTGTAGAGCGCTTGCTTGACTGAAGAGTGGCAAGGATAGTGCTCAAGCCCAGAGTTCAAGCCCCATGATCGACCGAAAAAAATACCCAATGAAATGTTAGGCTAGATCCATGGATCAAGTGGTAGAAAGCCATCCAAGAAAGCTCAATTCTTATGTTCAAACCCTAGTGCCTCAAAAATAAAGATAGTAGCTATAAAATGACCACCTATGAAACAGCACAGTATTTTTTTTCTTAGGGTGAGCTCAACTTTAGCTCTTTGGTCCTACAGATAAACTTCATTATGAAAATAAGTGAAACATTGGGTAACAGATGATATAAGCATTAGATTTTATCTCTGACCCAATTGACAGTTTACTACAGGTCGAATATATTTGAAGAATCCAGTGGAAATTTAGCAGTCGATATTTTTTTTTTTTTTTGTAGCAATGGTAAATTCAAGAACTGGGGAGAAAGTTGGGAGATGGAGAATGTGCCAATGTTAAAGCTACATTCACCATATGACCCCTGTGTCTACACATATTACTGGGTGAGAAGAAACTTTTAGTCAGAGAATTGACTAATTTATCACAGTCAAATAGGTACTTCACTGTATATCCACAACACAGTTCTAGGTATAAGAAGAATAAATTTTTCTTTGGTTCTATATTTTGAAAATTGGCTCCACTAATTTGATGAAATCATTTTGCCTCTGGAAATGCTAAACTTTTATTTATAAAATAGGAAAATTATTTCTGCCTCACATATTCATAAGAATTTACCTGATAACATCTGAAAACTCCCTTATATAGTTAAATACCTCAGGAACAGTCCTTATTCTGATGACCCTAGAAGTCAGGTAAAGAATATATTTCCCTTGGATAATGTCACTCACTGATTATTTTTAAACTATTTTTAAGTACCAAATGGACACAGTATAATATTTACACCATTTTCAAATAGAACATTTGAATTCAAATAAATTTACACAGGGTATTTCTATATGCAGTGTGTAGTGGTTTTTCATGAAATTAATCTCATTTATTTTGAGTTAAGAATTGTTAGACATAATTTTTAATTGAAAGAACTGAGCCTTAGAAAGATAAATTACTTAACAAAAAGTCTCCCTGATAGTATTTACTAGGGCTGAGTCATCTGGTGCCAAAAACCTTTTATTTCCTAGTATATATTAAAAATTTTCAATGAGAACTGACACAATACAAAATTAATAGGGGAGGAAGTAAAGAGCAACACCTTTAAAGAAAGTAAGTTAGAAAGTTAAAATGCTGGCCATAGCATTATACATTGTGAGCAACATAAACTTCCCTTTTTCTCTTTCTCATATATATGTTTACAGTCAGCACATCATGTTTGCATAAGCATGCTGCATTCTTTTTTTTTTTTTTTTTCCGGTTCTGGGGCTTGAACTCAGGGCCTAGCTTCTGTTCCTGAGCCTCTCTACCACTTGAGCCACATCATCACTTCTGGTTTTTTCTATTTATGTGGTAGTGAGGAATTGGACCCAGGGCTTCATGCATGAGAGGCAAGCACTCTACCACTAAGCTATGTCCCCAACCACGAATACTGTGTTCTTATCTTTAGTTTGTTGAAGCATAGTGGAATCTCTATGTTTAATGTTCTGTACTATAAACAAATATTTTTCTTTCATAATAAATTGTCAAATATTCATTCAGGCTTAAAATGTATTAACCTTCAGAAAAGTTCCCTAATCTGTTTAAGATTAAGGAAAACTCAATGCCAATGCCTCCAGGAAAATGTTCCAGAGTGGGAATCTCAGTACTCTGTTCATCCCTGCCACCTTGACCATGTTCTTTGTATTGAAAAGTTCTGAGAACTTTTTTTCTCTGTTCTTTGGGGTATTTAGTCAGTTATTTGGAGATTATTTTGTTAATAATCAATTTTTAAACTTCTTCCTTATTTATATTCTTGCTTTTTATAAGAAGGCAGTTTTTGAGTTGTTAAAATAATTGTGCTATGTTATAAGATCCTCTGTTCTTAAAATAATTGCTTTTGTAAAATTTTTGCATTTATAGAAAAATTATAAAAATTAGCTCCCTGATACTTCAGAGCCTCTTTTTACTATCTTATATTGATAAGGAATGAAACAGTGTTGAGACCTTATAGTTAAAGCCCATAGTTCATTCTAATTTCCTTGGTTTTTATCTAGCGACCTATTTCTGTTCCAGGAGGTAATCTGTAATACCTTACTATGTTTATATGGCATGTCTGCTTTGGCTTCTCTTTGTAGTAGCATGTTCTTAAACTTTTCCTGTATTTTATGAACATCACAGTTTTGAAGATCTGTGTCCAAGTTTTTTAGAATGTCTCTCAGTGAAGATGAGCTTTAAAAAAATATCGGGGTGGGAAGGTGGCTCAGTGGTAGAGTGCCTGCCTGCCTTGCATGCATGAGGCCCTGGGTTCGATTCCTCAGCACCACATGAGCAGAAAAAGCCAGAAGTTGTGCTATGGCTCAAGTGGTAGAGAGCTAGCCTTGAGCCGAAGAGCTGAGGGGACAGCACCTAGGCCAGAGTTCAGGCCTCACCACCGACAAAAATAAATAAATAAATAAATAAATAAATAAATAAATAAATAAATAAATAGATTGACATAGGTGTTGTAGGTGTTATGGAAGACCTTAGAGTTAAATCACCATTTATGATCATTTACTATTAGTAATACTAAACTTGATCATCTGGCAATTGTGGTATCTGTAAGGATCTTCACTGAAATTTATTTCTATTTTTTGCTTACTGTACTCTCGGAGTAAAATTTGCTATGTACTCCATATTTAAAGAGTGGGAAATTATTTTCTATCTTCTTTAGGCTGGATTGTATGCATAAATTATTTATATAGAAGATGTATATCATGATAGAGCTACAGATTTTTAATTCTTTTGATTATAAATGCAACACTACTTATTTCATTGATGGAGTTGTTCATGTCTACTCTTGGAAGTTGTTCATGTCTATTCTTTGAATTGTTGCCTGTGTCCCTTGACCTCTAAATTCTTGTGAGGGATCATCATATTTGTCCAAAGGGTACTGCCTGTTTCATTGGTGAATAGTATTAGAAACCACTATCTAGGACTGACAGAGCAAGAAAGCATATGAATGTGTACAAATAGGCATATAGTCTTCTATGAATACTTGAATGATTTATTAATTTGTTACTATTGGAGAAGTAGGTACAGTAGATGAACTTTGGATTTTAGGGCATTTCTTCACAAGAAATTAAATCAAAATATATTAAGGGCTAGGATAAGGGCACAGTTAGACAGAGTTTGGAATTAATACCTTGAAAATATACATTTATACAGTCAGGCTTTAATCCCAGTTACTTAGAAGAATGAGGTTTGTGAATCATAATTTGGAGCCAACTCAGGAAGACAAAAATCCATGAAATTCTTATTTCCAATGAACCTGAAAAAAAGGTCCAAAATGTGCACATGATTTGACTGAAGTGATCAAATATCAGTCTTGAGGGAGAAAAGCCAACAAGAGCACAAAGTCCTAAGTTCAAGTCCTAGCACACTACTTACACACACACACACACACACACACACACACACACACACACACACACACACACACACACACACACACGCACACCACTCTCAGCCTGAAGTCCCTATGTGAAGTCTTTAAGCTATAAATTAGGCCTTCAAATATATTTTGTTTGGCTCACAGAATATTTTGGAAACTATTTCAATTACATCACTAACATGGAAAACTTAAGAGAAGTCAAATACAAATATTGATTTATCAATTCTGTTTAATATTTGCGATCCAAGAAATTCTGAGTCTATGCTATTAAGGACCAATTTCTTTTCCCTCTATGGTGAAGCAAACCTGAGCAAGTATTGCACAAGCTCCATTTCTCCATTCTTTCTACTCTTCGTTAGCTAGGCTTCACTGGTCCTGGATCCTGGGAGCTGACTGAATGAGGTTCCATTATGCACAGGCTGTTATTTTGACTCTAGTAGGGAAGAAAAGAAAATATTTCTTGAGTCCATGGCTAACAAAGTTGGAAAATTAGAGGAACCATTTTTACTGTGTAAGTGAAAATTTCCCCTATTTATTTTAATACAGAAAGTATGACGGTATCAAAATAATACTAGTGTATATTCCAGTGAAAAATAAACTCATCCACTAAATGTGTACTTCCTAAACCTGGCTCTCCAATGGTGACCATAATTCCACCTTCCTGTTATTTCTACCAGTGACTTCCATTAGGTAATATGAACCCACATAAAATTTGGATTTTGATGTGGCCTTGGGGAATATGCTATTACTATATGAAGATACCTGTCATGTAAAAATAGTATTTTGTTTTTTCAAACAAAGTTTAGTATCCTGAACCACCCTGTCTCATGTAAAATGTGAACCATAAATAACTAAAAATCTAAAACCAATATTCTATTGTATTTTAAAAGCACTCTGGTGTTTTAAATGATCATTCTTTTTAGTTTTACTTAAAAGAGGTATAAATGAATAACAAATTTATTGATTGCAAATTGAAATGGAAAATAGAAATAGAAAGGTAACAAGATGATTTATAACTTGTGTTGAAGATAAGCTATGAAGGCATGCAGGAACTAGTGAAATTACTAATAGAGGATTAGTGGTTGGGGGATTACTTTTTGTGTCTTAAAACTGATTATAGCAGCCATATTCACTTTTTATGCTATCCTTAAGAGGTGTACTTGGAATTTGATCCAAACATTTGCATTTGCCCTTGGTTTTGTGTTTGGTAATACTAAAATGTCATAAAGATGTTTTTATTGTGTATTTTTTACTTTAATCATTAAGTGTGAATTTGCTTTATCAGAAACTGTTAAAAATGTAGTTCTTTAATACAGCATAGCAAAGTGGAAGTTTATGTCTATGTTGTCAACTGCTTTAGAGGCCCTAACTCAGAAAGAGATACCTGAAAACAAAAGTTCTCTAGTCTTCAGGGTGTTCCCAAAGTCTAATTCTTGTATGAAGCATAATTTGTGAACTTTGCTGATTCTGTTACCACCCTTTGACTGAAGACTTGGTCTCTCTACTTCCCACTTCTTCTTTTTCTTCTCCTTTGTACTGAGGCTGGAGCCAACTTAGTTTACACTGGGCCACTATTGCCATTGTTGCTATAGTCTATTTCCATCTCTCTGATTCAGTCTCTTTTAGTTTTTCAGGAAATTTGGTCTTCCCTTTTTCTATCTTACTGTGTATACAAAGCAGTAAATACTCCAAATCCATACCATCACTTTCAACAAAGCTAAATATTCCACTATTAGACAATGTTCTGGATTTCTGTGATTGGAGGAAGCAATATATTTTGGATTTCTTTTACTTTGCCTATGTAGAATACTCAACATGGAACAGTACAAACTCCACACTGCTGTTCAAATAAGTACCATCTTTTGCTTCTTTATCCCTACTTAAATATATCAGTGCATTGTTTTTAAAACATTTATCAAGGGATTCATAGTCAGCTAACAATTAATATTCTTTTATTGATTTTGACAGTTCAGAAGTATAGTTAAAATCATATGTTCCTACATATTTTGTTCATTTAAATTTACTCATTTTTTTCAATTTTATAATTATTTTCTGAAAATGTTAAAACATATTGATTAAGTGAAAGTACAATAAATTGTTTTTTAAAAAGTTTTTAGGTATTGGGGGCATGTGCCTGTAATCCTAGCTACTCAGGAGGTTGAAATCTGAGGATCATGGTTCAAAGGCAGCCAAGACAGGAAATTCTGTGAGATTCTTATCTCCAATTAACCACCAGAAAACCAGAAGTGGCTCTGTGGCTCAAGTGGTAGAGCACTAGGCTTAAGCTGAGGATTGAGGATAGCACCCAGACCCAGAGTTCAAGCCCCACAACCAACAATAAATAAATAAATAAGTCAGTAAATGAATGAATAAATAAAAGAAAGCTGAGATCTGAGGATTGTGGTTCAATGCCAGCCTGGGTAGGAAGTCCCGGAGACTCATTTCCAATTAACCATCAAAAACTTAGAAATGGAGTTGTGGCTCAAGTGGTAGAGCAAAAAAGCTGAACTATAGTACCTAGGCCCTGAGTTCAAGCCTGGGACACACACACACACACACACACACACACACACACACACACACACACACACACACACACACACACACACACACACACAAAAAAAAAAAAACTTCAAGGAAGTTTTACTTCATATTGAAGCCATAGCTAATGTGAATTTGTGAGTTTGTTTCAGTTCCTTTCAGTAAAACAAGTTACTTACTTGAATTAACAGAAAGTTTCACTAGCTGAAATCTTTTTAAAAACAACTTTCTTTTTCTCTTTCTTGTACCAAATGATACTGTTATTCTGGAATGTTGATGTGGTAGGAAACTTCTACTTAAGTCTCTAAAAACCAGACAATGATTACATATCATAAAAATAGATGTAAAACGTGGCTTTTCTGGCCTTTTGAGGTCAGATCATTTTTCTGTGAGCATATTTAATCACATGTCTTTACAGCTCATGGACTTATTTTTTTAAATAATAGACATTTTTATATGCCAACCTCAAGGAATGAATTAATAGCTTGTAATCAAAATTTCTTGTTCTCTGTCTTCACCCAAAGTCTAAAATTTGATATTCATGTTTGTTTTTTCAATTATATTACATAGAACATTTGATCACTATATTATACATGAAAATAATGAGAAATATAATTATGGATTTATATATTGACTCTTTTATCTTCTGATTTATTTTATCAAGTATTATCAAGGTAAAACTTTTAAAAAAGTGACATTTGTATGAGTGAAGAAATTTTCTTGGAAGGACTATATAAAATAAGTGAAATAATACTTGGGGATTCTTGGTAACAATTCTAGTGGTTTATTGGAGATAGGAGTCTCACGGTTTCTCCTGCCCCGGCTGGCTTTGAACCGCGATCCTCAGATCTCAGCCTCCTGAGTAGCTAGGATTACAGGCGTGAGCCACCAGCGCCCGGCTCTTGGTAACAATTCTTTCATGCACATTAGGATTTGGATTTTGATTTTTTTCAGACCAAAGTAGATACCATTAGAGTATTTCCTGGAGTCTAATTGCACGAAGAATCATATATTTTCCCTCTACTGAGTACCAACAGATTGTCTTCTTAAGTTTCAAACATTCCTGAAGAGTTTGACAAACAGAAATCCCTCTCTGTATTAAATTGGGCTCCATAGTCCAAAGTAGGCTGGAGGCTAACCTTTTTTTTTTTTTTTTTTTGTCAGTGGTGTGGTTTGAACTTTGGGCCTGCGCGCTGTCCCTCAGCTCTTCAGCTCAAGGCTGGCGCGCTCCCTCTTGAGCCACAGCACCACTTCCAGTTTTCTAGTGGTTTATTGGAGATAAGAGTCTCACGGACTTTCCTGCCTGGGCTGGCTTTGAACCACATTCCTCAGATCTCAGCCTCCTAAGTAGCTAGGATTACAGGCATGAGCCACCAGTGCCCCGAGACCAACCTTTGACCTTAAATCATTTGTAATGTTTTCTAATACTACCTTCATGTTTAAAGATGAGCTAATTAATCTAAAAGTTTTTTCCACCTGAAAATTCATTAAGAAAAAGTTAAATGTCCTCACCTAAATCTCATATTTTCATGAATTTAAATAGACTTACATGGCTTAAAACAAAAAGGAATATTTTTTATACTTTTTAATATTTTATTTTCTCAGGGCCCTCTTTTATAATTTACTCAGTAGTCAGGCATTTCCTACATCCTCGGGAAGACTTGATGTTACTTGTTACTATAGCAATAAAGATGAAATTTCTTATAATAATACTAATAATATATTTAATAAACTTTTATCCCAACCTTTTCTTTTAAATCTTAATATAAATGAAATTTATTTTCTTCCTTGTTGAGGCTATACCTTGGCTTCTAATATTGAGCGACATCCTTAAAGAATTAATAAATAAATAGTAAATAAATATTAGAGTTTCTTCTATTTCTAACAAAAACAATTTCCTAAACAATGTACTGTAATTCATCCATGTTGAAATAAATACTCTAGAACTTTTATGAAATAGACACCATTTATCACCTACCATTTCTGCATGTAAAATAAGAAACTTTTAGATTCTTAAAAAAACATAAATTTTACATGAAACTCTTCTTGTTATTATTTAAGACAGAGGCTTGCTAACAGCTTAAGATTCTAGAATTTGAGGCTTTGGCCTCCAGAAAAGACATACAAACCACATCTGGCTAAAACCATTACTTTATCGTCACCATTTTATTTTTATTCGTGAACAATTTAAGCAATTTGTCAGAATTTTTGCCCCAAAAGAAGTAAAAAGCCATTCTTCAATCATCTTACATATTTCATATTGAAAATGTGAAAATTTGAATTTCTTCAGCAAGTCAGATTAGCTGAAGCCTTTTTGGTAAGATGTAAGGGAGTTGCTGGTGGTGTTTTGTTTTGCTTTTTTCTTGTCAAGTTATGAAAGTTTGGAAAACAAGCTGAAGACCTAGCTAACTGCCTTTCAGCTTCAGACTTTAGCCATCTGTTTTCTATAAGATGGTTGTTTCTTTTTTCTTGTTAAATTCTTGGGGTGAAGTGTTTTTCTTACAATTTCTTTTTTTGCTTTGTGAATTCTTCCCAGTGATGGAACTCACTATGGGACTATAAAGGCACACATGGATTCTGGGAAAGCGTCACAACATACATTCATATTGGAATCTCATTAAAATGATCTAAATTGGAACCTTTCTCAAAATTACTAACACTAAAATATCAACATGTCCTAATGATTAAAGTGATCTTAAGGGCGCTGATTCCTGAAAAATGGATGATTATTGAGAGAGAGATTCTAGATTGGCACTGAGCTATTCCTCTCCAAGTGGACACAGAATCATCCTTAACTAGTAATGATCAAACTAAGGAATGACAGCTTTCTTGTTCTTTTATTTAAAGAAAGTACATCATTGGAAGTGCTGATTGTGAGGACAACAGTAATTGTTTTCAAATCTGGGGTAAAAAATACCATGGGAGCTTCCAAGAAATTCCGATTTCCAGTTTCAAAGCAAAGAATCACTAGAGCTATCTCTAGGTTACAGTACTTAAAACAACAAGGGCTCACTGTGATTGCCATGCAAAACTAGTTTTAAGACACACCAACTTAAAACAAAATCAAGGGTGAAGTTTAAAACAGAAATTTATACCCTAAATTTGAGGGATACACAGTATTTAAAAAAAAACAAACCCACAATTTTTTTTATTGTGAAAATACCGTACAGAGGGGTTACAATTACATGGGCAACGTAATGAGTACATTCCTTATCAAGCATTGTTACCTCCTCCTTTGTTTTCCCTTACCATCCCTTCCCATCTCCCCTGCCCCCCCAGGCAAAGTTGTAAAGTTCATTTTTTGACATAACATCTTGTACATTTGATTGTTGCAATGGGTCCACTTGTATCCCTATTTAAACAATTTGTTTTTCCCTTCCCCTCCCAAAATTATACCAACATCAAATACAGTGAAAATAGGGATTATACTGTGGGGGAGAAACACAAAGCAACAAAGAACCATAATTTTTATGATTACTTTTGGGTAAAATCTATAAATTAAAGAACTGGAAGATTGTAAATATACAGTCTTAAAAGTAGCCTGAAACATTAAATGGCTCTAAAAGATAATACTGGGATTTGTCTCCTAATCTCACAAGCACAACATCACTTACTTAAAAAATCCAAACAAGCCAATACAAGATATATTGGCTGAAGTCACAGAATCTTCTTCTGTGAGTTAAATTTTTCTTCAAGGTACATGTAATTGACTTAAAAAAATTCCTATCTGTAATTAAGTAAAGCATACTTGTGATGCTTTGGACAAGTGTATTGCAACAGTAACAAGCCCAATTAATTGCTATAAAAATTTCTATTGCCTTACAGAGATTTTATTTATCGTATTCCCAACCCTTATCACCATCGTTCTTAAAATCTGTGTGGGCTTCTATTTGTCATAGTACTTAAGACAGAGTCTGTGGAAAATGCAGAATTCCTCTTCTTAGCTTAGCCCTAGTTGAATGTGTTTCTGCTACTGCACCATTATGTATATTCTCTTTCCTCACATCCTACACATTCAGAAAGACCAGTATGGAATATAAAGGTGAGACTGAATCTATACTTCATATAGAAAGATGTAAATGGGATAAGGGAAGTCTGGGCATTTCTGTGCCAGGTAACTATGGGTTTGAGTTTGAATAATGCACACTGACTTTTCATAACACTTTCACGTCTATTTGATGTCCCGAATTTCCCTGGGAGATGGTATCCTGCTCTTGTTTTTGAGATAAGTGTGAGGACCAAAACAGTTATTTGCTAGTGGTGACAAAGCAAGTAGTATTCAGTGCCAGGGTGAAAAAGCAGAACACAAAAGCTTAGGGTGCTTCAACTATTCAATTACCATTGCCTCTTACTGCTTCCCAATGACTAGCTTAAGATTCCAAATATACCGTAAGGGTATATCTGTTGGAAGTGAAAATTCACCCTTTCTCACAGGCTCCCATGGGCCTTTTCTGCTCTTGGCTGGGGGGGTCTTCAACTTGAGCCATGATTCTACTTCCTAGTTTATCCTGCCTAATTACAGGTCAGAGTCTTGAGGATTTAGCTACTCTAGCAGGCTCCAAACAAAGATTCTAAGATCTCAACCTGTGGAGTAGCAAGGATTATAGAGAATCACTGGCCATCTGGCATATTCCTTTCGTGTGTGTGTGTGTGTGTGTGTGTGTGTGTGTGTGTGTGTGTACTCATTATGAGCCTGAGTGTGTGTGTGTGTGTGTGTGTGTGTGTGTGTGTGTGTGTGTACTCATTATGAGCCTGAGGCCAAAAAAAGCAAAGGCAGGAAAGGGAAGTTCATCAGACACCTATCTTCTTCCACACTCCTTAAACTGCCACTCCTAATCCTGTCCCTTACCCCTACCACTCAACTTCTCTTTCACCATCTTCTTTCAAATTTAGTAAATTACATGTAATTTATGGATAAATTTTCCTTTGTTAGTTTTCAACTGATACATCACTTTCAATAGAAAGAAAAAGTGGGAGAAAATCAAGAGGAGAGTAAAAATGTTCAACAAGAAATGTACTCATTACTTCACATATACAACTGAAGTCCTCTGTACATTACCTTGAAAATAAATTAAATTTAAAAAAGAAAAAAAAGAAAGAATAAGCCAGTCTTATAAAATGCTTTAAAATAGGATCCCTTAGTATTCTGGTTTTACTTGTTTTAAGAAGCTTGTATTTTTAATTGCTTAATTATCTGTTTTTTCTTTTTAAATCATTTGGCTATAGATGCTTGGAATTAGAATTGTGTTTTGTTGTTTTGTTTTGGGGTTTTTTTGGCTTTCTTTTAGTAGCTAATGGTACTCAATGAAGACCATCCATTCTTTCTACTCGTGCCCTTAGCCTTCCATGTAGTATTTCTGTGGATAGTGCTTTGGAAACCCCGTTTCTTAATTCTGTCAGGACATTTTCAAGACGTCCATTTTAATTATGTTTATTTTAATGATACTTCCTTCAGGAATGTTAGATTTTAGTTCTATTATTTTACTTACATGCTTTGCTAGGAAATAACTTACTCAGTTTTGAATTTCAGAAGCCAAATAGCTGACTTTCTTTATCCTGTTAAGACATTCTATAAGATGTTACATTTGATATGGTTTAAGTGCCATATCATTTTCTTGAAATCCACTCTTGCTTAGCAACACTGAACAAAATGTAAATTTATATTTTTTATTTTAAGAAATAGGAATAACTGGGGGCTGGGAAGGTGGCTCAGTGGTAGAGCGCTTGCCTTGCATGCCTGAGGCCCTGGGTTCAATTCCTCAGCACCACATAAGCAAAAAGAAAAAAGCCGAAAGGGGCGCTGTGGCTCAAGTGGTAGAGAGCTAGCCTTGAGCTGAAGAGCTGAGGGTCAGTGCCCAGGCCCAGAGTTCAGGCCCCACAACCGGACCCCCCCCCCCAAAAAAAAAAGAAATAGGAATAACTAGAATAAAACAATATATGAACAATTTTAACAGAAATAAATATGGTCAATAGACACATGAAAAATGCTCTGAACATCTCTGGCTGTGAAAGAAACACAAATCAAAACAACACTGAAATTCCATCTCACCCACCCCATTTAGAATGGCCATTATCAAGAAAACAGCAACAACAGATGCTGTTGAGGATGTGACCACAGGGAACTCTAATACCCTGTTGGTGGGAATCATAAGCTTGTTAAACCATACTGGAAAGTAGTATGGAGGTCCTCAGAAAAATATAGAATGACCCTATGACCTAATAATTCCACTCCTTGGTATTTATCCAAAAGATTACAAACAAGGTTACAGTAAAGCTACCAGTACAACCATGTCTATTGCAGCACTACTTAGCATAGCTAAGATATGGAATCAACTCACATATACCTCAATGGACAAAAAGATCAAGAAAATGTGGTGTAATACACAATGGAATTTTATGCATCTATTAGAAATAACAATATTGTATCATTTGTAAGGAAATGAAAAGACTTAGAAAATATATATGAAATGGCCTGTCAAGCCCAGAGAAACAGAGATTGCATCACTTTCCTCATATGTGGTAGCTAAGAATTAGCCCATAAATCTACAGGTAAACATGTATGGTGTTATGCAGTTGTTACAAATGTATTAAATATGATAGATTGCAAGGAGAACTCAGTGTAATTCTTTAGAAAGGCACAAAACTCAACAGAATAAACACCAGGAAAAGGGTATTTGCAAGAGGGTGAGGTGGAACCAAGGAGAGATGGGTAGACAAATGAAGAAAAAAAGAGTAGAATGCAGTTAAGAATTCAATGAATAATACTACAAAATTTAGAAAAGTAAGGGAACACGTGGGATGGAGGGGTGGGTGAGAATGTTAAAAGGGGTGACACTGATGATGATGCATTGTATTCAGGAACTGTTTTGTTAAATAGCATACAGTTTGTTCAATTACTTAAAGACAAAAAAGATTTATTGCTTGACAAGGAAATTTCTCATAATCTCTTATAATTACACAAAATAACATTATTATAAAAATCAACATAATTAGAAATTAGATAGTATACATTTTACTATGTTAGTCATATTGCTTATTTTCTTAATCTTTCTAATCGTTTTTACTCTTAGAATAAATAAAGCACTAAGTGTTAAACAAGTTCCTAATAAATTTAAGGTATAATCTAATTCCTATAAGAATGTAAAGATACTTATTTGTAGAAATCTGAAAATAATGGCTTTTGAAATTTGTCATCCATAGGCTGGCGGATAGTCATGGCTGGGAAAGGGTTCTATATATTTCTTTCATTTCTAGTTACAGTTCACACAATCAATCTGAAGTTTAAGAATTCCAAATGCCAGAATTCATAAGACATAAAAATTTAGGGTATATGGTAGAAGTTTGAGTAGGAAATTTGACATAGGTACAGAGAATAATTTTGTCTGTAAAATTCCTAATCCGGAGCTGGGAAGGTGGCTCAGTGGTAGAGTGCTTGCCTTGCATACATGAGGCCCTGGGTTTGATTCCTCAGCACCACATAAGCAAAAAGAAAAAAGCCAGAAGTGGCGCTGTGGCTCAAGTGGTAGAGCGTTAGCCTTGAGTTGAAGAGCTGAGAGACAGCACCCAGGCCCCGAGTTCAGCTCCCACAACTGGACACCCCCCAAAAAATTCCTAATCCTCAGAAATGTTATTGTTCTGTTCCATAAATCCAAATGCTTCAATTACCTTATTTCCTAGGATTGAATTTCTACAACAGAAAAGTATATAGTGCATATGGAGATAAGCATTCAGTTTCCTCCTGTTGCCAATATATCTTGTGATCTTATAGATAATATAGTCCATTCATGAAGAGTTTGTCCAATACCATTAGCCTTTATAGCGAATGTTTTTAGGCAGAAAATTTCAGAGAAGAATTCTTAGTGATTGCTGTTTCTTTAACACTACAGTCTTCAAATTTTCTCAATTACCAAATGATCATGTTTTGTATTAGAGCACATGATCTCTTATAATATTGTAAAACAAAATGTTGCAAGCACATTTATTCCATCAGTTTTACTTATAGTATTTATAACAACTCAAAAAATCTACTTTGACTGATATGACAATTACCAAACACGAAAAAAAATGGGAGTTATATCTTGTAAGGCAGTTTCTGTTTTCAATCCTTAGACAACCATTACATCAAAAGATTCAAACTTTCAGAAAATGTTGGAAAATACAGATGAATATATCATATTTTAAAAAATACTTAATAATTTGGTTTAAATTTTATTTTTCAATGTTTAGTTATATTGAGTTTCCTTCAGTGGTATTTCAGCATTACCTTCTTAATTTGAATAAAATAGAGAACATGATGTGTTATGTTTGGTATAAAGGAAGTCATGTTTATTCAATGTACACTGACTGAATTTTGGGATAAATTTCATTTCCTATGACCTATATACTAATCTAATAAAGAGCAAAATACTAGTTGATATGTAGTCATTTACTAACCATACACACCCAGTTGCTTGAGGCTTATTCATCTCATGGAGATGGGTTTTCCATAAGCCAGGAAGATGGGTTTCTCAATCAATATCCTGCAAGGCCTCAGGACAGTTAGGAGAAAATGCACCGGAAATTAGGATGAGGGCATTTGGAGAGTACACAGGCAAAGCAGCTACAAAAGCAATATTGACCACTAAGAGTCCAGAGTTGAATTGAAAGAATGAGCTAACACTTTGATTGTGTTTTCTTTGCTTCTCTTTGATAATGAATTTATTTTTTAAAAAAATCATCATAATCTTTCCTTTTTATTATCTCTGTAGCAAACAAAGCTTTACAAACAAAAAAATTTTCAAATTAATCTTGATCTACTTCTTTTCCTTCCTACTTACAGAATTTGCTAGCCATTTCATCAATTTTTGTTTGAAATCCATATTTACAGTGTGAATTGAAAGTTTTTTAAATAAGTTTTTTATTGTTAAAATACTGTACAGAGGGGTTACAATCACAGGAGCAAGGTAGTGAGTACATTTCTTATCAAGCATTGTTGCCTCCTCCTTTGTTTTTCCCCTACCATCCATTCCCTCCCACCTCCACAACTACATTCCCTTCCCACCCCCTGCCTGAATTGTAAAGTTCGTTTTTTGACGTAGCGTCTTATACATCTCATTATTGCAATGGGTCAACCTGTATCCCTATTTAAACAATTTTTTCCCAAATTTCAGCTCCCCAAATTATACCAACATCTGAAAGTTTTATGAACAATTTGCTCTTTTTCTCTTGCATTAGAAGTCTAATTAGCTAACAGAGTGTAACAAGTAAGAAGACATGGTTTCTCAAATACTGACTATGCCAGTATTTTGATCACCTCAGATCCTAAATGAGGATGGTTGCTAAGACTTAGTAGACCATTTTCATAAGGCTCTTAGCATAACTCTTCAAAAACAAGTAAAAGGTATTAATATTTCTACTAACTTGATCTTCCTTTACATGCACCCCATTATACTTTAGAGTTTAACTTGTTTAATCAAATGTATTTATATTTCCAAAACATGTATTTTACTTGATGTCTACATCATATTCATTTTTTCCAAATATCTGTATTTGTCTTCTAGTACTTTTCTGTAACAGATGGACCCATAATGGAATGAGTTGCTTAGAAGGGCAGAAATGTACATCAGGTCTCTATGTCTTCTTTCCCCTCTTCATGAGTTCTATTGAATTTAGGATCTACCACACTCCAGTATGACCACATCCTAAGAAATGACCTCATCAGTGACTTTATTTCCAAGTGATGCTACAACTTGAAGTTTTGCATGGCAGAACTTCACATTAGGGAACAAATTCAGCCCATATACTACCTAGTAGATGATACTTCCCTCATTAATTCCTGAAACTCCAAAGTCATTTCTCAATTTTTTAAAATCCACCTCTAGTCAAAGTCTGCATACCTTCTACCTATAGACTGATGGATTATCAGTTCTCTTTATTGCAGAAATTACTACTTTTTCTAATTTCACCATCACATTTTAACTTCTGGCAGTTAATCTCATTTACTTCCTGCCTGGCTTTAATTCTCTTGTCAGATTATATTACAGAAAGTCACTTATTCAGTGTTCAACTTATTAACTTTATCAAAAATAATTTACCAAATGTCCCTCACAGACCAGGCATTATTCCACAGTCATGGAATACAGAAAATGAAATATTTTTTTACCCTCAATAAACATGCAGACAAGTAAGTTTTACATGTAAACAAGTTGGTATAATAACGTGCTACAGGCATTTTGTTAGGTATATGGACAAAAGTGACAGCAGGGGATAATAAACAAGTGCGAAATTCTATGTGATCAAATCCCAGAAACCTTCCTAGAGGAAGAAATATTATTTTTACTAAGAATTTCTATTAAGAAATCATTCCCTCCTGACACTAACTATTTGGCATGTTTTCCTTATCAACAAGTCTCTATCTTCTTTCCATGCAGTCTTCCTGACTTCTACCATCTAAAATTCCTTACATTTTTAAAGGCTTGCTTAAGAACATATATTTATTTATCCATTTTTGGATAATTTCAGCTTACAGTGGCCCAATCTTTTCATATTTCTTCCACATAATTCCTGATAACTTGTATTTTATAAAAACCATTTGTTACATTGAATACTTGAAGTCATTGGAGAAATAGATGGTTAAAGATACTTCATTTAGGAAGTTAACAACTATTTGCTTAAAATGTCATTATATAAATTTGTTTTCTAAACTAAAATCTCTTCTAGAGTAGTTTGTATGTCCACTATTCATATCTTTCTGGGTATGGGGCAAGGGGTCAAATGAAACATAAAGTAAATAAACTTTTAAGTATTTAACTAACCTAAAAATAGGTATGAGTAAATGTTTTTCAAGTGTAAACTAAGCATGAACCTTAAGCACAGGTATTTGATATCTTTCTTCGCAGTGTTGACTAAATTATAAACGAAAACTCTGACTGAGATGTTGCTTCTTTTAACCTAGCCATTCTAAAATGCTTTTTTTTCTGATTACTTAAAATGTCAAGACAGTGTAATTCAGAATTTGGAGTCTAAATTTGAAAAAAATAGCTGTGGAATTGAACTTGGAAAAACACATTTATAGTTCATCCTAGTGTTTGCCAGAGCAAGTCATCAGCAACAAGTGGTCCCTCCCTGTGTTACTGCGCATTGGCTGGATGGTTCCACTGACTGATGAGCCACAGCTCTCTTCTCCCAAGGTACCTACTGTGTACACACCAGTTGGGTCAGAAACAAGAGTACCATTGTTTTACACTCAGTCAAGGGAAAAAATGGTACAGAAACTAAAATAGGAGCAATGACTTTGAGGAAGTACCAGCATTTCTGCACATCTTTCCTGGCCAGTTGGCCGATAGAAGGAATCTGTTGCCAGTCACCAGCAACAAGCCAGGAGTAACTCTTACATAGCTTGAAAGTGAAATTCTGGTGGACTTCAACTCAGATTTTAATCTTCTTTCTTGAAAAAAGTAACTCTACAAATAATACATGGAAGAAAAGAAACAAGGAAATTATGGAACGCAAGTCAGAGAACTCTTTTGACTTCCATCACCTTTAGCCTAACTGTGAAATATTCCCTAACCCTTAGCCCTGTCAAATATTCCTTAACAACCTGAGTTTGCCTCAAGATTATTTAAAAAACAAAAAAACCCAACCCCAACTATGTTCTTGTGGTCAATTACTGCGAATGCCCTCACTAGCCTATAAGCTTCTTGATGTCCTCAAGAACTACATTACTTTAACTTTGTTTTCCGAGTTCTTGTAAAATAACAGTAAATACATTATCAGCATGAAAGTGTTAGGTTGTTGTCATGTTTAATTCAAATTTAGGTAAGCAAACAGTAAACATTTATCTTTTGATGTTTAAATATTCTTTAGTCAATGGTATTGGAGAGCTAAAATACCCAAGGAAGAAATAATCCACACAGGGCATCTCAAAATTATTATCAGCCATTCTGGGTAAGGGGTCACTGAATACTGTGCTTTGAGGTTTCTACTTTCTCCCCACTGTGTACACAGCCTTGGGATTTCCATTATCCAATAGGGCAATTAAGAACTAGTAAATGTCACATGGTTTTGAGGATAACAGTGTTATTTTGATTTCTATATTTCTTTTGATCCTAGTTTATTTGAAGTCTGTTTTTTCTAATTGTATTTCCAAATAGTTTCAAAGTGATTGAATGTTGCTTTCATTTTGGCTTGTAGGAAATCTTCAGGCTGATGTTTTCATGATTTAGTTATAATTAATGCAAATAAACAATAGGAAAAGACCTCTCAGAATTTACAAAAAGATAGCTGGAATAAGGAATAGACATTCAAAAAGGCTCCAAAGACATATGAAGTAATGAGAGAATGGAATTGACCTTATGAATATCGATGTGAGTGTAAAATTTTCCTAATATACTACTGAAACACATAGGTGCAAAATTATTCTTTAAGAGAATTTCATTGCCTTTTGCAGCTTTTGTATTCTTTTTATTGCATTTGGCAAAGAAACTGGACTCCAAATTTGGATCAGTAATCAAAAGCTTCCTATATTTTTAGATAAATACTCAGTAAAATTTGCAGGATCCAAAAATATTAACTAACTAACTAAATTAATTCTTCTATTTCTTTTGTCAAACTGACTCATTTGTTGAGCTTAATTTGCAACAACCCTTTAAGGCTAACTTATTTGTGATCTCTGGCAGCATTTATTTTTCCTTAAAAGTAAAATCTCAAATTTTATTTTTTATTTCCATTAATAAATGGAAAAACCAAAGCATGCTTTTACTTTACTATTTTGGTGACAGTTAAATAGTAAACAACTTGGTCAACCATTTTGTCCAACCTAAGATTTATATTCCTTAGTTGAATAAATGTCTTATATTCTTTTCCTCTGATTTCTACACTCGCTAACCATTGTATTAGCAAAAAATATTCCATAACTATTTAATTATAAAGAAATTAAAAGTTTTGGAAAACTAAATCATCCCATGCAAACTTAAAGGAAATAACAAAAGTGTACAATTCTCTTATATTTTCTGCATAATCATCATATTTTAAGAATTAAAACATAAATTAAACAATGATTTAATCCAGAATTTAAAGAAGATTAAAAGAAATAGCATTAATTATTAATAATCTAAAACTTTCAGAAGTCTAGCAAAACTTACCCATGTTAACATTTCCTCTATGTCAGAATTTAAATTTGGTCTCTACATGTTAAGTGAAAGTTTCTCCACAGAAAACATAAGGATTTATGGTTAAAATTTTGAATACTATTACTTATCTTTTCACCTAATCACAGTATAAGGAAGTATCTTTGTGTTGTTTTCTAATGAAATTTGTAAATCCTCCTTGAGTTTGTAAAATTAAAGAGAAAATATAATTGTTTTTGGTCTTCTTAACATCTCTTCTTTTTCTTTTCTTTCTCTCTTCTCTTTCCTTGCTTTTATTGTCATTTTCTTTCTACAAACACATAAATTTCCCAATGAATAACTTTGCTGTGCATCTAGGAAGTTATTAGTATAACTTTCCAAATGCTTTTCCAAAGCATTTCTCAGTGTGGCCTTTGAGATTCAGTGCACATTAAGTCTTGACCTTAAACCTGTAATAGCTGAGCTGGCTTTTATATAAAGGATAAACTGAATGTGAGATTAAGCAATGGATTTTAGCTCTGGGATAATATTTACTGTTTACTTAAAGCCTGTTTCCTGCTCTGGAAATGACTTGTAAGATTAAGGACTGGATTTTAGCTCTGGGATAATATTCCCCGTTTTACTTAAATCCTGTTTCCTGCTCTGAAAATGACTTGTAAGAAAATGACAGAAAGGGTACAACCTATTTTCATTTCTGCTTTTCAGTAAAGTCATCTATATTTCCATATCTACAAAACTAATGTAAAAAATGTGTAGATCAAACAAGATTGTTAGTTCAGATAAGTAGATATATACTCAGGTGGAGAAAATTAGAGATCATGCCTTCAAGATGAGAGAACTGGTGCTGTTTCCCTTCTCCCTTTGTCCCAGAACTGAGTTCCAGAGGTAATGGTGCAGAAAATTACAAGCCTTTAAATTCCCTCAGAAACCCTTCAAAGTATTAAAAAGCCATGGCAAGTCAGACGCTGGTGGTTCATGACTGTAATCCTAGCGACTCAAGAGGCTGAGATCTGAGGATCGTGGTTCAAAGCCAGCCTGGGCAGGAAAATCTGTGAAACTCTTAACTCCAATAAAGCACTCCGAAAACCGGAAGTAGCACTGTGACTCAACTGGTAGAGCTCTAGCTTTGAACTAAAAGCTGAGGGACAGCTCCCAGGCCCAGAGTTTAAGCCCCCTCCACCCCCCCAAAAAAAGCCATGACAGTCAATGAATGGGAACAAATTAAGAACTATAGAGCTTGGTCTGAATAAGAACAGTGAGTAAAGTATAATTGAATGAAAGTAAGTACACTAACTTCAATAATTGGGCTTTTTCTTGAATTATTAAATGCTCTTTGTATTAGAGAAGGATGACAAACAATGTAAAATGCAGTTACATCCTTGTAGATTGTAAGTTGTAGAGTTAAGTTGATTCTAAAAATGTCTTACATATTTAATTTTATGCTCATCTTATACATATTTCTCTTAAAATATAAAAATAAATAATTTATTTTAAAAAGAATAAAATGCATGATTTTTAGGATAAACTATCTGAAATGAATAATATTAATAAATAATTATTCCCACATGCTCACGTATGTTTTGCTCTTGTAGTTATGGCCCAGGTGTGAGTAAAGAGCTAAAAGTAGATTCCCAGCTGGGCACAGGTTGCTCATGTTAGTAATCCTAGCTACTCAGGAGGCTGAGATCTGAGGATCGAAGTTTGAAGCCATCCAACCAAGAATGTTCATGAGATGCTTATCTCCAATTAATCACAGAAATAACCAGAAGTGATGCTGTGGCTCAAGTGGTAGAGTTCTAGTCTTGAGCAAAAAGACAGCGGCCAGGGCCAGAGTTCAAACCCCAGGACTGGCAAGAAAAAGAAAAAAGAAAAAGAAAAAAGTGGATTTCCTATACCTATGCAATAGCCCAGGACTGAAGCAAACAATTTTGCATTCAGTAAGGTCTAGATATCTTCTTTATATTCTTACAATTTCAATAGAAAAGCCCCTTTTTTATGTCAGAGTGTTTCAAAATGATTGTACTACCTATAGTGTCTTAAGCCTTAAGCTAATGGTTAATATCAACCAAATCAGTTCATGAAATATTGAGCACCTATTAAGATCTTGATATTATTTTAGGATTTCCTAACATATTAATGAAAAGTAGCAGAATAAATAAGATCTGTCATTATAAAGTTACAGTTCTATTATAAGGAGCTAATAAATACAGAAACTCAAATAATATTCAAATTTGAAAGAGAAAATTACTACATTAGAATGGGTAAAGAGAAATGAAAGAGTGAACACCATGTATATAGTGTTGCATGTGTGTAAGTTCTATACTCAGGATATTGAGACAGGAGCATATGAAGTTTAAGAAGAAAAAAATAAGTATAGGCTAAGTGTCATAATTTTAAAGGTACAGGACGATTTTCATTTTTTATAAGATGGTAGTATAGGTTTCATGGAGAAGTTTACATTTGGCCTGAGATTTCAGGAAATATACCTGGAAGCTGAATACGCTACAATACTGAGAGCTATCTCCACGCTCCATAGAATCCCTGAACACTATGAAAGGAGATGTTTAGTTCTCTTTATTTTGAGCAAGTTTATGGAAAAGAATAGGTAGTAGAACGTTTTAATTCAAAACTGTTCATGTATTTTAGAGAGACAGAGTCTTTTGGTATAGCACCTGTATGTAACTTAATCACTAGAATAAATATTAATTGTATGACTATGGTTTGCCATAGAAATTACCACAGAAATTTTGAATGTATAGAATGTAAGTTTGAGCCAATTCTCTTCATGGTATTTTTGCAGCTGTTCAAGGGGTTGAGCCATGTGGGATATTTTTTGGGAAAGGAGGGGGCTGAAATGCAAGAGAAATCTGAAAGTTGTTCTTCCAGACAGAATTGTAGATGAGCATTTCATGTGCAGTGCATGTAGTTTTAGTTTCACATCTTGGCCACAATCATTTATATTTCCCAATGACACATGGAAAGAAATGTAAGTAGTACTGAATATGAGGATATTTCTCTTTTTTTCCATTTTAAGTAAAGTAAAACCAGATTTTCTAGTTAAATGAAAAGCCACTGTATTTAAAGTTGAAAAACATTTGTGGGAGGATTTCAGATACTACTACTTTCATAGCCAATTTATAAATTTGGTTTTGTTTGGATGTGGTATTGAAATTCTGTGTGTGAATTGCTTCCTCTACCTTCTTAGATTCAAGAAAATAATTAATTGGTAATATATCACCTTTGAATATAAAATGAAATTATCCTTAGTGGGTTAGAAATTTAATTCATTTCAAGTAATTATTTAGTAAAATATCATTGAACATTCTTCAATAATTTTGTGTAACTGTGACAAAACTCTTGAAACAAACAACTTACAAATTTGCTTTGCCTCATAATTTCAGGGGTGGTAGTCCATTGTCTTGGTAACATTGCTTCTGAGCTTATGTGTGGAAGGGCAGAATACCATGGTGAAGAACATGTGGAAGAGCAAAATTGCTTACCTCATGGCAAACAAGAAGGGATCAGGGACAGAATGGACACTGCAAAGACACACTAGTGACCTACTTTCCAAATAAGTTCAACCTCCGTCTAGCCAATTTAGCTATTAACTCAATAATGGATTTATCTATTGATAAAGTTAACACCTTCATGATCTAATCACCTCACAATATAGCCACCATCTGGCCACCAAAATCTGGCACACAACAAATGCCAGTTTACACAATGAAAGAGAGGAGGGTACAGCAAAAGTAGCAATTGGAATAAGTATCCAAAAACCAGGTTTCAATATAGGATCTCATCAGAATGTAAAACTGTGCAATAGACTGAAGAAGAAATATATAATTCAATAAGAAATATATAAATCCCCACCACCTGGTACTCATGCAAACACCCACCCACCTACTATTTCATAGATAAAGCTTCAGGGTTAGGTTGAAAAAAATAATTGTACAAATATGTGACACCTCCCTATCAATTATTCCTGGTAACTTCATATGTTTCTGTTTCTATAATTTTTTTAACACTTTAAGGACTGGATATAGAGAAAGAGAAATCATAAATGTGAGATTGTTAGCATGTATTCCTCAGGGGTGTAAATAGTAAATGAATGCGCTCCTTTGTCTTTCCTTTATAATGGTAAAATGTACTCTAGAGCAGAAGTAAAGAGAAGGTTTCCTGAACTCAATCCATCAGCTAGGGCTATGTGGGCAGGTTGCATCTGTAGCTTGGTTCAGAGAGACACAGAAGCTGCTTTGTTGCTGCTTCCATGGTCCCATGAGCAGATAGTATCATGGGTCCTTCAAAGATTTCTACAGACTGGGAAAGTTTACCGAATGGCAGGCCCTGCCCCCCCCCTCCCCAGTCCCCCTTCACCACCTTAGCCCAGATTAACTAGGTCAGCTGAGTCAGGAAGACAATTGTTCTAAACTATGAGTTGTGACTGACACACTCCTCTTCCTTTCTGATACAGAGGTGTGTACTTGAGATACGGAAGAACCACCATGTTATCCATTTCATTTTAATTTGAAATGGGGGCCTGAATTACATATCTTTCTGTGGGAAGTGTAGTAAGCATTTCAATTAACTAGTTTCTTCCTACCCTCATTTATACACTTATCTCTGCTATCAACACATTTATCAAAGGGCGACTGTATGACCTTAGGTAGAAGATGACTGAGATGAACACTGTCCTGAAGCCCAAGAAGAAAGTGGTAAACATGATGTGAAAAACACTTGTCTAGGAGATGTACAATGATTATATAACTCATGAACAGTCTACATTGTTTCTGAGAGAGAGACCTTTACTTTGATGACACTTGTCTATCACAATTCAATAAGAATGCATAATTTTGTCATACACATATATGTGTGCATATTACCTTAGTTTTCTACAACAAAAATAACTCCAGTTGGCCAGGTACTGGTGGCTCATGCCTGTAATCCTAGCTACTCAGGAGGCTGAGATCTGAGGATCTTGGTTCAAAGCCAGCCTGGCAGGAAAGTCTGGAAGACTCTTATCTCCAATAAACCACCAGAAAACTGGAAGTGGTTCTGTGGCTTACGACTTGAGTTGAGGAGCTGAGGGACAGCACCCAGGCCCAGAGTTCAGGCCCCATGAATGACAAAACAAAACAAAACAAAACAAACCAACAACAACAATAAACCCTCCAGTTAGTTAATGTAGAGCCAACTATCTCTGGGTCAGTCAGTTGGTTTCAGTTTGGCCATTTCTATTCAGACTTCTTTGCCCATGTATAAAAGCTGTGTATGAACAAATGGAAATGCAGGGTGTGGCCCACAGTTGGCAAGCAGTAGTTCTAAGAACTTGGTTTCCAATAATTTATTATAATAAAGTGGTTGGTTTGGTCTGCCATCTAGTGAGTACAAACTGAATTTTGACTATTAAACTTAAAAACAGAAGATTTATGAGAAGACATGAAAGCATATGAGAAGTACAGGACATTAGAGCTGATTTCAAGTAAAATGTGGTCAGACAAAATATGTCTCCTCTTCCTAAGGTATCAGTGCCAGGACTTTTGTGGGGATGACTTCATACTGGATTCAATTTGTTGAAACATTTGGTAAAGAGCAAAGAATTTTGTAGCTTGACAGACAAAAATTAGGCAAATTACAACATCACACAAGTTCAAGAGTGAAAAATATTGTTAGTTCTACCAGCTCTCTTAAACTTTAGGGAAGATAAAGAAACACTAGTAGCAAATTTAAAAGAGAAGAAAAGAAAATGTGAGTAGCTAAGTATAATGGTTTTAGAGCTCTTTGTTCAGATAGTGCAAAAATATTTGTTTAAACAAATCCTTTAAAACACAATGTTAATACATGCAGACATAAACCTAAGCTTTAGATATCAGCTTATATTAATTTTTATGATTTAATTGGGAGAGCCAGGAGGATAAACATTGAAATTTTTATGAGGTCATTTGAAAAATTCTTACATTCTTATTGTCTTGATAAAATAAATTTTTCTTGATAATTTTACTGCGGTTTTTTTTCAATAAATTGGCTACAATGTTGTTTATACTTTTCTTTTGGCTCGGTGTCTCTGTAAGAAACAGAAGGGGCAATATGATTATAAGATGCAAAACCACCATGCAGAAACAAGAAGCTTGCAAGACACACCATGTTTTCTACCCTCTATTTCTGTGTACACAGCTTTTGTTCAGACATGACTTGAGACCATCACTGAGTGTTTGTACCCTCCATGATGTGAGTGGATGCTGTACTGGTGAAGGGAAGGCATGATTGACTGTGAATGTGCTTCTCCTTCTCTTTGCCATTTAAAAACACTCCAATTCCATTTCCATATCATTTTAAATTTAATTATATGTTTTCAGGGGAAAGAGACCAGTGATGAATCAGAGGATAAAACTAGCCTTCAACATTGTCATTTAAAGAAAGTAATACACTGACCTACTTTTGTGCCCCTTGCATTTAAGTCACGAGTCTTAAACTCTCAGGAAGAAAGTGTACTTTTTAATGTATTAATAGAGGACCAGGAGTGTGACTAACCCCTCCCCACCCCAAGCTGGAAGGAACTACAGTAACAAGAGCAAGTTACCTTCTGAAGTGTTTCTCCCACAATTTAAGGACATTAAGATTACAGCTTTACCACATGGCATCTTGTTTTTGTCTTTCATGTCTTCTTTCTACTGCCTAATACCTTTTTTTTGGTTGGTCGTGGGGCTTGGGCTTGGGCTTGACTCTTGGCTTGGGCGCTGTCCCTGCGCTCTTCAGCTCTGTGCTTGAGCCACAGCACCACTTCCGGTTTTCTGGTGGTTTATTGGAGATAAGACTCTCACGGACTTTCCTGCCCAGGCTGGCTTTGAACCGTGATCCTCTGACCTCAGCCTCCTGAGTAGCTAGGATTACAGGCGTGAGCCACCGGAGCCCAGCTGCCTAATATCTATTTTTATAAGAAATATACATATTTGCATAAAATATAACATAAATGGTAATATATTTTACCATTGAACTTCATATTATAATATATGCATTAGAAAATTACATATTGTCTAATGTAAAATACAATTCTGCATATAGTTGATTATTTTATTATATAAATAAATATCGTGTATATGAAACATACCATCTATATTGTACTCCATGATGAAAATATACATTTTGTTTCTTTTTGGGGGGGGGGGGTTGGTCGTGGGGCTTGAACTCCGGGCCTGGGTGCTGTGCTCTACCACTTGAACCACAGCGCCACTTCCAAAAACACACATTTTGAAGGACAGAGTATATATGCTTTCAAGATTTTACACAGAGCCAAGTTCATACTCGTTTAACCACCCATAAATATTTTCTTTTAACAGTAATCTCTCCCTTAGCTGCTACTGCCCATGTTGAGAAACAGAGCAAACTGAGCTGGCATATCTAATTTTTAGAAAAAATTACCTTCTTAATTGCAAAACTTAATGAACTATGTTATATTTAATTTAGCTTCTTAATATAATTGTTCAAAGGACCATGGTTGCAAAGACCGTGATTGAGAAATTTTTATTATTAAACACCCTTATTTTAAATGACAGGATATTTTCATCACAGAACTACATTGTTTTAATCTAATTAAATGTCATTCAATCTCACACTACTTATTTGATGTCAAAATATCAGATTGTGTTTTCAGAATATCCTTACCAAAAACCATATGAAAACATAAATCATTTTTCTCTAATGGCTGTCTATAGTAGCACTTCATACAGAAAGCCAATGATTTTGACTAGCTATTTACTGCACAGTTAAAGCCTTTTGTTCTGAAAAAAACAGGTAGCAAACTTAATGTTCTCCTTATAAATTAGTAGGTAGATCAAATGGATGTAGTGTTTGAGAGAAAATTTCAAATTACCAAATTTCTGTGATTAAAGACCAAATATATGAAGTACATTAAGAGAGAAGGCAGTTTGAAAGTGTTTTTTAGCTTTATTCTAATATAATTCATAAATAAAAATTATATGTTTATTCTTGAGTTAAACTGGAATCACAGTTATCTATAGTTCTACATTATCATTTGATTATACATATATGTCAAATTATTTTTCTAAGATTATAAATATACTTTAAAATATTATATTTTATGAAATATAAAGTTAATGCTATGCAATTAAGTTAGTGAACCATAATTTAGGTTTATTCCTCCATCCCTACCTTCCTTTATTCTTTCCTTCCCATCTTCTTGTTTATTCAACAACTAATTATTAAATGGAGGTTCTATGGAGGATTAAACACCAGAAATGCAATATTAAGCAAAAATATATCTTGTCCTTAACCTTGTAAAGTTTGTTGACTCATAGAGGAGATAAGAAAACTAAAAAAATATTAAATAAATAGATAATACTACTTATATTTCATGAATTACATTAGTGAATTTTGCCTGGTTCTTCAATTTCATTACATAGCACACATGCTAGCAACTGGCACAACAATAAATAGATAAATAAATAAATAAATCTTACAGGAATCACTCTCTGGTTAAAAAACTATGCCATGCCTGTTTTCTATCACTTTTTTCTTCCTCCTCCAGGGAGAAGATGTAAATATTATAATCATTTCATCATGAATTGTGTATCATGTTGTAAATACTAATCTCTGGTTGTCTGTGCAGAAGGTTCTTTATTTCTCAGCCTAGAAAGAGATGATTCATTGTCTTAATTATTTTGCATTTTCCAAATTTCAGAATGCTTACTTCTACTTTTGTTTTCATCCTATTTTTTTAGATGTATTTGATGAAGAAATAGCCTGCACACAGCATGGCCAGATGTACTTAAACAGGGATGTATGGAAACCTTCCCCCTGTGAGATCTGTGTCTGTGACAATGGAGCCATTCTCTGTGACAAGATAGAGTGCCTCGAAATGCTCACCTGTGCCAACCCTGTGAGGCCCAGCGGGGAGTGCTGCCCCATATGTCCAGGAACAGGTGGAGATGGAAATAACAATTTTGGTAAGAATGCCAAAGGCTAGCTCAGAACTGAGCCAGTGACACCTGTATAGCTGTGGACATTTTGCTCACAGCGTTCAGCAATTGAAAGAGTAATCAGGAGCTGGGAAGGTGGCTCACTGGCAGAGTGCTTGTCTTGCATGCGTGAGGCCCTGGATTCGATTCCTCAGCACCACATAAGCAAGAAAAACAAATAACAAAAAGAACCCGAAGTGGCACTGTGGTTCAAGTGGTAGAGTGCTTTCCTTGAGCTGAAGAGCTGAAGGACAGTGCCCAGGCCCAGAGTTCAGGCCCCACGACCAGCAAAAAAAAAAAAAAAAAAAGAGTAATCAGAGCATTTTTTTCCAATGACTTCTGATATTAATGATTTTGCTCTTTTCCTTTATCTAACATTACATAGAAGCAGACAACAAATTCCTATACCAACTTTTCCATAGGGAAAAGTTTCTTTTATCAGTCATGGGGTTTGAACTCAGGGTCTGGGAGCTGTCCCTGAATTTCTCTGTTCAAGGTTAGCATTCTCCCACTTTGTTTCACAGCTCCACTTCTGGTTTTTCTGGTGGTTACTTGGAGATAAAGAGTCTCACAGACCTTCCTGCCCAGGCTGGCTTTGAACCACAATCCCAGCAGATCTTCAGCCTCCTGAGTAGCTAAGATTACAGGCATGAACCAGCAGCACCCAGCTCAAATGTAATTTAGTGCCAAAGCACCCTCTACTACATTGTACTATAAATGTAGATTGCTTATAATGTTGGCTGTGTAAGCCAATAAAATAGATTTTGGGACACTGCATCTTGTATATACATTTGTCTAATTTGGGGAAGGGAAGGTGAATAACTAAACGCTGAAACAAGGACACAGGATGACCCATTGCAATAATGATACCCACAAGACAGTATATTGGAAATGAACTTTACAACTTCTGGGGGAGAGGGGAGTGAAGGGGTGGGGAAGGAAAGGGATAGTAGGAGAACAAGAAGGGAAGGGGTAACAATGCTCAACAAGAAATGTGCTCATTGTCTTACTCATGTAACTGTAACCCCTCTGTACAGCATCTTTACGATAAAATAAAATTTAAAAAATATAAAACAAAACAAAAATACTTTAAACAATATGTGCAAAAGATATTACTTATTTCAGTAGCTAACCTATGCTAGAGAGGCTTGTGTATGTGAAAATATGCTCATATTTATGTATTTCAATTTACATGAGCTTAATATCAAACTTTATATTATTTGAGCAGTCCTGAATGCTGACTGATGTATGTCATCATCAAGATAATATGAAGAAATTATGTTGAAAATCCCATTGAAAATAACAACAAATATAATATTCAATAGTATGTGTATAGAAACTTATGGCAGTAACTTACATCTTCTTTTGACTATCATTCAATGGTAACAATGTGTTTCATAAATACTTAACAATTTTCAGCAATGCGATAAAGGACCACAAGAACTAAAAATAAGACATGTTATAGCTACTTAGCATGTCATCAAAGAAGACTGTGTGCTTTTGCACAAAGTAATTTGGTAATGTTGGTGCAAATATCTGAAAATACAGTAAAATATACAGTTTCCTCTAAATAGCTGGTCTCCAACAGTGGCACTCATTAAGAGGGATAATGAGCCAGGTGCAATTGGCTCATTTCTGTAATTCCTGTTTCTTAGGAGGCTGAAATCTGAGGATCATGGTTCAAAGCCAGCCCAAGCAGTAATGTTTGTGAACCTCTTCAATTAACTACAAAAAAAAATTAAAAAGACTGAATGTCAGTGGCTCACACCTGTAATCCTAGCTACTCAGGAGGCAGAGATCTGAGGATTGTGGTTCAAAGTCAGCCCAAGCAGGAAGTCTATGAGACTCTTATCTCCAATAAACCACCAGAAAACCAGAAGTGGTGCTTTGGCTCAAGTGGTAGAGCACTCGCCTTGAGCTGAAGAGCCGAGGGATAGTGCCCAGGCCCAGAGTTCAAGCCCCACAACTGAAAAAAAAAAAGATACAAAAAGGAAAAAAAAAAGAGGAGAAAAGAAAAGAAAAGAGAAAAAAAAGCCAGAAGTAGAGTTGTGGTCAAGGTGGTAGAGCAGTAGCCTTGAGCACAAAAGTTCAGGGACAGCACCCAGACTGGGTCTCCAAAGGGATACATTACTTTGCTTTTCACAGAAATATTGATCTGAAACAACTTTCTACCTCCTGTTGGATTGATAATTTGTTAAATTCTGGCTACTCAAGAAACATACTATTGTAACTAAATATCTCGTGTATTTTCATAATCATAAAATAACACATGTATTATCTTTTTTGCAGGTAGAGGAAGAAAGGTAAGTTTGATTTTGCATTGTCTCTTTTTCATGATCAGAATTCTTTCTAGTGCTATCGACACAGATCTGTGCATTGACATGATTACAATGCTTTTAAAAGTCCACAGTACCATGCAAAGCACAGTTAAGCTACTAGATAACAGTTCTATTCACCTTATATTCAACTTTGTTCAAATTCCCATTTCTGCTAGAAAGTTGTGAATGCTATAGGGACTGAAAATATGGCTTACTTTTATATTCCTTGTACTTGTAATGTGGACAATACATACTTATATATATATATTAGAATTTTGATACACAGATTTAGAAGAGACAAAAGAGAAAAGGGAAAGAGGGACAGGAGGAATGAAAAAAGAAAGGAAGGAAGTAACGAAGTTAATTCTACTTTGTTACATTTGTAATCTGTCTTCCATTGATTGAGAAGAAAAGATCCATAAAAAATTTAAATTTTTTCTAAAACATACTATTTCTTTCTCTTTATGTAACTTAAATTTCATCCTAGAAACAAGCTTCACATTCATGAGAACAATGAGGTGTTAGATCTATGACCCCAGTATAGCTGACAAGCTAGGTCACATGTCATTTGGATATGATATTCCTATAAAGCAAATAAATTCTTTCTCCTTGTCATTGTCTCAATTTCCTGGTTAAACAACTATTGCATTTACATCTTCATCTAAACAGGATATGTATATATGAGACGTGGATAACTAATTTAAATTTTCTGTACATTTGCTCAGCATAGAACTTCAATAAAGTGATTTTTCAATTAGCAAGATAAAATAATGCTGTGGATAAACAGAGATGTTATAAGAAGGAAAACCTGGCCACTTTATCACTTTTTGGTTCACAGTGCAATACCAGAAATATGTCTAATTTGCAGAAATTTAAGTAAACAATTTGAGTTTTGGTATAGGTCTAAAGAATAAGATTCAAATATGATTTCACAATTTATATATCCAAGCAAGAATCAAATGAAATTTACAAGTTTAAGATTGATTTGAAGCAACCTACATGGATGAAAAATAGATGGCAGAGAGACGAAATAGGAAAAAGAACAATTGCAGTGAGATTGTCCCTGAAATAATAACTTTCCTTCAGTTAGTACAGACCTGACTTGCAAAGAGGCAATTGCTGGGCTGTGTCTTTTACTTCTGTTTTTTAAAGGTAATGAGTGAGAGCTGGGAGATGGGCGTATTCAAGGTAGTAACCTTGCCAACTTACCATGCTCTGCTACTTTACGTATTTTCAATTTTTACCAAGTATCTTCTGAAATTTAAGAGCAGAATAATGTCATAATTTGTTTTGTTCTTAGTTTATAACCACATTGATCTTAATCAACTAAATTTATTTGATCATGCATATTAACCTTCCCCCCAGATAATTACTGTGCTTCTTTTTAAAATATTTGTATTGTGCTAATGGTAGAAATGTTGTGAAGCCAGGATGGACACAGTATGGCTGCCACCATGGCAAATCTACCTGGCATTCTTTGATAAGTTTGTGTAAACCTCAGAAATTACATTTGAAATCTGAGCACCTGAACATGTTTTTCAGTGAATATGAAAAAAATAAATTTATTAAAATTATGGACATATTCATTTTCACATTAACTTATGAAAAGCTTTAATTGATAAAAGCAGCAAAAACAACATCTGTGGCTTATCTAAGATAAGATCTATCATAGAATCATTGAAATCTTTATTATCAAAACACACAATCTGATAGTTAAGCATTTAATCTCTTACAAATAATATGAATTAACAGAATGCTTAAATAAAGTGTCAACAAACTACAATTTAATTTAAAAAGATAATTAGATAATTAACCCCTAAACATAAAAGAAATAAAATCTGCATTTTCCTTGTTAATCTCTTGAGATGGAAATTTTACAGTATTTTTAACAGGCGAGTTTTCCCTATTTCCAGTGAAATAATTCCTCTCTTGTTTGCTAGAATTATTCCAGAATTTTTTCAATATTGTTTTGGCAATCTTTCAGTATCTTGTGTTTCTATCTTCAACTTAACTTTTTAATTTTTTTGTGCCAGTCTTGAGACTGGCACAGTCTGGGCACTGTCCCTGAGCTTCTTTTGCTTAAGACTAGTGCTTTACCACTTGAGCCACAGCGCCACTTCTGGGTTCTTCTGTTTATGTGCTACTGAGGAATCCAACTCGGGGTTTCATGCATGCGAGGCAAGCACTCTTCTGCTAAACCACCTTCCCATCCCCAACTTTACGTTTAAGGAACTACTTTCACAGGGCCATTTCTCTCTTCTGAATTCACATCTATTACCTACAGAGGGGACGTTCCCTCAATCTTAGGATCAGTAACTTTCATCAGGTCGCTTTTATTCTCACTTGAACCTATTATTAACAAGAGAAAAAAAGCTTTAAAATTTTTTCTTTATAAAACACTTTCAGATATAAGATACTATTTGAAATATATTATTAAGTTGTGCTGTTCAGGAGTATAATTTGGTGGCATAGATCTAAAGCTTGTGTGTGTGTGTGTGTGTGTGTGTGTGTGTGTGTGTGTGTGTATTCCTTAATCATAAAGTTAAATTCCAGAAACGTATCTTCTGATATTAGAGATAAACTCAAATATTTATAAAGAAAGATATTAATTATAGTGCTTTTCAAATGTATAAATGAAAGCAAAGCCTTAAAGTTAAATACTGAAGCATTATTTGAACCAGAATTGACAGACACATAGAAAAATGATTGAGTGTTAACAGTAATTATACCCCAGGTGTTGAACAGGATATTTTTTTCTGCATGTTCCTCTACTTTCATAATTTCCTACTACAAAATAATATGTTTTATATGATATATATAAAAGGAGAAATTAAATAAACTAGATCTAATTCCCCTTATTTTCTCATATTTTGGGTGTGATTGTTGAATTCACATCAGTTTTCTCAATTGCCTAATAAAAGGCATTGTTTCATAATATGCTATTGGAATTAGATACACTCAAGAATAATTTGTTGTGAATTTTTCTGGGCTGTAATTAGAAGACAAGAAGCCCATGACACAATGATGGCCTTGCTTAGTACAAAATCTGTTGAAGGCAAATGCAGAAATAACACAAATTGATACCTGTAAAAACAGAAGTGTATAAAGGTATAATTCATCCAATGTTATTTAAACTACGTGCTGGATACTAGGCAATGAATATATAAATTTTGAAATTCCAAAGTTCCAACTATCAAATTCCATCAGCACCTATTATATCTGCTGTATCTGTTAACTTTTTGTTATTTTTTTTATTATTATTGTGAAAATACTGTAAAGAGGGGTTACAATTACATGGGCAAGATAATGAGTACATTTCTTATCAAGCATTGTTGCCTCCTCCTTTCTTTCTTTCTTTCTTTTTTTTTTTTTTTTTGGGTCCAGTCGTGGGACCTGAATTCTGGGCCTGGGCGCTGTCCCTCAGCTCTTCAGCTCAAGGCTAGCGCTCTACCACTTGAGCCACAACACCACTTCCGGCTTTTTTTTCTTTTTGCTTATGTGGTGCTGAGGAATCAAACCCAGGGCCTCAGGCATGCAAGGCAAGCGCTCTACCACTGAGCCACCTTCCCAGCCCCTCTTTTTGTTATTTCTATGCGTATTTTGTTATTTATCTATTTTATCTTTGTTATTAACTATTTGTACTTCGTTGGTTTTAAGTCCTATTTCATTATTATTCAACATCTTTCTTAGACATTTGAGAATTATAAAATTCCACTTATTTTACTGTTTCTTTTTGTAAAATAAGTTTTTGCTCTTCCTCCCCCTTCCCTTTCCCCTCCCCCTCTCCCTCCCCTCTCCCCCCTCCTCCTCCTCCTTTTTCTTCTTCTTCTTTCCTTTTAAAATTATCTTTAAGTAGTTGTACAAAGGAGCTGCCATTTAACAATATAGTATGAGTATAATGCATTTTGATCAATGTTGCTCCTTTCATCATTTTCACCCATTTTTCCCAACCCACCCCTTCCTTCATATTTCTTAATTTTGCAGGATATACATTGCATTCTTGCCTGTATTTCTCCTCATTTTTTTCATTGTCTACTCTTCTCCTTTATACCCCATCTTACCCCATTTGAGTACTATTTTCTTGGTGTCTATTTTGTTGAACTTTGACTTTGCCTTTCTAAGGAATTATAGTTTGAGTTCTCCCTTGAATCTACCATATTTTAGTTAATACATTTGGGTATACTTACATACCACTCAATGTATTTATTTATAAATTTATACTCTATTAAGAAAACAATAAGAGATGCTGGTGAGGATGTGATCATAAATGAGCCTTAATATTCTATGGGTGGGATTGTAAACTTGTTCAACCACTCTGGAAACTAGCATGAGGTTCCCCAAAAGACTAAACATAGAGCTTCCCCATGAACCAGCAGTTCCACTCCTGAGTATATATCCAAAGGAATACAAACCATGGTACAGTAAGGCCACCAGCACCACATGCTTACTACAGTGTTATTACCATAGCCAAGATAGGGAGTAAGCCCAGTTCTTGAACTTTTCTTGCATTTTATCTCTTTGGATTTTCCCCCTCAACAGAACTTTGTCTTATATCTATATCACAGCCATTCCTCTATCTTTTTTTCCCTGTAAAAACTGGCTCAACCATTTTACATGTTTTATGTTAGACTGATTAACTTTAGGACTTGTATATCAAATGAGTGTATTTTTATGAATGCTGTATGACTCTATATCCTAACAATTGATCATTAACTTTTTCTCTTTTTTTAATATGTCATAGAACTTCCCAGTGTTTCCATGGGCTACTGTGATTAACTGAATTTTTTTTCCATAGGGACAAAAAGGAGAACCAGGATTAGTGCCTGTTGTAAGTATATGTAAATAAAATGCTTTAAAATATAACTTTAGTATACTTTTATGTTATTTTTCCTCTTAAAAGATAAAAATTAGTTATTTTGTAAACAAGTAAACAAAAGCAAGATAAAATATATTTAAGTACTTAATGCAATAATTTTCCATATTTCTAACTTCAATGATTCATATGACTAAAGGTACAAAATCATATTTTCATAAATAGGGAGGGTTAATATTAGTAATAGTATAACAGTTTAATGTTCCATGGTTTGGGAACTAAGTTATTCTTTGGTCTTGGTAGATATTGAATGTTATCTCACCATTTTAAAAATGTTTATAGAGATGTATATGTTCAGTTTTCAACCACCTATATCCTAAAAGAATTATCAATCTATAAATGCAAACTATAAATTTTATTTGGCAATGTTTATTGCCTTTAAATCTGCTTGTTTTTCACAAAGAATACTTAGCATTTAAATCACTCATTTTGTTTTTCTTCATGTAAAGTCACTTACACAAATTTACTACATCAAAAATGCCAATGTTTTACATTTATTTGTCTATTCAATTCTATGAGAGAGATTACTGCACTATCAGAATCACCATTTTGCCTTTAAGTTTGCCTTCAAAGAAACAAAAGCACAGAAAAAATGAGCCCTCAGTTCTTGCCAGGATTTGGATGGCATCTTGGCTCCAGCATTGGTGCGCTTAATCATTCTACTAGTTTTGCCTCTCCGTAGTAGTGTTTCAATTTGATAATATCATAATCTACAATTAACAGAAGAAATGTTGTCAATAACTTCCATTTGTTTAGATGAAACATATTTTTGTGATTTTGGTTTTATTCTTATTTGACGACTGATGCTTCTAAATCTCTGTAGAGACTTTATCTTAACAATGTTTTGCTTGTTGTTTAGGTCACAGGCATCCGTGGTCGACCAGGTCCAGCAGTAAGTGCTTTTCTCCACTATTCATGGTGCTATTGTGTTCACTAGGATACTGCAAATTGCTGTGGCATCCCTAAAATGAAAACTGCATATATATGTTAAAAAAATCTTGTTGTTTTTAGAACATCTTGTCTTGAATCATTTTTTAGTTTAGGCATTTTTTTGCAGCAATAAACTCTTTTTTTTTTTTTTTTTTTTTTTTTTGGTCGGTTGTGGGGCTTGAACTCTGGGCCTGGGCGCTGTCCCTCAGCTCTTCAGCTCAAGGCGAGCACTCTACCACTTGAGCTACAGCGACACTTCTGGTTTTTCTGGTGGTTTATTGGAGATAGGAGTCTCACGATCTCTCCTGTCCAGGCTGGCTTTGAACCGCGATCCTCAGATTTCAGCCTCCTGAGTAGCTAGGATTACAGACGTGAGCCACCAGCGCCCGGCTAATAAACTCTTATTCATACAGAATATTTGATTAAATTTTTCTCATCTGTTTAGTTTTGCTATTGGTTATGTGAAAGACCAAGCCACTTGTAGTCACATTGCTAAGTTTATATTGACCTTATTAACTTAGCAAATGTAACAGGAATATTAACAAATTATAAATTAGCAAAAGTAAAAAATAAAGTTAACAAATAATATTTGTTATCTGACTCTGATTAAGAGTGAATTGCTATGATTTGTATAAATTACATATTACAGTAGAAGTTGAGAAATTGCATATGGAAGTGGTTATTTTTAGATTTAGATACCATTTTTTTCTGGTTTGAGTTATTAGCAGAATGCATAGCTGCATAGATGGACAATACACTCATATGCACACATTCATCCATATTTACGCAAATTTTATTCAGTAATTTATTCATTAATATATTTATGTATTGGTGATACTGAAACATGAATTTAGCACCTTATTGGCAGGCCAGCTTTTCATGCCCCAGTCATTTTTGCTTTAGTTATTTTGTGGATAAGCTCTCTCATTTTTGTTTGGGGCCAGACTCCTGCCTCTGTCTCCTACATAGCCAGATGATAGGCATGATTGTGTGTACTATTGTATCAGCTTGTTTGTTGATCAGCCCTCACTAAATTTTTGTCTGGTTCTCATCATCTCATCTCTCTAGTAGTTAGATTATAGATATACATCACTATGTCTTACCCTCATGTTAAACTTAAAATACACAAATTCAACTTAAGTAAAATAATAATATAGTTTGAACCTGCTTACATTAATTCTTGAGAAGCTTTTGCTTTTAAACAACATTGTTGAGCAAGATATATTATGTACACATAGAGTTCCTGCTACTCAGGAGGGTAAGACAAGAGAATTTCTCAAGCCCAGGAATTTGGGGCCAACCTGGACAGTGTAACAACAACACAATCTTTTTAAAGAGTAATAACCACCCACCCTATCCTAGAAGCATCATTTCCCAGTGGGGAAAAAGCCATTTTAAAATACCTTCATCGTAACACCATTTTAGAGAAACAGCTGTTGTTTTGAGGAATGAATAATGGAAACTATGATTTGAAAAATTAAGTAGGTCTTAAATATACAGTGGAAATAATACTATATTTTAAGTTGAGTAAAATATTATGATGAAATGAACAGCTGTTGTGGAGTGGAAGGCTTTTCTTTCCACTGCTTCAACAGGAGATGAAACTTGATGAGCGTTCTGTGGTCATCTGCCGAGGTGAACTCATACAGATAATTCATCATTTGAGGTCTGTACATTTATGGGGTTTTTCAACTCTGAACTCTCAAGTTTTTGTACCTACAAGATAGCTAGAAAATTAGTGATTAATAGACACACTAATATACTTAGTTAATTGTGGTCTGTGATGCTATAATTTTTTGCAGGCCCTCAGCTTTCTCTGTTACAATAAACATCCTCCAATGGACATGTAACTTTGTATGTGCATACCTTTGTTCCCCATAGTGTACAACTGCATGGAATTAGATATACAATATTTCTATTTCTAAATTTCATCTTGTAAAACAAATCATTTAAATAAAAACACTCAAAGTGTAAATGTTTATAGAAACAATCATCATTGTGGGAGGGAAGGAATGGTAGAGGAAAAACAAAGGAGGAAGCAACAATGCTCAATTGGAAATGTACTCATTACCTTGTTCATATAACTGTAACCCCTCTGTATAGTATTTTTACAATAAAAACGTACAAAAAAGAACTACAATGTACTGAAAAAAGAAATAATCATCACTTACTCACTGTTTTAGGGCCCTCCAGGATCTCAAGGACCAAGAGGAGAGAGAGGCCCCAAAGGAAGACCTGTAAGTAGATGGGAAGGGTTCATTTTTTACCACTGGGTCCCAAGAAAGCCAATCTGAACTTTGTTCCCTGAGTGCATCAAGGAGCCACCTCCTTGCCTACATTAAATGCACAAAGAATTCTCCTCATGTGTAATTAGCTCTCCTGATTTAGAGGAAATTACTTTGTTATTATCTTGATATAGTTTGTGATTGTAATTTACTTCTTATCTTGTTTAGACCCAAGGAAGAGAATATGAATTGGGCATGCATGAACGTGTGTGTGTGTGTGTGTGTGTGTGTGTGTGTGTGTGTGTGTGTGTGTGTGTGTGTGTGTGTGAAGAGTGGTGATTAGACATTCATGAAGCAAGATGACTGTTGGCAGATGCTATCTAGAACATATGTTCCTCTGTTAATACGAGCAAAGAGTGTTGTGACAGCAACTGTTTAACAATTGGATTTCTTTCAAAAGCTGTTATTTTAAATGTAGCATGTGCTGATTTCCTTGGTGTTAATATTCCTATCTAGCTGGTTCCTAGCCTCCAGCATTGTATCACAGAATACTTATAGAGGAGGTCTGAGTTTTAGATCTCAAACCTTCTGCAGGGACTGTACTAATTCTATTGCTGTCAAAATGCAGTGTAGTGTTAGAATCATAGGTACTACTTTCCTCTTCCTACTCCCGGTGCCATTAAACAGTGCAGAAGTTTCACAATGTGCAACACAGTTGTTCAGATAATTTCTTTTTCATTGTGGGACATTGAATATCTCCACCTACTAGATGCTTCCATCACCTCTCAGATTGTGACAACTAATAATGTCTCTCAGAGTTTCCAAATTCAGGCATATTTGAAATTGAAAATTGAAATTAACATAGCAAAGTCTTGTGAAGCTATCAGTACTAGCCAATGAGCATAATGAATGCCTTTCATTACATTTCTTCAGTCTTAAATAGATTGCCCAGGTTACAATAGTGAGTAAATAAAACTCTATCAGGAGATAGATAGCCAAGGAGATCTGATTGCATATGTTACTTAATCCCTATGATATATGTGTGTACGTGTGTTTGTTTTTTGTGTGTGTATACGTGTGTGTTACTGCTAATCAGCCCCAGAACCAAAAAGTTCTTCCCAATTCTGTCATGACTCTTTGCTACTTGTGGATGTTGCCACCTAGTGGTCAGAAACAATAATTTATTGTTTTAGATTGCTGCACGATGTGCTGAGCATCTGGACGATGGAAGGGAATGATAATAAATAGAATTTATTTTGCCTTAATATGTTCATTTGTAAATATAAAAATATGTGAAAATGTATGTTAACCTATTTCAAAATCATTTATTTTTAATATTTAATGTCACAAAATTATAATGTTCAATATTATAGTTGTTCTTATCAACAGTAGTCTTGGTTATGTTCACATAATTATGGAAATTTTCATGAAATCAATTTTATTGATTTTTAACTTCAGTTTGTGTAAGACTACAATATTGTACAAGGTATTTTAGAGCAATTTTGGGAAAATACAGCATAGATTCTGAAGTCAGAGAAATTGTGTGTTATCTCCAGATCACACAGAAATATGATAATTATTTTACTAATCACAGATTAGAGGAATTAGAAAACAGTAGCTTTAAGACTACATCACTCAAAATTTTGTCTACCTATCTATATAGACAGTAAACATATTTCCATTTTCATTAAAAATAGCATAGGGAGCTAAGATTATGTTTAGCTCATTTTTTGTATGTGATATTAGATAATTATCATCATTTATCAGTTAAATATTATAAAACATGTTTTTCATGCCAGATTCTATGAGTAAGCCAGATTCTTTGTCTTTGCTACCACTGAAGATATGCATTTCCATGAATGCCCACCAACATATTATCTAGGAATCCTCATTTAGCAATAAAAACCTCTAGATGAAGAGTGTAGCAAATTATCAGTAGCTTAAGAATCAAAAGGGGGTTGGTGTTTGTGGTGTGTGTGTGTGTGCACATAAATCCTGGGGCTTGAACTCAGAGCCTAAGCAATATCCCTGAGTTTTGTTTTTGTTTTTGTTCTTTTTGCTAAAGGCTAGCATTCTCTCACTTGAGCCACAGCTCCACTTCTGGCTTTATGATGGTTAACAGGATATAACAGTCATAACTTTTTCTGCCTAAGCTGGCTTCTAACTGACCTATATATTTCAGTCTTTTTAGTACTTAGGATTAAAGTTTCAAGCCACCAGCGCCCAGCAAATAGAGTTTGGTTTTGATAATGAGAGTAATTTGGTAATGAGAGCTACTTCTGTTTGAATAAATTATTTATTCGACTATTTCAAGAAATAATCTTATATGAATGTTTGAGTATATCAAACTATTAATCAGCTTTATGGTATAACTACTATGCTACTCTTCTCAAACTATTATACCATCATATGCGAACTGCATTCTCTACGGCATCAGTATGCCCTGTATTACTCTACCTGCATCACCAGATCATATTTGAACTGGTGGCTGACCAGTAGACACTCTTTTGTTTAAGGCAGCTAACGTTCTTTTCCTATTAATTACTAATGTATCATTATTCTCAATTCTCACTCTTACTGATAAAAAACATATTGTTTTATAACACTTTGTTCCTTTCCTTTTGAAGCTTGTTACAATTTTTTAAAACATTAACAAGTCAGCAAATACTTGAGAAGACTTGTGGGAATGATGAGGCTAGGGGACTGAGCTTTACAAGAATTGAGGACGTGGCTATTCCCTAAACTGCCTGAGGATGTGGGCTGGAAGGGTGGAGTTTGGCAACTAGAAACCATTGCTCACTTTTCTGAGAACTAGACTTGGCTGGATCATTTTTTGCCTTTATTTCTAATTTTTCATTGGTCTTGTCTATTTTTCAGGGTGGGAAAGGATAATAAAATGTGCCAGCCTAAAAGTACAAAGATTGAAGTGTGAAAATATAATACACATGTACTGAATGTCTAGTATGTACCAGGAACTATGCAAAGCATCAAGCACTTAGAAATAAATATAAACTCAACTCACAGCTCCAAGCCAAGATTACCTCAATTTGAAGGAAGTGGGTTGGTAACATGGTTAAAACAGGCAGATTCATAGTTAGCTGTAATCAAAGACAGACAGTAAGCTTAGAATTTGTTTTTAAATACTTTTGTGCAACAAAGCAAACAAATAAGGAGGCTCAGACTGCTGCTACACTGAAAGCAGTTTTTAAATGATTCTAAGAAAAGTAAGGCCTGGTGATTTACCACATGAAGTAAAATTCTTACCTAGACTATACCCTATAATCGAAAGTCTGATCACTGTAAAATCAACAGTGTTGATATAGCTGATGGTCACAATGGCCTTGAAGAAGGAGATGATTAAAGCCGTACACCAAATACATACTTGATCATGGGTTTTGACTTTCCTGGCTTTGTTTTTCTAGGGTCCCCGTGGCCCTCAGGGAATTGATGGTGAGCCAGGTGTTCCAGGTCAACCCGGTGCTCCGGGGCCTCCTGGGCATCCCTCCCACCCAGGACCAGATGGCATGAGTCGGGTGAGTTGTGTGTAGTGCCAAATGGAGGTAGTGTATTCAGTTATAAGTTTGTCATTATGATTTTTCTTTTGCCGATCAGGGGGCCTGAACTCTGGGCCTGCGCACTGTCCCTCAGCTCTTCAGCTCAAAGCTAGCGCTCTACCACTTGAGCCACAGCGCTACTTCCGGCTTTTTCTGCTTATGTGGTGCTGAGGAATCGAACCTAGGGCCTCATGCATGCGAGGCAAGCACTCTACCACTGAGCCACTTTCCCAGGCCTTCATTATGATTTTTGATGGAGTCAGTTCAGAAAACAAAATGTGAACTGAATGTTTCCCTACTCTGGAATACCATGAAAGGGTCTAGAGAGAAGTGTTGGAAAATTCAAAGGGGCATTTTTCTCAAGTGGTGCTTCAAAGTTTCTCTCTCGATGTCAGTTCTGGGCTCTGAGAATTATTGTTTTTTAGTTATTTTTTATTGTTGTGAATTTTTTCTTTGCATGGGTTTTAATGGACAAACCTTGCTTACTGAGGAGCTAAAGAAGAGATCTGATGCTATGCTTCTGTCACAACCCAGCCTCATAATGTTGACAAAACCAACATCATATCCTCTAACCTGGAGGCTTGAGGCTTATCAGAACATCATGTGTGAGAAATTTGTGTTAGATGATTTGTCATTGTGACAAATTCCAGAGACTTATTTTAGCAAGTAGTTTCAGAGGTTTCAATCCATGGACAGTGGTTCCATTGTATCTGCACCTGTGGTGAGAATATCAAGGCAGAAAAACTTGTTAGTACAAAGCTCCTTACCTATTATGGTGGCGTGGAGGCAGAAAGTGCAAAAGACAGGGCTAGGGCCAAAACACAGGCCCTCAAGAGCACAACCCCTGTAACCAGCCTTCTCCACGGGGCCACCCCCTGAAGTTCCCAGTGCCTCCCAATAATGATATCAAATAATGAATCCACTATTGTATGACTTCACTGATGAAAGAATAGACTTGTCCAATCATTTCCAATCATTTGAGCTATGCATTGAGGATCAAGCATTTAGCATATGAGCCTTTTAGAGGAATGTTTTATAACTAAATCAAAACAACACTAATAAAGCTATCTGATTATTTCTTAAATTTTAGTTTCTTACTTGAAGCATAATAAAATACCTCTGTGGTCTCTTTTGAATTCTTAGTGTAAGAAGTATGAGGCATTTAGTGTTAGATTGCATAATGTAATAAGGGATCTTACGGTATCTGAGTATCATTTTTATTTTATAAAACTTAGCACAATTTCTCAATTGATTGTGGAAGAAATTTCCAACTGTCTTTTAAAAATGCACAGTTTTTTTTTTAGCAATAAGATCTGGAAATTTATATATCTACTGGATTGTAGGTGAACAGTTTAGGAGAGTTTGTTTGCCAAGGGTTTTTTTTTTTTTAATGTGAATATAGGTAAAGCTGCTTTAAATTTTTTAGAACATTTAGAGATTCATTAAAATGTTATAAAATGTTTACACTATAAATAAATGCAATTTAATGTTTGCTAGCCATGAACAAAGAAAGAGGCACAGAATCTCTTTAAAATAGTCCAATATGAAATCTGGCATCTTTAGGACAAATGTTTAAAGACATCTTTTGCGCTTTGTTTCAGTGTTTAGAGTACTCTAATCATGGAAGACAATCAGATAAAGAGGCTTAAATCTGAAATTGATTAGACTGAGAACTAATTAGCATGAACTGTGCTTTTATTAGGTGTCAGATGTTTGTCCCTCTTCAGCTGTTTTGAATCTGTATACTTCAGAAAATGCTCTATGGAAGAATGGTTTATCAAAAGCATACAATGAAACCTACTAGACACTAAGTTGGAAATTGTGGGGAGGAGAGGGAATGGGAACTGGGAAGGAAAAAACTGGGACAGGATGAGGGAGGGAATGAAATTGTTCAAAAGGAAATGAATGAATTACCTATGTAACTGTAGCCTGTCTGTATATCACTTTTACAAAAACATTTTTAAAAATCTCAAAAAAAAGCATACAGCTTGACCAAATAGCTTGAATCTTCCACCATGCTTTACAGTGAAATATTTAAAATTATTCTTAGGAGAGTCATTCTGTAAGGATTACATAAAGTATACATTTTTCAATTTAAAAAGAATGTTGACTTACATCTTTTACTGTGGAAATAATGTCAACACATTGGTTTTTACAGCCATTTTCAGCTCAGATGGCTGGGTTGGATGAAAAATCTGGACTTGGGAGTCAAGTCGGACTCATGCCTGGCTCTGTGGTAAGCATATTGTAAACAACACTGCTCAAAAATAAAGGAAGATGAAACATGAAAAACAAGCTTGAGTTACTTTTAAGAAATAATGGATATACACGCATGCATGCATGTATCCAGCCAGCCAGTTTATCAGTTGTTCCTATTAGCTAAAAGCCCAGTGTAGTTTGGGTCATAGCCATGCAAAGCACATATGGACATTAATGAAGATCTTTATATCTATTTTAGTTAATTCTTGAAGACATGATTTTACAACATATACTTATCACTATCACAACAAAAAAAACTGTTCCTTAATAGTTAAAGATCCATCTTATGATGTTATAGAAATGTTATTTTGACAAAATTTTGAAATAAGTGGTATTTTAATACTATGATTTCATCATTTCGGATATGTTTCAATATTCCTTGGATGTCTTAAGTACTTCCACAGCTCTGAGGTTCTCTGGAAGAAGAGCGCTTTATCATTCTTGAACACTTTTTTAGTTCATCAATTGCCAGACAATTCCGTTTGGGGGGAGGGGGCAAATACCTGGGTATTTGGAGCACTATAATCTCAGTGAATGAATTAACACTTTTAAAACTGAATCTTCCATATTTTTTCTGTCATAATTCCAAATCATTCCAGATTAATGAAATTCAGGCCTTAAGAAATAAAGTCAGACCTCATGAATAATTCCTCCCCTCCCCCATGATTAAGTCTAGGACTATGAATGCCTTAAACATTGTTTATTTGTATATTTTTAAAAAATTCCTAGGGATTTGAGCTTATCCTGTCATGTTTTTCTGAAATAGCTGATTTTTTTTTATCTATTTGAAGTTTAATTTACATATGTGCTTATTTTAAAAGGGATTTTAAACTTCTTCCTAGACAAAATACCTGATCAATGCAAAATAAAATTGTTTTTCTTATGAAATACACTTGATTTTAATTGTCAGGTTTACTTTATAAGCCTGACAATTGAAAAGTTGTAGACATACATTGTCATACATAGTACTGAATATTCTTAAGTCTTTTGCTTCCTTTACTTTCTTTTGGTATAGCTCCGTTTATTTTTCAAGTGAGGGAAGCCTCTGCTGATACTTCCAACAGACACTGTATGTACAAGAAAGAAATAATCTAGGAACCTTTGCCCATTTTAAATGGGTACTGAAAATAATTTAGTCCCTATTGTTGGTTTCATAAACGTTCCATTTAATGGGTTTCTTAACAAGAAGCTGCTGTAAAGCTGCAATATTACCCAGGCTGCTTGATAATTCCTTTACTCAGGCCAAATTTTCTTCTCTTCAGATGTTCTTGTTTAACAGAACCGCCCTATCTATACAAATGAGAGTGTTCTTGTCTTAAAGACACAGGGTGTGTGCAGGCATTTTGTTTATTTCTATTTATGACACGAGGGTATGTCAGTCATCCCAGATGTTAGCCTAGCCTTAATCTCTTCACCTTATAGATGAGATCAGAGAGAGAATGTCACTAGCTTTGGCTTTCAAAGCTTCACTCTTCCAGATTCTAAAGCTGATTCAATATTTTCAACATATTAGTCATCTTGAATACTATGCAACTTTTCTTCTCATTTGTTTTTAAGGGTCCTATTGGCCCAAGAGGACCTCAGGGTTTACAAGGGCAACAAGTAAGTTCATTTTGTTTAAATAACTAGATTATATACTGTAGTCAAGAAAAGTAAAAGCATAAATAAGGTCTATGTAACATGATTGCTTTTGGCTAGCCTGAAGAAATATATAATTGTAAATGTCCAATTTGATTGGGCCATATTAAATCATTCTCACTCACTCATATATGCAGTATTCATATCACAGGTTCTTCATGGTGCTACATTGTTACCATTTGATTTCTTTATATGAGTAACCAACAATACTTGGAATTATGCCTGTTGCTTCTGAGTGAAGAGGTCATAATTTCCTGTTATGATAAAAGTCTCATAATTGAATAATGAATTTATGCAATTAAATCATAAAAGGCCACCTCCAGGGGGAATGGCCACCTTGGGTTTTATTTGTAATAATATGGAACAGTTCATGTTATGTTTGAACAAACCTAATGTTGCAAACTTTCTTTCTATGCCTATCAACTAGCAGTAAACTTGTGACATAAAACTGTTTTACTGCTTGCAGTCATTTAACGGTATTACAAAGTCATTCTTCCAAAGAGAGGTTACCACATTGTTGTCATCATATTTGGAGTATTTTCTCAAGACATGTGAATAGAAACAAGTTTACTGAAGATGATGAAATAGTGATATGGTGATGGTGATAATGACTGTTGCTGCATTCATTCTGCTAGCACTATACTGTTTTAAATATATATCAATTACCTCAGCACTCTAATGAACTATGTGTTTTCGTGATTGTCCTTTTACAGGTTAGCGAACTGAATTGCAAACAGTACCTTGCCTTAGAGTCATAGAGCAGGAAAGTCTGGACTTCCATACTTATACCACAGAGCACATAGAGAGTGTAAGATTTGGCACTTGCTTTTCCTTTGGTTTTCATATATCACATATCTTCAATTTCAGGGAGGCACAGGACCAGCTGGTCCTCCTGGTGAGCCTGGTGAACCTGGACCAATGGTAATGTCAAGTAAGCATGTACACCTGGTTCAACATAGGCCCACTCTTACACTGATGTCACATTTTCCCAGATCCTTTCTAATGTAGAAAAAAATGTCTATCCAGCTTGGGATCACTCTATTATGGACTATGCTTAGCTATAGCTTCCTTACATCAGACAGAATATTTAGACAGTAATAAGTTATGTGCATTTGAGCTATTAAACATGCTTTTCATCTGTTGAGTACATGATCTGAGGGATACTGCCTAAAATTCAAATTATTAACAAGATGATTTTGTGATATTTTATTGTCTCAATTATATTTTATATTATAAACACAGAGAGGTAATATGTACCGTGCATGTTTTATTTTATTACTAGGGTCCAATTGGTGCGCGTGGACCAGAAGGCCCTCCTGGGAAGCCTGGTGAAGATGTGAGCTTTTTTGTTTTAATTTGCTTTGGAGTTTTGAAGGAACTCAGGAGGGGATACAGTGTTAAAATGAATGTTCTGCATGAACTCCCATTTCAATTTCCTAACCTTTTTGTCTTCTATTAAATTCTATTCACCAGGAGACCTAAAGATTAAACTTCACAAAAGCCTAAAAAGGCTTTCACTTTTGGGTTAAATCATTAGGTAGTTTGTCTCTTGCATTTCCCAGGATTTTCATGAAAATTTCTTGTTGAAGCTGGGGGCCAATGGCTAATGCCTGTGATTTTTAACTATGAAGCTATAATCTGAGGATTGTGGCTCAAAATCATCCTGGGCAGAAAAGTTTGTGAGACTCCAATCATCAATTAACTACCAAAAATCCAGAAATGGAACTGTGGCTCAAGTAGTAGAGCATTATATTTGAGCACAAAAGCTGGAGGACAGTGCCCAGGTCCTGAGCTTAAGTCTGAGAACCAGCACAAAAATATTTTTTAAAAATTCTTGTTGATATAATAGAAGTATTACATTAGCAACAACATCTGCTACATCGCCTGAACCAAAAGAAAGAGCAGAATGTGTTCTTATAAAGTCACGGGTTAAATGGAATTTTAAAGCTGTCTTAGAAGTCTAGTACCAATATAGTTCTTGAATGTTGAAAAAAATAATTTAACAATTTTTAATTAAGGTTAATACTCAACTATAGATTTTACTTTAATAATATATGACTAAAGATTAATGTTGAACAACAAGCTGGCATCAGTGGGTCACATCTGTAATCCTAGCTATCCTCAGAAAACTGTTGGAGAAGCACAGTGCAAAGCTAGCTTTGTCAGGAAAGTCTGTTAGCTTCTATCTTAAATTAACCATCCAAATTCTAGAGTGGAGGCATAATCAAATGGTGGAGCTTCCGCTGTAATCTAGAAAGTAAGAGCGCAAGGTCCTGAGTTCAATCCATTATTGGCACACACAGACACAGACACAGACACAGACACACACACACACACACACACACACACACACACACACACACACACACACACACACACACACACACACACACACACAGAGTTAGCTATTAGATAGTATGTAAACCTTGACCAAGCAAAGATATTTTTCTCATTCTGAGTCATGATATTCATTTAAACTGATTACAGTTCTTTTGACCATAAAGAAAATAATCTCTGGTAGTTGTTTTCCTTTGTCTTTTTTACTTGCCACAGAGAAAGAAATAGTGGTAGTGTTTTAATTCACCATCACATGATTATATAAAATTTCAAGGCATATATATGTTTATAAATTTTCATTTTATGAGATGCAGTATTGCTATGCAGCATTGAACTTGAGAACTTTATGATATAGCTTTCTCAGGGCTAAGATTATGAGCATTTAGTAACACACCAGGCTTTTTAAGACAAATCAGAATGTAACATACCTTATTTATTTATTTATTACTATGCTGGGGTTAAACCCTGGACCCCATGCATGCTAGGCAAGCACTACACCTCTGAGCTACATCCCTAGCCTTATGTGTATAGATTTTAATGAAGTTTTTTTTTGGGGGGGGGTCGGTTGTGGGGCTGGGCACTGCCCCTGAGCACTTCAACTCAAGACAAGTGCTCTACCACTTGAGCCACAGGCCACTTCCAAATAAATTGTGTGTGTGTGTGTGTGTGTGTGTGTGTGTGTGTGTGTGTGTGTGTGTGTGTGTGTGTGTGTGTGTGTGTAGATTTTAATGTGCTATAGATCAGACCATGAATCTTTATATCTATTTCTTCTCTCACATAGAAGTTCTACAAATGACAGAATATTGAATGGATTGCTATCAGAAGAGATTTTTTCCTTCCTTCCTCCTTTCCCTCCCTCCTTCCCTCCTTCCTTCCCTCCTTCCCTCCCTCCCTCCTTCCCTCCTTCCCTCCCTCCTTTCCTCTTTCCTTCCCTCCTTCCTTCCTTCCTTCCTTCCTTCTTTCCTTTCTTCTTCTCTTTCCATTCTTTCTTTCTTTCTTTCTTTCTTTCCTTCTTTCTTTCTTTCTTTCTTTCTTTCTTTCTTTCTTTCTTTCTTTCTTTCTTTCTTTCTTTCCTTCTTTCTTTCTTTCTTTCTTTCTTTCTTTCTTTCTTTCTTTCTTTCTTTCTTTCTTTCTTTCTTTCTTTCTTTCTTTCTTTCTTTCTTTCTGTCTGTCTGTCTGTCTGTCTGTTTAAAACAACGCATGTGGTTTTTTTCAGTGTTGAAGATTGAGTCCAGTGCCTCAATCCTGTTAGTCAAGCACTGTACCTCTTGAATTTTGCCTTCAGCTTTTGTTTGCATTTTCTTTTTGAGGTAATGACTCTCTAACTTTGCTAGGCTAGCAATGAACTCACACTTCTCCAATTTTTACCTCCTAAATAGCTGTGATTATAGCTATACACCAACACCCTTAATTACACAAGAACTTGGTATTGAGCACCCTTTTTATTTTCCTGTAACTTATTTGTCACCTTGTTTCTGATATAAACATTTACTTTCTCTGTACCCACTCCCCTCATTTTTTTCCATACAGGGTGAACCTGGAAGAAATGGGAATACTGGTGAAGTAGGATTTGCAGGATCGCCGGTAAGTTAATCTTCATCTATAGAATAATATAAAGCACACTTAAAAAGTGGAGAGCATGGAAATTCATTCTGCATTTATCATGTGCATGTGCATTTAGACATTAAGTAAATGTGACAGCTATGTAGTGTTCTCCTCTGTCAGAATGTAAAGTATGATAGACATTTTGCTAGATTTATAGCTGATTCCAATTTCCTGATCTTCAGTAGCACCATATAATTAATATTACATATTTACCAAACATGAATACTCTTTAAACTGAGTATCCAATATGTAGAAAATAAGATTTTTTTCAGAAGTCATCAGCCTGACCTATTTACAATTCATAACACTCCAGTCATGTTCATGTGTGAGAGAATTTGTTGGTTTTTTAAAAATCAGCTAGGGATAGGACACTGTAGACAGATTTCCTCCTTGCTCTCAGTCCCTAATGTTGACTGAAATTTTTTATTCTTGACTACAAAATCTTATTATGAAGAATTACTGATTGCCAGGCTTCCTAACATCTGTTCCCTTTCTCCTTGACTTTACTGAAGGAATAGTTCTGGGACAACAGGACCTAAGCCACCCTAATGGGGGGCTACACTGGAATGGGGGCAAATTAGAGAATGATAAGCAAACAAAAATCTTCTTGCAGCTTTTCCTATTACTGTTTTCCTATTATGATTTCTCCTGTCTAGAGGTCTCTAAGCTAGTTCAATCTTCATATTACTAGCTTTCTTATAATTCCCTAATGTTTCTTTTTGGTATATATTTTTATTGTAAAAATACTGTACAGAAGGGTTACAGTTACATGACTAAGGTAATGAGTACATTTCCTATTGAGCATTGTTACCTCCTCCTTTGATTTTTCCCATACCATCCCTTCCCTTCCCACCTCCCCAAAGTTGTAAAGTTCATTTTCAACATAGTGTTTTGTACATCTCATTATTATAATGGGTCAACCTGTATCCTTATTTTGGTACTTTACTATTTCCTTTCCCCTCCTCAAATTAAAAAAATGTATATACAAGATGCAGGGCACCAGTATCAAATACAGTGACAACAGAGGTTATACCATGAGGGAAGAACATACAAAAGAAACAAAAAAATCACATGTTACATTATAAATACTTTAAAAACAATAGCAAGAAAGAGAAAACCACTTTTGTCCCTATCTTGGGGTTCATTTCGCTTAGCATCATCTTATATGGTCATATGTACATAGCTTTTGACCTTTTCTGCTTGTCCTAGACATATACTTGTTCAACCACTTTAGAAAGCAGTATGGAGGTTCCTCAGAAGACTCCACATAGAGCTCTCCTATGACCTAGCAATCCCACTTTTGGGCATTTACCTCAATGATCACAAACAAGGCTATACTAAAGCAACCAACACAACTATGTTTATCTCAGCATTATTTACCATAGCTAAGATATGGAACCAACCCAGATGCCCCTCAGTAGATGAATGGATCAAGACTATGTGGCATATATATATATGTATATATGTATATATATATATATATATATATATATATATATATATATATATATATATATAATGGGATTCTATGCCTCCATCAGAAAGAATGACACTACCCCATATATTAGGAAATGGAAAGATTTGGAAAAAAATATATTAAGTGTAATAAGCCAGGGCCAAAGAAACATAGGTCCCATGGTTTCCCTTATTTGCAGATCTGTAATGTTTCTACTATTATGCATAAGTATTGGTTTTATTACATTACTCTCAGTTTACTTATTGAAAACTGATGAGGTTCATGTTATGAATATTTTTAAACAAAGGAACATTTAACTTTAACAGAGATTTGCATAGTTATAAGGATTACTTTGTTTGAAATATCAAGCCAATTCCCCTTATCCCTGCTCCCTCTCCTCTCCCCATCAGCCTGGGAAATAAAGTCAGACAAAAGCACGAAGTGTAGCCATGAACACAGATGTGCTTTTCAGCAGCTCTAGGCTTGAGCCTCCCGTGGCCTGTTGTATTTTCACATACACTCACAGTGTGGTCCTCCACAGGGAGAAAAGGTGCCCTGCCAGCACAGCACAGATGCTCTCTGCAAACTCAGTGCAGCGGCATGTGATTGCACCGTGATGACAGTCCTGGGTCAGCAGAATGCGAGTTCTTTATGAGCATTTGTACATCTGGATCATTTTCTTGTTATACTAGGGATGTGTAATCACTAGAGAATTTTCCTCACAGAGCATAAAAACTAAATAACATAGCTCACTAATTCCCCCATAAGCCTAGGTGGGTGTGCACTGATTTGCCTGTTTATGGGTGAAGGAAGAATAATCTCAGTAAACAGGAATACAGAAAAAAAGGGAAGTTGAAGGAATTTCTTAACTTGAAAGAATTCTTAAACATGGTTATATAAACAGAAGAATTAGTGGAACTTTATTTGTTCAAAGATCTGATTTGATGCACTTTGCTGGGATACTTTCAAAGCATTAAATGTTTTCCCTGCAAGAATTCAAAGAGGAAGTATTGCTTTGATCTTACCTTATGAGTTTCATTTATTGAGTTGCTAATTCATTCATGTAGTAAATAGTGAGTAAGGCTGTAATATATGGAGTAAATGATTTTCTTATATATGTGAGATTGTACTAGAAGTTCTTTTGGATAGGTTCAGGTCATCAGCTGTATGAATGTGAAGTACAAAGACATTCCTTCTTCACTTATTTATCCAATGATTATCCATTGACTGACTATTCATCAAATATAAAACTAAGGGTGAAGAATATGAAGGATAACAATAGTTACTGAAAACTTACAGTAATTGATACTTCAAATCTGTGTTATAAAGATCCACATTTTACTGGTGGCAGTAGTAATATTAGTTCATTATAAAGCCAAATAAATGTGGCAATGAGAAAAAGTATATAAGCCAGTTGTTCATAATTAATTTTAAAAGAGTATAAAAATGTTTCAAGGATCATTTTGAAATAATAATTTCACTGGATTTGATTTTCTAATGCATTTCTATGTTTTTTATATAATATGATTCGGTAAGAGAAATTTAGAAATTACTGAATCAAGAAACTAAACCATCCGTCTATTTCTTGCCTTTGTTTCTGTTGGATATTTTATTTTTTGTTTTGTTTGTTAAAAATTTTAAGTTCACATAGGCTGTCACAAACACATTTAAAAAATCCTAATAATATTAGGATTCTTATCATAATCTGCTGCCAATAGCAGAAGTAATAAAAAAGAAATAAAAAATGTGGCTTTGTACAAATTTATTTATTTACCCTGAAGCATAATACAAAGGAAATATAGTATATATTCACTTAAGTTTTTCTCTGAATTGTTTCTTTAAACCTTTGCACAGTCTTAGTTTTAGTTTTCTTGTTTTAGTTGTTTCTAACTAATAATAGTAATGATACCATTTAAAAGTTTTAAATGATTTGAAAATCAGTAGCACATAACATATCAGTAGCTAGTATTAATCTATATCTTTTTGTAAGTCAGAATTCTATTATATGTTCACATTTCCATTTTGTTTTGGTTGGTCAGAGGGCTTGGACTCTGTGACTGGGCACTGTCTCTGAGCTCTTCATTCGCTCTACCATTTGAGCCCCAGTGCCACTTCCATTTTCTGGTGATTAATTGGAGATAAGAGTCTCATGGATTATCCTGCTGAGGCTGGCTTTGAACCGAGATCCTCAGCTCTCAGCCTCCTGAGTAGCTAGGATTACAGGAATGAGCCACTGGCACTCAGCTACATTTCCATTTTTAACAATGTTTTACTTTGCAAAGTTTTGATCTCCTAGATATTCTGACAGATGAAATATACTGTTCTTTTTTTTCTTCATTAGTTTCTTGGTGAAAAGCTGTGTGTCAGCTAATTTTTTAGGAAAAAGTATTTTGTTTCCTCTTCCTATAGTGACTCTACAATATCCCATCTATTTGTTCTTTTCTCCAGGGAGCTCGAGGCTTTCCTGGGGCTCCTGGTCTTCCAGGACTGAAAGGTCACCGGGTAAGTTGAGTCCCCTGTAAGCCTCTCAAGACACTGTGGTTTACTGAGTTGGTTCTGGCAAAGGATCCCTTTGAAAGGGGTCTGTATGACCCCCTTTGTCAGCTGAAATCACAGTGATCTTCTACATTTGTTTTGAATTTCGAATCTTTAGAAAACGTTTTTTAGGGTTATAGAAAAATAATTTGAGCTCTTGCCATGTACTGGATACTGTGCTAAAGAAGACAATACACAAATGAGATAAGTTTATCCTGCTGCTTCAGCTATGTGATGTGTGACATGATTCAAGAAGTGTGTATGAGGTTGCAGAACATGCCCGGTCAACACAGACTTGGAAGGCAACAGAGTGCTTTGGCTATAACTCAGAATATTTAATATATAACTATTACATATTGTGTAAACACGTTAAATCCCTCTCTTGGTCTCTAGTTTATCTCTTTCTCCGAAAGCAAGGCTTATCTTCAATTAATATTCAGGGATACGTCTCCATTTTGAGTGGCTAAGCTTAAGATCAGAATATTTGTTATTGTACTAGTTACAAAATGCAGCTGTTCCTCAGTGTCCACAGGAAATAGATCGAGGATCCCCTTCCTCCACAGGAATCCCCAGATGTATCAGTGCTCTGGCCCCTCACATACAGTGCCACAGTATTTGTGTATAATTTATGCAAATATTGCCATATACTTATGGTTATTCTTATACTTATGGTTAGTTATAGAATCCATACTGTAAGATTAGTACTAAGTAAATCGCTGTTATACTTGTTGTTTGGAGAATAGTAAATAGAAAAGTTCTGTAAATTTTTAGTACAGAAATAACCATCATCTAGAGTACATGCTATAAAAAAGTTACATTTTCTTTGAATATTTTCAATTCCCTGCTGATGGAATCCATCCATGTAGAAGTTGTGGATAGAGAAAACCAATTGCAGTTGAATTTACCTGTGGATGTAGCTCATATTTTCTAATTATATGAACCCTTTAACTACGTGTTTACTCTAAAGTCAATACAAGTGTTTATCTGAAGAATTAAATTGTTTCTGTATCAAACGATTTCTTTTCAGGGACATAAAGGTCTTGAAGGCCCTAAAGGTGAAATTGGAGCAACTGGTTCCAAGGTAAATGTAGAACATCTAAACTTGACCTTATGAGACACCTAGATTCTGTTTCATGAGCCTGCATGTTTTTTCAGAAGTATCTTAAATAATTCCGGAGGAAAGGAAGGTATAAATAAATAAGTGGGAGAAAAAACTGCCCTACATTTTACTAGCCTTTAATTCTGGGAAATTTGAAGTATCTTGTCTTCCCCAAATTGATTTATAGGACTTACCAAGGGAGTAAAAATGAAGTTATAGTGGGAAACACCATGATATACATATGTGGAAAAGTATTTTATTTTAAAATGAGCTTTTATGATATTATACTAACTTTCAGCTTTGTAGAATTTTACTTGAGCTTAATCAGACATAGGCATTTGGCTCATTTCTTGGCTGGGTATCATAGTTTCCATTGATCTTGTTGATACTGTATTCATGGATTTATTTTAGACTTATTTCTATAGAATTTAATTATTTCAATGTGTAAATATTTATTTATTGTACTAGAGTTTGAAATCAGGGCCTTGTGCTTGCTATACAAGGGCATTACCTTTTGAGTCATGCCTTCGTCCCTTTTATTTTCATCTGTTTTTTTGGATAGAATCTTGTGGTTTTGCTTAGGGACTTACCTCTGATTTAAGTCCTCCTACATGTTCCTCCCATTAGCTGAGACATTCGTTGGGTATTATGCTCAGCTTCTTGGTTGAAATGGTGTCTTGTTAAGTTTTTCCTTTGAACTAGTCTTGAACCATGATCCACATGATTTCTACCTCACATAAGTGGTCCCTAAACTCATTTTATTTCAAGAAAAATATTGATGATAATAACAATTGGCAAAATTATTAGATCTTTCATTTGAAGAACCTTTCTACTGCCCCCTAAAAAGCAATATGATGCTAATATCAATTTTAATTTTTCAAAGTGAATGTTATCTCAATTTCACTTCAGGGTGAGGCTGGTCCTACTGGTCCAATGGGTGCTATGGGTCCTCTGGTAAGTTTCAATTCTTCCTTTCTTTTTGTTTTTGAAAGGTAATTTTAAGTGTCAAATCATTTATGAATTTATGAATCCAAACTATCAGATAGACAAATCTAATATTTCTTTTCTGTCAATATTTTTATTAGCATAAATTATACAAAAATGTTTTATTGTGATACATATAGGCATATATTTATTTCTTTGGCTTTTATTTTCTTTGGTTTTTACATAAACAGAAAGCTGGAGTGAAAATATTAAAAAGGCATAGGGAATATATGTTAGCTATGGAAATAATCTTGGTTACTTAAAGTGAACCAAGAGAATTGAGCCCTTAGAATAAAAGAGGGTCCTTCCTGTAATCACTGTTTTTCTTAACTATTGAATGCCATTATTTTTACATGCACAGTAATCATACAGTAGCTTTGTACATTTGGCTTATTGTATCCAAATGAAATGAAATTAGTTACATAAGAGAGGTAGGGTAGGTATCTTCACAGATTTGCAAACCTCAAATTGCTGCTACAGAGGTTGATGTTGTTAACTAATTATATCATCTCAGTCAAACCAGGCCAAGAATTCAAGTTAAATGCTTCAAGAGATGTTCTTTCTTGTCTGCCATTCACAGGGCCCGAGAGGAATGCCAGGAGAGAGGGGGAGACTTGGGCCACAAGGTGCTCCTGTAAGTATGCCTGCTTCTTTGTATGGTGCTAGAAAGTGGAGTTCACCTCCTTCGATTTTGCTGGTGACACATGCATTTTAAATGAGGAGATGCCTTAAACATATGTCACCTATTTCTCAATGTAAATTTAAATTATTAGTAGTATAGCTTGACATCCTGAGAGATATTAAGAGAATTAATAGTATGCATTAGTCCTTACCCAAGTTCAGTCATTGTCATCCTTTTAATATCTTTTTTTTCCAATAGATATACTCAAGGCTCATGAAATTCTATCACATTTATAGTTACTGTTTTCCCTAAGCCTTCTGAAATGCCTGAGCCATAATATCCCTAGTCCATTCCTTTATACTTCTGTTCTATTTCAGTTCATCTTTAGAGACAATGTTTACCACTGCATTACCACATTGTGCAAAAGTGACTTCCTATTCCACTGATCACCAGTTGATCAGTGAGGAACCCATCTTTAAAAAAATTCAATTTAAAGTCTCCTTTGTTTTTGTGTTAGTTCTGGTACCAATGATCATTGGGTCTTTTTCCAAGGCAATGGATTCAAGTCAGTTACTACTATCCACAAAATGGACTTGGGAGTACTGTTTGTTACAAATTCTATTTTTGAAAGAATGAATTAAAGAAGCAGGGAATGTGACAAAGTGGAGACACTGAAATAAATGTGTTTCTGTTGTAACAGAGTCCTCCATAAATCCCTAGGGGATTATGGAATTCTACAGATTTGCCTTGGATGGAAGTCAATTGTTTGTACTCCATCATCCATCTAAGGGAGGGCAAAACTTTGGAGAAAGTAGCTTTTTTAACAGAGGGTAGTTCCAGCAATAATTTTAACTGAGGATCCTTAGCAACAAGCACTTTCAGCTGAAGAATGAATTCTTTAGTTCTGAACAGGATTTGGATGAAACCTAAAGAATTCATTATAAGTTAATTTCTGTGTGTACGGGTGCTTTTTTTGTTTGTTTATATGAGAATGTTCCTCCTTTGATTAATCTGGCAGTTAAGAAGTCTAAGATGTTCAAAGTCTCATCTCTGAGCTCACTTGACCACAGCTGGCATATTAAAGCAAAACAGAATATTTATATCAGCTTCATTTTCTTAATCTTGATTTTTATTTCTTGTTACTATAAGGATAGATATATTTATTACTGCCTCAACAAGTTTGCATAATGTCTGATTTCATTGCCGTTAGCTCAATAATTTTTTTACCAGTACTTATCATTTATTCTTGTTTCTCAACACAGAAATTATCTATATAGCAAATAATTTATGAAAAATATTGTCAATATAATCTTACCTTGCCAACTTGTCTTTTTTTTTCTCTTCTCATTAGGGACAACGAGGTGCTCATGGTATGCCTGGAAAACCAGGACCAATGGTGAGTTATATTGTTGATTTATATATAATTGATTTATTCTTTCATTTCTACATTTACAAAAATTTCAGAGCAACCCCTGTGTTTTAGATACTTGGAGTAAAGAACATAGTAAACAAATCTCTTCTCTTTGAAAATTGAATATGCTAATTAAAATCATTGTATTATCCTATCACTAATTGCTATAATGTAGAATATAGGCGAAGTATAGACATATAGGGGAGAATGCCTAAACCTGTAGATGAGAAGGGTATAAAGAAAGACAGAATGAGAACATTTCAGGTCAAATATTGAAAATGTAATATATAAAAATGGACCAGAGCATTCTTTCATCCATGGGAGGAGGATAGGTGAATAAATCATGACTTGTTGAGGGAAAGCTAGGAGCATGGAATTGGAATAGCAGACAGGAGCTAGATAGATAGTGAAGGACCATACTTACTATGTTAATGAGTTTTTCACTTTATTCTTGTAGTGATTATTGAAAGACCATTTTAGGGTAGTAATCATAGGAATGTCATGACCAGATAGAACATCTGCTAGTAATTGTCCATTTTCATAAAAAAATAGAAAACTGAATGTGAATATTATAAGGAGAAGCCTAATGGAAAAGTATAAAGATATGAACTAAAATTATTACAGTGTTAATGGAAGCAGATTGCTAAGGATGTCTAATAGCCCTAGTGTATTCGTTTTCTGGTTTGAGGAGTTTGGTGGATGATCTAGTTTATCTAGACTTGGGAATACAGAAAGAGGAAAAAACATGATTTGTTAATTTGGGTCTAAAGTATGAAGAAATCAGTTCAATTATGTTATTGGATATATCAGTGTGGGACTCAGAGCAGAGATTTGAAGTAGACTTGGTATTTATAGTCTATAGGCAATCAATAAAGCTATTGTAGTAGAAGTATAATCTGAGATGAGAAACAAGAAGTTGTCAAGGAATGCTAATATTTCCTGCACTCTACTTTTTATTTCACTATCAGCAACACTCCTACATTTTGTTCCATTTATTCCCAAAGTATAAGTGACTTCTGAAATTCTAAACGTTAACATTCATACTTTAAAAAATCTGAGCTGGGCACCAGTGTCTCACACCTATAATCCTAGCTACTCAGGAAGCTGAGCTCTGAGGATTGCAGCTTGAAGCCCATCCAGGCAGCAAAGTCTGTGAGACTCTTAGCTCCAATAAAATACTCAGAAAAAGCCAGAGATGGTGCTTTGGTGCTGTGGCTCAGGTGGTAGAGCACTAGCTTTGAGCACAAAGATGCCCAGGGATAGTGGCCAGGACCTAGGCTCAAGCCCTGGGACCATAAAAAATCTGAACATATATTAAGCGATTAGTAGTAAGTTATCAGAAAGGAAAAAAAGTATAATTTGCCACATTTCTGACACATCTCTTGCTTTTTCATTCTGTCCCTTTCTTGCAATAGTTGAATAGTTGCCTCAGTTTCTGCTGTGGTACCAATGATATAAATGATCTTAAGAAGCCTATGGATGATGGGACAAAGGGCAAACTAATTAAGCAGTAATACTCACTAGATACTATGTTGAAAATGAACTATACAATTTGTGGGATCAGGAGGGGAAAAAACTGGGAGAAAACAAGGTAAAAAGTGACAAAAAGGTGACTGTTCAAAAAAGAAATGTATTCATTACTTGACTTATGTAACTGTGACCCCTCTGTATGTCATCTTTACATTAAAAAAAAAAGAAGAAGAAGAAACCTATGGAGATGCAGTGGAGAATCAAAATACCTACTCTGATTATTCAAAAACACTTAAATCATCATGGTACTAGAAAATGAAGATGAGTTAATGGTTTTAAATAGCCTAAAAATGTAATGATCTTTCTATGGAATAGTTTCTATGGAATAGTTGATTCACATATTTGTTTTCCCATATGAAATTAAAGAATTTTTGTAGTACTTTGGTTTTGTAAAGAAAGATAAAATGACATCTAGAAGACATTATTCCATATGTGATTGAGATTGGTTCCTTATAAGCTAATAGTGTAGGTATCCTGACTACATTGTCCATGGAACATTTTATTTTGCTCAAATGGGAAAAGTTGAGTCAAGCTACACAAGACAAATAATGCTATCTGTATTAATAAAAACAGAAGAGAGAGAGAAAGAGAGGAGAAAGAGAAGCATACACAGAGAGAAAAAGGCAGAGAGAGGGGAAGAGAGACAGAGAAAAGAGAGATAGAGATATAGAGAAAAATAATTCAGGTCGAAACATGCATAATACTGAAAGATTATCAAAGAAAAATAACTTAAGATCTTTTTTCCTATATGTGGAAAATAAAATAGAATTATATTGTCATTATTTGTCATACAGATTGTTTTTCCATTATTACTCATAAAAATGAAACAAAATAGAGAACAAAAATAAGTCCTATACTCTGAAAGACCTTTATTAATTCAAAACTGATGGTTTTCAAATACAGTCCTCAAAGAAGAACCAGGGTGGCTTAGAATAGGATTCCTAAAGTCATCTCCTTTAAATCAAGCTTTTAAATCAATTATTATACACTATGAATTATTTGTATGTCTTTCCAAATGTAGTACAGTGATAAATAACCTCTTGTCACTGCCTGAAGAAATACCTGGAAGTTTCCTAGGAATTACTTTTATAAAAATGATGCAGTAAGTTTTGTACAAAATGTAGCTTTCTATAAACTTCTCACTTGATTAACAAAGAGGAAGTACTTTTCTCAGGGGGTAATTGTTTTGAATTGTGACTGAGTTAACTTTATTTGGTATAATTAGGAAACCCAATTATTATGTTCCCTTCTATTGAGTATCTTTGAACATTACTCTTTAGATTAAATATTGAAAGGTAATAAAAATAATATTAAATTATCTTTGTGATTTTAAAGGACTAGACAGATTATTCCTATGTGTTTAAAATACAGATTGTTGCCAGAGGATGAAAAAAATGACTTAATTAGATATGGATTAAATACATGTCTGATTACTTTTCTGGTTTTGATTAATAGGGTCCTCTTGGGATACCTGGCTCTTCAGGCTTTCCAGGAAATCCTGGGATGAAGGTAACTGAGTGACATATATCTGTGATACTTGATTGTAATGTTCCCCAACATTATTAGTTGAAAAGTATGAAAGTTATACTTTCATAAAGAAACACCTTAGAGTAATAGTTCCTTTACATGTGATGATAGGGGGACAAAACATATAATCTGTAGTTATAGCAAAAGTACTTTAGTCAAAGGCTCTAATACCAAAGAATTTATTATGTGGACTCTAGTGCCAAACAAATGAAACTGCTATAGGAAATAAAAGTTTTGAACCAAGTTGGAACTCTGTTCTGCAAGAGAGTGCCAGTGAGTAACCAACAGCAGAATGTAGTAAACAATAGGAGGTTGAAATAAAACTGGAAAGAGGCTGCTCTTTCACACAGTGCAGGCCATCACCCTCACATTCCCTTTGCAGCCAGCAGAGTGAGTCAGGTCACTGGCTTCCCATGTGGGAATGGGTTATTCTGCTTCCATTGCATTTGTAGAGTCACTATTTGTTCTTTTTCTCAGTACATTGGGGAAAACATTCAAGGATCACAGTAGAAAGATATTATATCAGATAAGACAATGAATTTTAAGCAACAAAGCTGGATTGCCTTTCACTCTCTGTGCCCCTTCATCCTAAAGGAGTTTCCTTGTCAGATTCAGGCTTAAGAAAATGTGTGTGTGGCTATGGCAGCCCTCTGACCCCTCTGAGCTTTGTCTTCTCAGGGAATTCTGTGTACGTAAAAGCATCTACGTCAATCTATAGCAGAGTACATAATGCAGCGGTTATCCTCATGATATACTCTCTTTTTATTACTTGTGCTATTCAAATTGAGTATGGACCTGGAAATGTAAAGAAACTGACATTTCTAATACTCTTTGAAACATGAGAACCATCCACCCAGATTATCATACATGATCTTGAATGCTGTCTGTAAACTCTGTGCCACAAGAAAGGGGTTACTATAAAATGATATCCTAGTTTTCAATCCCTTCATGGAGAATCCTTTTCCTTCCCTCTCTGATCTGTTCCCTGAAGTCCAAGTCCCCACCTCATTCTTCTTCTATTTCTCTTTTTCTCCCTCCTCTTCCTGTGTGTCTTACTCTATTTCATTCCATTCTTCTTTTCTCCCTCTCCTCTTTCCTTCCTTTATCTGTGGTGCTTCAGATCACACCTGGTGCCTCCCGCATGCTAAGCATGCAGAGTTCTATGCCTAGCCCTACACTACAGATCTTAATAGCACCGCTTCTTTCCCCAATCACCAAATATATCATTATACCAATATGCATAATTCTTTCATTTTTCCTATGACAGTCTCCACAAATAGCTTTGAGAGGAAAAGAAGAAAACAATACATACTTAATAAGCCTAGGCTTATTAGTTAACAGAAAGGAGTTTGTGCTCTTACTTAGAGTTTAAAACGACTAAGTAAGTTTCTTGGCAACCACTGCTTATACAATCATTGACTGTGGATTCTACTTTATACTGCTAGATCATTGTAAGACTGGTTCTTAGCTACTAAATGTTCTTTAGTAAAACTCAAACAGGTAGCAGAATTATCTCTCCCAGAAACTATTTTTCTGTCTGCCTCCTTACCCCCTCCCCTAGCCCAGCCACCATAAAATTCCTGGGTGATTGTTTTTACCTATAATTCTGTTGTTCCTATAAAATTCTGCTGTAGATTTAGTACAAGTGGGAGAGACCCTGTCTAGCAAACTGGGTTCAATCTCCAGTACAACCAGAACAAAAACAAAGAAACAACAAACAAAAAGTCCTTCATTATGGGAGAAATCAGCTCTTTACTATAACACTCATATGTTTCTTAAATTAATCTTTCCTTTGCCTCCATTAGGGAGAAGCAGGTCCCACTGGGGCAAGAGGTCCTGAAGGTCCCCAGGGACAGAGAGGTGAAACAGGGCCTCCAGGACCAGCAGGCTCTCAAGGCCTTCCTGTAAGTTCCTCAGATTTCTAAGAATCTAGTCCAGAAAGGCAGACATTAACTTATAACATCTGACAAATGCAATTTATTTTCCTATGTTTGTTTGAATTCTGAATGAGTGGTTAAAACTCACAAGAAAAAGAATCTCCTATGTTTCCTTCATGTTTTATCTATTTTATAGAAAAGCCAGCTAGTCACAAAAGTATTATGATATAACAATGGATATTTCTTTTTTTTTAACTATGCTTATTCCTGCTCTTGTGAGAGAAAGGAACGCAGGAATACAGCCCCACATCACCACAGCTTCCCACATACCCCCCAGACTTCAATACCTTTTTATTTACTTTTTAGGGTACAATGGGAACTGATGGTACCCCAGGTGCCAAAGGCCCTACGGTAAGTAACTGCCTTTATGCCACATGAGGTTCAGAGGGAAACAATCGTTTGGATATTGGCTGTAGCTTACTATCTACATATCTTATCCTTATGTCATTCTTGCTTTCCAACAGGGCTCCGCAGGGACCTCTGGTCCTCCTGGCTTGTCAGGGCCTCCCGGATCCCCTGGCCCTCAGGGCAGCACTGGACCTCAGGGAATTCGAGGGCAGCCGGTAATGCCTTTTGCAAAGAACTATTCTTCTTATTTTATTTTTTAATTGTGAAAATACCTTACGGAGGGTTTAAATTACATGGGCAAAGTAATGAGTACATTTCTTATCAAGCATTGTTGCTTCCTCCTTTGTTTCCCCTTCCCATCCCTTCTCGTCTCCCTCCCCAACCAGCCCCCCCCCCACCAAAGTTGTAAAGTTCGTTTTTCAACATAGCATCTTGTACATCTCATTGTTGCAATGGGTCCACCTGTATCCCTATTTAAACAATTTGTTTTTTCCCTTCCTCTCCACAAATTATACCAACATCAAATACAATGAAAACAAGGGTTATACTGTGGGGGAGGGATACACAAAGCAACAAAGAAATATCTTATAAATATGTTAGAAACAATAGCAAGAAAGAAAAAACATTTGAGTCCTTATCTTGGGGTTCATTTCGCCTAACATAAACTTATAGAACTATTATTCTTTAGTAGAACCCAACTAAGAGTACCCAGAGAAATATCATGTAAAGCGATACAATGAATGCATAGTAGATAATGTAACTTAACCTAATGAAGGAACTGGCTGAAAGAATTATAAAGTGAATGTTAAATGTTAATGTGTAACTTAGATGGTTAAACTCTAAGTTGGATATTATTACAATGTATTACACATTAATGTTTTCACATTAAATAATATGATCATAACATATTTAGAAGTTGTGCTTATGTAACTTTGTCTGATATCAGTAAAGATATTTTCATTCCACTACTACTTTGAACAGATATTTTGGATTGTGTTTCAAGTATTTTCGATCATACTGATAAATGCTTTTAAGGAATATGCCATATAATGAATGCTAGGTAATCTATGTCATTGACCTAATTTTGGCTGCCAGATTCAAATAACTGAGAAATTTTAATTATTATTGCATGCATAAAAAAACAAAATGCTTAAAAAAATTGCCTCCCTTGAAGACCACTATAAAATAAACTGTTGCCAAATCACACCATATTTTATAAAAATTCACACATCCTTTTAGATTTGCAAAGCATATAATGATTTCATTGTACTAATAATTTAGAGAAAATTCAATTGCTGAAAATTAAGGTTTATATTAATTACCTAGAGCTAGTTGAACTGCCCCTAGTTCTTTTTGTTTTTGCTCTTAGGTTTTGGCATCTGTTTTTTTCCATATGTATTTTTTATTGTAAAAATACTGTACAGAGGGGTTACAGTTACATGAGTAGGGTAATGAGTACATTTCCTATCAAGGATTGTTATCTCCTCCTTTGATTTTCGCCTACCATTCCTTCCCTCCCCATCTCTCCAACTCCTCCCGCGCCCCCCCCCCCCCAAGTTGTAAAGTTCATTTTCAACATAGTGTTTTGTACATCTTATTGTTACAATGGACCAACCTTTCCCTTTCCCTCCCCAAATTATAAAAATGCATATACAAGATGCAGGACACCAGATCAGATACAGTGAAAACAGGGGTTATACCATGAAGTAAAAACATACAAAAGAAACAAGAGAATAGCATAGTGTATTATAAGTATATTAAAAACAATAGCAAGAAAGAAAAAAAAAACACTTGTCTTGGGGTTCATTTCGCTTAACATCATCTTATATGGTCATATGTACATAGCTTTTGACCTTTGTTTTGCTTGTCTTAGACATGTATTAGTTATTGCAAATAAGGGAAACCATGGGACCCATGTTTCTTTGGGCTTGGTTTACTTTACTTAATGTTTTTTTCCAAGTCTTTCCATTTCCTAACAAATGCCCTGAGTTCTTATAACTGTTAATTTCTTATTTTAGGGTGATCCAGGAGTTCCAGGGTTCAAAGGAGAAGCTGGACCCAAAGGAGAACCAGTAAGCATTTGTTGCTTTAATGATAAGATAATCAATATTGTTTAGAAGTATATAATTCAGTATTCTCTCAGGTTTAAAATAAATAGAATTCATAATAGCTTGGGATGAAATAGTTTATTTAATACACTTTAAACTTTGTTAACAAGTTTATTACATGAGTCTTCCAACTACAACTCATTTGTCAAATAGTTCTTCCCTGGTAACTGTGTTTCTGTTTTAATAGGGGCCACATGGTATTCAGGGCCCAATAGGCCCACCAGGTGAAGAAGGCAAAAGAGGTCCTCGAGGCGATCCAGGAACAGTTGGTCCTCCAGGCCCAATGGGAGAAAGGGTAAACTTGAACAATACAACACGTCCTTATAGTTGTGGGAGAATTGCAGGAATAAATTTTGAGTAATAAAGAAAATTAAAGCAGTCAAGAGAAATGACACAGGTGCCTTGAAGGGTGTAGTATGGTTTTTCGGTATCTAAACTGTCTACTCGCGATTTGTTCAGCTACTATTGGTCCAATGCCTGCCAGTTTGCAACTTAGGATATGTTCATGAAACCTGTGGTAGAGACTAGTAATGAGTTTATTTTGATAGAGACATACAGCAAATCAATAGATGAATAAAACAATAATAATAATAGGTGCTCTATACATTTGATAAAAATGGGATGACATCATGTAGAGTAGTTTCAGTTGTAAGACAGTAAAATGATGTTATATTGTTAGATAGTTAAGAAATAGAGTCCTCCTCGAAGACAGTATTTTGGCTGAAACATGAACAAGATGAACCTGAAAAGGAACTTGGAGGAAACATTTTTAGCAGAGAAAAATGGTAACTGCTGAGCTGTGAGGGGGGTGGATGGAGGCGAAGTGCAGGATTTGACACTTTTGAAAATTAAATGAGTTTTCTGTGACTAGCATGTAAGGAAACAAGTCTGAAAACAACAATAATTTCATATTTATACAGAGTTTCAGAGAAATCAATGGCTTCTAATACAAGACAATACTAATGTATGTTGTTAACACCTATAGGTAGTGATTTGGACTCACAATTCATATTAGTTTTCCTTTGTGTTTAATTTTACAATGAATTATGAGGAATATTTTTTTATTTCAACCATGCACCAGTGTCTGATGACTGTAACCCTAGCTACTTGAAAGGTTGAGTTCCAGAAGATATTAATTCAAAGCCAGTCTGGAAAGAAAAATCTGGGAGACTCATCTCCAAAAAGTCTAGCAAAAAGCAGGGCTAGCAGGAAAGTGATAGAGCACCAGTTGAGCAAGGTTCTCGAGTTAAAAAAAAAAACCACAAACATTTAGTACTTACATATTCCTCAAAATTTGAATTTCTTTCTATCAGATTCTTTTTCCTCATACTTATCTGTTATGTTGGTTTCATTACTGCTAAAACTTAGGAGCTGAAAGTAAAAAACAACACATTCATTACAAAACTCTCAGCAATAATTAAGAATCCCATCTTGATACTCTTTGTAGGGTGCTCCTGGCAATCGTGGTTTTCCAGGTTCTGATGGCTTACCTGGACCAAAGGTGAGATTACTACACTCTTGCTGATACTAGTGTTCCACAAGTTTCCATCTATTAGTGTGGATGACATGGAACTGAACCACTTGAGTCTAGTTCTATAAAGACTTTGGATGCAGAGATCAGGCCTATCTACATGTCTTTGGTAACTTTTTTCCCCATAAAGAGTTCTAGGGACAAAGGATGATGGTTAGAAGAAAATGGGATCTTGTTTTCATACTTTCTATAGAAATTCCTGAGAAGAAAATATCATTTAATTAAAATTTTAGACCCTTTCAAAGTTCTGATTTTTAAGGAAAACTCTCAATTATTTGAATGAAGCTTTAACTCCAGCTTTCATTACTTCGTGAGGGAAAAATGGTGTTATAAAGAATGCAAGCTAAAACCAATGTTCAGTGAGAAATTATTTGTATTTTAGTGTATATTTTAACCTCTACTTGCTTTGGTTTCCTGTATCCCTTTTATCCTAACTTGTCCACTTTGCTTTGAAATAGGGTGCTCAAGGAGAACGGGGTCCTGTGGGTTCTTCAGGACCCAAAGGAGGACAGGGGGACCCAGGGCGTCCGGGTGAACCTGGACTTCCCGGTGCCCGGGTGAGTACACTGCTATTACCTGGCACATCACCGGCACCCCAGAAGAAATCCTCCTGAGCATGGAAATTTGTAGTTTTCTGGGATTATAAAAAAATTAGTTTGTTTTTACTACATGGAACATTTGTTTTCATGTTTTCTAATATATTTTTAGATGTTGGTTTGTTAGTTGGGTTATGTATACAAAGCACAGTAATTTCTCTTCCCTTCTCAAGGAAGTATGTGTCAATAGCTTTACCACTTGACAGCAGGAAAAGTTGTTTTTAATTTTTACATTTATTGTTGAAAAATGGGTTTGATCTTTGACACAGAATTCTTGATAAGTTTCCTGAATAGTTTCATTTAACAAAATTGCATTTGAAAGTTACTTGCACTACAAAAGGGACTTTCTATTTAGTTGTCAACAATACAACATTACATTTCCTGGTTAGAGTCTGTACATCCATTCATTCATCAGCAAATTGACAATTGCTTTTCATTTTCAGGGTCTGACAGGAAATCCTGGTGTGCAAGGTCCTGAAGGAAAACTTGGACCATTGGTAAATGACTTAAATAAAAGCCTATAACCTTTGGCCTTTTGAACAGACATAAATTTAAATTTATTTGATCATGAAGATGTTGGTCATGTTTACATATTTTAAGTTATATATTTAAGTCCTCACTAGAAACAAATTCTTAGAATCTATGTATTTTTAGGTAAAAATATATAGATAAAATTTAAGTTGAATGCTTAAGGTTGAAATTTCTCCAGTGGAAAAGTTGAAATGATATATTTCAACACTGGAAAAATTATTCTACTAGTAATAGTCTTATTTCCTGGCATCTTTCCAATTTTGCATGTTGAAGACATAAGTAGGTATGAATGCTGACAGCTTGTGTATTCTGAGATCTTCCCTTATAATAGAATGTGTAAACTAGGAACCCTAAACATTCATTACCACAAAGCAGAGTACATGAAAGAAGGAAAATAACTCCTGTGAGTATGGGGATGTTAAGCAATGTGAAGATGAGACTTAGGTGTACCATATCCTCTATTCTAAATACTCTCAGTACTTCAGCAATTCTCTAATAAGCAAACGACATTCAACACTTTTGATTCATTGAGATAAAAACATGGAATAATTTCAAATTTATATGAGTGAAATAAGCCAGTCTCATGAAGGCAAATGTGTGTTTTCTCTCATTTGTTCAATCTGGGACTGGAAAACATAAGGAATAAGGTCATGAAAACAAAAGGGAAATTACATAAGTAGAAGTAGAAGGGAAAAGGAAAATTAGGAAAGGGATAGGAAAGAATAATAGAGTGGGTAAATATGATCAAAATTCATTATATGCATGAATAGAATCTCATAATGAAAACTTTTATTTTGTGTGGTGACTGTATACTAGTAAAAAGAAATTGCACATGTATATAGTAGACAAACATATATATTTATAATAAGTAAATACAAGTGACAGTGTGTTATATATGTCACTTACATGCTTCCTGTTAATGCTGTAGGGTGCTTCAGGGGAAGATGGCCGACCAGGGCCTCCAGGCTCCATAGGAATCAGAGGGCAGCCTGGGAGTATGGGTCTTCCTGGACCCAAAGGTAGCAGTGTGAGTATGATGTAAAATATTAACCATCTCATCAGAATCCTCATTTGGAGATCAAGATATATTTTTAGCAAGTTCAATGAACTGATTGAATATAATTTTGAATATTTTCAATTTGTTAATTAGGGTGACCCTGGAAAGCCTGGAGAAGCAGGAAATGCTGGTGTTCCTGGGCAGAGGGTAACTTTCTATGTTCACTTAAAGAATAACAAATGCAGAAATCTACACAAATTCTCTCCGCCTCATGTCACAGATTATCTCTGTGTGTTACTAGGGTGCTCCTGGCAAAGATGGTGAAGTTGGCCCTTCCGGTCCTGTGGGTCCCCCGGTATGTGATCTCTTAAATGGCAATGTGTATATGTCTAATCTCTATAATGGTTCTTATTCAAAATATTACTCATGAATAAGTACTGAGGGAAAAGAATGAGAATGAATTTGATGATGATTTTTAATTATAGCTTCTGCTATCATCTGCTTTTCTAGATAAAATTATAGGTGTCATATAAAACTTTTTAAAAGTCTAATGTCAAAAAGGTACTTCATCATATGTCATAGTTGAAGAATATACCAAGGAAAATATGTTTTGCTAATAATATTTTATAATGTATTTTATTTAAAATATTTAAACATAGGATTATACCTAGACCCTTCCAATAACATAGCCTATGAAAGTTATTTAAACTGGATGGTTTTGAAAGCATAACATGCTATGAGGTTAGGTTTTCATTTTAGGATTTTAAAATGTCAGAAATATTTTGGCGTATTTATTTGTTTTTGGGTGGAGCAGTTTAAATATCTTTCTAAAATATTTCTTTGTTTTCTTTGGTCATCCTAGTTTTGAAATCATGATTAATAATTCTTAGAATAAACAATGGAAATATTAATTACCCTTTAATAGATATATATCTATATAACAACAAAGGCTTTTCCAATTCTACTTTTCCATATTTACAATTTCCATATTTACAATTCCATATTTACAATTTCCATATTTACATTTTAGATTTACATAAAAAGTAAATATGTACCATCAGACTCTCCCTGGTTTTAGAGGGTGTGTTTTTAACAGCAGGGACTTGAGATGATAACATTGGATGATTCTTGTTAATTATTTATTATCTAGTGAACTTAGGAAGCATGACTGAGGGGTAAAGAAGAGATCCATAACACTTCGATATTCACAGACACAAAAAGCATGTGTAACTATCTGACGCTGTTTGTGGTTTCTGTTACTTCCTGACTTAGGGTCTCGCGGGAGAAAGAGGAGAGCAGGGCCCTCCAGGCCCCACTGGCTTTCAGGTAACTCTGATTTCTATTTTTTTTCTTGAATTAAATGGGTTTTGAATGCCTTTTATAATACAAAAAAGTAATATCAAGTGATGTGAGATTTCTCAACTCTTCAAATCACTCAAACTTCAGAATAGACAACTGGATAAAGATCAAACATTGTTGTGCAAATATGACAAATTGACTTTCTTTGGAAACAGAGTAAGCCACAAATTATTAAATTGAAAGTAATAGAATGTCCATATATTTGAACCATTTTGCTGTTATTATAAGGTATATCTAGTTTTATTGGCATAATCACCAAAATTTTTGACAAATTAACATTATTTGCTACATATCTTGTACTTGCTAATTATTTAACAGCATTAGTAGTCCTAATTTGTGAAAAAAAAATTCAGAACTGACTTCCAGTGATATTTCAGTAGGCTCAGATACTGTTTCTTAGATCTGTAGAACATTACAAACAAAAGTATCCTAATGCTATAGTTTTCATTTTTGGCAAATTGTGTGTAAATTAAATGAAAATCTCACCCTATCAATAGACTAGCTCTGTCTTTTCGTAAGTGTATTTTGTTTCTTAATGTGTATAGAGACTATTCTTTTTAAAGCTTTACATGTCCACTTGCTTGAAGTGAAGTCTGTATAAATTATAAAAGGTGAACTTTTAACATTGGTAATCTGTGAATCTTTCACAGCATCAAAATTTTGTTTTCTTACTTTTGTTTTAGGGTCTCCCTGGACCCCCAGGGCCTCCTGGTGAAGGGGGGAAGCCAGGTGACCAGGTATAATTTTAATTAATCATCATCATAGTAATAATATTAAAATGATAATATGAAAACAGTAGATGGTTGGCACAACATATGGGTGTTTGAAGTGAAGCTCTGTTTTCTTTATGTGTTGTATCTCTTCCTATGTTCTGTGTTGTATTATTATTTGAGCTTTATAGACTAGGAAAACGAGGCACATAGATGTTAGATAACGTTCCCAAAGTCATACACCTGATATGATTGGGACAGAAGTTGTCTTTTCCCATATGTATTGTATCATAATTACAGTTGTACTAGCTGACATTACAGTTAGGAAAATATATAACTGCTGAGTTCTACATTTATTGGCACATAAATTTATTTTCTCTGAATAATTCACTTGTTTGTTACTATTTATCAAGTCCATTCCATGGATTTGGCTTACTAAATACCAGTCTTTTCTACCTGATCAAATTGAATAAGGACCTTGTCCTAAACTACAAAACAGTAAGAGATAGAGAATATAGGGAAGACAAATATAATAGCAACATGTTTTAAAGGCAATAGTAAATGAGGTTGTATATATGTGGAAACATGGAAGATTTATTTAAATCAGAATTGAGAGTTTAGAGAAATGTGAATTATGAATGATGGGAAACCTGAAAGTAATAGTACTCTAGGAAATGAGACTAGTAAGTATAAAAGTTTGTTGACCGATTTCCATCAATAAAACTTGTCAGTAAATCAAGAGTGCGTAATACTGAAAAGGGTAGATTTGACACTGGAGTTGTGAATCAGGGATCAGATTGAAAGTTTCCATTTGTTCTTCATTGTTAGAGTAATGGAAAAGTGATGAAAGGGGTATTAATTGGGAGAACACCATCAGATTTGGATTTTAGGATATCCATGAAATTGCAGGACAAGCCATATTAGAAGGCGGTAAGATTCTTATCTTCAATTAGCCACCATAAACCAGAAGTGGAGCTGTGGTTCAAAATTACAGTAGAGTGTTGTCCTTGAGCAAAAAAGTTCAGAAACAGCACCCAGTCCCTGAGTTCAAGCCCCACAACCGACCCCCCTTCCCCCAAAAAGTTTTAGTTTAGACTTCGCTGACTGTACTAGTTTAAATTCACAATTCCTAGGAGAGCTGTTTCTTTCTATACATTATATGCTTGAGAAATGTTTACTAAGTTAAGTATAATTGAATTGGTTCTTTTGAATGACAAGCTGGTGTTTGACTTTTCTATTCCTTCCCTGTTTAAACTTTTTCATATTCCATTGGGAAATAAATAGAATATATTCTTTTGTCTCTAAAACAAAACAAATCTAATGCTCCATCTTTGTGAGAGAATTATTTTATCTTTCTCTTTCCAAAAGTCAAACGTTCAAGTAATATACATTTTTTCTTCAAATATTACTTCTATTTATTATATACGATATTGCCTCATTTAGGAAAGTGTACATATATTCATTCTTTTCTATTATGGACTTCTTTAGTCTTCTAATAGTACACTAATAACAATTGAATGCATGATCTGGAAAGATTCCTAATAAATGACTAAAAACTAGCTCAAAGCTTTTTTTCCCTTCATTTAAAAAAAATTAAATTTATAGGGTGTTCCTGGAGATCCTGGAGCAGTTGGCCCACTAGGACCTAGAGTAAGTAATTTTGTTTCATAATTCACTTTGTTTTCCCTTCAACTTAAAAAGGCATCTTTAATCTTAAAGGGGGCTTTATTCAAGCATTCTATTTGTAGGCTAGCGGGAAATCATCTTGTAAGAAATACTTTATCTCAAGATACTCTTTTTATCTAAAGATACTCTACCATACTCTTTAAATTTATGACTTAGCACTAAAATAATAAAATAGAACTTTAGTAATGAGCCATTTCTAAATTTTTTCTCTATTAGGAAAAGTTATGTTACAGAAATATTTTGACCCATTTTTAGCTATGGAATTTTGATTGTGTCAACTTTGTAATGTTATGTTAGGGTGAGCGAGGCAATCCTGGAGAAAGAGGAGAACCTGGAATAACTGGACTCCCCGGTGAGAAAGGAATGGCCGGGGGACATGGTCCGGATGGTCCAAAAGTAAGTAGAATGATGATCTGAATGTTGTAAACTTCTAAAACATTTTCCTATAAGAAACATTGGATGGTACTAGAATGTGTATTTCTTGGTTTTCCAAGATGACTCAATTTTATCACTTTCTCTTTCCATAATTTTTTAAAGAAAAAAATGGTCAGAAACAGATATTTATTTGAATTAAATTCTTTTAGAATAGGTGATCCTGCACATTGTTCATTAATTCACTCATTCAGCTGCCTATCAAAGCCAGGCTCTTTTTATTTTATTTTATATTTTGGTTTTTTTGAATTTTTTTTGAATTTTATTTTATTTGTGAACATACTGTACAGAGGGGTTACAATTACATGGGCAAGATAATGCATACATTTCTTACCAAGCATTGCAGCCTCCTCCTTTGTTTACCCTTCACCTTCCTTCCCAGAGCCAGGCTCTTTTTAAAAAATACTTTTTTGTTGTAAAAATAATGTACAGAGGAGTTACAATTACATGAGTAAGGTCATGAGTACAATTCCTATCAAGCATTGTTGCCTACTCCTTTGTTTTTCTCCTACCATCCCTTTTTCCCTCCCCCAAACTATTCCCCCCCTCGCCTCGCTTTCTCCCTGAAGTTGTAAAGTTCATTTTCAACATAATGTCTTGTACAGCTCATTGTTCCAATGGGTCAGCCTGTATCCCTATTTAAGCGTCTTGTTTTTTCCCTTCCCATCCCCAAATTAGAAAAATGTATATACAAGATGCAGGACACCAGAATCAAATACAGTGAAAGCAGAGGTTACACTGTGGGGGAGGAACATACCAAAGAAACAAAAACAAATCACATAGTCCATAAATTTTTAATTAGTTCCTAACTAGAACTTTTACTGGCAACTAAAGAGAGCTTAAAAAATCTGGGATGACTCTCATGGTGTTGGGCACTTAATGATCCAGTCCCTTATACATGCTTATTGGGGATATTAACTTTTGTTAAAGCCTCCCATGAATAAGCAGAGACAACAAAGAGAAAATTACATAATTTATTAGGAGATATTCCTAATCAAATGTTCCATTTTCCTTGTGTTTGGTTCCCAAATTTCTACTTTCTATATAAAAATAGTCACTTTTTGAGTCTGAAAGTATAATACATCATAAGGCAAAATCAGTATCCTTTCCTTTGAAGTGCTATTTCATGATTGATAGAAGATAATATATCCAATTTTATTTATTTATTTATTTATTTATTTTGTCGGTCGTGGGGCTTGAACTCTGGGCCTGGGCGCTGTCCCTCAGCTCTTCAGCTCAAGGCGAGCGCTCTACCACTTGAGCTACAGCGCCACTTCCGGTTTTCTGGTGGTTTATTGGAGATAGGAGTCTCACGGTTTCTCCTGCCCGGGCTGGCTTTGAACCGCGATCCTCAGATCTCAGCCTCCTGAGTAGCTAGGATTACAGGCGTGAGCCACCAGCGCCCGGCAATATATCCAATTTTAGTATGCATAACTGAAGTAGAATTTTTTCTTATGATAATATGAGAATCCTTAATACCTTTAGGGCCCAGAACAATTGAATAAGCTAAGTTGAATTTAATTACTAAGTTATCTGGAAAAGCAACTAAATACTGCAGGCCCCCTAAAAAAAAAAAAACTGAAATCTTTCTTTTCATCAAATACAAGATCATTCTTATCTGGAAGCTAGTAGCTCATGCCTATAATCCTTAGGAGGCTGAGATCTGAGGATCATGGTTTGAAAATCCAGCCTGGGCAGGAAAGTCTGTGGACTCTTATTTCCAATTCAGTACCAAAACCTAGAAATGGATCTCTGGCTTAGTTGGAGAGTTCTAGCTGTTAGAAAAAACAAACAAACAAATAACAACAACAACAACAAACAGCTCAGGGACAGTGCTCATCCTAACTTCAAGTCTCGGGATCAGAATACACACACACACACACACACACACACACACACACACAAACACACACACAAATAAATACATATATAAATAAGATCTACCTTCTTTATTAGTATCATTATATATGGGAAACAAAAGAAAAACACATTATTTTAATTTTAATTTTTGTTCAATTTTCTCTCAAGAAAAAAATAGAAACATAAACCAAAAAGCAAAAAACAATTCAGATTTTTTTTTAATCTCAAAACTTCAGCTCAGAGACAACCGTCCATAATGCAAAGTACAAGTACTAAGCCAAACTATGTGAAATTTCTGACATCCAACTGTTTTTTTTTAATCTTCAAAATCATTAATTTCATATAGTTCAGTCTTAACATACTGAAATTGTCACTCATTACCTGTTTGCATTAGGGCAGCCCAGGTCCATCTGGGACCGTAGGAGATACAGGCCCACCTGGTCTTCAGGGTATGCCAGGAGAAAGAGGAATTGCGGGAACTCCTGGACCCAAAGGTGACAGAGTAAGTCTATTTTATTTTCTAGTTCATTCTTTAGACTTTCTAATGATAATGATTTCTGGGGCAAGCTTTTACTTTTATCAACAAGCTATCAGTGAATTCCAAGTTATTTGTATATTTATTCTCCTAACATATTTATTGAAAAAATGCACAGATGTGATTGTAGATTCAAGAAACAACCATGAAGACAGCCTTTAAGCTCTTCTCCTCAGGAAGGTTTTTTCATACATGTAGGGAACAGCCAATTGAAGTAAAAAATGGTGTTTCTTGTGTTTTTTCAGGGTGGTATAGGAGAGAAAGGTGCTGAAGGAACAGCTGGAAATGATGGAGCAAGGGTGAGTGAGACATGCGCATTCTTCTAGCTGGGCTAGAAAACATTCTAATGATCGTATGAACTTGCTTCAGTTTTTCAAAATGAAGTTAATTTTTGTCCTACTGTAATTAATTGTAAGTGAAATAAGTATCTTTGTCTGATTCACACTAAATCTCAAATGCCATCATTCTAATCTTGATTTCCAAGTAAACAGGATTAGGTCATTGTTGAAAGAACAAAATAATATATACCTTTTTTTTGGCCTTTGGATTAGGTGATTTCAACAAATGAGCTCACTCTATTTTTTCTTTATAACCATTATAATTTATATTCAATGATCATTTAAAATGAGTTGGTGTGAAACTCCTTCCAACACAGGCAAAGAGAATTGTATAATAATGGAAGTTCTAATGTGTTTCTCAATGTACAAGATAACAGAATTATACTACTGTGAATAATTATTAATGTTTTTTATGCCAATTGTGGGGCCTGACCTCTGGGCCTGGGCGCTGTCCCCCAGCTCTTCAGCTGTAAACCAGCGCTCTACCATTTGAGCCTCAGCCCCATTTCTGGCTTTTTCTGCTTATGTGGTGCTGAGGAATCGAACCTAGGGCCTTATGCATGCAAGGCAAGCACTCTACCACTGAGCCACCTTCCCAGCCCATTATTAATGTTTTTAATCAATAAATTTCACAATTTAAATGTCAAGAGAGATGGTAATGCAAAAAATTAATACACTTTTTAGAAGCAGACATTTAATAAGCTTTTAGTCTTCAAAATCAGCTGACATTTGCCATTCCAAGGATAATCAGACTAGAAGGACAATATTTACAAATATGATTGAATTCCATATTTGTGTGATTAGTCACAGTGGCTCAAACATCCAGTATTTTCTGGAACAGTTTCTGCTATTTCATGAACTATTTCTGTTCAGTAAGATATAGTTTCTGTTAGTTGTAAGTATGCTTTAGAAATATGAACTGTTCCAATTCTCTCTGGAATGAATTAATTAAAAATAGAAAGAAAGAGAGAGGAGGGAGGGAGGAAGAAAGTGGGGGGTTCTGCGGATGTAGCTTAGTGATAGAGTGCTTGCCTAGCATGCATGAAGCCCTGGGTTTGTTTCCTCAGTACCACATATACAGAAAAAGCCATAGTGGCACTTTGGCTCAAGTGGTACAGTACTAGCCTTGAGCAAAAGAAGCTAAAGGATAGTGCCCAACCCTGAATTCAAACCCCAGGACTGGCAAAATAAAAAAGGAGAGAGAGATAGAGGAAGAAAGGGTGGAAGGAAGGAAGGAAGGGAGGAAGGAAGGAAGGTAGGTAGGAAGAAAGGAAAAGAAAGAGAAAGAGAGGGAAGGAGGAAGGAAGAAAGTGAGAAAGAGGAAGACAAGAAGGAAGAAAGGAAGGGAAAAAGGAAAGAAAATGAAATTAGCAAGACTTCATTTTTAAATCAAAGTTAATGTCTATTGTTATATGATTTAAGAGTAGATTACAAAGCAATAGCATATACTCAAATTTCAAATAAATATTAACAGACTAATAATAGGATTTCTGTTCAAATAACCTATATTCAAAGTAGATATTATAATCTATGTTCAAATTTCAAAGTAGAAGTTAACAAATTTTAAACAGGCTAAGAAACTGAAACATTGTCTAAGGATAACTAATATTGAAAAACAGCTCATGTATTCATGTTAAGCTAAGTGAGCTTGTAACATTCTGCAGAAAAAATCTGGAAATTGTATTGGACCAAACAGAAATTCTGGAAACTCTACACTTTATATTATTTATTGTAGATAATGACTAAAATAGCAGGTAAATTATAATAACTTTTGTTTGTTTAAACATGACAATTTTTATATACTATTTTTTGTTTGCTTAAAAGTGACAATTTTTATATAATCTTTTTTCTAATATATTTATGTTTTGTTAATTGACAGGGTCTTCCTGGTCCCTTGGGCCCCCCAGGCCCTGCAGGTCCGACTGGAGAAAAGGTAAGTAAGTCAAACTGTTATTTTGTATACTTAAAATGAGGAAAGCTCATGTTTCCTCTTCCAGAAAATTCTGGGTCTGAGAAAGGCCATCTCAGAATTATCTCTCATATCTATCTACACATGGTACCCAGTATTGTTCAATGGTTTTGTTTCCTACTGCTTGGGACAATGACCACCAAAAATGTACTTTCTAGGGTGAATCTGGTCCTCGAGGTTTAGTTGGCCCACCTGGATCCCGTGGCAATCCTGTAAGTAATAGTATTTTGATATTCTTTGTTATGAAAATTAGCCACACCAAACAATTCATTATTTATTTGCTTATTTTTATATCAATCTATCTATATATCTAACTATCTTCTAATTTCCATGCCTTTTAACTTTTAGTTTTTGAATTACACTTTAAAATATTTTAGGGGTATGAAGTATAGATGGACAATTTGTTTGCCAAATAATTAAGAAACTTTTTGACACTCGTGAACTCTGAACTCTTGTTTAATAACCTATACATTAGTATCATTTTTAATGATACTTCTCAATCAATGTGTCTAATGTCTATAGATACAGTTAGCTGCACAAAATTTTTATAAACCTATTTTAAAATATTCTTATTTACAATAATAATGTATGAAAGTTTAATAATCTTTATTTTCTCTTAGGGTTCTCGTGGTGAAAATGGCCCAACCGGGGCTGTTGGTTTTGCGGGACCTCAGGTATACTTTTCACATATCTCTAATTTACAAATTAACAATGTTCTTGTATATAAAGTAGTTTAAATATTATTATCATTTTTAAGTTACATTAAAATTTCTGAACAGTTTTCTAGGCATTATTCTCATTTTCAATATACTTTTCACAGGTGGCACACAAATGTTTACAGTGTTTGAGCTTACGTATTTGTTATAAAAAATAAAGTGTGCCAGTATGTACTATCTAAATATTTTATTATTTTTTCTTCTACTCTACTTTAATTCTGATTACAAGCATCATTTCACAATAAGTAACCAAATGGTATATTAATATTATACTAATGGTAATTAATGTGTGCATAATCTTACAATCAGTTGTTCATCTCTGTGATTGAACATAGGGACCTGATGGACAACCTGGAGTGAAGGGAGAACCTGGAGAGCCAGGGCAGAAAGGAGATGCTGGATCTCCTGGACCACAAGGGCTTGCAGGGTCCCCTGGCCCTCATGTAAGTTAGAATGAACCAAAAGACATAATTTGAGTCTAGTTCTGATGTTAGAGTGTTCATTAAGCCTATTGTGCAGTAGGTGTCTAATGGGTTTTTGCTCATTTTATTTAGGGTCCTCATGGTGTTCCAGGGCTGAAAGGTGGTAGAGGAACCCAGGGTCCACCAGTAAGTTGCTTTCATACTATTGAGAATTGGTTCAACTCATCCAGATGTCTATTACTTCCTTGCCTCATCAAAGTTAATCTTCATGAAACTTTAACAAGGATTGAGTGCATTACCTATACATTGAAGCAAAAGAATACTTACAATGGAGATCATTTTGTAATTTGAAATAGCCAGCTGCTTCGTGTGTGAAATAAATAATGTATTACCTAAGCAAAAGGGTAAACAGATAGTGTGAAAACGTTTGCATTATATGATTCTGGGAAGTATCTGGTGAATATCCAAGTTAAAGAAGAATAGAATGGGAAAATCTGTGCCCTTTCTACAAACCAATCCAGATTCTTTCTCAAAGAAATGTACTGCATGAGGAAAAATTAAACATATAATTACAATGTAGTAGAGACTCTCATGACCAAAGTTCTCTTTTGAAAAGGTAGAGCTTATGAAAATACGTATAACTAATAAATACTACTTTAAAAAATTGGTCCTATCATGTTATATTCCTAGGGTGCTACAGGATTTCCTGGTTCTGCAGGCAGAGTTGGACCTCCAGGTCCTGCTGTAAGTAGAATTAGTCATTCAAGTCATTTGTAATAGAATGAAAACACACACACACACACACACACACACACACACACACACACACACACACACACACACACACACACTCATGCCTACACATTTGAGCTACTGTTTTTATTTAAATATTTACCTGATTATAGCTTTTTTGCAATAATTCATTGTTATTTCATCAAAAATGTTTGAAAATCCCATATTTCTAGGAGGAGCTTATTTTGAAAATCCTTCTTAGTCCCAATATCAGCTATACCCAACATTTATAGTATCAAGTGCACAAAACAATTCCATTAATTATGATACATCTCTGAAACTCTCCTTAATAAATGTTATTGTAAGACCCAATCAGACAGAAACAATGTTCTATTTCCATATGTGGAACAGAGCTTTATTTATATTTGAAAATTCAATTTAATTTCACTGATAATGAAACCCAGATTTTCTTCTGGAGTACAAATCCACAGCTATGATTTGTTTTGTTTCTGTCTACATAGTGACAGATTATCTCACAGGGAAAATGAACCTAAAAATTTGGCCATCTGCAGAAAAGGCAGATGAGGCCTGTGGGCCAATCCCTTTTACCTGGCTTTTACTTTTCCTTCCTTGATGTTCTTTCCTGTGTTAAACCAGGGAGCTCCAGGACCTGCAGGGCCAATAGGAGAGCCAGGGAAGGAGGGACCTCCAGGGCTTCGTGGGGACCCTGGCTCTCATGGACGAGTGGGAGATAGAGGACCAGCAGGGCCGCCTGGTGGCCCAGGAGACAAGGGAGACCCAGGAGAAGATGGGCAGTCTGTAAGTTTGGTACCTTTGTTTTATGCCATCTCCACTTGCCATATTTTTATGAAATACTTATATAAAAAATCACTTTCCCAAAGAAGCTGGTAAATTAACTAGGTATGTTCCTAAATCCTTTTAGGTGAATTATAGGATTTTTAATTTAAACAATCTGTTTTAAGAAAAAAAAATGTATAAATATTTTTGGAAAAGTAATGAGCATAGATTTTAAAGAACTAAACAAATATATTATTTGTTAAATGTAGTATGTGGCGACAATCAAACATATTTTTAGTGACTAACAACCATTAAATATTAATACATTTAGGATATATTTAGAGACATACTATTTCTTAACTCTTTAAATTTCTGATTTTAGGAGGAGAATATTTCTTTGAATAGTTCAGCTTTTTTCAGTCAAAATTCATATTATTTATTAAATTCTTTGCAGCTAGTGAAATGTTTTTACCTTTAAATAATGTTAGAGACTGAATTACAGCTGTGACTGCGCATATATGTTTAGGTATATAAACTATAATATCTATCATCTATTATAGTTTTGTGAAATGTATATAAACTATATGTATAGCTAGGCGTCGGTGGCTCACACCTGTAATCCTAGCTACTCAGGAGGATCTGAGATCTGAGGATCGTGGTTCAAAGCTAGCTGGGGCAGGAAAAGTGTGTGAGACTCTTATCTCCAATAAACCACCAGAAAAACAGAAGTGGCACTGGGGCTCAAGTGGTAGAGAGCTTGCCTTGAGCTGAAGAGCTGAGGGATAGGCCCAGGCCCTGAGTTTAAGCCCCATGACTGACAAAAATAAAAAAATAAAAAATAAACTATGTATATAGTTGTACAAGTATATAAACGATATCTATTTATGTATCATCTATCTATTGTAGTTTTGTGAAAGAGAACTTTGTAAATATTGAATTACCCATCAAACCATAATCAATCTACTGTCAAATCTGTAGATATGGCTCTGTTATGTAGAAGTAGTAATTATAGTTTATCATCAATATTAGGGTCCAGATGGTCCACCTGGTCCAGCTGGAACTACTGGGCAAAGAGGGATTGTGGGCATGCCTGGACAGCGCGGAGAACGGGGGATGCCGGGCCTGCCTGGCCCCGCGGTGAGTAGCTGTCTGTCAATACTTCACCTTACATATGCAGTGCAATTGGTTCTGAGAGAACTGATTTTTTAACTGAATAGATTAAACTGTTATGAAGTGACACAAATTCTGAGTATATTAAAAACCATTTGATCTTACATGGTAAAAGCTTAACCACCTTGCAAAATCTTTTGAAAATGTAGTTGTTTAACCCTGAGGCTAAAGAAGTAGGCACATAAGGATTTTGTTTTTTGATGAGTTTAAAATCTTTCTTCAAGAATTAGCCAGAAATGGGGATAAACTGATGAGCAGGTGGAAACTTTTAAAATAAACATCTTTAACAAAAGAACTCCTATTTCACAGTAAACCATCAAAGAGAAGAAGTAGTTGAGCTAAAGTAGTATTAGAGGTGAATGTGGGATGAACTCTAAAGAAGGGTTCTGGAGGTAATCTCTTTTTTTTCAGAGGGTGTCTAAGAATGTCATATTGTTGGAGTATAGATGAAAGTTTGATAGCTTGATTTAATGATGGTTTTTAAGAGACTAAATTTTACCAGAGAAGTATTTACAATGCCTGAGGGAAGAAAATAATTATATTCTATATTGATATTGAATGGAGAGAAGGGGGAAAGGGAGAGGGAAGGAGAGAGAGAGAGAGAGAGAGAGAGAGAGAGAGAGAGAGAGAGAGAGAGAGAGAGAGAGAGAGAGAGAGAGAGAGAGGAAGGAAGGGAGGAAGGAAGAGACAGAAAGCACTATGGAGAGAACCCTAAGTGGAAATCTGAAGCCATCAAATGAAGAGTTAAGTTAGAGCAACAGAATAATAAGGGCTGCATCTCTTGATACAGATTCTAGAAGTACAGAATTTCTTTTGTTTCTTCTGATATGCTACAAGGGAAGTAATAAAAAGTCATGCATGAATTCTGTAGGATAGTGGACAGTTATTGATACAGGAGACAATGAGTCACCTTTGGTTGCTCAGAAGTGGTTATTTGTATTTCACTTTCAGGGCACACCAGGAAAAGTAGGACCAACTGGTGCAACAGGAGATAAAGGTCCACCAGGGCCTGTGGGACCCCCTGGCTCAAATGGTCCTGTCGGAGAACCCGGGCCAGAAGTGAGTACTTCATTGAAAATAGCTCTATTTTGTTACCTGGGTGTCAACAGGACAGTTTTTTTTTCTTTTGCATGTAAAAATAACTTAGAATTTTTAAAACTTGTTGCATATTTATCTCGTCTAGAACTAGTGACTTAGTGACTTAGCTTTTGTCAAATTGTTCTGAAGGTGAAAGGACGTGCCCATTCATCTCCTTTGTTATTATTTCATTTTGCAATGGATATTCATCAAAATTGCCAACTCTTATGGTGATAGGATTAATGTGACTATTAAAGATTGTAAAAAGGGCACAGCAAGTAGAGGGCATTTTGCTAAGTGTTGCTATAAAGCAGCATTATGGATGTCTTGTTCTTTTAGACACTTTGGGGTGGAAATCAGTTTTTGACAGGTAATTCGAGAACTTAAAGGTGGTAATACCCTCTGTGAAGTACTTTAATGAGTGAGTCACAGTGTCACTGTGTCAGTAGTTTTCAGGGCTAATATATTAAACAATAAAAGCATTGTTAAGAAATCAATCAAAATAAAATAAGGGAAGAAGGCCATACATTTTGAAAGTAATTCAATATAACCAGAAAACCATTACTTGACTCCAAAACTATAAGAATATTCATTGGAGAAACTCAAGAAGTGAAAACAACATTCATTGAAAAGACAGACAAAATATAAAATGGTAATAATTAAATTGTGCTCTGCTTATTTCAGGTAGTTAAAGATTTGTTTAATATTATGAACCAGAAATGGTTGTTAGGAAATGTTAATTTTAGAAGTTGAAAATATTAGGAACATGATAGACATCTTTCTTCTGCTGAGATTTTTCATATGGTAATTTGAGTTTACAAAAGAGAAGTGTAAAATATGTAGTTACTTTTCTGACAGTTGGGATGAAAGTTTTAATTAAAATACCCAGTTAATTCATTTTTCAAATATTGTTTTACCTAGGGTCCAGCTGGTAATGATGGGACCCCAGGACGGGATGGAGCTGTTGGAGAACGTGTAAGAGCAATGTTATAAAAATCTAGGTTTACCTCAGTCTGAAATCATTGAGAGTTTAGTATTATATTTAAAAATCTAAACTTTCTTCTCATAGGGCCAAGGCAGCTCTGTTTTTCCTTCTGATGACAGTGCTATTCTCACCCTCCCACCCCATGTGTCTCTCTGTTTTTCTGGGAATTAAATTCAGATTCTACAGCAGAACTTGAGCCACATCCCCAATTTCCTATAAATGTTGCCCTTTTTGCCCTGGCTGGCTTTCCACTGGTCCTTCTGTGTTCACCTCCTGAGTAGTTGGGATTATAGGTGTGAACCATCATGTCCAACCCATAACAAAACTCTTTGTAAGGTCTTAAGTTTTAAAAATATTTTAAATCAATAGGGCTTAAGTAAATGGCAAATTATAAAAGCATTTTTATGAAAAGCAGGGAGTATATTGTGTTCTTTTCTGGCACAACATAAAGGCTCTATGAGGACACACACACATACACACACACACACACACAGAATGTTCTAAGTTGCAAAATTATTCACAAAAGTACAAAAGTTCAAATAGAGCTGTGAGACATGAATTTCTCTACTCACTCTCTAAAGTGAATGATTTATAGCCATGTGCTTTCTAAACACTATACATTCCCTGATGTGTTTTAAAATTAAACGTGCTGAACTGAAAATTCTTTCAACTCTGGTTAAAGTTCAGTCCTTTTAGCAGTTGCACACTTGTCTTCAGCTACTCACCAGGCTGCTCTGAAGTATATTATGATGGAGTAGCTCTACCATTTTAAAGATTCCTAATTAGCTGAAGAATTTGAAGCTAAAAACTTCTAATTTGGAGACTTGATCTGCTAAGAAACTAGCTATGCAATTGAAATTTTTGCTTGAGGTACCTTCTAAAATAATTTTGGAAATCTATGAAGACTTGTTCTCATTTTAATTCACTGTCTCATTTATTTTAAGTCACAAAGTTAAATAGTTGTAATGAAGGTAAAAATCTGAATGTGTGCGGGCTTTAAATGAATGTTTTCCCAAATCCTTTGAGTTGGCAGTTTAGCTTCTTCAATTTCTTGTAACTTAGCTACCAAAATTTATCCTGATTGCTAAATGTATCAGTTAACTAGTAGTTGTTAATTCCTGCAAGAGAATGAAATCTGGCTGCATTTTAAGTAAAATAATTGTATTCACACATGTTCACATCACAATTATCTCACCTCTGACTTCTTAAGAAGAAAATATAAGATTATAGGAATCATCTGAATAAAATAAGAAACAGCCTCTTTCTTTGTAAATTCCTCTTAGCTTCACTTCAAGTGAACCCTGTACTCTAGAAACAGCATGATCTAATGCCTAGAACTATTTACTCTTTGAGACGTTGCCTATAATAAAGTTGCAGATGGTATAGTATCAGTTTTTCTCTCATAAAATGTGAAATGGGCAAGTGGGAAAGGGATGTTAAAAAACCAGTTTTCTGAAAAACAAGATTGAAAATCTGGATGGTATATTTCCTTCAAATTTTTCTTTCATTCACACTTTTTGGAGAGACTTTATGAACTGTTAGTTTACAAACACTCCAGACTGAGAATAGCTGGTCTCCTGTACGCTCATTATATTGACTGTGGGAGCAAACGGTGGAATGAAGGGGTGGATGGGAACCACTAAAGGAGTATGATCTTTTTCTCTCCATGTGGCTTTATGAGTGAGCATGTACATGGAAAATACTTGTGTGGAAATAATAGATTAAATGTTTAACAGGCATTTTTCATAATGTGGATAGACAATGAATATATAGAATATTTTTATGGTGGAATAACTGATAAAAAGAATAATTTTAATGCTATTCCTATGTTAGGGTGATCGTGGAGACCCTGGACCTGCAGGTCTGCCCGGTTCTCAGGGAGCCCCAGGAACTCCTGGACCAGTTGGTTCACCTGGAGATGCAGGACAGAGAGGAGAACCGGTAAGAAGGGACTTGATTTCACACTGACAAAAATATACTGCACCATAAGTTACACAAATACATGCAAGCACCAGTCATATGCACTGAGTCATGAACTCATGCAAAGACCTATAAACAGGTAATTATGAATTTACATCCCAGATTAGTCTTTTCTTTCTTTTAGTTATTACCTTGTAGTTCTACAAAAGAGTTGCCATTTAACACAGCAGTTTATGAATACAACATATCTTGATCAATGTCACTTACCCCTTTTAACATTTTCACCCATTCTTCCCCTACTTTCCCCTTCCCTCACTCTTCTTTGTAGGATATACTTTGTATTCTTGTTGTATTCTCCTCCTCTTCTCCCCTTTGTCTATCCCTTTCTCCTTGGCCCCAGCCCACCCCCCTCCTATATCTGCTTCCTTGTGTTTTATTTTGCTGAACTTTGAATTTTCCCTTTCTAAAGAATTACACTATTTGAGCTTTCCCTTGAATCTACCATCTTAAAAATACCTAATTTTGAATAATTAAGAATGATGTAATTCATGGAAAATGTAATAAATATGAATAAATTAAGCAAGTAACAAGTTTTAAATCAGCTTCAGTGATATTTATGTATTACTTTAGAAGTAGTTTTGGAGTCAGCACATTCTTTCTTACTTACATATGGACATTCATCGAATTTCAATAAATTATACATAGTGTATATGTAAGTCACACACAAATATCACACTGAAAGCACGTTTTTTTAAAGTCCTGTGTCTATAGAATATATGCATAACTATTTTTAGATGCTAATTTGTGTGAATCTTTTTCTAGGGTTCTCGAGGTCCTATAGGACCACCTGGTCGAGCTGGGAAACGTGGTCTACCTGTAAGTCTTATGTTTTTTTTTTTCTTTTCTGAATAAATACATGTATTCTTCTTTAAAATGTACTTTCATGGAAAAAGTATGATCTAAGCATTCAAAAATAAGGACAGGGAAAGACTGATCAACAGGTACTAAGTTATAGGTAGACAGAAGCAAAGATTATGTTGTGATATGTCATAGGATAAGCTATACAAGCAATAATGTATCATAGATTTTATACAGTTAATGTAAGAAAAGCCAAGTACATAATAGGGATAACTTTATATTTATATGACTTATGCTAAAAAGTCTTACAAGAAAATGATTTGAAATCTCTTTGTAATTTGAAAAGCATTATTCAAATATCATGCTTCATTTGCAATTAGACTTTCCTGTCTATGTTTTGATCTCTTTGGTATTTATAATCACTTGCGGGTCAAATATCATTATACAGATGTTTAACTATTTTGTTTCTCTCATATGTGCAAGCTAGTAAGCAATAGTTCTCACCCTTATTTATCAAAGTCCATATTCAGGAAGAAAATTATATCTTTAAATTTATGCCAATAAAGCTTTGTTATATTGTTCCATTCAAAAGATTCAGACTAATTTTGATATATAATTTTACATTGCTGCATAGTGAATGAAAACCAGCTTTGTTTTTATTATAAAAAGACTGTTATACTGACTGACAATACAGAAATCCAAATTAAAAACAAATAAGGAAAATAAAACTCAAACTCACAAGGGAAAACTTGTACCTAAGAGCTAGTGGATTTGATGATTCCATCTATTGTTCAATGTGAGTCAACTGGTACTTTAGGAAAACCCTTAAGACAACAGAAAATAATCCTACTCCTCTTGTCTGTTTACAATGATCCACTGAATCTATGGAACTGTTTTTGTTTGCCAAGATCTAAAACAAAACAAAGTATTCAGAGAAAACAATAATAGGAACAATAAAAAACATTTGAGATCTATCAGATGATTTTCACCTCTTCTATGGGTGCAGCTTATAACACAAAATAACATTCCTCATTATGACTTTCTTCTGTATTTTCTGAGGAACAGGATCTCTAGTTTGGGATACAGATATTGAAGATCTGATAAGGATCCCATGCGGTTGCTTTAAAAATGAGAGTGGTTTATTGATGATATTTCAGTTTTATGTGCTTATTTTTTTCTCCTTTCCCAACTGTCATCTTCATTTAGTTCATTTATATCTGCAGATTTCACAAACATTTCCTTCTTCAAGAAAGCCTAAGAACAATACTTGGTTTCATTCCATAGAATCTACTTATGTTAGCAATATTTTAGTTAAAAACCTCAGCTTGGTTGGGAAGGTGGCTCAGTGGTAGAGTGCTTGCCTTGCATACATGAGGCCCTGGGTTTGATTCCTCAGCACCACATAAGCAGAAAAAGCCGAAGAGCTGAGGGACAGTGCCCAGGCCCAGAGTTCAGGCCCCATGACTAACAACAACAACAAAAAAAAGACCGCTAAATTTGTGATAGGTGTTTAACTGATATGTTAGCACAGACTTAAAATGATAGCATTTTAGTAAGAACATCAGATAAATGTTCAAACCCTGAATCTTTGAGAAATCAAAATGATACACTTATTTTTTTTCACTGACCACCTACAACTCCATGGGAAAATAGACACAATTTGGGGGGAATGATGCTATTTAGGTAAGTAAATGTGTTCATTCATGTAAAATAAAGTACAAAAAATTGTAATAAATACAACTCTATAATACATTCATTGATGTACAATAAATTGCAATAAATGCAACTCTAAAAGTTCAGTGAGTTGTACTCTCAAGAAAGTAGTATCGATGGCATTACTGTACTTTTAGGGACCACAAGGACCTCGAGGGGACAAAGGAGATCATGGAGATCGGGGTGACCGAGGTCAGAAGGGCCACAGAGGCTTCACTGGTCTTCAGGGTCTTCCAGGACCCCCTGTAAGTTATTTCTTTACATGCTATTACTCCTTGCATGTGAAAATACACGAGTATATTAACACGTATTTATCGATAAGTACATTAAGCATCTCATTTTAATTTCAAAATTATCTTGGTAAATGCCCAGTTACACAATATAGTTACCTGTATGTAAGGTGTAATTTTGAGGGGAAGAACTTAAGCAAAAAGCTATATGTTTCTATAATGGTCTTTAATATTAGTGAACGCATGGAGACATAGCTGAGATTGATGACTTAGTAGTTCATGATGCTGCATCAATAAAAATATTTATAGAAAAACTGTCAACAAATAATGCAAGATACAAATATTTTAGTAATGTTTTTAAATTTTCTTTTTATATAGGGTCCCAATGGTGAACAAGGCAGTGCTGGGATCCCTGGCCCTTTTGGTCCTAGAGTAAGTAATCAAAATAAATCAGCTTCAGAAGTAAATCATATTTCCTTTGGTGATACAATACAAGTTCTTCACTACCATTTGCATGGTATTGAACATGGAGTTGGTTCATATTCTTTGAAGTTAGCAGCAAATACATGAGAGAAACTACAGAGCAACTAGTTTTAAGTAGACCTATCTTAAATATGGCATATTAGATGTAATAACATGGACCCATGTTAAAGTCTCCCACCTAAGGCTTGTATGTATTTGCCATTCAATTAATCACTTTGGGATCATTTAAATTTTCATTGAACTTTTATTCTTTGAATTGACAAATTGGATCTATTCATAAAGATTTATTTTATCCTTTTAAAAGTACAATATTTTCTTTCTTTTTTCTTTTTTTTTGGGGGGGGGTCCAGTCGTGGGGCCTGAACTCTGGGCCTGAGCACTGTCCCTCAGCTCTTCAGCTCAAGGCTAGCGCTCTACCACTTGAGTCACAGCGCCACTTCCGGCTTTTTTCTTTTTGCTTATGTGGTGCTGAGGAATCGAACCCAGGGCCTCAGGCATGCAAGGCAAGCACTCTACCACTGAGCCAACTTCTTCCCAGCCCCTAAAAGTACAATATTTTCTTGATCCATTCATCTACTGAGGGGCATCTAGAAAATGTGGTATATATACCCAATGGAATTCTATGCCTCCATCAGAAAGAATGACATTGTCCCATTTGTTAGGAAATGGAAAGGCTTGGAAAAAATTATATTAAGTGAAGTAAGCCAGGCCCAAAGAAACATAGGTCCCATGGTTTCCCTTATTTGCAATAACTAGTATATGTCTGAGACATGCAGGAACGGTCAGGTAAGTTGATGTTAAGCTAAATGAACCCCAAGATAAAGACTCAAATGGTTTTTCTTTCTTGCTATTGTTTCTAATATATTTATAAGATGATTTCTTTGTTGCTTTGTATGTCCCTCCCCCATGGTATAACCCTTGTTTTCACTGTATTTGATGTTGGTATAATTTGGGGAGGGGAAGGGCAAAAATAAATTGTTTAAATAGGGATACAGGTGGACCCATTACAACAATGAGATGTACAAGAGACGTTATGTCGAAAACGAACTTTACAACTTTGGCGCAGGGGCGGGGGTTGGGGTGGAGGGAAGGAAGAGGGGTATTGGGGCGGAGATGGGAAGGGATCGGGATGGGAAGGGGAAACAAAGGAGGAGGCAGCAATGCCTGATAAGAACTGTACTCATTACCTTGCTCATGTAATTGTAACTCCTCTGTACAGTATTTTCACAATAAAAATAGTACAATATTTTCTCAGAAGTAATATGAATAAAGCTACTTTGGGGAATAATTCAAAATGGAACCCATGTTTGAAGCACTGAGAAAGTTGCACTTATGTTTATTCTGCCTCTTCTAAGTCATTTTGAGCCTAAAGATAATTGGAATATGTAATCATTTAGACTACAGGAATAATTCTAGAACAAATTGTAAGAATTAATATGAAATATATATCTAAAGATAATATTTCATATATAGAATAGAAAATAGAGACAATTATTATTATTATGTGGTTAATAGAAAATAGTAGAGACAATTATTATGTGGTTTTATTTTGTGATGTAAGGACTTGAAGTTCACTTCTAACAAATGCTTCAAGTTTTTGTCCTTATTCTAAAGTAATTGAACTTATTTGTGATTTGCTTAAATAATTGTTACTAATGAATTAGGAGATTAGCCTATTACAATTTTAACCTGTTTTGGTCTCTGACTGTGCATGATTGATGAATGATTCATGTTTGATGAGTTTGTGAAGGTTTTGAATTACTGCATGACCATTATTAGTTATTAAGAAATCTAAGATATCATTGTAATAACTAAATCTATACAATGCAAATAGTTCTTTGATGAACAGAATTATTGCAAAGTATTTCTACACCAGACCTAAAACAATCTTATTTTCTTTCAGGGTCCTCCAGGTCCAGTTGGTCCCTCAGGCAAAGAAGGAAACCCTGGGCCACTTGGACCAATTGGACCACCTGGTGTTCGGGGCAGTGTAGGAGAAGCAGGGCCAGAGGTAAAGTCACAGGGTTTGCATGCAAGAAATTTTATTGATGCCAGTGGATTGGCTTCCCATCAATACTATCTGTGTTGCCTAATATACAAAAGACTCAATGGACTCTGCTAAGAGTCACACAGAGTTAGTCTGTGCAGGTAACATTTTAACCTGGAGAGTCTATAAAATAGAAACCCAAGATACTCAAACCTTGATTTATGATATCCAGAAGAGCAACTAATAAGTTCTGATTATTTTTATAATTATGCAAATGTTGTTTTGCATTCAATGACAAAGATACCTGTGATGTTTCTTTATTACTTCATAAATGCCAGAAAACAATGAAGTATATGAGATTGAATTTTTCTCTGTTGTAAGTGTTCAGAAAAGATTTCAGTGAAAACTCCTAATAGTCTTCAAGTGAAGATATTATAAAGCTATCAAGTGCATTAGTCTGTATCTTTTCCAACTTCTAGAAAGAATCATACATCTCCCAGTTTTTCCTCTGAGCGAGCACTCGTGTACATGTGTATATAAGCTTCTGCTTCCTCTTTGGTCTATATCTGGTCTGATTTACCTTCTGTTTTGTCTTTGCTCCTCAGTGGAAACTCCATTATACTAAATTTTTATTATTTACTATGGAAATAGTGAATAGGCTTCTGTTTCCTATTGTCAAGAATAGTGCTTCTATTTTCTATGAATAGAAAACTTATTTTTCTGTCTTTTTTTGTGTTTCACTGGCATTTGACAGATAAAAAATATTTTCCCTTTACATTAGAATAAAAGAATGCATGAAATCGTCAAGATGAAAGAGAGAGAGAAAGAGAGAGAGAGAGAGAAGAGGAAGGGAAGGAGGAGAGAGATGAGCATAAAACATCCCCTTAAGAATAACAAAGCATTGACATGAAAAGTTAAATGACTTGTCTGGAGCCATGAAGAAAAGTAGCCAAGCCCATGTTAGAAATGCAGCCTGTTGAATCTCAGGGCTGTGCTTGCTTCTTGAGGTGTGGAGTCTGCACTTCTTTAGATTGTTGCCTAGTTCTTCCAAGTTGCTGGGTTTTTTTTTTTCCTGGTCTTGAACTCAGGGCTGGGCATTGTCCCTGAGCCTCTCTGTGCTTAAGGCTAGTACTCTACCATTTGAGCCACAACACCAGTTCTGGTGTTTATTGGAGGTAAGAGTCTCAGTAGTTTATTGGAGGTAAGAGTCTCATGGACTTTCCTGCCCAGGCTGGTTTTGAACTGCAATCCTCAGCTCTCAGCCTCCTGAGTAGCTAAACATGAGCCACAAGCACCCAGCTAGTTTCTGGGTTCTTGTGAGACAGAGAAGGCAATTCGTATGCATTACCACTTTTATAATTTATCTCATTTGGCAGGAGAGCTCTTTATTTAAATCAATAAAAGGATTAAAAGGAATTTCTTTCAATTTTGTTTAATACGGAGAATTTTTATGTGCACTATAACTAATAAAATGACTGTTGTGTCCCCTTGATTAGGATTTAAAGATTCAAAGAGGGAATCTTGCAGGTATTTCTTGTGGATGTTAACTTGGTATTGTTCAGAAGCAGCACCCATATCATCCTTGTTCATCTTGCGTCCATACCTACTTTTAGAACATGTTAGTGCTACCCTGCTCCAAATAGTTTTGATATGAATGAATATATATGCCTGGCCTTAACATAAAGTATATTGGATTTTTAGTTTAGACATCAAAGCAAATATTGTGTGCTTTACTCTTTATTCATCACAGATGCTGACTTGCAGACACATTGCCTGAACAACAGGGATCATTTCCCATTTTTCTAATCCTATGCCTCAACAGGCCAGCTCCATCTTCTTACAGAAAGATCCCTAGTATCCTGAGATTGCATTCCATTTCCAATGTCACATTGTATATATACAAATATCACAAGTTTAGGAATCCAATACATAAAACAATATATTCAGTAGCCTTTCAATTTCTTTGCAATTAGGGTCCTCCTGGTGAGCCTGGTCCACCTGGACCTCCGGGCCCCCCTGGACACCTTACAGCTGCTCTTGGGGATATAATGGGCCACTATGATGAGAACATGCCAGATCCACTTCCAGAGTTTACTGAAGACCAGGCAGCTCCTGATGACACCAACAAAACCGATCCAGGAGTCCATGCGACCCTGAAGTCACTCAGTAGTCAGATTGAAACCATGCGCAGTCCTGATGGCTCCAAGAAACATCCAGCTCGGACTTGTGATGACTTAAAGCTTTGCCATTCCACGAAGCAGAGTGGTGAGTAGACTTGGACCCATTGGAACAAATTGCATTGTTTCTGATTGTATTGTTTTTAAATGCATTCCAAAATATTTTATTAGCTTTATACTTAGTTATAGACACAAGAAAGAGAGTAAACATGCCACAGAGCTTTTGGTTAGTGGTGGAGTCAATTAACATGGAAAAATATGGAGAGAGATGACATGTTCTGTAATTAATATTCTATTAACTATATAATTTCATTTTTACCTACAAGTCCTAAAATAGCAGTAGTTTCTGCAGAGTAACAGATTTCTGTGTTGGTAACTATTTTGAAAAGAATTGCTGAAGCATGGTTAAACGTATATATTTTTTTACCCCCATGAATTCTCCGTTTTAACAAAATAACATTTATTGTATTATTGAGAGCCAAATTAAGTACACAGTACTATCCAGATTTATTTGGACATGGAATTCCTTTAATGTAGTTTATATGTCTATGATTTGCTCCTTTGGAATCTTTTGCTAGCAGCATGATTTTATCGTGAGGGTCTAAGGTACTTAGAAATACTGCTTCTACCACAGTTGCATGACTGGCATGTACAGTTTGCCCTATTTTTCCATTTTGAATAATTAATAAGACCTAGAAAAGAGGAATGGTACGCCATAGGAAAAAAACCTGTGAAATGTTTAAGAATGTCAATTAACTTTGAAATTGACAGGGAGAGCTACAAATGTTATCTCTGAAGAAAAGACCATTTTATTCTCAACTCTATACCTTCCATTACTCTCATTTTATTTAAAATTTAATATTTATATGTTTCCCTGTATTTATACTCAAACATGCACATAGGCCTAAATATGAACAAATATGTTTATTTGTCCATATGTCCCATACCAAGCAATGCATTGGTATAGCTTGCTTCAAAAATTTCATATGTATATATACTTATATATGAAAATATTAACTTTAGAGATGATTCATAGCTTCTTGTTGTAATTCATATTTTTACTTTAATTATAGTGTTGATTAATGACTTATTACATTATGATTATTTTTTTAAATCTTTGGCTTTAAAAATTTAATGGGAACATATGTATTTTGACAAAACCAATCTCTTGTTGATACCATTTCTTTCCTAATAAAATAAGGATAATAACATTTCCTTCACACTGATGTTTAGAGCCTTACAACAGCATCTAACATGTAGAAAGCCCCTCTGTTCCTAACAGTTACTTTTTCCTTAAAGGATATCATATGCTCTTTAAATCAGGGAGTTCATAGTTGATTGTTATCATAGTATAATATGATATCAAACAAATCAAATCAATTATAATAGTATAAATATAATAAAAACATCTCTGTTATTTTGGAGACTAATAACAATGTTTAAGGTAATCTCAGTTTATTTATTCCTTTGGTATTGGAAAACAGGTGAATACTGGATTGATCCTAACCAGGGTTCTGCTGAAGATGCAATCAAAGTTTACTGCAACATGGACACAGGAGAAACCTGTATCTCAGCAAACCCATCCAGTATCCCACGTAAAACCTGGTGGGCCAGCAAATCTCCTGACAATAAACCTGTTTGGTATGGTCTTGATATGAACAGAGGAGCTCAGGTAATTTAATATGCCTACACAAAATTGTATTCTATATTTTATATTATCTATTGTAAATTTATAGCATTTTATAGAGAGCTATGCTGTTACTGTTAATGAAGTATATTTCATTGTTTGGGATATATTTTCATTAATTAGAATTGCAAAGACATTACTTAAATTAAATTTTACTATGAGATTATCATCTTTTTTTGCTTTTTATTTTTCCATCCTGAGGCTTGAACTCTGGGCCTGGGCACTATCCCTGAGCTTCTTTTGCTCAAGGTGAGAGCTCTACCTCTTGAGCCACAACACCACTTCTGGCTTTTTGGAGTAGTTTTTGGAGATAAGAGTCTCAAGGAGTTTCCTGCTGGGACTGTCTTTGAACCACGTCTCAAATCTCAGCCTTATAAGTAGCTAGGATTATAGGCTTAAACCACTGGCACCTCTCTGATGATCATAAATTTTGAATTATAATTTTTCCCATTGATGAAATACAGAAAACTATATTTATATTAGTTTTCTAATGTTTTTGGTTCTCACTGTGTAGTGTAATTACAGGGGTCTTAACAGAACCGAAAGACAGTTATTAGGAGGCTGGAAAACTGTCAGCAGAATCTTTTACTGACATTGGGCCTTATAAATTAAGAAACCTTCTAAGAGCCTCAGTTTTGCTAGTGTGAACTGAGTGTGATAATACAGAACCCACTGTCTCTGTGTCAGTGTGTTTAGAGTAATACACAACACGTGCTAAGTGGTAAGAATTAGATGATGTGTCAAAAATGGAAAAAAGAATCTGTAAATGTTTAATTTTATTGAAACCTTATAATTACATGGATTGCATTCCTGTTGTTCTGAGTTCTATCATGATGAAATATTTAGAGTTCCATCAGTCCCTGATCTTTTATACTACACTATGTCTATTTCATCTCAGATCTTGTGGTAGCAGCCTAACTCTAACATCTTCTTTTCACCTCTGCTCCTCACCTTCCACCAGAATCCATGCTTACATTCAAGATTATGTGAAAACATGAAGTACCAGTGCAACATATGAAAGAATCTGCCATTATTTAATGAGCAAGGAAAAAAAATTTAACTACTATTATTTTTTCCTGTAGCAACTTCAACTGAGAATGTTGAAAACAAAGCTCAGAATTGAAAAGGAATAACCAAATGCCTACAAGAAATTACTGGCAATTTGCTTGAGCTAATCAAAAAAATATAATTCATGTTTCTTAAGAATATGTGACATTTGGGTCACAATGATTTATCATAACCATTAATTTCTAATTCTTACTCAAATTGTTGGTAAATGTATTATAAATGTTTTATATATAATCAAAGCAGTTTTTTAAATATTTAATCTTCCTTTGTAAAATGATTATTGTTATTGGTTTTAACACCTCATTTGGGGTAGTAAGGAGAGATTCTTACTTGTGAAAATCCAGACATTTCAAGATTTTAAAAAATTGTGGTAAAAATTTTTTTTATTGTGAAGATACTGCACAGAGGGGTCATAGTTACATGCGTAAGGTAATGAATACATTTCCTATCAAGCATTGTTTTCCCCTCCTTTGTTTTTCCCCTACTATCTTTTCCTCTCAACTGCCTAACACCTTCCTCCCTCCACCCTACCCCGCAAGTTTTAAAGTTCATTTCAACATAGTGTCTTCTACATCTCATTGTTACAATGGGTCAACCTATATCCTTGTTTCAGCATTTTGTTATTTCCCTTCCTCTCCCCAAATTAGAAAATGTATATACAAGATGCAGGGCACCAGAATCAAATAGTGATAACAGGGGTTATACCATGGGGGAAGAACATACAAAAAAATCACAAAGATCATTAAAAACAACAGTAACAAAGGAAAAAACCTCTTGTGTCCCTATCTTGGAGTTCATTTCGCTTAGCATCAGGTTATATGGTCATATGTACATACCTTTTGACCTTTTGTTTTTGTCTGGTAAGACTATCCTAAACGTATACTAGTTATTGCAAATAAGGGAAATCATAGGACCTATGTTTCTTTGGGTCTGGGTTACTTCACTTAATATAATTTTTTTCCAAGGCTTGCCATTTCCCAACAAATGAGACGGTGTCATTCTTTCTGATGGAGGCATAGAATTCCAAAGATATTTTTATATGTGTTATATGTATAGGTAGAATCGTTTATTTTATAACAACAAATTAATACTCTCAAGAATGATTTGGCTAAACTCAATGTGTCTGTCACATATCTGTGAGGCATATGAGACCCTTCAGATTGTTTTAACAGAGACTTCGTTGTTGTTTTTTGTTTCCTTTTTAGTTTACTTATGGAGATTATCAGTCACCTAACACAGCTGTTACTCAGATGACCTTCTTGCGCCTTTTATCAAAAGAAGCCTCCCAGAACATTACTTACATCTGCAAAAACAGCATAGGATACATGGATGATCAAACCAAAAGCCTCAAGAAAGCTGTAGTCCTTAAAGGGTCAAATGACTTGGAAATCAAAGGAGAAGGGAACATTAGATTTAGATATACAGTTCTTCATGATACTTGCTCTGTAAGTACTATTTGAACTACATCGATCTAGTTGAGGAAAAATAATTCACTTGTATTAAAATTACTGTCATGGCATTTGAAGTGTGGCAGTTTTACCATATATATATATATATATATATATATATATATATATATATAAACACATCTGCATTTTGTTCATAGTTGTTCTTTAGGGTGAACTTGAACATCTATTAGTACACAAAGAATGTTAGAAGTATTAATGCGAAACAGTAAAGAAAGAACTGGACTCCTAGTATTGGATACACATATTTTTCAATTCTGTTTGGTTCTTCATGCAGTAACTCATTTCCAAGTATACAAAACTGTGATTCTAAAGAGTATGACCAGTCATTGTTTTCTACCTCTTCCCACTTGTATGATATTATATATACATACACATACATGCATACATGTATATACACATATCTGTTTATATACATGCATATATATGTATATATACATATGCATATATATGTTGAATGATGAATTATAGATTCTTTTGTGAAAAACCAAAAGAAGTTTTTATATATTGTTACTGATTTTTGGGTAGCAACAAAAAAAGGAAGAAGGAAGAAATGTCAGCAATGTAGGCTAGCTCCTCATTTTATATAATCAGTTGTCTGATACTTAAACAATGCTGTAAAAGATTTTGCTTTTACTTTGTAAAAATTATCTGGGGAAGTTTCTGTCTAAAATGGAAAACTTTGAGGGGAAAAGTATATACTATTAACCTATTGCACCATTTAATTACAGAAGCGAAATGGAAATGTGGGCAAGACTGTCTTTGAATACAGAACCCAGAATGTGGCACGATTACCCATTATAGATCTTGCCCCCGTGGATATTGGCAGTACAGACCAGGAATTTGGTGTTGAAATTGGGCCAGTTTGTTTCATGTAACACAAGCCCAGAAACACCAACAATGAGCACCACAATCAATGACAACCATCACCCTTCACAAAAACTGACCGTTTGAAGTTGATCCTGAGACTCTTGAAGTAATGGCTGATCCCTCATCAGCATTGTACATATGGTCTGAAGTGCCTGGCCTCCTTTTCCTTCAGAATATTTATTTTACTTACAATCCTCAAGTTTTAATTGACTTAAAGTATTTTTGAATACAGCAGTTTAGGTTTAAGCTGATCAATGACAATGACCACCTTAAAAGAAAAGTAAACTGATTAAATAAATGTCTCTTTTCTTCAGTTTATTTCAATGTAATGAAAGAGTTGCTTAGTATTTAATGAGGAAATTCTTCTTCCTGGCGGGTAGCTTAATGAGTGGGGTATACAAAAACCATGACACGTTTTTTATTTTGCTTGGCTGTCATTTGAAGAAATAGCAAGCAGTGCCCTTTTGTGTCAGATTATCAATGAAAAATGAATCAAAATAATTGAATCTTGTGATAGAAACCCACATACATGTCTTTATTACTGTATTCCTATTACAGAAATTCTTAAAAATATTTCAGCTTCTCATGATCTTAAATCAGTACAAATTGTAACTCATTTATTTCTTCAAATTCTGAAACTTCGTTAAGGGCTGATAAATTCAATAGTGCCTTTGTCCCTTTTGATACAGTCTATCAAAACAGATAGAAGTAACACACACACACACACACACGCACACACACACACACACACACACACACACACGCCACTTAACACATTTTTATTTTCTTACTTAAGGGACATTGAATACAAATTAATTGACACATACAAATACAAAGACCCAAGTTGAGACTCATCCATCTGTACAGAATCGTTATACTGAAGCCTGTAATGAAGAAAAGATCTAGAGAAACATTGTGGCGTTGACTATTCAAATGTGATTATTGGAATTAGTCTATTTGGCCTTGGAACTTTTATAGGAAAAATAACCCAACATTTCTTAGCATGAGCTACCTCATCTCTGGAAGCTGGGATGGACTTTCTATTCTTGTTTATATTTTAGATACTGAAAGGTGCTATGCTTCTGTAATTATTCCAAGACTGGAGATAGGCAGGGCTAAAAAGTATTTTTATTTTACCTTTAATGATGGTGCTAAAATTCTCTCTATAAAAGTCTATAAAAATAAAGATTGTTTCATCAATACCATTTTGTGAAAACCGAGCTGTTAGACTCCCATTTCTGAAGGAAAGTGCATTATTCCCGTGCCTTTCCCTTGTCCTCCTGTCATATTGTATCTGCAATGCCTTGTAAAACTGCATGTTTCCTAAACAAGAACTTGTAGGGCCCCTTGTGTCTCAAGAGACTTTTTATTCTTACTTGCATTTGTGGGCTCCATTGTTGTGTTTTTTTTTTCAATTTAAAAATAAACAGCTGGGGCCATCTCCAAGGACAAGCCATGCACACAATTTTGGTCATGTATCTCAGCAAAGCATAAAATTAAATTCACGCTTTTCTCATGTCAGTGGTTTTTGTTTTGTGGAATTCCTTTGAACTTATTAGGTCTGTTTATTTCCCAGTACTGAAAGATAGATTGCTGTGGTAAATTTTGCTTAGCGTATTTTTCAGACATGGAGCAAATACCTTACATCATGTACATAGGCTTACAAACAAATATCATTCTATGGCATTACTCACAAAGACAATATGACAATGTTGTCATAATCTAACCTTTAAAGTATCAGAGTAGCATTATTGACAATAAGTACAAGAAGTGAATTTTCTATGGTTGAATAAACTGTTAATAAAATACATCTAAAATATTTCACATATGAGTTTAGCCTAAATATTTTCAGTTTATTTTCAATGTTCATTTTATATTTATTTATATTTTATATTTATAATTACTTGTCCTGACTTGATTACTTAAGCTCTACATCTTGAATTTGACTATGTAGCAGAAGATACTTATGAGTTTTCTTATTTTTCAGATAGATGCGCCAAAGTAGGTGGTGATTATATTAAGTAAAAAATGCTAATAATTTTGATATACAGAAATATCAACTGTTACTTTTAATGTAGAGCTGAGAAATGCTTTACATAAAAGATTACAGACCCCATTCGAAAGCCTTCAGATTTCTTACCTACATGCCAGGTCTATAAGGTCCCATTAAACTAATGAATTTGTTTTTATATGCCCCCAAAAGTACATTAAACCCCACATAATTGAAAGTGAACTAGTCTACAATTGGGGAGAATAGAGGTGTTAATTTATTATTAATTTATTTAAAACACAAAAAGGTCCCTAATCACATAAATGAAGTAAAAGAAACAACAATAGTAAGGAATGTGCAAATGATGCAGAAAAAGTACAAAATGCATGACAAAATGGAGAAATTGGGTCAGATTCAATATCTGTTAAAAACTTAAAAATTCCAGGAAATTATAAAAAGAAAAAAATAGTACTGCCTTCTCAAAAATGTCTATGTCAGGAACCCTGAAAATATGCAAATAAAACAATGAACAGAGCTATCATCCTCAAACTCCTCATTCCCTGGTGAATAAGAACATCTCGACATTCTTTTTTGTTTTGAAATTTTGAAGATTTCAGGATTCCATAAGAATAACCCTTAACTGTTAATGTAAGGGCTGAGGTCCATGTCCAAACCAAACCATGTCCAGTGAGAAATAAGCCAAAAACTTATAGAGAAGACTGGGGTATGCCTATAAGGTGAGTTTAAAAAAAATGGTTGACTCCCTCAAAAGTAGTTTTCCAACCCCCTTTCTCATGTATTCTCCAGGGTTGTTAGTCCTGTGGCTCAATGTGATTCTCTTCACTTCGAAACTCAATACACTCTCATCACCTGCCCTTACTCATCACCTTAATTACTATCTGTAGCAACAATTTCACATGTTCCAACTTCCTCTTGGAACTGGAGAAACACTTTACTTAAACATTTAAATCTCTAACAATATTTGGGTTTAAAAAATATGTATACTTCTGAAACAAATTCATGATATTTCTATCTAAAAGAAATCCTAGGTTCAATATCTCAGAAGACAATCACTAATCCTCATCTCTAATTCATTTATATAGCTGGAAACCAGAGTTACTCTTGTTCGCTTTTTCTTTTTTATAATTTATTTATCAATTTATTATGGAACTATTATCTTGGTTATTTATTTATTTTTTATTATGAAAATACCACACAGAGAGGTTACAATTACATGGGCAAGGTAATGAGTGCATTTCTTCCCAAGCATTGTTGCCTCCTTTGTTTCCCCTTCCCATCCCTTCCCATCTTCCCCCCCCCACCTCTCCCTGCCCCCACACCAAAGTTGTAAAGTTCACTTTCGACATAACATCTTGTACATCTTATTGGTGCAATGGGTCCACCTTAGCTTTTTCTCTTTCATTATGCTAGAGTCACTGCTAAAGATTTTTAGTCCTACTCCCCATTTTTTCTAAGAAAAATTTAGCAACTTAGAAAGCAACTCATATTAGGGCTTTATTTCCACTTCCATAGCAACTATCTTAAAGCACATAATTAAATTATTTTCTCACACCTGGATTGTTTTGTGATATCGTTTTCAAACATTTTTTCAGGCTTCCATTCTTGCCCTGTTCTGACCCCTTCTTCCTATGTAACCACAATAGGGAGATTCAAATGTAATTCTGAATATGTCATTTATTACTCTCCCCAGCATGACAATATAATGTATACACTCTCTTAATTTGATGGCATCTGAAGACAAAAATCTTCAAACTAGAAAGTACTTAAATAACCTGAGTCCTCAGCCTTCATTATGCTACTGTCTTCCTGGCAACTCGTGACATTTTAGCCATTTCCCTAAAAATTACTTGATTCCCTGTACTCTCAAAGGCTATTTTTTACATATATTTCATTCCTTTAGTCTACTTGTTCTCACCTTTTAGAGCTCAGCCCAACACCATATCCCCACAAGATCCTTCCTAGCCCTTTATTCCTCATTGCAACCCAGCTGAGATATTTTCTTCTTATGAATTTGCTTGTCATTCTGTGCTTTTCTGTCATAGCACAAGTTATCATTCTGTAGGGTTCTGATTATTGTATTGGTAAGTGAATTTTTATTTATTGTATTTTTTAAAAACAAGAACTGTTTACACAAGACCTAAAACTGTTTTTAGAATTCTTTACAATACAACATACATTCATTGACTATGAATGATTATTTATAATATGAAATACCGATATTATATAGATATAGAATCTATATTATATAATTTAGATCATGATATGTTCATATAATCTCTATAATATATAAATTATATATATAATTGTATATATTATACATTATATATTATATATTATATATGCTGTATACAAACACATCTAAATAAAGTACATGTAGAGTGTATTCATGCTTGAGTTTTGCACTAGTGTATTGTTAATTCTGTTTGTTTTCAGACAGAAAATACAATAGAAGAAATAATTTTTACCCAATAGCAACATACAAGAAATTTGCAGAAATTGATTTTATACTGACACGTAAAATAAAATTAATGATAAACTTGCCTTATTGTTTCAAATAGAAGCTCAGTATTTAGAATGGAATTTCTTAATAGGTACACATAATCCTATTAAATCTTACTCATATGAAGTCTGAGAAAATCATTCTAAAGCTCATTAGAATGAACATATAGAAGAAAAGTGTTAAGGAATCTTCCTCTAAAATAGAAATGGTGACTACAGTGAGACACTGACTTTACTAGATACTAAAAAGTAATTTAAAATCCCTCTGATCATAGAGGAAAAAAGATATTTAAAAATAAATCTCTCTCTCTCAGATTTTATTCCAGTACAGAATTAGACTTTTTGTTATAGTATGTTGACAGACATTTGTCATTTGAAAGCATGTCATATTTAATATTTCATCAAAAGTTTCTAAATGGACTGAGTTTTTCAATCTTTAAAGCACTAAATACACTAGCATAAAAGTTATTGGTTAATTTATCTTGAAATAAAAATAAAAACAAATGCATGATAATATATTGCTAAAAGATTTTAGATTCCAAAAGTCATGTTAAGTGTGTATTATAAACTCTCAATAAGGATGCTTACAACATCTTCAAACTGGAAAAATGCAATAAATATCACAGGAAAGCTTTAATTACACTTTATTTGGAAGAACAAAAACAATTACATTAAAAATTCTCCAAATGTGCAAGGATCTTTATAGGTAATTAGTAAAAGTCATAGTATATATGATAGCAAACCTGTGGAAAACATTCAAAATTGTAAGATATAAAAAGGAATAAATATAAGATACTAAGTTCTGTTGATCAAAATCTGATAAATATTAACATTTGATAGTATCATTATCCTTGATTCTAGATATAGGAAAATGTAAATACTTTGTATTTCATTACATTTAATTGAGGGAAGTGTAGTATCATTTTCTCTAATTGGTTTATTCACAGTTACAAGAATTCTGAAGACATGAACAGGCAGGAAGAATGAATCGACAAAAGTTATCAGGGTGGCCTCTAAGGCAAACAACTGTATCTAATATCAAGTAACATCATTATTTATGAAACAAGCATAATATGGGTTAAGGGAAAGTGTAATAACATGACAAAAACAATTCACAATAGTGGCAAATTAATTTTGACTATAGCTTGTGGGTTATCGTTATGGGTACATATTTTCAATATGGATTTCATGGCAAATATTGATTTTTTGCTTTGGAATAGAAATGATTATCTAGATGATGATTTCTATGATGGTTTCTACAATTTAGTGGATAAAACCATTCAACATACCACCTGAGTTGTATAAAAATATGGTGTTAACAGTTATTAATGGGGGGAGTTATAGAAGGAGCATAGAATGTTAATCTGTAAAGTGGCTTGAATATAGAGAGTAGACAAAATAAGAACTACTAAGGAAATACTTCTCCTTAAGCAGTCTTGAGGCATAATGACAGTGTAGAAAGTATGAGTTCAACGAAAAAAGTATGCTACACATAGTAAGAACATAAAGATATGAGGCTATTTGAAGTCTTGCTTACTTGGGAAGCCTCTAATAGACTAAGGGTGGGACATACTTCTAAAAGAGTAAAAAAAATTATCATAAAGGCACTGGTGTGTAAAGGTAAAATGGTAGAAAATAATTCTAAAGGTGTTCTTAGGAAAGTTTTTTTAGGGTGAACGTGTAACCGTACTCTCTACAGGGGTCTCAAAAATGAGAGAAAGATGTGTATGGCTGTCATTAGTGAATATTTTATTCATTTTTGTGAATGAGCCAAGGTTGTTGAAAATCGTGCATGCAAGTCAATCTCTTGGAACAAAATCTGAACTATCAAAGAATATCAATAGAACTTAATGCAAGATACTGAGTTGTTTTAAGCAAAACACATTTTGTTACTGGATATTAGAAAGGTTACCTTGGCAGTGATACTCAGGAAGAAAATTTCATGGGAATGAGACTGAAAAAAAGATTAGTTAGAGACGGTATGTTAGAGTGTCTTTGAGAAAAAGAAGCACAGAGTGAAAAGTCATTGTCATCATGGGCAAAAGAGAGCTGCATTTGGGGAATATTTCAGCAACAAAATCAACAGAATCTTATGAAGAGTGAGGAAGCAAATGCTTTAGTTTTCATACCTTCAATTTATATAGCTCTGAAGAAAGTAATGACATTCCCTGAGACTTAGAATAGAGAAGGGGCATACTGCAGATATGTGTCTAGGAGCATCCTTCAGTAGATCGACAAGCCATCACAAGGAGTAGATGTTGGAGCTTTGGATGTGAGTGGAATCTGTTATGAAGGCTGTAAATAGAGAACAATGAATCAGGAAGAGATCCCTGGGCTATTGATGTTTAAGGGAAATTGAGGAAAGAGAGAAAAGTTTCATAAATAGTAGGAATATTACCTTTCAGTTATAAAATCCTGAAAATGCTGCTATTAAAGCTAAGTGAACTTTGGAAATGAAATCCTGAAATCACCTCTTATGTGTAATCCACTTTCTCAATTTCATAGTTTCATAATTGAATCCAGAAAACCATCAGGAGGAAATACAGTGGATGATGTAAATTCTGGATGAAAATTAAAGTAGGCAAGAACCTTGGTGAGACTCTATGAACCAGAGAAACAAAAATACTAATTTAGCAAAATACTATATAATTTGTGCTAATGATTTTCTACTAGATTTAGTTTGATCACATAAAAACATCAAGCGATACTTAACTCACCCTCATGCCTTATCACTGACTATCATATAGTTTTAAAAGCCCTAAAGATAATATTTATTTTTATCCAAGAAGGTGCCTTAGTATAATTTATGGGATACTTAGTGAATGTATATGCATACAAAATAATGATAGTGAAATGCCAACTACACTGCAAGGAATTGGTCTATACATATGTGAAATAAAAAATAGACACTCAAATTGTAATGAGTATAGCAAAATAGAATGCAATGATCATGTGAACTATTTTCCCAGCAGTTGAATTCCTTATGAGGTAGATGTTATAATGAAAGGCAGCTGGAGATACAGAATATTCACAATTGTTAGTATAATGAGAAAAATGCAACATAAATTGAAAACATCTGCAATCAAAATTTGAACCCTAAAGATTCATGAGATTTTGAAATTCAAACCCCTCCCTGAGCCATCTGACATGCTTCCTTGAATAACACTTGGCATTATAGGTTCTTTAGAGAGGGATTGTTTTTACTTTTCCAAACTGTAATTTTGCTAGCTCAACTCATGACAAAATTCAAGACAATGATTTGGGCCCGATAGCAACAATGATGTCCTCCTTCTATTCTGATTCTCCTCTGTCTTCATAGCCTTTCTTAGATCTGAAAATAAAAGCCTCCTTTTCTTAAAGCTATTAAAGGCCTGAAAATTTTGGTAAACTTTTGTCTGAATCCTCCTGCTTACTGTGTATACACCATGCTCTCTATCCTTTCTCCATTTTGGGAAAAGATTTGCTCCCTAAGGGCTTCTTTTTTGGAGCCAGATGATTTCATCGGCCATCTGTACAAGAATAATTTCCAAATCTACTTAGTCACTTCTGACCCAGTACTTTGCAATCAGTCACACATTTTATCATGTTCAGCCACCCTTCCAAATGAATCATTGTCGTGTTGAACTGCCACGTAGGAAGCTGTGAGAAAGGCTAGGCTAGTGTTGTGTAACTTTCCACTTGGTTCTCATGAGGAAGAAGCATCTTTGCATGACTTTTGAAGTTCTTTTCTGCTGTCCCCATTTTCCCTCCTTCATCTTGTTTCCCAGCAACTCTTTCTCAACTTTGACCTTGTGAAAATACACTAGATCTTGTTAAAATTCTTGTCTCATCTTCCTTTCTCTAAAGTGCAGTTCTGGGTTTCTAGCTTCTTCAGTGAATGTCTGCTGGGTTTTGAATTCACTTTGTCTCTTTGAAATACATATTAAGTCTCCATGAAACAGAACTATATATGGGGCCTATAAGAAGGGAACAGGGATCTGAGTTATTCCAATCACATGACCAGTTAAGAAGTTACATTTTTTTATGTTTAAAGTGGAACTGCTGTCAAAAGCCAGATTTACTGTCTCTAACTTACCTGCTGTTTCTTAACACACAACACCTTGTGCCACCTCAGGATTCTGTCATCAGCAAGATCATCACCAGATGCATCCCTTTAAGTCTGAACTGGTGACTTGAGCCAATAGATGGATTTTTAGTAGCCTCCACATTCTGTGGTATTGTGCTATTAACAAGGGCGAACAGGCTGAAGCATATCTTGTCACTGATTATAAATCTGAGTATGGCCCTCGACATTTCCCTTTTTTGTGCTCTTCTCAAGCACCAGGTTCCTAATGATATTTAAAACCTTTATCTCTGTCAGATATCATATGCATCACAGGCACAAGGCCCTGGGTTCAATTCTCAGTACTATAAAACAGAAGATAACAAAACTTTGTATGGCTCCACATTAAGAAGAAGATAAAAGAAAAATGAAGCACCATTTAGTTACTCTTAAGTTTTCTGTTCTAGACTATAACTGCAACATTATCTTTTACAATGCCACCTTGGGAAATATATACCCCATCTTAAACTGGACTAACGTAAAGTACCAAATTTAACTCTGTCACTTTGCTTATAGTAGTTCCTGAGGTCCTCCTTTCTCCTTCTAACTGAAAACATTTTATTCTTTAGTCTGCCTTATTTGCTACCTACTGCATGAACATCCAAATAGACATTGTTCTTTCCTTGTATGTTCCTGTGTGTGCTTCTAATAGTTTAAATCTCTGTAAGACAAACACTACATAGTGTCTATAACATGACTACAGTATTTGGTTCATTAGGTTTTTGCCAGATTTCATGGTTTTATTTCTCTGAATCTTCTTAGCAATGGATTTGTCACCTTTTGTGGACTTACGGTAATGATTCCTGCTTTTAATTCTTTTGTTTCTTAGCCTGAAATTCCTTTCTCCATCAATTACCTAAAACATACTCCTTCTTTACTGTGGTCTCTTTAAAGACTATCCTGATAATAACATTATCTCTGTCCATTTCTTTTTTTCTGATCTACTATCAATATGTCTTAAGGTTTGTCCAGCAGATTTAGTATTTTATCATCTTGAATGCTTTTATGTCATGCCAAGTAATCTCAACATATCTCTCTCAGATGACACATTTCTAAAGAGGATCAATCACATACAACATTCTCCAGAGTGTTTACCAGAGTATTGGATCTGAAGCAATAACTTTATAATAGACATGGTATATTGTCCATCCATATTTCCTCTCCAATGCTAAAGCACCAATCTGCCAGGCACTTGGAATATTTTTTATTGAGTACTGACAATGTGTCTCACCGAGAATTTTCCACAGTCACTAAAATGAAGCCTGAATAAAGTCTTTCCAGCTTTCAGATAGTAGCCCACAGAAAGATAGTTACACAAAGACCCATTCCTCTTGCTGTAAACTAAACACTTCCAACCTGCCATCTCAGTTCCAATGTATCTTATAGGAGTCTCTGAAACCTTAGGGTCAATTACATTCACACACTTTCTCTGCCCAAACTTGTCTTTCTCATTTCCTTAAGAAATTTGCATGAACATAAATAACATCTTAGGGTCTGCTTCCATGCTACTGAACCTAAGTAAATGCAAGCTGAGATTTTTTTAAACCCCTTTATTCAATGATGAAATCTCTCATTTTCAAGATTCTAAAAAGTATAAAATGTATTTCACATAATTGCTAAACTGGTGGGAAATATAGTAATTCCTTTAAAAAATTTATGGAGCGAAAAGGACACCCTGACTCTTTTTAATAAGTATCATGTCAACTGTGGCCAAATGTCAGTGCATTTGAGTGAAAACACCCAGGAGCTGTAAAAAGAAACATGTTTTTTAAAGAAAGTTTTAAGAGATGAGAAGAAAAATGAGTGAAAATATCATCAGAGAAGAATTTGTTTTGAAAACATTGGCCATGGCTAACAGTTTTCTTATACTTTATATAATATTGACTCGAGTGACTCTAGAAGATTCTGAAATCATTCGGTGTGGCAGAATGGAGAACATGAAAATTTTGGAAAACTTTCATGTATGCCTGGTTATATAGAATACTGCCCCAATATTATGTTATCTTAGTGAGTTATGATTCAATGGAGAATAATGTCTTGAAGAAAAATATTTCTCATAGTTTCTGGCTCAGTTATAAAAATAGGAGCATTCCTTTTAGACAGAAAGCAGACAAGTATGATATTAATGTAAACTAGATAAAAGGAAGGTCCCTTTGATGTAATTTTTAACTTCTAATCCATTGCTCTTTTAAAATAAGCTGTTTTCTAGACTTTTCCTTATTATGCCAAAGTCAAATACCTTTATGGATAAAATATCTTATATAAAGAAAAAACAGTATATAAAATTTGTCTCAATTATGCCAGTTAGTGCATCTAAGGCTTGAAGGAAATATATCTACTGTTATGACAAAAGCATAATAAATTTTTCCTCTTAATACTTTTCTGTATTTTAAAAATACACTGTAATGATCATACAAAGGTCATCCCCAAAGGTATGAATAAGCTTTCTATGGCTGTGACAAATTACCTGAGATAGTCTGTTTCTAGGAAGAAAAGTTTATTTTGGCTCCAGAGTTTTCAATCCATGGGCATTTAGTTCCATTGTTTTATAAACCTGTGATGGGCAGAAGCATTATGGCTGGGGTTTGGGTTGAAAGAAAGCTCTTTTGATTCATGGACAAGAAGCAGGAAGACAGGATCAGAATAAGAGTTCAGAGACAAGATACACTATTCATCTCAGCTACTCGGGGGTGGACCTTACACGAAGTCTGAGGCCAGTCCACAAAAAAAAAGTAAGACCATTAAAAAAAATAAAGGAGCATGCTTGATAGAGTACTTTACTAGCAAGCAAGAGACTCTAGTTTAACTCTACTCCTCAAGACCCATCTCTTCCAACTCCAAGTTTCCACCAACTTCCAATAGCTCATTAAATTATAGATCCATGTGGCTCAATCTTTTCAGGAAGCCAAAGCCTTTATGATGGATTACTGCCCAGTGACTTTGTCTTTCAATATTGCTTCATTAGGCACCAAATCTTCAACGCTGTAGATTTTATAAAATTTAAGATACAAATAATAGCACCGTAATAAAATAAACTTTATTTCATAAAAGGAAGTCAAAGGATTTTGACTTCCACTTTAATGTCTTACTTTAGCATTTTTGTTTTTTTTAATAAATATTTTATTAACTTTAAGCAGTACAAAGGAGGTGCCATTTAACAAGAAGTTTATAAATACAATGAATTTTGATCAAGTAACCCCTTTCAACATTCTCACCCCCTTCCACCTATACCTTCCCTTACTCTCTTTAGTTTTGTGGTATATACAATGAATTTGACATCTCCAATCTCTTTCCACTTTCATTCATCTATATCTCTCTCGACTTATCCCCCTCCCATTTGGATGTATCCATTTCTTGCTGCTGATTTTGTTGGGCTTTGATTTAGTCTTTCTAAGAAATTATACTATTTGAGCTCTCCATAGAATCTATTATATTTCAGTTAATTCATTTGTTACCACTTATATATCAATCAATGTGTTTACTTATAGATTTATAGGTACATTCTATCTACAACAAATGAGGGAAACTATGAAACCTCTGTTTCTTTGGGCCTGGCTTCCTAAACTTAATATAATTTTTTCCAAGTCTTTCCATTTCTTACAAATAGCACTATATCATTCTTTCATATGAATGAGTGAAATTGTGTAAATATTATTGACGTTGTGTATTATGTGTATAAATGAATCAAGTTGTGTGTATATTCCCCATTTTTTTTTTTTTTTTGTTGGTCGTGGGGCCTGAACTCTGGGCCTGTACACTGTTCCTCAGCTCTTCAACTCAAGGCTAGCGTTCTATCACTTGAGCCACAGCGCCACTTTGACCTTTTCTGCTTATGTGGTGCTGAGGAATCAAACCCAGGTCCTCATGCATTCAAGGGAAGCACTCTCCCACTGAGCCACCTTCCCAGCCCCATATTCCCTATTTTCTTGATCCAATCTTTCTTTGATTTGTTGTGTTTCTGGATCTTTACTTAGAAATTGTTTTTAATAAGTTTTTTGTTGTAAAAATACTGTGCAGAGAGGTTATATGAGCAAGGAAACGAGTACATTTCCTATCAAGCATTGTTGCCTCCTTTGTTTTTCCCCTACCATCCTTTCCGTCCCCCACCCCCAGCCTAATAATTGTGAAGTTTGTTTTTTACCATAGTGTCTTGTACATCTCATTGTTGCAATGGGTCAACCTATATCCCTATTTAAACAATTTGTTTTTTCCCTTTTTCCCCCCAAATTAGACTGACATCAAATACAGTGAAAAAAGGGGTTATATTGTGGAGATTTTTTAACTGTGCCAAGGAGCCCTAGTGTTTCCTTTACCCCTTCCTGTAATAGTTTCATAGTTTTGGGTCTTGGCATTTCTATCTTCTTCAATTTCTATCTTTAACAACCAGGACAGTTATGAGGACAGAAATTCATTTATTTTAGGAATCCCTTGAGACTAAGGTTTAATTAGTCAAATGTGTTAATAAAAATTTTTTGTTATTTTTCTTATTTTTCTTAACTTTTCTGGTATTTTCTTAGTTAATTCATCATGGTTTAGTATTTCATAACTAACTCCCACACATTCTGCCCAGATTTTAAACAGTAATGAAATAATTAAATTATCCCTCTTTTGTATTTGAAGGCTTTCTTCTGAGTTTGGCCTTCAAATTTCTACCCCCTGAGGCAGTCTGGGACCTAATTGTAGTTACAAATATGAAGACAAAAAGCTGTAGTGGGAATGAAGTAGGAGGCCAATTGACTATTCCTTGTAGGCATCTTGCATTTTTAAGACAGTAGAAATAAACTAGGTAGGGATTAAGGGGATTTAATTTTTTTGAAAGCTTCAGCAAAGATTTTCTTTAGTATAATAGGATTAAAGTATGGAGCAAGAGAAAGAGGGAGAGGGAGAGAGAGAGAGAGAGAACAACATTTCCTGGTCTCCATGAATAAAGTAGGAGTAAAAGACTCAAAAAATGGCAGCTATTACTTGTTGCTACTTTTCTTTTTAAAAAAAATTTAATTTTTTTTTATTGTGAAAATTCCAAATAGAGGGGTTACAATTACATGAGCAAGGTAATGAGTACATTTCTTATCAAGCATTGTTCCCTCCTCTATTCTTTTTGAGGTGGAAGAATACATTTGTTCATGTCATCTAGTAACTGCCAACCATTTGACAATGGTTTGGGGTGACCAAGATAGGTGCTTTTTTGTTTTAAAGTATGGAGATGTTTCTGGGCCTATTTAGATAATAAGATAAGCTTTGGGCTTTCTTTCCCCAGATAAACTTCTCCTCCTGCTATCTCTATTCTTTTCAGATTGCCAGCATTTTATCATGTGAAGGAGAGGATGGATTTATGTAGTCCCTTTTAGGTTTCTAGTCTTAATAATTTAGAAATTTGGGGAAAAATAAGCTTAAATGCTTTTTCAGTTGCTTTCTGGTTTCAACTTCTGAGTCTGGCCCTTTTTGTATTTGTTAAGAATAGTATTAACTCCCTATCTCCTCACCCTATATATCCTGCTCATTTCCTCCCTAAATGACTTTGGTCTCTTTGAATCTTAAAAGGGGAGGTGGTGTGATGGTCATCCTCTATAGTTGCTTTCTGCTGAGAGTGGACTATTATGCCCTATATGGGAAAAAAGAAAAAAAAAGTTGTTTTGAGATCTAATTAAGGAGATTTTAGAGGAAATTGAGTTGGCAGGAAATTTAGTTGTCAGGCTTCCAGGATAAAGGTCAGAAGACAGACACGATCAGAGCACAGCAAGTTACTCTTTTTACTAACAGGGAATTTGTTCACTAAAAGAAATATGTGTGAAAAATCATTCTCTAAAGATAGTTTCCCATATGGATAGCTGAGAGGATTATTTTATTATATTTTGTGCTGGTTCTAGGGCTATAACTCAGGGGCTGTCCCTGAGCTTTTTTGCTTAAGGCTGGCACTCTATCACTTGAGTCACAGCTCTACTACCGGCTTTTTGGAGGTTAATTGGAGATAAAAGTTCCATAGATCTTTCTTCCTGGGTAACTTCAACCACCATTTTCAGATTTCAGCCTCCTGACTAACTAGGATGACTGGCATGAGCCAATGGCACCAAGCAAATAAGATTCTTTGAGGATGAGAGAGGAGTGGGGGAATAAAGGAATCATAGAAACAGTAAGCATAGATGAAACGTGTTGAGTATACGTGTTATTTACAGAAACAACATATAGGTCCATATTGATGGTAAAGATGGCAATCTATATCCAACTGTCTTCTATTTTAGATGTAATAATTAAAATAAGTTCACAGTGACACTTTATGGACAATTTTGAATACCACTTGGAGGGAGAAGTTTGATTTTCCATCTTTTAATGATTCACAGGGATAAGATTTTTTATTCCTTAATGAATCTGACTGTTTCTATTGTAAGTTCTTAAGAGAAATAAGTTTTATTTCTGAAATGTAAATCCATATGGAACAGCATCTAATAGTTTTGAAAAACTACAAAATGTAGAATTTTGCCTTTCACTTTTAAATAAAAAATTTAATGTCATGGCCTACCTATTTGTGTCATATTTAAAGAAATGTACTAAATCTGGAAATTTTAGGCCTAGGGCCGATGCCAATAAACATTTAAGTCTGAGGAATTTTCTTGTTTTCCAGTTTACCCAGGTGTTTACTATCTGGTTCTGGGTTGCCTCTTAAAAGGTCTTTGTTTGCTGAGCATGGGTGGCTCAGGCCTATAAATCCTAGCTACTCAGGAAGCTGAGATCTGAGGATTGCAATTCAAAGCCAGCTCAGGCAGGAAAGTCCATGAGATTCTTATCTCCAATTAACGACCAGAAAACTGGAAGTGGTACTGTGGCTCAAGGGGTAGAGCGCTCTCCTTGAGCTAAAAAGTTTAGGGACAGCGCCCAGGCCCATGAGCCACCAAAAAAAAAAAAAAAAAAAAAAAAAAGAACACAAGTGTTTGTTTTTATTTTTCTTGCTTGCTATTGTTTCTAAGGTATTTATGAGGTATCACGTGATTTTTTTGTTGCTTTTTAGGTCCCTCCCCTATTTTCACTGTATTTGATGTTGGTATAATTTGTGGAGGGGAAGGGCAAAAACAAATCTTTTAAATAGGGATACAGGTGGACCCATTGCAACAATTTCGAAAAATGAACTTTACAATTTAGGCGGGGGGGGGGGGGGGGGGCGGGAGGAATGTAGTTGTGGAGATGGGAGGGAAGGGTTGGTAGAGAGAAAACAAAGGAAGAGGCAACAATGCTTGATAAGAAATGTACTCAGTACCTTGCTCATGTGATTGTAACCCTCTGTACAATATTTTAAAAAAGGGAGGGTGGGACGGTGGCTCAGTGGTAGAGTGCTTGCCTTGCATGCATGAGGCCCTGGGTTCAATTCCTCAGCACCACATAAGCAGAGAAAACCGGAAGTGGCGCTGTGGCTCAAGTGGTAGAGTGCTAGACTTGAGCTGAAGAGCTGAGGGACAGCGCCCAGGCCCAGAGTTCAGGCCCCACGACCCGAAAAAAAACACACAAAAACCCATGAAAGGTCTTAGTTATCGTCCTAAAGCCAGGGACCCAAAGTCTATAAAACCCAGTCCACTTTTAAGTAAATTTTGAGCTGTTCTGTGATGGTCGTAGTATTAAGAAGGCCTTTTATATGCCTTTTTACAGTTTTAGTCAAGGGTTACTTCCCTAGATAATTTGTCATTTGTTTGAATGATCTAAGCCTTTTGTGTAGATGTATTATCCTAGAGACCCACCTCCCACACCAAAAATTAAGGAAATCATCTCTTTATTGGTCCCGTGGGTTTATAAAGGATCTTAATTTTCATGTTATTATTTTATTTACATTAAGCTTAGTATTTGACATAACATACTGAACTAAAAAATCTTGTCTCTGGCTATTTTCACATCCTATGTGATATTACTGGGTGGGGGCTGTCTTATGGTCTTATAGGGATCCTATAAGTATAGAAATTTCATATGAAACAAATGCCTACATAATTTTTTTCAACACCCTCAGCTTTCTTTATGCATATAAAATAAGACAAATATTTCCATGTAAATAAAATGTCTAGAAAGATATACCAGAGACTGTTCAAATTGACTGCTTCTAGGTTGATGTATAACTGCTGCAATTGTTAAATACAAAACATTATTTTTCCTACTTATATAAATCATAAGATCAAGTATAAAATGCAATAATGATTTTTTATTTTGATAACTAAATTAATAACAATTTGTCTGGCCCAAGAAACCAATGGAGCAGTTCATAGAAAATGCCTTGCAATCATTTTGAATAGTTTTGGAGATGTTTGCTTATTTTTTCATGGACAAATAAAATTTGTATATATTTATCATATGCATATGATGTTTTCAAATCAGTATACATTGCAGAATGAGTAAATTGAGCTGATTCACATATGCTAACTCATCGTTATTTTAAGGTTAGAAAACTTTAAAAGGATTCTCCTTCCAAAAAAATTGAAAATATAGACAACGGTTTAGAAATATAGTGTAGTGGTTTCATCATGTTGCACAACATAGACGTTTGAACTTGTTCTTGTTATCTAACTAAAACTTTGTATCATTTGACAAACATCTTTTAAACCTCATCTGACCCAAAGCTACATCAGACTCTTCTAAGAGTCTGACTTTTCTAAATTCCACATCTAGGTAAAATCATGTGTTACTTGTCTTTTTTCCTTACTATTAAGGAGTTTCAAGGCTAGAACAGCACTTTCTGTTATATTATCAGAATTTTCCTCTCTGCTAACTTCCATCTTGGGGAAACCCTGACTCTGAGGGATTGAACCATTTGAACATAATACCCTAATTTTGATTAATGCTGCAGAAGTTATATTAAATATTACCTAAAAACTACCGGATTTCCTGGGGAGCACTAACTCGATTCTAACTATATCTTGTCTCTTATTCTTAAATCATTAGCATTACCAATTGGTAAAGTTAGAATTTGATCCACTTGTAAAAGAAAATCACTAGCGTAAGGTTATTAAATCTGGGAAAAGTGACAAAAACCAGCAGTGTTTCATTATGATATTTTATTATGGGTGTCTTGTAAGGAAAAGAAAAATCAACAACCACATACAAGCTTACAAAAATTTTAGGACATTGTATTATTGTGACAAAAGCAGCCCTATATTTGTTTTTTTGTTGTTGACTTTCACAGGTAAGGGGAAAGAGCTCTCTGTGACATGCCAATTACTCTTTGTGACAGAAGACAAGTACAGTTATTGTGCATTTATGCTTTGAATTCAGGACAACAATTTTGATGTTGAGTTTTGAAAGTAAAAGTACATTAGCACCATAACATGTGTCTTTAAAGCCTTCCCAAATCTTGGTGACCTTTACCAACAATGACAAGAAAAGGGAGCAGCACCTTTGAAAGCACTTTATATCTAAGATTAAAGTGGTTGTGGTTTAGAAATATTTCTTTCAGTTCTTCCACCACACTATAATTTTTACTAGTATTTTAAGATATTAATCAACAAATTTTAATAAGTTTGGCCAGTTTCTACAAATTTCTCAGTCTTTGGGGGACTTGGAATTTATCTGTTTCTGACCAGTTGAGGTAGTTGATGTAGGAAGGTCATTCTTAATTTCATGTTTGATTGTTTCAGAAAGATTTTCTTTTACTGGCGAGCATAGTCATTGCTCTGAACATGGCCTAGGATCCAAAGAAGGTAACACAATGTTATTGTAAGAGTGTTGAAGTTTATTTATTATAGCACCATTGAGACATTTTGAAATTGGAATTGATAAAAAAATAAAAGAAAAGGCATTTGAACTGTATTGGAGGAACAGCAAAAATGGTATCTTTTTTGGTCAAATTACACTCTTTCCAAAAATTTTGGAAATAAATAGCTGGAATTTAGTTGGTCACTTGTACTGGTTGACATGATTAGAACAATAAGAACACATATGAAATGCGATTTTTTTTGCTGGGGCTTCAGAGAGAGTTTGGTTTATAAAAAGCAAACAGGGCCAACGTCCACACCAAATTCTTGATCAGGACCACCAACATCATAGGGTGCAATATCTATAATAGGTAATCTCATGGCCTTCCGTGTTCGGTATTCAAAGACTGTTTTGCTCCATTCCCCAGTGTGTTTCTGTAGAAAGAGCCAAAATGTATAGATGATTATAACACAATAATTATATAGATAACTCCTCCAGTGGATCAAGTTGAAAAACCTTTTTGCATCAAAGGAATAATCAATATGTCATATTATTATATTCTGTACATAAGAGACCTGCCATTTCAAGTTGTAATACTCCTACTTGATAAGCAACATTCTTAAAATCAAAAACCATGTGAGACTTTAGGCTAAACACATAAGGGCTATTTCCTTAATCCAGCCTGCTTTCTGGAGGCCTGGTCCTGGTCGTTGCTACCAGGCCTATAGTTGATTTACTAAAAAGTGGTAGGTTACCCATAATGACATCTTCTAACCCTAGAACTGATTTCTTTCTTCATTCATTAAATGGTGATACAAATTTGAAATTTACCTTATATTGTAAAAGAACAGATAATTTGATATTTAATTCATATGATGTATATTATTAAGATTGTATAAGAACCATGCCAGTTATCTGGTTAAGTTATTATGGATTTATATTTCATTTACTCTTATAACAACCAGTTTCCATTTGGAAATTAAAATCTACTGAATTGTTTTAGTATCTAATATTCTATGAAACAGAAGATGCTATATAATTAATATATGATATATTTGGCTTACTCTATTATTTTTATTTTTTTCTTTTAAAAGTTTTTTGAGCTGGGCGCTGGTGACTCCCACCTGTAATCCTAGCTACTCAGGAGGCTGAGATCTGAGGATCACTGTTCGAAGCCAGCCTGGGCATAGAAGTTCCCATGAGACTCTTATCTCCAATAAACTATTCAAAAAAGCCAGAAGGGGCACTGTGGCTCAAGTGATAAAGCGCTAGCCTTGAGCACAAAGAGTTTCAGGGACAGTGCCTAGGCCCTGAGTTCAAGGACCAGGACCAGAAAAAAAAATTGAATGATTACACTAGAATTTCTGAGTGAATTATAATCCCCGAATATAAAGCTTTTGTTACTTACAGTGCAACCATCCTCCAGGACTGTGTATGTGAATTTGCTATTTCCTTCAGCTTTGAATTCACCTTCGTTTGACCCCATCAACTTCAAGGCTTTTTTCACATTTCCACTGGCCTGATCCATGTATGCAATGCTATTCTTGCAGTGGTATGTGATGTTCTGGGAAGCCCGGCTGGAGAGAAGTCGAAGGTATGCCAACTGTACATCCAGGACATCCTCAGGAAGCTCAGGATTGCCATAGCTGAACTGTAATGGGTACAAGTAGAACCAAGTTAAATTTAAATTCATATATATTCACATATTCATATATATATTCTCTATATATTCATATATAGATAATTCATATATATAGAGAGAATGTCACAGTGAATGTCTTAAAGATCAATAGAACAATGTTTGCATGCAAAGTAATTCCCAGTGGTTTAGCTTTCATTGAGTGGCAAGTTATGAACATATACTCATCTGAATATCTAAAATCATTTGGCTTCTGTTTAGTAACTCAGTAACTTCTGAAGACTGAAGGAGCAAAAATGTTAGGTAAGTAAAGATGACTTGTTTTATAGGATATATCCTTTCTTACCTGAAAGCCACCATCCATAGACTCTCCAAACCAAACGTGTTTCTTCTCAGCACCTGAGTCTGCCCACCAGTTCTTACGTGGAACACTCGCAGGACTGGCACTGATACATGTTTCCCCAGTCTCCATATTACAGAAAACTTTAATGGCATCCATCTTGCAGCCTTGGTTAGGGTCAACCCAGTACTCTCCTGAGAAGTCATGAAAGAAGGACAATGGAAATTGCTTATAAAAGATGTAGTCATAAAACACACACCAGAATGATTGTGCTTATTTGGTGAGACATTCTTAGTTTTGACTGCTAATGTATTTATACTTATATAGAGAGATGCATGTTTAGACTGAAATTGCTGAGATTAAAAACTTGGTTATAACTATAGGCAGCACTGAAATATAATGACTTGATTTTGAACAATGGTGATAATTTGAGTCAAGAAATATTGATTGGTATTGTATCTGTTAAGATAGCTTCTTTCTAAAAGATGATTAAACCTTTAATGTAATTTTGCTTAAGGTGTATCAATATATGCTATCCAAACTGACTCTGGTTTTCTGTTTTAAGTATTTTCCAGAAATTTCTGAGTAAAGGTACTAAACCAGGTCAATATATTTGAAAACTCGAAATAATTTTGCTTTTCCGAAAGAACTAATGTAGATATGAAAAGTCTCAGATTATTGCAATAACCTATTCAATTTTATATACTACTCTGGAAAGCTCATTTGGTTCCAAATTTGAAAATTTTAGTAATTATTACAATAACTTAAATAGTAATAAATATAAAAATTCATAAATTCAGTAGAACTACAGAATATTAGAAAATAAATTAACATAAATTACAATTATGTATACTTCATCCTAAGAACACAATGAGATATAACTACTTTGTCACACAAATCATTTTGTTTATGACAGTATTCAAAAATATGCCCAAACTATGTTTTGTATTAAAATGTCTACAAAACTGCTTTTCTATCTTCAAAATATTTTTAAATTATGTTTCACTTCAAATATATCTGCAGATTGTTTTTTTATGAAGTCAAACATTTTCAATTCAATTAGCGATCACTTAAATAGTATTTTGGATTCACAATGTTTTCCATCTCCAGAACCAATGTTCTGTCAAGTTCTAACATGAGCAGCATGTTGCCATGCTTGCTAAAAACGCTCAAACTTACCACTCTTGAGTTCAGGATGGCAGAATTTCAGGTCTCTGCAGTTCCGCGCTGGGTTTTTACGAGAACCGTCAGGACTAATGATGCTTTCTATCTGTCCATTCACAGATTTCAGTGAAGACATGATCTCTTCTGTGTTGATTTTGAAATCCATTGGCTCATCTCCATAGTATGGTGCGAAGCCACCAGACTTTTCGCCTCCCACTCCAGCAATGGCAGCAGCTCCACCACCGCAGCAAGGACCAGGGGCACCAGGTGGTCCAGGAGGGCCTGGTTGTCCTGGGTGGCCTGGGGAGCCCTAGAATTGGGTAAAGCATACATCACTGAGGAATATGCCACTATTCCAGGGAAAGACATTAAAGACAATTCACACAACATGACATAATTATTTTAATAAAGATTTATTTCTGTGCTTTTATAGTAATATGATAACCAATCTTAACTCTACTTCATCACCAACATATGTATTATTCCACTCTGAGAGAATCAGTATGGTTTAAGTACAAATTGTATTCTGGAATTCCTTCTAAGTAAAGTCAGCCAACAGCTAAGAAGCAACACCTAAATATTGACATGACAGGCTTGAGTTAGAGGGAATAAAGTTATGCTTCCTAGATTCTTTTTCCAAATTTATGATTAGTATCCTTGAGTTGATCACTTAGCTTATTAGTTCCAGATATCTTATATGCAATTTGTAGAGAAAATGTTTCTAATCAATTTTGCCCAAGGTTTCAGGTGAGAAGGCATTAGAAATAAATAAATAGAGTAAAATAGAGATTAAGAATGTTTTGAAATTGTAACCACTCTGTATAGTATTTTCACAATAAAAAATAAATTAAAAAAATAAATGGAGAACTTAAAAAAAAGAATGTTTGAAAAGTAAAATGCATTGCATATGTGCAATCATTATCATGATAATAACTGACAGAGGTTAAATGTGAGACCAACACTAGTATCATTCATTTGGTTATGCAAGATGTCATTACTGTGAAATAAGTTATTGAAGTATACTATATGATGACTTTTTAAACTTCTCCATGTCATCAAGAATATTTTAAAGTATCTTTTAATTCCTAAATTAAATTATTACATTGCATTCAATTTAATAACTCCATTTAAAAACACTGCATGGTTTCTCAAAGTTTGAAGGTTATAGCAAATTGAATAGGCAAATCAATAAGTGATGTCTTACCTCAGACCCTCTTTCTCCTCTGTTACCTCGAGGCCCTGGTGGTCCAATGGGACCTGGGTGTCCACTTGTTCCATCTTTGCCGGGAGGCCCATGGGGTCCAACAGGTCCCTAAAAAGTAATCATGGTGTATCACAATACTAGAATACATGCTGGTTGTACAAATATTTTAAAACAGGGATCTTCCAGTGTATTTCTGAGATACTTACTCTGGGGCCTGCAGGTCCTGGACTTCCAACTGCACCCTGGTGACCAGCAGCACCCTAGAAAACAAAACAAAACAAGACAGAAATCACTTCAGAAACTGAACCTGTAGACCAGAACAAGAAACATGGTGATCAGGTTGGCCTCCATAATTTGATCTTTCTTCCATCTCCTGTTCTTGATTTTATCAAGTACGTGGGGAAATCCATTTCTCATTTCTTCCAGCATGTACTTTCTGGGATGAAAAACATCCTACTCTGAGGCTCTAATATTCGCCTCACTCACCAGCTGAAATTTAGTCAGAGATTTTGTAACAAACAATGGATGCGCTTACTGGAGAACCTGGGGGTCCTGGATTGCCTGGGAATCCTCGATGTCCTTTGATGCCATTAGATCCACGTTCACCAGTTTCACCTTTGTCTCCACGTGCACCTTGGGGACCCTTTAGAAATATATTTCAAATTAAGATCACAACCATATGCATATTGGAAAAAATGCATATTAGCTAGAAATCCCCATCACAAATACCTCATATGTGGAACAATAGACACATGTGTACGTGTGTGTGTGTGTGTGTGTGTGTGTGTTGTGGCTGCTTTCCTTTCAGATGGCCAATTGTATGGAATCCCCATAATTGATGCTTATATCCTTCACCCCAAGGAACATTTAAAATCAGAACTGTTTTCTATATCATCAAAAATGGTAATTTATATTAGTTCCAAAATTATTTATATTGTCTTATTTTCCTGAGCATGCCAGAAAATAGAATATCTGCTACATTTTAGAATGGGTTAAAAAGAAATGCCAAACACATTTTTAAAGACAAAACTTACAGGAGGACCTCGGGCACCAGCAGGACCTGGAGCACCAGATGGACCAGAAGGACCCTACAACAGAAACAAACGACACAGGAAACACATCTGGAGTTACTACAGGCATTGATACCATTTTGGTGTTTAAAAGGTTAATAATTTCATTGTGATTACAGAGAAACATGCATACTATTTTTAGAAATTAATATTGTCTTGTCCTTTGTTTACATCTACACAGGAAAGCTTGAAAAAGTTCTATTAATTCAGACTACATCTCCTCTGTTCTAATTAATACTGTGTCATATTTTAGCAAGGAAATCTTCACTGGTGACTGCCAGAATCTTCTGTTTTATTAGGCATTTGCCTAAGAATGACTTTCCTAAAAATTGTAATGTAAGTGACAGCAAGATTTTGTGGGGGTTGGAATATTTGACAGATGTCTTCTTGTGAGAATGTATTCATTGAGAGAAATACACACTCACACAAAGATGGTGCAGCCCAGCTCCTGTGGCTCATGCCTGTAATCCTAGCTACTCAGGAGACTGAGATCTGAGGATCGCAGTTCAAAGCCAGCCAGGCTGGAAATCCTGTGAGACACTTAACTCCAATTAACCACCAAAAAACCCAGAAGTGGCACTGTGGCTCAAGTAGTAGAGTGCTAGCCTTGAGTTGAAGAGGTGAGGGATGGCGCCCAGAATTCAAGCCTCACACTGACAAAAAAGAAAGAAAAAATATAAAAATGGTGCTTATTTGAACTCACAGTTTCTCCTCTGTCGCCACTCTTTCCAGCTGGACCAACAGGACCAGGTGGGCCTGGGTGGCCTGGAGCACCGGGGGCACCAGGAGAGCCATTTTCACCACGATCGCCCTGGGAACAAAATCAGCAGATCCAACCTCAACATGATGATCACTTGCTTTAATTACACAAGCCTACTGTATGCTTATTTGTTATACCTTGCCACCAGGAGATCCATCTCGGCCTGGGAGACCATCTGAGCCAGGGTTTCCCTGATTAAAAAAAGAGAGAGAGAGAGAGAGAAAGGAAATCAATTTTCTCAAAACTATAGAAGACTCTCTCTCTCTCTTGTTATCTCTTTCTCTCTTCCTCTCTAATTATTATGTATCTGAGGCTGTCCTAAGACTCATTATAACCCAGTCTAACTTCAAATTCATGATTCTTTTGTCCGAGGCTTCTACTGGGATTACAAGCATGTAATGACTTAAGCCATGTATTCTTGACAGAGACACAGATTTCTCAATGGTGTTGAAAATTAGTAGGGGACAAAAAAAATTGTGGCTATTATAATGGGATTTGGCCTTTGAAAGAGTCACAGAACTGCTGTAATAAATCTGTCTTAATAAATTCTCACAAGGTCATGTGAAGAGAGTAATTAGGAAAAAAGTCTAAAGAAGATACTTATAGAAGAGGAGAATTGCCATCTAAACTGATAATAAAAATCTACAAATTAGCTTTACTTAATTATTTCACACTATCTCAAAATATCTCATTGAACCCTGTGAGTGTATGTAATGATCATTGTAAGCTTAAAATAACATTTATTTTAAACTAAATAAATGAATAGAAATTGACTGAGCACATATAACCCCTCAAGTACTTTCACCCAGGAAAACATTGTAAATTAAGCCTCTCTCCACTACCTTGTTTCCTAATTTAGCTAGAATCCACATTTTCCTCATGAGTGATTATTTTGGGGTAAATGTTAAAGGGTATGAGGCTATCTATGTTGCAACATAAAAAGAAGGTTAGTATAGAAGAAAGGAATTTTGCTACATGGTCTTACTTATTGTTTGGCATTAGGGCTCCTTGGACCTTTCCTTACAAATATGGCCCCACTCTGACTGGTTGAACATTCTCTTAGAATTGCTACTTACATCTCTTCCAGGCTCACCAGCTGCACCAGCCAGACCAGGAAGACCCTGGGGTCCTGGGGGACCACGTTCTCCATTGTGGCCACTTGCTCCTGGCTTGCCACTTTCACCCTTTATACAAAGGAATAAGAGACATTTTCCTTTCATTTAAAAAGCTACTTAACACTGTTCTATCAGATCTCATTAATTCTCAGAGAAAAATTCTTTTTTATTGGATTCCTATTTTCTTAACACTATACCTTCCATGGGAAAGCAAGCTTCATATATATATAATATATTTACTTGCTCAGTGACTTGGGAGGCCAAATGAATGTGTAGTTACACTGATTTATTTTGAGTATATTCTGAGATGTAGAAATAGTGTTACAAGATAGAAGTAATGATGAGCCAGCATGGAACTATAGAGTTTGTTTTTGTTGAACATTTATCTCTTTCTTAAGAGGCACTTAAAGTATCATTAACATGAGTACTATTACACCATTTAGTGAATGTTTATTTAAATGCAAAGGACTAGGTTTTGATAGTGAGAGATAATCATTAAGTGTAAAATGACTTCAGCATCACTTAAAATCTTTCACAGATTCGGAAGTTCAGCATGGTTCCCTTTCAAGACTAATAGCAAAGACTGAAGAACGCTCTTAACTTTGCTTACAGAGATGTTTGAAAAGGCCAGATTATCTTTATGTAACATCAGTTTACTTGCGTTTCTGTTCAGAATTTGCCTATGATTTATATTATTTGTGGAGTCTATAGTCATTTAATAACGTTTCCGAAAAAACAAGAATAAAGGTTATCTCTTGAATAAGTTGTACTTATCTGAGGAAACCTTTTCCTATTTGATATGAAGCCATCTGCAAACGTTATCAAAGGGAGGAAGAGTCGGGTGAGAGATCACAGCACTCACCTTGATACCTTGAGGACCAGGGCTGCCCCTGGGACCTGGCATGCCCGGGGGTCCAGCCAGACCACGTGCTCCCGTAATCCCTGCAATTCCAAGTGGGCCTGGAGCTCCCTGTTAGAACAGAAAATGAAGACTCAGCTCTCTGTATGTGACTGTGTTTTCTTTCATTGAATTTGTGATGAGGGGCAAAATCGTCTTGTCCCTCGATGGAACAGTGAAGCTACTCACCGGAGGGCCCTGAGCACCGGGTGGTCCCTTCTCTCCAGGTTGACCCGCATCACCTTTTGGTCCAGCCACGCCGGGGTTGCCAGGAGAACCGCTGTTACCTGCAGGGCCTGGGGGTCCATCTTTGCCTGGGGCACCACTGGAACCTGGGGGCCCTGGGTTGCCCTATAAAGAAAGTTCGGAAATTGCATTATTTATCATGAAGAAATGAGCTTTTTCTTGTAGCTCTTACCTAAGTTGAAACTATTTCATAATGGGTCCCAGTTGATAAATAGAAATGTGTAAGGTCCTCAATCTTACAGATATAGGACATTCTTTCTGAAACACATAATGAGAGAGAGAGAGAGAGAGAGAGAAAGAGAGAGAGAGAGATTTTGAAAAGCACTTACATTATTGCCGGGAGGACCAGGAAGACCGCGAGCACCAGGAAAGCCAGCAGCACCCTGTGGAAGGATAACACATTTTTCTAATTTCAAAAGATAGAATTACACAACAAACAAGCCCTAAAATAAATCTAAGTTATCAGAAATATGACAGGATCTGCTTTCCACCTTGCAGTTATTGATGGTTCGTGTTTTTCTTACACATAATTCATAAATGAGTAATTATGATTAAATACTGGCTGTATGGCTTTAATGTTTTTAGAATAGCCTTTATACAGGTTTGTACCAATAAATGCTTTTGAAATAGTTCAAAGTATAATAGATGTGACGTTCAATACTTACAGGACCACCGGGACTGCCACGTTCACCCTTCACACCTTGGGGGCCAGGAGGACCCTGGGAAGAAGAGGTAGGAGGAGGTGGGGATTAGGTATAGCCTTAAAGTAAAAATTTGAAAGAAGCATTAAGTTTTTGAAAGACAGTAAGTTGCTAAAATTAGCTTATAAACGTGTAAGCAAATGCATTGGGTAGTAGGCATGTGTATACAAATGGATCTACCGAAATATGGTCCATTCAAGGGAGAACTCCAATGGTGTAATTTCTTCGAAAGGCAAAGTTCAATAGAATAAACACCGGGAAGTGGGGACTGGAAAGGGAAGCGGTGAGTCCAGGGGAAGAGAGGTAGATGGACAAAGAGGAGAATGAGGAGAATGCAATCAGGAATTTGATGTATATTCTACAAAATTAACAAAACCAAGGAAGCGGTGATTTGGTAGGGATGGTCAGAGAGTTGGAAGCGGTGACATTGGTCAAGATGCACTGTATTCATAAACTGCTGTGTTGAAAGGTAACCCCTTTATACAACTAAAGAAAATTAAATTAAATTTAAAAAAAGATGAAAGTGACTTGAATGGGGTCATATCCAGGAAATGGGATCCAAGATGCAAATTTAGAATTACATTCCTGTGATAATTACACTCTATGGCTTGACAAGCAATCTCACTTGCAATAATGAATTGTTGATAAACCCAAGTGTTTTCTGTGAGAAGGCTTAGCGAAAGGACTTACAGCTGGCCCAGAACCTCCAGGGGGTCCTGCGACTCCAGGGGGTCCTCCTTCCCCTTTCTCACCAGGAGCACCTCTTTCTCCTTTAGCACCAGGTTCACCATTCTGACCCTGCATGCAAAATGAACATCAAGTAAGCTAATACTCTTTGCAGTAAAACTGCTGCTTCAATCAAAGAAGAATAAGAGGCTCGTGGAACATATGTCCCAGAATATTCATTAAAGTCTTTCTGTGAGAGAAGACAATCATCAGCAGAGCAAGTATATGCTATCTGTCCTTGGGGAGAAAGTCTTTCTTAGGATTGAGCATCTGAAAATCAGCACCAGAGAATTCCCTTGAGGAAAAAATGGATTTAGAGTAAATTTTCAATCCTATCAGTTGGTAATAGAAAAAGCTTAAACTTTTGGTGATTTAAATTCATGGTGTTGCTTTATCCTTATTACCCAGACTCAACAGAGGCAGGAGTTTTGTTTTGATTGTCTAACGATTGAATATGGGGGTAAAATAAGCAAATAAAACAACGAGGCTCAAATAACTGCTAAAGAACTAAGTGACAGAAGCAAGACTAGAAGACAAATGTATAAGTCTGCTACTTTCTCAGCAGGATGGTGACTGGGTTGAGTGAGAGACAGGTTTAAGTGTTCATACTTACAGGAGCACCTGGGAAGCCAGCAGGTCCTGGAGGTCCAAGTTCACCCCTCTCACCCTGGATGGGAAAGTTTCTCATTAGTCAGAGGGAAGGTATCATTTCCCACCAGAGTACACATTGTCTCCTGCATTGTCTCATTCTCCCTTTAATCAGGAAATGTGCTAAGTTAAGAAGCATGGCTTAACTTCTGAACTTCTCTCTACTTCTCAACAAAACTAGGAGTGAACAATGATGGAAATAAGAATTCTCTCTGTGTCTGTTTATTATTTACAAGAAAACAATTTAAAATGTATTTCAACATTAAGTGTTTCAATTTAAAACACTTATATAATCTGTGAAACATAAATATTTAAAATGTAAGTGGGCTAATTGAAAATAATAAACTGTCTTAAAATTTTTGCTATGCATCTACCCTGAGTCCTAATCGTTAAATGGCAAATTATAGATGATTTAGGTAGAGAACTGTATAAATAAAATTAATTAAATAGAGAGATTAGGTAGAGAATTGTATGTTGAAAAGGAATCTCTATCAAAATTCTGTAAGTTTGAGAGACAGTCATGTACAAATAAATATTGTCCTTGTTCAATTATTATAGTTCTCCAGCTTATTCCTTTAAAAGATCATAATTTAAAAATTATATCTTGTGGAGTTTAGATTTAAGAAAGTTAACATTCCCTTGTATGCTGTATATTATTAAACATAGAATCCTAAAATTGAGCCTCAAGGGCATGGAGGGCAGGTAAAACAGGAAGTACAAGCAGCAAAGGCTTATATAGGGTTAGAACATGTTGAAAATATCTCTGATTCTTACAGGGCCACCACGTGGTCCAGCTATTCCTGGAAGTCCAGGAGCACCACCTTCACCCTAAGAAAAGAGAAAATGAATAACAATATTACCACTGCCTTGGGTCTAGTACATTCAACAAAAGGTGTTTTATTTTTATTTTCAATTATTGTTATTTATTACCTTATCACCAGGTTGACCAGCTGGACCAGGGGGACCAATAGGACCAGTAGGACCCTAAAGGAAATATATATAAATATAAATAAATATATATACATATATATACAATTTTGGAGAAAACAAGACCATTTCTCTTATTAATCAAATCAGGTGTATATAAACATATCATTCATCTAATAAAGCAGATTACATGATTTCTGTCATGCCTTGAAGGATATGTTTATTACTCAGAAAAATACTGAAGAGTTTAGTAAACACTTGGTGATGGTCCTAGAATAGTAAAATTGAACAATAGTTTACTCACTCCTTTATTTTGATTCTACTGAAGAAAATGAATAGTATGTGATATAAGATCTTATTGTAACAGATCTTCAAAAACAAAGTACAGTGCTTTATCCAACTGCTTGAAATTTATAGTAATTCATTTAACTATACAAAATATACTTGAAGATATTATATCTTTGAATCTCAAAATTTCATGTATTAATATTACCTATATTATATCAATGAAATGTTAGGCATCTTACATTTTTTCAGGAGAAGTATCACTATGTGGCCTACATTCGCCTCCAACTTCTAGACTCAATTCTCCTTCCTTATCTCCCTAAGTAGCTAGGATTACAGACACTGCACCCAAACTAATCACCTTTCTTAAAAAGAGTTTAATGGTACCTTTCTAATCTGTGAAGAGAAATATATCTATGAGTATTTTAAGATATGTGTGATAAGTATACGTATGACCTGAGCTAACTATGTTTAATGCCTACTGAATAAATTTTATTGCTTTAAACATCTTTTAAAAAATAATTATTGATACAAAGGAAATTTCTAATAAATGTACAGAGAAACCATTTTTGGTTTAATTTTCTCTAATGTTAACATTTATAAAATTATATATAAGATCAAAATGACATTGGAACAATTCATACAGATTTTACCAGTTATATATATATACACTCATATGTGTGTATATGTGAGTGTGTGTGTGTGTTATGTATGTGTAGCTTTATCCAGATTTTATCACATTGGTAGCTGGCCTAATAACTTTCACTATCAATATACCCAAATGTACCGTCACCCACAGTTCTCTGCAGTCACCTCTTCAAAGTCTTATCTGTCTCCCTCTCTCTAGTTCCTAACTCTCAGCAGACATTAGTATGTTCCCCATCTCCTGAATACTACAGGAATCACACATTTTATAGTCTTTTGAGATTAGTTTTTCATTACTTGGCTTGATGCTCTTAAGGTCTGTATACATTACAGGGGTTGATAACTTGTATATGTATATTACTAGTGAGTATTTTGTGCTGCAAACACAGCATAAGATTAAAATTCTTATTTTTTAAAAAATGTTTTCTATCTAATGAGCAATAGTGATTTGATTTTAGTGACTTATATTGTTAACTTATGGCTCTCATTTTAGTTTTAAGAGCTTACCATTGTTAGGTCACTGTAGATGACGTTTATTTTAAATCATTTAAACAATCAAGTGATTTTGAGTGTTTTAAAAAAGTGTAAAGGTGGTAAGGTATGGTGTCATTTATTATACATAGCTTTGGGGAATAATAAAATTTAAAATAGGGAACTGTCCTATACCATGCATAATTAAGGCTGATTTTTCCCAAACTTACCCGGGGGCCGTCTTTTCCTGGAACACCATCAGCACCTGCACTGCCTGGTTCACCCTGTCAAACAAATATGATCAGTACAATACTTTCAGTACAAGCACCCTCACTGCAACTCAGCAAAGAAAAGCATCAACATGGGATTTGTTGGGATGCATACTAGGTTGTGTAATTCAGTCATTCTTGGAAGCCATTCCAAATTTCACTTACAATAAAATGATAACGTTAATTTTGAAAACAGATTACTTTCCAACAGGGTGGTTTTTCTCTTAATCAACAATGTCTGTTTTATTACATAATAGAGTTAAAAAATAATTCAGTACCTTTTCACCTTTTGGACCCGGACCTCCAGGACCTCCTCTTTCTCCAGGCATCCCTTGTAAACCAGGGGAACCAGCCGTACCAGGTGGCCCAGGGGGACCAGCAGGGCCCTGCAAATGCACGGTAAGTAGTAAATCACAAGGGAATGAAAATGCATTTTCAACAGTCTAGCAAAAATAAACGTTGTGAATTTACCTTTCCTCCTTCCGGACCAGGGGGACCAGCTCCACCTCTAATTCCTGGGGTCCCTGCTAGCCCAGGAGGTCCACGTTCACCAGGGGCTCCAGCATCACCCTGTCATAGAACCATGTAACATCCACATTAAAAAAAACAAGATCCAAAGCCAAAGAAAGACATCATAAATATTGTATACTTTTGACATGGGCCAGTAGGTCATAACTTGACTTTTGTACTTGTGTAGAACTTGTAATGGCTGTAAAACAGGTGATTAGTTGTGTGGGGACATAGGTATTTGTCCACTTAAATGCTAGTCATCCTTGAAACATTTATTATTTGGAAGAGAGTATTTTCAAACTTCCTTTATCAAAATAGCTTTCCTATAGAGAATCAATCATTAGCAGTATTTTTCCTTGGATATTTCAACCTGGCTAATTCTGTACTGCTTATTAATATAAAAAACAGAATCTTTAAAAATGAAGTGAATTTAACAGATTACAAATGTCTGGCATTTCTCTAATTGGAATCAAGAAACATTTGCAATGCTGTGCTGGACACACTAAAATGTATTACTAGTCAATTGTTGTATCACTTATTGAAGACGATAAGAAATTGAAATATCACCTTGCCTCCAGGAGCTCCAGGAGAACCAGCTTCACCCTTTGGTCCCTGAGAGGTAAATATTACATGATTAACTGTTTATCATAGTGGTTACGTAAGTATAAACTACACACACATATTATTTGTTTGTGTATTCAGATTTTGTTTATTTATTCAGATCTTGAGGATCTGCGTTTCTTTCAGTTTTTTTACTTAATGGCAAAAATTAAACTCTCAAGGTTAAGACTTACATTTTAAATGCTTTGTTTGATAATATTTCAAAACTAAATGTCAAAATTTAGATTATCGTGGCATGCAAAAAATGCAAAAGGATTGTTACTATTTGTTCTTTTGATTTCTGAATTGGAATGAGTAGAATGCTACTTACTGCTTCACCAGGTTTTCCATTTTCTCCTGGAGGACCACCAGGACCAGGTAGGCCCTGCAAAGAATTGTGTTTGTATTATAGGATGACTTTATGCATTGCTTATACAAATGTAAGCAATGTAAACATAAGTAAGCACACTTCTCACATGTAAACATATCTATGCAAGTTATTAAAAATGGTTTTCATATCTTTCAAAAATATACATTTTGAGCTATTAAGATTCCAATGACAGAAATGAGGTAATGATACATTACAAACTTGTGTTTATCTATATTTTCAGTTGATATACATACATGTACATAATTAATGAATATGTTAAGATGAACTTAGCTATGTAGATTTATATCATAAAAATAATGTTGAGCATATGGAACTACTATATAAACTTAATTTTTAAAAATAATCTAGTATATGCATCCTGGCTTAGACTTAGAACATTGGTTGATTGGTTTATTTAAGTATGGCAGACAGACTCACAATTAAACTTCTAATGAACTGCAATTTAGTAGGTCATGAAACTTTGAATAGTCAATTTACTCAAGAAAAATAACTTTGAATGTAAAGCATAGAATTGTCTGCTAAACCCAAGTACCCAGTGGCATTTAAAGAATAAGGTCTTACTTGTAATCCCTGTGGGCCAGGAAGTCCTGCATCTCCCTTGTCACCAGATGGCCCCTATGTCAAGAAATATAATAATTAATATATTCTGTTATAAAATATATTATATATTATATATTATAAAACATATTCCATTATAAAATGTACTTTTATAGTGAGTGTAGAGTTGACATCTCAGCAAGTCTCAATTTAGAAAGTAAGAATATGAAGAGAGGGGAAAAAAAGCCTGGGTTATGGAAGTCACCCAAAGCAGACAGGTATGACATACATTTAATGCCAGCAGCTAGCTGGGTGAATAAAACAAGTGGCACAATTGTTTTAATGAACTGTAATGATATAGTCATAGATCATATGTTTTTTTGAATCCTAATGCCTTCCCTCACTCAATCCTACTTTGCTCTTTGATTTATATAAGTAAACTTACAGTAGGTCCTGGGGGACCCTGAGGTCCAGTTTCACCATTCTTTCCAGGAGGACCCTAAAAATAACAGGAAAGTGGGATTAATGGAGATCACAGAGAAGTCCTAATATTGGGGATAGATAAGTGTATTGATTAGAAGGCCAAAGATAATTAGAAACGTCAACATACTGGAAGGCCAGGTCCTCCAGGGCCGCCTCGTTCTCCATTCTTACCAGGAGCACCCTAAAAAAGCAGACAGCATTTACTAATTCTAACAAAAATCAGTAATCTTTTGTTTTTTTCTTATTTTCAATCTGCTTCTCTCTCTTTCTCTCTCTCTCTCTCTCTCTCTCTCACACACACACACACACACACACACACACTCATAACCATTTACACATGCATCATATACATTTTCCTGTGATGTGGAGTGCAGTCTGTTTAGGTCATCTTTACATTCTCATGTGGAAAGTCTGTTATCTGCCAAATGCCTATTAAAGATAAGGATAATGGTAACAAAGGATAATGATAGGATAATGAAGGAACTCACATCATTTCCTTTAGGACCAGGGAATCCCATCACGCCAGGCTGACCTCGGGGACCAGATGGCCCAGGAGGTCCAGGACGCCCACTATCTCCTTGACTTCCCTAGGGAAAAGAAAAATTTCATTCAGCAAGGTTAGCTCAAAATCAGACAAAGATATATCTTATGTCAAGTGTAGTCCCAAATACCTATTATGTTTTTTTAACTGGGTTAGTAAAATGAATTTTTTAAATTGTACATACGGGAGGCCCTGGTTTTCCATCATTTCCTGGTCCGCCGGGGCTTCCAGGTGTACCCTAAATAAAAAGTCAGTTTTCAGGTGATTGAAGATTTAAAAAAATTAGAAATTCAGCAGAACCTATTGCTACAATTTTGAGATTTTTCATTTACATATATAGGAGCATATTTGTTCATCATTTTTCTTTTGGTCTATAAATCATCTTAGTCAAGTGTTTAATTGTGTAGCTCCTTGATCTAGATCTGTCCTGTTTTCTTAAAATAATTTTGTTTTGATTTTCTCTGAGCCTTATAAAAGATGTATTTGGACTTAACTACTCTTTGATCCATCTTCATTTCCCTTGCGTACTTTCTTCCGAAATTACAATGTCATTTAATCAAGAGTTTCTCCATACCCTCATTCCTGGAGTTCCAGGGGCACCATCTCTGCCAGGTTCTCCAGCCACACCTCTAGGTCCAGCGGGTCCTGGACCACCACGTTCCCCAGCGGGACCCTAAGTTGTGAAATATATGAATGAACTTTAAGAGAGTCTTTATTGACCTAGATAGCAAGACTATTTAGGTTATAACTATTGACATTAATTTGTCTCATAAAACGAGTTGGTGCATTACTGACATTCTATCAAACCACAATTGAAGCAACCATGATGATCCTCAGATTTTAAAACAGAGTTATTGAGTGTGACACTATATTTATGTGTATTTAAAGCCAAGTGTCTCTGATGGTTTAAAAAAAGAGCTCTCCGGCACTTTATCTTTTTCATGAGATGCTGCTCAGATAAGTGGTCTCCAACTTATAGGTGGAGATCAAATGGCTTTCAATAGTTGCAAAGCCAGGAAAGTGGCCATGGAAGGCCTAGAAGTCAGTATTTTACAAAGGGAATTACTTTTTTAACTCTAATAAATTTCTCTCCGATATTTAGGTTTGCATTAATGAAACACTTACATAATACCTATTTGTAATATTAACATTTAGGAAAATAGAAGCTAGAGTTTTCTACCTTTTCTCCTGGAATGCCATTTGGTCCTGCAGGTCCTCGGAATCCAGGGGCACCCTAGAAATAAGGAAAGTCAAACATTTTAGTCTAAAAGATTAGAACTTGTTCACAGTTCTTGAATACTTCATCCAAGGTAAAGTTCTGAATACCATAATTGCTGAATACCTCATCAAAGTCTCATTCGATGACATGGTGTTGCTTTTCATTTAGATGACCCCTGACTAGAAAACCTACCCTTTCTCCTGCGGCACCTGGAAGTCCATTTGCACCAGGTTCTCCGGGTGATCCATCTTTGCCATCTTCACCTTTAGGTCCTGGAATACCTGGGGAACCAGCTTCACCCTAAAACAAAAAATGGATGTAAAATAAGGCATCACAACTGAGTCAAGTTGTAAAGTAGTTAGCTGTTTGTCTTCTAGTTATGTTGCAATTTTCAAAGAAATAACCAAACCTGGGGCTTAGCACATTGAATCACACTTGAAATGCCATTCTGAAGGCAGAGATTTAAGGATTATCCATCAAGATCAGCCAGAACAAAAGTTAAAGTGTGACCTCAACCGAATAACTGGGTGCAGTGGTTTGCACTTGTAATCCCAGCTATGCAAGAGGCATAAACAGGACAGCTGGTGTTTAAGGTCATCCCAGACAAAGAAAAAGAAAAATAAACAGAAAGACTAAAAAAGCAGAAAGGGTTGGTGCATGGACCAAAAGGTGGAGCATCTAGCAAGTGCAACACCCTGACTTCAATCCCCAGTACCAAAAGGAAGAAACAAAGAGTGAAAGAAAAGGAGAGAAAGAATGGGGAAAATGGAAGAAAAAAATAAATCAACAAACAATAGCGGCGTCTGTTGTGGCAGTACTTACACGTTCACCTCTTGCTCCAGGTTCTCCTTTAGCACCATTTTTACCAGGTTCACCCTAAAAGTGAAATCAAATCTTGGCTTAGAAAGAGGGAAGACTTGAATAACAAAATCACCACCAGCCAGACCTAAGTGAGTGTTAAGACCGAATGAAACCACTATAAATGCAAGTGAACAGGAGCAAAAGAAATGCAATGAATCATTTTCATGAGCATTAAACCACGACTTCAGATAACAAAGGAAATAAATCAACTTACTGCACTGCCTCGCTGTCCAGGAGCACCATTAGTACCAGGGGGTCCTGGAGGACCTCTGGCTCCCATTAGGCCTGGAGCTCCAGGAATTCCAGCTGGGCCCTAAAAGCAGTCCAAGGACATTCACATCAGCAAAAGTTGAACTCGACTGACTATTTCACTTACATTTCACAAAGGAGCATGTGGATGAGACACCGAGGTTGCTTACCATTTCACCTTTACCACCAGGACTACCATTGTTCCCAGGAGGGCCCTAGAAGAGAGCATATTGTAACTAATGCTCATATTGTATATTTTGAGTTTAAAGTATAATTGGAACACATCATGTGTAGTAAAGAGGTGATTCTTCTAACCATAGTTCAACCCATGAAATGTAAAAAGGGTTATCATTAGTTCAATAATTTGAAGATAATATGCACTTGGTTTAAGTCATTTAAAACATCTATTATGTACCAATAGATTATTAAAGAATCTATTATGTACCATAATCTCCTATCATAAAAATTCATAATTGGAGATTATGGCACATTTTTCAAAATATCAGATAATTGTACTACCCATCCTCCAATTTTATAGAAAGATAAGACTTGTGGGACCCTTCCCACAAACTACCATATTCAGTACTCATCCTATAAGTACCTTTATGACACTAGTTATTTTAGGGTACTAAACAAAATTTGTACATTGTATTTTATTTTTCTTGATAGAAGCATTGAAATATTTGTCAGTATGTGAAAAGTATACCAGAGTCCTTATTCTCAAATGGAATGTTTGATACTTACGGGAGGACCTTGAGCACCAGCATGTCCTTGAGGTCCAGGTTCTCCTCGTTGTCCAGGGGAGCCATTTGAACCAGGGGACCCTGCAGGTCCAACTTCACCCTGACACATAAAACCTCAAGTAATTAGTTTTACTTGCCACTTTTAATCCCTTTTCAGCTCTGATTAAATGTATCTTGCCTCATATAGACAGTGTATCACTAGCTATGTACTATAATTAGTGTACCCCTACAGTTTAACAAAGAATATATGCAAATAAATGGTAAATATACTCATGACTATGTGATATTTGTTTCTCAGAAAGAAACTGGTAAAAGAAGACATCAGAAGACATACAAAGAGTGCTGAATGCTAGAGATAACACTTCTTTAGAATCAAGCACAAACATTTAAAGTTATGTATAGGTATGAGCTGTTTGTTTGACTGGTTGGAAAAATGGGTTGCAAAAAGTAAACTGATGCTTTGTATTGTCTCCAAGACATGTATTCTAAAGAAACTCATGCTTACCTTAGCACCAGGGGATCCAGGGAAGCCTGCAGTTCCAGGGGGACCAGGAGGCCCCTGAAAAAAGTTAAGTAGAATATTCAGAGCTCTTAATTAAAACAATGACTTGTATTAGTAAATCATAAATGGACACATATAAAATATAGAACATATATATTCAAATAAAAGTAGCATTTGTCATTCATGGATAAATATTATATGGAGAAATAATGTGGTAAATGAAAACCAGAAATGTAAGGTTAGAACATTTGTATTCCGCCTTCCTGCTACCATAAAGTCTGTGACTTTGTATAGAGTACTTCATCCTAAGGTTTTGTACTCCCATTTACAAAATCGAGATAATCTTACTATCTATTCTGTATGGCTGTTTTAATTGTGATATCCATTATTGGAGGCTAACTAATGCTGTGGATATTCTGTATGGCTGTTTTATGATATCTATTATTGGAGGCTAACTAATGCTGTGGATACCATATAAATGTCAGCAAATATAAACATTTTTAAAAACTTGGATTTTGCTTTTGGTCTCAGATGTTTATGTGTCTACAAGTAAAGTATTACAACAAATCAATCAATTTTAATCTCTAAATTATAAAAATTTGTCAACATGAAGAATGTATGTATGTATATGTATGTGTATGTATGTACATATATATTACTCAGAGTTATATAAACATAAATATTACTCTGAGTGACATATATTACTTTGTAACAAAAATATAGAGACAAAGTCACTTACTGGCTGACCGTCGCTACCTCGAGCACCATCATTGCCACGAGCTCCCTAAAATAAGAAGTTTGTCTTAAATATTTTCTTAATTATGAAAGACTTATTATACGTAATAGTCTGGTTAAATTAAACCCAACTGAATTGAGTCTTCCTAGAGCATATTACTAGTTAGAAGTTTTGAGAGTCAACTTGTTAAAATCTGACATGCATCCATGATCCAATGGAGATGTGGTTTCTGTATTTGTAGAAGGCAATGAGGACATAATGGTTCTAATGGAATATGCAAAATCAAGCAAAATGACTCAAAAATTCAAGAGAGAGCAATTGTGAAACCGAAACACTTTCCATATACTTATAGCTAAAATGTTCCTGTGGAGATTTTGAGTGCAGTCTTATAGAAATACTCACTGCAGCCCCAGGAAGACCTGGCCGTCCTCTCTCACCAGGAGCTCCTCTTGGACCCTGCAGAGTAAAATGGATGATTTTATGTTAAACCTGACATGGATAGCAACAGTTGGTAAGAGGCAAACCAAGTTTGAGTTAGTTTAGTATTAATCCTGAAAATTAAATAAAGAGCATGGTTACCTGGGGCCCAGGAGCTCCGTTTTCACCCGGGAGACCATTTTCACCCTGCACATAGGCATAGAAAGCATGTTACTAATTTGTTTAGCAGCTAGGTTCTTTTATAGTTTCAGAATATTGTATGGATGAAAATATTATGGCAACTAAAGAAAAAATTCATTACCAAATAGCAAATTGTTATTAATATGTATTTATGAAAAAATCTTATCTTTTAAAAACATGGAGACTAAACAGACCCCCCCCCCTTTTACATGTAGACTTTTCAAGTTTTTAGCTTATAGAGACTTTAATATCTCAGATGACACTAGTTTTTAACTCTTGGCATGTAGAATTCAGAGAAATATAAGGAAAAGGTTAAGCTCCATAATGTATATCTTGCCTATAGTTTAAAAATGCAAGCGAATCTTCTTACAAGAAAAGGGTTTGGGAGGGTTTACCTTTAGTCCAGGAGCACCTGTTTCACCCTTTTCACCATTGCGTCCATCAAAGCCCTAGGAAGTAGACAAAAGTAGACAAATATTAAAATATATTAACAGCACAGAATAGTTGATAAACTTTGCATTCAATTGTATTCATGAGATTTTTACTACATAGCACTCTTTGCATTGCTCATTTAAATAATATACACTATCTTAAATCGATTCAAGACATTTGACATTGACTTCATAAGAAAATAAATGCAACTAATTAGAAAGTACTATATGGTCAATCAGAAAGTTGATTTAACTACAACAGCAATAAACATACCTTGCTGTATTTTATTTATACTAAGTTGATATATTTTTCATTCAGTCAAACCTTCTTAATTCATTATGAAAAAGACGAAAGTACTCAACTCAATCTATAAATTATATTAACTAAGTCCATGAGAAGAGCATAATTTATAACATATTTTCTGTTTGTGATAAGACCAATTACCCTTTACCAATACTTTCCATATGATTAAAATAATCTCAATATTTTTATATTCTTTTATATTATATATATTAGTTTAGTCAACAATGCAAGTTGTTATTTTTTAAAAAAAAGAAATAATAACAAGTAGTTGTCAATCAATTATTGTGAGCAGGTACTCATTTGTTCAACTAAGGTGACTGCACAACTTAAATGTAAGTAAGTAGAACAGCTTACAGTCAAAAAAGAAATTCAACTTACTCTGTGTCCTTTCATACCCGGGAATCCAGGCATGCCAGCGGGGCCTTTGATACCCTACAAGGAATGGATGAAAAGATGTTATGGATCTTCAAGTACAATAAGCATGTGGTAGTAAAGTGCCTTCTATTTTAAAGCTTAACAAATACAAATAATTGTGCAATAATTTTAATTTATCAGAATTGTGACTAATTCACCTATTAGGTATAAAAGACTTACTGGAGGTCCAGGTAATCCTCTCTCTCCAGGTCTTCCAGGTCTCCCTGATTCTCCCTAAACGGAAAAATAAAGAACACTTAAGGGGTATTGTACAGCAAAAGTCATTGTAACCAATGAGTGATCTAATTACTGTTTTTCAGGAAGAACTCACTAGTAGAATTGTTCTAAACCTAGGTTGAGAAGTCAACCAAGTAGTAAGATTGAGTAGTTTCTCAGACCTTTCCATTGATATAGAAAGAGAGGAATTTGCCATTGAAAAATAAATAAGAGAGGATGGCATACTTTTAAAGGTGTTTATAAGTCTGCAAGCCTATAAGGACTGATGTGAAAATTTTCCAGTGTAAGACAGAAGAAACGCATTCCTTCTCTAGTTAAATGATAATATCTCTAGATGACACTTCTTGACAGTTGGAAAGCATTGATGGGGTTCTGTTAGTTTAGAAGTCAACAAATGGTGTCTATTGATGTGAAAATATAATATGGATAATCCACTACTGCTATGAAGTAAAATAGTCTGAGAATATAAGCGAGTTGTTCATGGATTTTCCTTCTGAGGTTCTGGTGTATGGCTCATGATGCTTAGAATATTCAGGTTCAATGTTGACACACCCTACCCTCCTCAGTTTTTTAACACTTACATCTTTTCCAGCAGGACCAGAGGGACCTAAAGCACCAGGAGGTCCTGGAGGGCCCTAAAATAAGACAATAAAAAAGTATATTTTAAATTTTTGGTTCCATTTTATTATTACATAATAAGCATCTATTTTGGAAACTAGTTTCAATAGCTTTCATCATGAAAATGATACTATTAATATATCCTTATTTTATCCATTTCTCTTGTTTATTAAACTTACTGTAACAAACTAAAAGCATCATATACCATAGCATAAAAATTTCATACTATGTATACATGTTCATACAGATATTTTTTACACTTTTGATATATTGACTATAAATATACAGGTATTTCTAAATATATGGAAATATTTAGGATCTTTAGTACATTAAAATAATCTTACTTTACTTCTTATTTGCCTGGCAAATACTTTTGCAGGGCTCTTTAGATTATGTTTATTTTTAACTACATTAAGATATATGTACACTGGTACACATATCTGTACACATATGTGTACATAAAATTAAATTAATATTTAATAGAGTTTGTGTTATTAACTCTGGGAAATGGATTATTGTGATCACTCACTAGGAATCCCTAAGATCTTTGGATCCAATGCAAGTATAATAAAATGGCATCTATTATAGAAAATTTGATTAAAAACATGTATACTCTGTAGGAATATATGGATGTTTTAGAAAATAAAGTTTCCAGTAAGAAATCAAATGATCTCTATTGTATTATAAATTTGTTAATGGTAATTGTTACTTACTGCGGGACCAGCTTGTCCAGGCTCACCGGGGGGACCTTGGTATCCCGGAGAACCCTAGTGAATAGAATAACTTGTACATATTTTCAAAATAACACAATATTCATATGAATCAGTTATATCTTCAAGGTGGTAAAAATAAACTCATGCACCAGAATTTGTAAATGTATTAAGGAAAGTTTTGTTAAGTTTACTAAGGCTAAAATCCATTCTTTTCAGGTCAGAATAAAGTTAATGCATTCATTTCATTGAATCTAAACAGTCTAAAAGGAAAGCCATATTACAAGCTAATATACAATTTAATTTTATCAAGTTCTTTTTCAGCATTTAGGCTTGAACTTTGAAATTTATGCTTGCTAGCAAGATATCCTATTTACTACTTATGCTATATTTTCACCTTTTTGATTTGGTTATTTTTGAGATTGGATCTTTGTTTTACCTTGTACTACTTGAGCCTAGACTCAATCTACCTCTTTTCCTTCCCAACAAAGTTAGGGTGGCAGGTGTGTGCCACCACATCTTGTCATTGCTTGAGATAGGGCCTTGTGAACATTTTGCTAGGCTGATCTCAAACTGCCTAATCTCTGCTTCCTGAAAACCTAGGATTACAGGTATATTACCTGTTCAGCCCCAAGTTGTGAATCACTAATTAGTGTAGGAAAAAAGGAAGTAAATATAAACTTTAAGTATGTAAAAAATGTAATCATTTTCTCCATTGTGAATACAAATCTTAACTGGGACTATGGCTGGTGGAAGGGCTAATTATATCACAATCCGTAGTAAATTGATTTGTATATTCGTGAAGGAAAGCATAGATGTATGGTTATACTTACAGGGGAGCCAGGATGACCAGAGGTACCAGGAGGTCCTGGGGGGCCAGGGGGACCCTGAAGTAAAAATTTGAATGATCAGTACTAAGCAAATGGATATGAAATACACTTAAATATCACTCTAAATGAAATTACACAAGAATCAATCAAAATTGTCTTGCAAAATGCTGACCTTATCCCTTAAAGATTATCCTGAGCTATGTAGAAACTAATTTATTTTTTGGCAGCCAAACTCAGCATGGAAAATAACTATCTCTATACTATAGGTTCTGTGATCAAAAATCTCTAAAATAATTATGTAAATCATCCCATAGATTTATAACTATATTTATGTAAAATATCACAGAATTAGATTGACATGGAGATAAAGAATTATGCAAGAGAATCATCATACATCAGACATTGTTATACACTTAAGTTTATAGCACATTGATTTATCATCAATACAAATTAAACTAAAAAGCCAGTTTTATAACAGGCTACTTCTAAATACCAACAATGAAGTTATTCAACAATATTTAATAATTAAATTTTCTACCATGATCACATTTCTAAAATCAGTGTTACTTAATTTTTCATATCTTATTCAAAATAGAATTATAGCATGTACATAGCTTGGATCCAATGTTTATGTAAATTTATATAATTCTCCTTGTGGCTTTGAAAGATCAAAAATATCACAGTGGAAACTGTACAGTGTTTTTGTTTGTTAGTTCTCTCCCCTCCCCCCATTTATTTTATAACCAAGGATGTTAAACAGGCTAGTGAGATTTATTGGGTAAAATTTTCATAGTCTGTATTTGGAGAAGTCACAAATATGAAGTTCAGTGGTATAAACAATGATCTATAATCACTGGGAATTTAGTGACATGCTTCACTGTCAGTAATAGAGAGGTCTCCTTCCCATTGGTCCTCTTGAGAAGCTATTGCAAAACAAGACTCATTTTCATGAATCACTGTCCCTACCTACACATGTTTAAGTTTAACGCTCTTCTTCATTTTCTCTTATTAAAACTCTAAGTCATTTATATTGAAGAGAGCCCAGGTTCAAAGGTCAATCACTATTATTGAATATATATATATATATATGTATATAATTTAACAAATCGAATTCTTGAAACATTTCTATTTGGTTTGAGAATTGGAAGGAGATGGATTTACATTGGATCACTATCAAGAAAATGACATTACTATCTAGAAACTGATATAAAGTGAAGATTCTAAACAACTTGGGTAAGAAAGATGAAAAGTGGAAACAAAAAGAAACAACATGGGACTCAAATTAGAGACTATAGGAGTGTGACACTAAAGCATTGAGGTGGGTAAGTCCTCTGACTCAGCTGGTCAATAACAGGAGAGGCCGTGAGGAAAAACTGAGTTAGGTTAAGAAAAAAAAAGGTAATGTACCCATTTTCTTTCTGCAACCTTTCAAGAGAATAAGCTACATTGTACAGTTCAAAAAAGACTATATTTCTAAAAGAACTTCCCTCAGGACTTAATAAACACAAAGGCTAACTGATACTCTAAAATGCACAGAAACATTGGTACGTACAGCTGGCCCAGGATAGCCACCAATTCCTGCTCCTCCTACTCCAGACTTGACATCATATGAATCATACTGGGGAGAATAGTTCTGTTGTAAAGAAATCAAATAGATAAATATAATCATTTTAATATTAACATCATAGTTCTTTTCAAAAACATTTAGTTCTATGGAGTATTATTGTTCCCTGGTAGCAGATGTGGTATGTGTTCATTACCTTGTTCACCAGGTCTCTCTGTGGCTTTAATATGTGGCAAATTATAGAAATGCTTGTTTAAGATACCATCATTTCAACTGTGTTCAGTGTTAATCCCCTCAAATTAAATCCTATATTTTTTGTTTTTTTTTAAATCCTATATGTTTTTATTGAATCACTATTCCAAAAATTTTACATTATTATAGAGGATGTGCAGAATATTTGAATCTGAGAGTCTTGAGATAAAACTTTTGATTTGAACTGAAAAGTAGAGAATTAAGATGTCTTCATCTCAGTTAATAGAACAAGTCAAATTTAAATTCTCTGACATATGCTTAATAACCTACAGGTTGCACCAAACAATAAGCATCTTCATAGAAAACAAATTAAAAATAAGAAAGTTTCATATGATCATCGAATTTATTTGGAGCTTATTTTGACTCCATATCCAGATAGTTCCTACTTGCTTACCAGCATAAGAATGTTAGACAATCTTCTTTGCTAAGCAGGGCCTTGTGCTTGTTTTATTTTATTGCTCTATTACCTAACCCAGACCTCTACGTTGGATTTTTATGAGTTATTTTGAAGATAAAGTCTCCGAGATTTAATTTTCCCTCCAAGTTGAATTTGAGCTGAGATTTTTCATCTCAGCCTCCTGAGTAGCTAGGATTACATGTATGAACTACTGGTGTGGAGATCTAAAATATTTTTGAAAAGCACTGTTTTAAAACTCATAAATATTTGTGTCTAAATGTTGTTTGAACCATGAGCCAGACGCTTTGCTGTATTTATTTGTTTGGTCATTTGTTTTATGTGCCGAGAAGGTCTGGTGCTAGTTCTCAGGAGAAGGATTATGGTGATGGCTTAGTAGAAATAGCCACCTAGGTATGAACAATCCTGTCTATTTGAGGTCAGTAAACAATGGTCACAGCACTCTCACTGCTTTGTGCCCAAGCTTTCAGAGACCTTACCAGTGGGAGTAGAATTTCTCAAATATAGTGAGTATCTGAAATACCCACTGAGAAATTTGGAAATTCTGAAAGGAGATAGTACCAATAGCATTAGCATTAGGAGAAAAAGGGACTACTTTTACAGCTCACAGAATAGTACCCAGCACATATAAAGAAACCAAATAAAGATGTGTTAAGTACACCAAATAAGAGAAGAGTTACAAACAACTTGCAATTGTGACATGTAATATATGCTAAATGAATCAGGTTCTGTTTACTTTTGTAATTTATTACCTGGCCAACCGTAGGACATGACTGACAGATGCCAGGGCTTCCAGGAGGACCTGGAGCTCCTGGTTGTCCTGGAATACCGGGGTCACCATTTCTCCCAGGAATACCAGGTGGGCCCTAAAAAAAACAAATCAGAGACAACAAAATAAGCAATAGGAAAAGACACAGTGATTCAAAAGTTATCAGGTTGTTTTTTTGTTTCTCTTTTTTACAGTATTAGAAATCAATACAAATGATATATTTTCTTGGGAATAAATATATGATATACCAAACTTGTGAATAATTTAAGTGTAATACATTTCTTTGTACAGGTGCTTATGTTTTGTTTTTCTAATTGGTGATGGGATAAAAACATATAAAACTTGGAAAATCCAAATCTTTGTATGTAAAGTTACGGATTTTCAATGTGTGCCATTTACCATCAACTTGTGTGTCCACTATTCAAATATGAGAGGCAAAAGGGTAGGTATGATTAATAAAAGTTCAGATATAGAAAGGATATGGAAAGAAAACGAGCCAGCTGTTCCCTCAGTATCATTAGCATTAATTGAAGGATGCTGAAGAGTCTTAACTTACTGGATCTCCCTTTGGGCCTTGAGGTCCTTGGCCATTAACTACAGGAGGAGCCTAAGAAATGGGAAAGACAAGAATTAAACAAAACATGGAAACCTCTTTCTACAAACTATGGCACAAGTTCATAAATTCACATCTAATCCTTGGTTATACTTTACACACCAACATGACTGAGAGAGGAACAACTTCCATTTCTTTTCAAGCTCCTATTATGATAGAGGATATACTCATGTGTTTAAATATGAATCTTAGCTTAAATCTTCTTTTAACTCACAGGTGTTGAAGGCTGTGGGCAGACTGCACAACATTCTCCAAATGGAATTTCAGGATGGGGGCAATCTAAGGTTTCTTCGTCACATATGATGTCATCGCAGAGAACAGATCCTGAGTCACAGACGCATATTTGGCACGGCTCTGGTTTCCATACATCTCTAGGCTGATAGAACTGACCAAGATGGGTGCATCCTTCTTCATTATCTGGAAAATGAGTTAGAGGATATAACATTTCCTTATGTCCTGTGGAGATGTAGCTTTCTTATGTTAACTTGAATATTTACAAGACTAAAAGTAGAGTTTGGAACAAATGGTTTCTCCCTTTCATTAGCAAAGCATATTTTTTTCCTACATAATTTTCTAGGTAGTCAAACTGTTCAAAACACAAATCTGTTTATCAATATAGAAGCAGCACATCATACTCAGTTTTAAGACAACAGACATTTTAAGTTTATTTATAGTAAATAAAGACCAATGGATATCACAGAGCAGGCCAGCATTTGTTATTAATGTGCAATTGAAGTTAAACCTTAGTCTAAATCAAATGCTATTCTTTTCTTTAACAGCAGATGGGAACATTAAACAAAAACAAGGATTTTTTGTTACTAACTCTGAAGACCTTCTGGATTTTATTAACCTACTTGAGAAATACAGGGGAAAATCTTGGCAGTATAAACCTCTACCAGATTTTCTTGGGAAAATGTTAACAGACTTACTGTGTGTATTGAATGTCACAGCTAGTTTCGTTGGGCATCAGTAGATCAACTTTACAGGACATAATATATTGTATCTCCCAAATGGATGTAAAGAAGTTTTCAAATTGTCAAAATAAAAGATATTTATAAAATCAACACTGGCAAGGAGTTAGTAAAAGCAGTAGGAAAAAATATAAATCATGACCATATGTATTTGTGGCTTAAAATATCAAAAAATCATACTTCAACCAAAATTTTATTTTTGCTAATTATATGCAAGATACTGAAATTTCAGCAGTTATTAACAATGAATCAGCTTAGGGGCTGCCAACATAAAACCTGGTTTCAATTCTTACAGCTTTAGCTGGGATTGTGGTAACATACAATGTTAATTATCAAGAGTGTAATGACAGTTTGCCAGTCACTGAGCAAATAAATATGTTTCTAAACATCTGTAAAGATTTTTTTTACAAACAATGGGCTATTAAATACTTTTGTGTTTTTGTGAGACAGTGAAAATTATTTTCTCAAATAATGCCTGAAGAAGGCCTACTTTGAAGTTAAATCATTTACAAATATGTTCTGTTGACTAGTGGCCACCATGCCTTCCAGTGGTCCTTGAAGTTCTACTGAATGTAGAATTTCAAAATGTATAGACTATATGGGATATCAAAATTGCTTCCCATTTCCTTGTGTATGTAAGGACACCAATTTGCTTTGAAACTTCTTGATAGATTCAAGAAACTTAAAATCCCTTCCTACTTTGTGTTATAATTTTCCATTGTAATAGCTAATAAAAGCGTGAGAGTTTGCATGACATTTTAAACAGGAAACAAAGGCTCAGCTTCTTCCATATCTGAAACAGATGTATGAGAACATGGGGAAGATATATTTATCTAAAATATTTCATTATTCTCTAACAAAAAAGACTGAATACTAAAGGCTTACCTCAGTTCAACTGAAGTAGGATTTTTGAGTGATTTTTTGGAAACATATTTCAGAGAAGACTAAATAATCTTTTCTATATTATGAACAATGATAATATGAGAAAAGGCTGACATTAAACTCATTTCTTTTCTCTAAGTAGAACTGACATAAAAGGATGTAGAAAAAATTGTAGAAGAGCGTTGCAAATTCTGAGATAGAAAACTTCAATAAAATTATCTGAACCGTATTCTTTCTTCCATCTTTGTTTTGGTTCCCTTTTTCAAAATGGGGGCCATTTTTAACAAGTCTTTAAATCAACATGAAATATTAATTCAAATTAGATTCAGCTCAAGATTTTCCCAAACTGCCTCCCACTCCGTGGAAAATACTGGTAGATAATGTTTATTATTCTTTTAGCTCTATCCTTCATTTATTCCTTCCTTCTTTTCTTCCTTCTTTCCTTCCTTCCTCTCTCTCTCATTCTTTCTTTCTTTCTCTCTCTCTCTTTCCTCCTTTCTGTCTTTTTCTTTTCTTTCTCTTTCTTTCTAAAACTGGATCACAATAGCTTAAACAGCTATGGAATACCAATGGCAAAAGTTTCCTATGTTAACTTGTCCTAAATTCACAGGAATCTTTCCCCCATTTCTATTCATCTTTCTAATTTCTATCTCACTGAGAGAGTGATCTCACATAATCAAAATACAGTATTTTCCATGTGCTCTGAAAAATAAAATTGGATAAATCAGCACAACACTGACTTATTAAATCTAGAAATGAATTTGTTAAAATTAAGTCCAAGTGGCATAGTGGTTTAAGAGATAGAGCGCTCACCTTGAGCTGAAGAGCACAGGAACTATGCCCAGGCCCAGAGTTCAAGTCCCACAACCAATAACAAAAACAAAAAATTAAGTCCAATGTTATATCAGTAAAGTTATTTAATTTCTTTTTTCTTAATTTCATTAGAAACCTTCTTAATGTTCTTTTCAAAACACAAAAGCCCCAGAAGGTTTGATGATATGTATCTGTAATCCTAGCACTCAGGAAGCTGAGTCAGGACAGTGACTAACTCAAAAGAAACCTGGGTCAAAAAAATCAATGAACATTTTTAAAAAATACTTAAAAAATAAACACCAAATAAAAAAAATCAACCAACATAAAAAAACTTAAAAAATAACACCAAAGCCTTAGTATGAAGATAAACTTATTGTTGTATTACTTTTTGCTTCAAGTATATTATGATTTACCTGTAAAACATGAAATTGTACATATTAATGGGGTATAATATATTGTACAAAAACACATGAAACTTTGAAGAATGTTTAACTCAGGTTTAACTCAGGTGATTTTCTCAAATGTTTATCATTTTATTTTGCTGAAAATTAATAAAATCCTTTCTTCTAGTTTCATGAAATAACCAATACATTTTCATTATCTAGTCACCCATGTATGTAATGGCGCACCAGATTTCTTGATCCAATCTAATTGCAAATTGGTACCCACTGCTCTCCCTCTATTGTGCCATACTCCCTACTCTCCTCAGCCTCTGATAACCAGCATTCTATTCTCAACTATGACATCAGCTTGGCAGGGGTAGGAAGGGTGGAGGGTGTTTTTTGCCGTGCTTATGACAGTTAACATGATGTATATATAGTCAGTTCACTTTAGAGAGCTATGTTGTTTTGACTAATAAAGCAAAATTAATGAAGACCCAATAGTTTCAGTAATTTATTTCATATCCATTTGAAAGAAAGATGGGTGTCCTAAAAAGTAGTAATCAGCCCTTTCTCTTTTTCTCTATCTAGATCTCCTTTGGTGAAAGAATGGAGCTTTGAGTTGCTTCCTCTAATGTATTAGACCATATATGGTTAGCAGTGTGTTTTATTGGAAGCCAAACTTCTTGCAGAGATGTCTATAACCTTAATTTTAAGTGCCTAGTTATATATGGAAAAACGATGACAAAGCCAAGGGGAATATGTGTTGTTTTTAAGAATTAAATGCTCTAGTTAACACTTATAATAGAAATAGAATAGAAAATGAGATTCATCTTCCATAAGTCTTCTCATATTATTCCTTTCTTAGGTAGCTATTTTCAGAGTAACTTTGCTGAAAAAATTAAGCCGAATACTTTTGCAAAATTACTGAAAGGCAAATAATTTCATTTTTGTTACAAGAGAAATGAATAGATTTCCCAGTACTTCTTTTATTGTTGCTTAATCTTAGTCTTCCTGTTCCAATTCTACCTCCGATGTCATTTGGTGCCCTTAATTAAAGGGAGGTTCTGAACTAGAATTACTGCTTGTTACCACACTACAATATTTTAGGGGGGGGAAACACACTTCCTCCTTAGCACCTGAACTATAAAACAGAATGTAGCTAACATATGACATAATTCACATTTGCCTGCTTTCTTCTAGCTTTCTTTCAGAACTTCAGAAAAAAACAAAACCAAGTAACACTTTTTGAAATACTTAAATCACACTTTCATGGTGGCTTTTCCCTCCATTCTTATGGTGTTAAATCATGTTCCATGGGAAGAATCTTTTGCTGTGACTAAATATTAGTACAATTGTGTTTTTCTTAATATCATTTGGGGAGTAAATAAAATATTCCCTAAAATATCTTAAAAAGTTAATTTAGCTTGAGTGACAGGTAATATTTTCTTTCTGATCTTACTGAATTCTTTCAAAATCTGGAATATTAAATATTTATAGGTGTTATATAAATTAACTTCATATTTTTCTATTACTTTAGAAAGTTGAAGTTTTTAAGTGTTCATGTGATTTCCAAATGAGATATGTTTGGTTTATCTTTAAAATGATAGTACCAATGTTTAGAAAGTATAATTTTTAATTAAATTTATTCTTTATGTTATATACTGATCAGACTAATATAAAAATATGCCAGAGAAGTGAATGAAAGGATTTTGAATGAGCAATCTATTGATCTTATAAGAGGATAATTTGAACTTTAAAATACTAGGGTTTTTGGTTCATATCTATTTTACCTAGCCTTCCAAAGGCTGAGATGTGAGCAGTACTAATTGTCATCTTATAGATGAAGAACCTGTGAAAAACTGTAATTTTGTCAAGGTTAGATCATCAAGAGTAAAACTAAGACTTGAATCTAGGAAGACTGTCTCTAAATTTGATACTCTCGATGACAGCATTCTATTCTCTTTCTGTTCTCAAGAAGTAGGTAGGATTAAATAGGCCAACTTCAAAACTCTGTTCCATATGGTTCTGAAAACCTGGATGTTTAAAATAAGAGACCTAAAAAACAATAACAACAGGCTGTTAAGGGATAACCATTTTCTGCAACCCATCTTTCTCCTTGGTTTCAAAACAGGAAAATACCATAGAGAGTTGACCTCTATTGCTTATTTTGTCTTGACCTTATGAAAAAGAGCTCTTTCTGATAACATCCAGACCACCAACAGAATGAACATGTGGCTCGGAGAAGCCCAACCTACATTTTACTGGATGCCAAGGGTAGGGTTGTACCAGATAGGCTGCTGTATCCTGGGAAATAGTATGTGAAGGATGACTCATTAAGACATTAATTTTCAGAAACTATACTTACTAAAATGATTCATTCAATAAACTTTTAACTTCATTATGATTTTTCCTTGAATGTGTCTTGGGCATTATAAACATGCTAGGAAATCCCTTGAATGTGTGTTGGGTATTATAAACTTGCTAGGAAATGTCAAAGATAATATCTATGATTTTAATTTGCTTGAGAAATCTAATCTCTATTTGTTATCTTCTATAAGGAAAATCATAGAAAATAAGTCATTAAAATATATGACATTTTACTGAAGCAGCTTTCAAGGAAAATTTAACTTTTAATAATTTACAGGTCATTTACTTTTCACTTTTAGAACTTTAGGGCCTTTTGCCTTTTGACCTCTTTGAATGTTTCATTTTGGTCATAAAGATTACATTTTAAACATCAGTGTTTGACCCCAGTCATGGAAAAAAAACAAGGGTTTGATTAGTTAATCTGAAAGGAATCCACTTCTGCTGTGTTTTCATTAGGCACAGACAGAATTTCTGGTGGTTAATGTTACTCTCCAAACTGATGTTAACAAATGATTTGTGTGAAAGAAGCTATGTCATTTTTTCCATTGCCATCTTGATATAAAACAGGCAAAGCTTTTTGCAGTGAAATTCTGAATTTAAAAAACTGTTACATGATTTCTTTTTCTGAGTGTGGAACAGTGAAATAGCTTCCTCCCTCTAATGAAAATTAAATAACTCTTTTTTTTCTTTTCTCTTCCTGTCCATTCTTTTTTTTCTTTTCTCTTCTTTCTTTTCTTCCTTCTTTCTCATCCCTTCCTCCTCCTGGCCCCCTGCCTCTCTGGCTCTCTCAAAAACTGTTCGGTGAGGCATTTCCAGAAAGTTATTGCAGACTTGGAAACTTTACAAATGTTTTCCATGACTAGCAAAAGCAATAACATCTTGCATCTTTAAAGCTTTAACTCAGAAGCAATCCACTTTAACAGCTTCAAGTTGGTGATCCCACTTGATGTCACAAAATAAGAGTTAAGCTACATACTCTTTACAACTCTGCACAAAGGAAATATCATCCAGAATAGAAACCATGGAGTTTCATTATTTAGCATCTTCTTTTTGAGTGACAACTCAAGGCCTGACCTAGAACAGAAGGTATGGGTTGGGGCTTTCCTGAACAGTTGTCTTTTAGCCTTAATTGTTATTCTGATAAAATTATAGACAATAGTTGTTACTTAAAAAAGATGTGATCATGATTAAGACAGTAACCCAGAGTCAGAATGATAGTTAAATGACATTGACTATGTTTTTCCTTCTTTTCCAGAATTGTTCCAGAGAAGTTACTTTCTCCTCGTATAATCCTGAGCTCCTGGATTCTAGAGTTAAATACAATTCCTATACTTTTAGGCCTTTAGATCGTCTGATGCAGAATACTCTAGGGATGGCAAAAAATACAAGGCATCAGGAATGAATACATGAAATGTGTGTCAATAGTACTTTATTTCTCATGTACATTTTCACTGAAATAGTAATAATTTTTGGTTAGATCATAAGCTTCTGAAGTTCTTCTTTAAAAATTTACCAGTTCAAAAAATATCCACCCATTCTCAGTTTTACAAATGTGTGAATTCATGTATTGCCTTATAATTTTTAGTATATCCCTTTAAGGACACATAATTACAAAATAAGTAATGTCTTCTATTCCAGAATTATCTATCTAGCATTTAAAAGAATTTCGATTCCAGTCTTCGCTCTTTTTTATACACTCAACTAACACACAAAATCTGTTTGATGACTGATACTTAGAAAGCTGAATAATTACATATTGTCTCCTCTTAAAGGTACAATTGTTCATGCTACATTTGGTTCATTTGCTCATGTTGCAGTAAGCTTAAGTGTTTAACCTATCAGTGGTATATTGTTTAAGCAAAATGGAAAATAGTCTCTCAAAACATTGAACAAGAGTCAGTTTTCTGAGTTAACTCACAGGTTTGTATGCAAAAACCTATTAAAGGTCCACAGTTAATTTTGTTAGAATTATCAGCATAATGCAATATAGAAGCTCAACTATTAGAGTATACTTACTTAAAATGGTTTCCCTCTCCAGCCAAATGAAGCAAGATTACTTCATAGCCTTTGTCTATACATCTATCTATATAAAAAGCAACGGGCAATATACTTATGTCCAGTAAGTATGACATCAGTCTTTTGAATATGTGACCAAAAAATGATTCTTACTTTTAAATTTACTTTTACAGATTCTTGGAATGTTTGTATCATATGTTCGTATGTGTGCTTGGAAACATTTAAACAGTAATATTTCAGGGGCTGAAGAATTTTAGTAACTTATAATTTTAATAACATATACATTGTTTTCAAATCTCTTCTAAGATACTGAGCATTATGCCTGTATTTGTAGTACTTTGCCTGTCAGCCACTAGGTGGCACGCCTTTGCACTTAAAATCTGGCATGTTTATAAACCACAGGAAATATAAAACAGACCACGTTTTTCCATTGCTGGAATAAAACTCTTGAATAAAATAAAGCTTTCACAAATCTGTAAGAAGACCAAATTTTTTTGCAGATACATGTTTTATACTCCAGAAAACTCCTATGAGAACACTACAAGTTAATTTTTTTTTTTTTTAGTGCTGTTCTTTTTGTGGGCTTGCTAAAACATATTCCAGACAACCAACCCAGAGGTACATCATTGTTCAGTGAGCTCCCTGTCTAGCACCTCCTCGTGCCTCCCCAAAGCTTATCCACAGGAAGAATATTCTGATACAAAAAAAAGAACAAAAAACAAAAAAACCAAGTGAATGTAACATAAACTGTCTTAGAACATCTAAACATCTTTTTCACTTCAAACAACAAAACAAAATGTAAGCTGAACAAATTCCTTTTCATCTTTGATAAAGCTTAAAAGCACACAAACAAAAAGGAGAAAACAGAAAAGGAACTTATGTGATGTCAAGATTATGTAGGCATCCAACACTCTTCTTCTCTATAGATGGACTGAAAAACAAAACAAAACAAAAAAACTATACTGCTTTTATCTTCCAGTTCTTGGAACTACTAGGTACCTATGAACATTAGTTGTAATCTTGAACAAGCCCCCCCAAATTGGTAGTTTTTTTTCAATATTTGAGAACTCTTCCCCTCCCTCCAAAATTGAAATCTTTCCTGGGGTGTGGAAGGGTATGAGTCACTTGGTATCCTAGGGAAGACCTGGAACTTGTAGAATGGCATCTTACTATGCCACTGGAAGAAAAGAAAAAGGAAATAAAATGAGAGGTCAAATGAAGAGAAGCAAGGATGGTAGAAAAATAAAGCAGATGGAGGCTTGAAGGCCCAGGGGAGCAGGGAGGGAGTGGCCGGGGAAGGAAATGCAGAGGAGGAGCAAGGAGGAGAGGAGGACTTGCCTGCAGTGGGGGTTGGGTGATGAGTGAGGCAGGGAAAGGGGGGGGTCCTGAGGAGCCAAAGGGGGTGGAGAAAGGAGGAGGAGGGGAAATAGAGGCAGAATGGCTGAGGAGAAGAGGAAACTAATGAACAAGGAATATGGGTGGTTCTCTTCTTTTGTGGCTATGAGCTGACTACAATTAAAGAAATGACTGAATATTTCCCTCCACCCACACTTGCATACATTTTCTGTGAGAACATCAAAATTATTCGAAGTTATAAATAGAAGAAAATAATTCTCATACAGTGCTTGGAAAACTTTAGGTTTAACAAACATATTTGCATACAAAGTTTGTTATGATTTATTTTACTTATCTTTAAGCTTCACATTTAAATATTTATTTCTAGGAACGTTTGTTCTCTTAATTTGTCCAATATTTTTTGACTATAAGAAAAATATGACTCTATAAGAACATTTTAATTTAAATAATTGACACAAGTGGTATTATTTTGGGAAATAAGAGCATGGAAACGATCCTATCTTCTCATTAGAAAATATAGAACGTCAACCTTTTTGAAGTTAAACAAATCTAATAACTTTACCTTGTTTGTAGAAAAGTCAAAACATTCCTGTTGAAACATTTTTTAAGATATTTTCTTACTGAATGTAAATGCAGTTAAGCAGAACATGAAGGCAATAAAGGCACTTAACCATAAGCTATTGGAAAACTGGATTAATTACTCTTGAATTTTCTTGAAACACAATAAAAACAAGAATGAGGAAACATTTTTAGCAATATGTACTTATTTAAGGAAGAGTGATATTTTGTTGTTGCCATTTTTAAAATAAATCTAAAATAATTTTAATAATATGCACAATAATTACCATTAGATTGTTCTTAATGTATATTTGTTTTAAATATATTATCAGTTTGCTCAACATCCTAACCTCACAGAGAACCAGCACACAAAGGAGAACATAAAACTAATACAGGGGTCCAATAACTTCCAGACTGCCCAGGGAAACATTCCAAGATGTTAACAATCAAGCCTTTTAAAGCTATTTTACTAAGTTTAGCATAAAAAAGAAGTTAGTGCAAGCAAACATTTACCTTAAACAACTACAGAACTTTAACATGCCAATATGAGGTTATTCTTTTCTAACACAAATATAAAAGAAGCAAAACTATAATCAGTATACCATTGAACAATTGGAGGCTTCTAAGAGGAAATTATCTTTCAAGAGGCTGATTTTCCCCCTTCATACTCCTTTATAAGGAGAAGTAAAGATAAAAAGAAAACAACCACCCATAAAGTTTGTTGAAATCTGTACCTACTTACTTGCACCAGTCTGTTGTGCCAAAATAACAGTGAAGGGGTGAAGCAGAGCAAGAAGGAACCAGCTCCCCTTTTGCACAAAGCTCATCATGTCTAAATAGCAGACATGAGACTCTCTGTGCAAAAAGGAGAAAAGCAAAAGCAGTTCAAAGTAGCACCATCAGTTGTCCCCTGCCCTTCAGCACCGGGCCCGTCATAAAACTCAGCCACTGAGATTCCTTTGCTTTGGCCTTAAATAGGAAAAAGTTTGGCTTCCCTCACTTTCCAGCCCCTTTCTGAAATATGAGAGCAGCACCCATCCCCTTAGCAGTAAAAAGAAATGATTAATATTTCTTTTTCCCTTATAGAGGACAAACCCAGAGTTAGAAAAGCAGCACATCTGGTGATTGTGTGCATCTGCTGATGCAGAAGTTTGTTACGTATTTTAGTCTTACTTATATGTTTGCCTAAGTTAGGAACCTATACAGAAGTTCTCTGCTGCATGACAGGGTGTAAGAATTACATGGATTCTTTTATTTTGCTCCACAAAACATTAGTAACTGCAACAGATTTTAGAAGATCCCAACTGCCTTTCTCAGGCATGGCTTAATCTTACACACTTTATCTTCCTGGAAGATTTTTATACTGAGATTTTTGCCAAATCTCCCCCCACCCTTCCGACTGAATTTAAATAGGGGAATTGTAAGTGATCAGCTGTTTGCTTCATCCACCCACCACTCATGCCGGATGTGGAATTTCAGGTGATTGTCACAAAACTAAGTATCTGAGCTATGTTTGAATGAAATCCTACCAGATTCTTATCTGTAACTGTTTCTATTTCTAACAAATTACCTTAACAAGCCTGAGTGCTTGAGATTTTCAATTTATATGCTGCTTGAGAAAGCCAGAACAGTTTTTTTCCTACAGAAAAATCCAGACTTTTCATGTCTTGAGTTTATAAGAAAGTGGAAGAAAAACGTTTAGCACACTGATTAGCAAAAGAGTATCAGATGAAATTCTAATTTTACCTTCATTACTATAAAGAATAATATAAATATTTCTCCATTTAGACTTTTGTATATACTTTGCAAGTTGGTATCTACATAGGTTTCCATTGTATTTATGGATATATCTAAAGAATAATTTCTGGATCATAGTCAATAGAAGGTAAAATACCATTACAGATCTATGATTTAAAAAAAAAAACTTTATAGGGTGGGTGGGAAGATTGCTTAGTGGTAGAGTGTTTGCCTACCATGCATGAAGCCCTGGGTTCGATTCCACAGTAGCACATAAACAGAAAATGCTGGAACTGGCGCTATGGCTTCAGTGGTAGAGTGCTAGTCTTGAGCAAAAGAAGCTCAGGGACAGTGGCCAGGCCCTGAGTTCAAGCCCCAGGACTGGCAAAAAAAAAAAATCTTTGTAGAGAAAAAGATACTATTCACATGCTATTACTTTTAAATAACCAAGATACTTCTTGACAATCTAATCACCAATCTATTTATTCCTTTACTTATTTTTATAAACTGCATCTAACATTTCAATTTTAATCAAGGCTCATTGCATTTTTTTTGTTTATGCCTGTATATCCAAAACTTTCTCCATCTTAAATTATTCTCAAGGACTTAGCTCAAAACTTTCCTTCTCAGGGAATTCATCTCTTCTAACTCTGTTTCCATCTGTCTCATCCTTCTAATACTTGTTAATTACTTTCTATTCAAATTGTGATATATATATATATATATACATAGTTGATAAGCACAGGCCCTTGTACAGTTGGCTGTTTATTTCCATGGTCACAGGGAGGACAACCCAAGATGTTCCAGTGTAGATGACATCATCTGAAATGGGTAAAGAGAACCAGAACACCACCAACCTCCTGTATGACTTCTGTTTTTGAGATGGAGAGTTGCTACCAAAGGGAAAATCAAGTAATTGCTGAGAAGGTTTGCATATATAAGTGCTTTGACTGTATCATAGTAGAATGAGTAGGGTAAAAAATATCATTATACATCTTTTTATCTCCCAAGGTCTTCATCATATATTTGAAAATATTGTTTAAACAAATTCAGAAACATTACTCATGTGTCTCAAGGCATTGTGGCCTATGCCTGTAATCTCAGCTACTCAGGAGTTTGAGATCTGAAGATCACAGTTCTAAGGGTTCTAAGCCAGCCCATTCAGGGACTTTTATCTCCAATTAAAATCAAGGAGGAGAAAGGAGGGGGGTGAGGAGGAGGGGGAGGAGGAAGGGAAGGAGGAAGAGGAGGAGGAGGAGGAGGAGGAGGAGGAGGAGGAGGAGGAAGAGGAGGAGGAGGAGGAGGAGGAGGAGGAGGAGGAGGAGGAGGAGGAGGAGGAGGAGGAGGAGGAGGAGGAGGAGGAGGAGGAAGAAGAAAAGAAAGGAAATGGAAGTAAGAAAGCAAGCCAGAAGTGGAGCTGTGGCTCAAATGATACAGTGCTAGCCTTGAGCACAAAAGCTGCAGGGTCATTGCCAGCCCTAAATACATACACATCTATGTAGAGTATTACTCTTACTGTTTGAGATAGTGAATAATAGTTGAAAATCTTTTCTAACATTTTTATTAAAATTATTTTCTAGTGTGAAAAATTTGAAATGGTAATTGTACTAAACGTTTTGTGCCTTAGCTCATGTAAATTTTCTATCATATTTTTAATTATCCTAAAATGTTTATTTTCACATAATAGCCCTATTTGCTTCATGAGAAAAATTCTTGATTGATGTGCTCATAGTTAACGTTAGCTGATTGTTTGCAGATGGGATCACTGCTATATATTAAGATCTTCAGAAGAAGTCTGGAGGACTCATTCTTGTGATTTTTTTTTTTTTGGTCGGTCATGGGGCTTGAACTCTGGGCCTGGGTGCTATCCCTGCACTCTTCAGCACAAGGCAAGCACTCTACCACTTGAGCTGCAACGCCAGTTCCTGTTTTCTAGTGGTTTATTGGAGATAGGAGTCTCACGGTCTTTCCTGTCCAGACTAGCTTTGAACCACGATCCTCAGATCTCAGCCTCCTGAGTAGCTAGGATTACAGGTGTAAGCCACCAGCTCCTGGCTCTTGTGATTTTTTTGATTTATCATTCTTTATTATTTTGAGGTCTTTCACTGGGATCCAATGTATTCTGTGTCTCAGGTTCGACAGGTAATCCTTTGTACATGACTCGGACAACTATGGATGTGAGCTGATATGAAAACACACACTGGTGAGTCCTACTGTATAATCCAGATGCTGATGTTATCTAGGCACACATTTTTTTTGTCTATAGATTTTTTTTTACTTTACTGATGTTAATCAGAATGCACAGACATGTCATTTAGCTCTCAAGACTGCATCTGGAGCTTTAACACGAATATAAGTACTTGCACTAACTAATACAGTGTTTTAGCCCTCTAGTTTGATGAAAAGACTATCTGGAAAAGATGAGGTAAAGCAAGGGTGTGGCAGATGATCAAGCAAGACTTCAGATACTTTCCAGTTCAACGGACAGTGAAGTTTGGGGGAGATGGGTAAGCACAGCTACAATGACCTCTGTAGGCTGTTGAGTGCTAGCGGTGCTCTCTACAACAGCATGAAGAAAACCATATTTTTTCTATCTTGCAAAACACATGGAACAGAAGAAGTGTGACAGTTCCAGCCAAAGGAATGTTTCATCATTACAGACATAATATGTATTTCAAATCACAGTAAGACTAGTTAGAACATAGCTAGTTATGTCAAAAAATGAACTTTACAACTTTGGCACAGGGGGAGATGGGAAGGGATGGGAAGGAGAAACAAAGGAGGAGGCAACAATGCTTGATAAGAATGTACACATTACCTTGCTCATATAATTGTAACCTCTCTGTAAGGCATTTTCACAATAAAAAACTTACTAATAAAAAAGAACATAACTGTAATGATATTCACAAATATGTACTGAATCCATAACAGAATTGTGGCCTAGAAATGGATTAAAAAAAACAACACAACAGTAAAATACAATGGAAATTGTCTTTGCTGTTTTTAGTCAAGTGATATTCCTGGGTGTTGCTACATTGAGATTGCTGCTGCTTTAAAAAAAATTCAATGAAGAGTAATAGTACCTACCTGGACCTACCCCTGCTCTTACTTTTCTTAATTTTGTAGTATATGCAATGAGTTCTTGACTGCATTCGACCTCGCTTCTTCCCTTTATGCATTTATTCCTCCCCCCATATTTTCAGAGACATGCGTATCAAGTCCTTCAAGATAATTTTCTTTAGTTTTTTCTTACTCTTCAGGTTCGGCATCATTCTCCACATATTGTTGCTCCTATGTAACTACATTAAAGAATACTTCATTTTGGGGCTGGGAAGGTGGCTCAGTGGTAGAGTGCTTGCCTTGCATGCATGAGGCCCTGGGTTCGATTCCTCAGCACCACATAAGCAAAAAGAAAAAAGCCGAAGTGGCGCTGTGGCTCAAGTGGTAGAGTGCTAGCCTTGAGCTGAAGAGCTGAGGGACAGCGCCCAGGCCCAGAGTTCAGGCCCTACAACCAGACCCTCCCCCTCCCCCCCAAAAAAAGAATACTTCATTTTACTCTAGAAACATCACTTGTGGCTAGAGAGGTTGAGCATTTCTTCATGTGTCTATTGGCCATTCTTCTTTCCTCTTCATAGAAGTTTCTCTTTAAGTCTTTAGCCCATTTATTTATTGGGCAGTTGTTTCTTTGAGGATTTGTTGTTGGGGGATTTAATTTTTTGAGTTCCAAGTATATTTTAGATATGAGACCCTTCTCTATTGTATGGCTAGTGAAGATCTTTTCCCAATCTGTGGGCTTTCTATTGATCTTGCTAGCTATGTCCTTTGCCATGCAGAAGCTCTGCAGCTTTACAAAACACACATTTCCTTGACCTTGAACAAAATAGTGTTCAATGGGGCAGTTAATTTGTAAACATTATCTCCATTCTTATATGTTCTTTTATATTATTTGTTATTAAATCAGAGGCTGTGAATTCCTGTCTTTGTATTTTGCAGCTGCAAATTGCTCCAAGATTCACTAGAAGTTCAAAGAGATTATGAGACGCTCAAAATTAGTCATTGGAACTGGAATTAAATAGCACACTTTCCATAATTTTACAATATTTTCCACATGGATTAGTCACTGATTGTGGTAATGATACTTTTATATCATTTATGAACTTAGTGAATATAAAACTAGCATGTAATTTTGTTTTACTAATAGGGCAATGAGAAAAGGTCAAAAGGGTAAATTTGAAAACTTAACTGAAAAAAAGGCACTATCCTGATTTTTAGGTGTTAATTAGTAATTGAATCATTTCCAGTATTGTATGTAAGTAAAGTACTCTATCATTTGAGCCATGCCCCAGACTTTTAGGTTTTGTTTATTTTTCAAATAATATTTCATACTTTTTGTCCAGGCTAGCTTCAAACCACAATCTTCCACTGTCGACCCCATTAATAGCTGGGATCTAGATACATACCACAAGGTACTGGCATATATGCATTGTATATGTTTTTGAATCATGTTGGAGGAGTATGAAAGGTAACATGAAGATGATGAGACATGAATGAAAGTAGGAAAGGCAAAAAAATTAATTTCAATGTACTCCATGAAAAATTGAACTGCATGACTTGAGGATGGGATGGAGAAAGAAGAGATGGAGAGATGGATGAAGAATGCAATAAAGGAGTTGCAATCAAGATTCATTGTACTAGTAATCTGACTTCTGGAACTGAAACCCTTTTATGCAACTACTTAATAATTAATTGATTAATTAATTACTATTTTAAAATATTAACAAATGAAATTCCAGGAAAATTCAATTGCATAATGAAATGTAATTTGTATCTTTTGTCCCTTTTAGTCACAGAAGTGGATAAAGTTCTGGCTTCCTTTGTATGTGCACATAAATGTATTAATTTGACTAGTAGATTTTTTTTGGTCATTGAAAGGAAAACTTCTGAGCAGTGACTGTTGCAATTGTGAAGCTTTTGTAGCTCTATCATCATGTTCTGAATGAAGTCTCCATACACTTAGCATTCCATGATGCCTTCCTATTTTATCATCATTGTCATTATAATTATTTTTAAAATAATTTCATAGATCAGTGGAGCTCATTTCTTTACCTAACAAAAAGCTCATCCCTTAACAATATGATTACTTCATAAATTTTGTAAAAGTGACACCAGCTGGGATGAAACATCTAGTAAGAGTTCAGGAGTTCCCTTTTGGGGCTTTAGATAGTTTAATCATTCTTGGGATTGAAGTTCCACTGCAAAAAAAATCCCACTAGACTCTATCAAATATAATTTGTCATCTGAGTCATACTTAGGAATTTTCAGCAGAATCCAGCACAGCTGCACTAACTCTTCAAACATAGCCAATTCTGTCTGGAGATGAAAAGAAGGTCCACATCACCATTTTCTGATAGGAGTCTGAGATAAGTCAAAACCAAACACTCACACTGAGTGCTTGAAATGGAAGCTGATTTTAATTGCTATCAATGTCCATTATCTACATGTTCCTTATACATTATATATATATATGGATATAGCATGTAAAACTGTGTAAAGTTCATTGCATTATTGCATCACTGCTTATAACATCCTACTTTTATATTTAGTCAGAGTGACCATTAGAAAATAAACAGAAATAAAAGTGAGGCATATATACACAATAAAGTTATATTCAACCATAAAGAAGAATGAACTAATGACAATTGAAGAAAAATGGATTGAACTAGAGATCCTCACATTATTTCATGTCTTCTATGTAGAATCTCAATTATTTTTAAAGCCCATGAAATTAGAAGGGGGACTCTTCAGGAAGATCAAAGGAAACATGGAAGAAAAAGGAGGGTATGCATATGATATTACATGCACTTATGAAAATATCATGATGAAGTTCATTGAAATATATTAAAAAAACAAAAAATTATTTGTAAAGTGTCATACTCTTTGAAGATACTCTTGGAAAGATTCAAATTGGATAAATGGAACCTTTTGGTCTTATGTTACAGCATGTTTACATTACACATTGTGTTTCCATTTTTGGACTATGAATCAAAGAAGTGTACCAATAAAGATGATTAGAGCTACAAAGTAAGAATCTATGTGTTTTGTTATGTTATTGGCTTATATAACTAACAGTTCCAACATTAGAATTTTAGGGATAGGATGCTAAGTCAGATGGTCCTAAGTATTGTCTGAATTTTTGCCTTTCATGTAACAGTGCCTGGTTAAGTAGCTTATCTGTCCATTTAAATTTTTTATACACTTATTTTACTCTTTCTTATTTCCTACACTAAAGTCTGTTTAAAACCATGCAAATAGAAAGCATGTTCTTTATCTCTAAAGACACTGATAAAGGTAAAATGATTATAGAATTATGATATTGGTATTAATATATAAGCATTTCTTAATGCACAATGTACGTACAGGAGGGAATGAGTAGGGTTTCATAGATGGAGTGTGGAGAATGATGAAGGGGTAACCCTGATTAATATGCATTATAATCATAAATTGACTCATTGCATTTCAAGTCATTTGTACAACTATTTAAAAGTGATAAAAAGTAAATTGAAATTATTTCTTAAAAATTCAAAAAAAAATTCTTAGGCTCGGGCTGGGAAGGTGGCTCAGTGGTAGAACGTTTGCCTTGCATGCATGAGGCCCTGGGTTTGATTCCTCAGTGCCACATAAACAGAAAAAGCCAGAAGTAGTGCTGTGGCTTAAGTGGTAGAGCACTAGCCTTGAGCTGAAGAGCTGAGGGACAGAGCCCAGGCCAAGAATTCAGGGCCCATGACCAGAAAAAAAAAATATCTTAGGATCAGGGGCTGGGAAGTTGGTTCAGTGGTAGAGCACTTGCCTTGCATGCCTGAGGCCCTGGGTTCGATTCCCAGCACCACATAAGCAAAAAGAAAAAAGCCCGAAGTGGCGCTGTGGCTCAAGTGGTAGAGCACTAGCCTTGAGCTGAAAAGCTGAGGGACAGTGCCCAGGCCCAGAGTTCAGGCCCCATGACCGGACCCCAAAAAAAAAATTCTTAGGATCAGTATTGAATAATATTCTACCATCACCTCTTCAGTTTGTAGATATTAGAAATACTGCATGAAGTGACTGAGTCAAACTAATCCAAGAAGAAATTCTATATAAAATTTTGTCATCTTGCTAAGGGCTGGTGGCTCATGCTTGTAATTCTAGCTACGCAGGAGGCTGAAGACTGTGGTTTGAAGCCACCCAGGGCATAAAAGTCAGTGAGACTAATCACCAATAAATTACATGCACACACACACACACAGACACACACAGACACACACAGACACACACACACACACACACACACACACACACACACACACACACACACACACACACAGAGTCAGAAGTAGAACACTAGCCTAGCCTTGAGCAAAGGAATCTCAGGGACAGTGCTCAGATCCTGAGTCCAAGCACAAAACTGGAAAAAAAAATTATCTTGGTCACCCAAAGTGCTATTGTTTGGATAAATCCAATGAAAAGATTAATATTAGTTTATTTATTTATGACCAACTATTCCCTTCATTTTGTATCTCCCCCTAAATGCACTTTTAGATATTTCTTGTACGCAGTTCATGATTCAGACATAGTCTTCTTAGTAAATTTAATGGCTTTATTTTTACCATACTGTATTTATTGGTGTTGATACCATTGTTGTTGTTGTCTTTCCATCTGGATTATATTTGTTTCTCTTCTATATGTTTTTAGGTCCTATGATCTTTGAAAAACTTATTCCCTAAATCATTTAATCTACAAAATCTCTCCGATAAATAATTTTTATTTTCACCATGCTGTGTTATCTCAGTTCATATTTGGGGTTTATCTTCATTTTATAACCCATGATAGTTTCTATAGGGCTTTGTGAGTGCTAGGTGATAAATAAAAATCAAATAACATGGGATTTAAAACATGGATTCCTAATCCTCAGAACACATTTAAAGTAATGCTTTCTCCATGTATCATTTAGAATTTTTGTCATTTTCAATAAGTTAATTATTCCCAGTATTTCCATCACTCAGAAAAAGGAAGATCATTATTTCCAGCATAAGGAGTCTTTGGATTTATAATGGACTTTTGAAAACTTCCAGATGTTTTAAATTTATTTCTAAAATAAAAGAATAAACAAAGGAACTGGTTAGCAAACAAATTGAAAGCAGTCAAATTCTATTCACTACAAGTATTAAAAGTAAGGAACCACTAAAAAGGACATGATTTGTAAAATGGTAGAAAACATAGTAATCTACCAAGGATTATAAAATAGTATGATAGAAGAGTAATGTTTAATATGAATTGAAAATTGAACTGGAAACAAATAATTTTAATCATAAGACTAATATGTTCCAAAAGGAGTCTCACGCTATTTGTTGAAATTCTTGTCATTCACTTTGATTCCACTTGCTCGTGTGTACATGTGTGTGTATGTGTGTATATATATATGTATATATATATGTGTATATATATATATATATATATATATATATACATATATATATAGGTTTTGAGGTTTGATCTTAGGGCCTAAGTGCTGTCCCTGAGATTTTTTGCTAACACTGAAGCCACAAATTCACTTCCGACATTTCGGTGGTTAATTAATGATAAGATTGTCATGGAAAGCTGGGTGCTAGTGATACATGCCTGTAATCCTAGCTACTCAAGAAGCTAAGATCTGAGGATCACGGTTCAAAGCCAGCCCAGGCAGGAACATCTGTGAGACTCTTACCTCCAACTAACCATCAGAAAACTGGAAGTGAGGCTATGGCTCAAGTGGTAGAACTCTAGCCTTGAACTGAAGAGTCGAGGGACAGTTCCCAGGCCCAGAGGTCAGGCCTCACTACTGGCAAAAAAAAAAAAAGAATCTCATGGACTCTCCTTCCAGGTTGGCTTTGAACCATAGTCCTCAGACCTCAGCCTCCTGTATAGCTAAGTTTACAGGTATGAACCGCTGATGCCTTACTAAGTTTGAAGTAGAAAAAAATATGCAAAATATTGAAACACAACAATAAAATACAGATTCCTTATTCAAAATTCAAAGCTTTGTTTTGTGTTGATTTATTGGATTACATTGTCTAGTGAACTGTAGAACATTTAATCAGTTTAGGTAAGTATACACATATGCATACACATACATGTGCACATACAGATATGCACATGTGTCAGGTAACAGTATTCTAGAACTGTCTCCTAAACATAAGAATTCAATTGGGTTTTGGTTGTTAGGAGGCCAGTTTCAAATTTGGCAGGCACATTGACCTAGATTCAGCATCAGGGTTGTGTCACCCTAGATGACTGCCTGGTGTCCAGCTGAAACAATCACCCTGAAAACTCCAATTTGGGTGTGGCCCGCAAGGGAGATAAACAGCTGAAGGTCAGCCTCTGGATGTAATATGTAGTCAAACTGAGTAGGAAAGTGTGAGAATTTCCTATTTTTTCCCCGTTTCTTAACCTAAAGTACTGCATCTAGCCTGCTTGTAGGGTGGTAATGTGTTTGGTGATTCCCTAATTAAGAAGAATTTAGTATCTTACATTAGAAAAATTTATTGAATTAAGACATCATTTAAAAATGCTAATAGGGTTCTAGTACCTATTCAAAATGTGATTAAGAATTAATTAATCCTTTGAAATTATACATCTATAGAGGGAGGAAAATGGGAGAATACATCTTGGGAAATATTACAGAAACTAACACTAAGTTGGAAAAAGACAACTTTATATTTTTACTTTTTGCTATAGTGAACATCAGGAAAAAAAAATATGGCCAGACAGTCAATTGGGACAGCATGACACACCACTGGAAAAAATGACTGCTGAGTAGAAAATTATAAGAAAAGTAAAATCATTGTTGAAACCAGGTTAGCATACCCTGCTCAAATTATATCTGATTCTCTAGACACTTCTTTTGGAAGAATCCCCAAACAAAAGTACAGAAATTACATAAATGGTTTTCCAGGCCAACCTTACTGATTTAGTGTGCTGCAAGTTGCTTGCAATGTTTCTCCAAGTAGGAAATCCAGGAAAATTCCTAGGGGTTGTGGATTTTGGAATGCCATCAAATCATTAATGACTGAAGTCACCCTAGTTAGCAAAATGCTTTCTAACTGTTGTTAAGAGTGTGACAAGTGAACCAGAGGTTACAACCTCAGTAATGATCACCAGTCAACACTCCTGCTTCCCTGAATATCCATTTTAGTGTTACTTTCCTTCCTTGTTTTTCCCAGTACTATACTGGAATGGTTAACTCTTCTCCCTCCTTGGCCAAGAAAAAACAGAGATAGCATTTCTCATTTCCTCTTCTTAATAGCTTAGTACTATGAAATATAGGTATCAAGATTTGGGGATTAAAAAAAACCTTAATCCTTAAATACTGAAGACTGATAAAAATATGAGCCAAATAGCCACATCCCAAGCTACCTTCTGTATGTTCTGGCTTTCATTCATTACAATAGCTTACCTGACTTTTCACAAGTATTATTTTATATATTCTCAAAATCCATAAGGTCCATGGTGTTAAAGTTGGTTTCTTTTGATCAGCAGTGATTCTCTAATACCTAGTACATGGTCAAAAGGAGCATTCAGACGTATTCACTGATAATATCTTGACATTCTGGCAGAATGTCATGGTGCAGTTTTCTAACTATAGCAGTATTTTTCAGGTCTAACTTAAATATTTTGAGCCAAAATTTAAAGTAAAGAGCTCCCAATTCTTAGTCTCACATACTGGCTTTCTGTCAGTCCATCACATTTTGTAATAAAAATATCCATTTATTAAAAAAAATACTTATGGGGCTGGGAAGGTGGCTCAGTGGTAGAGTGCTTGCCTTGCATGAGATCCTGAGTTTGATTCCTCAGCACCACATAAATAAAAAAAAAGCCAGAATTGGTTCTGTGGCTCAAGCACTAGCTTTGAGCTGAAGAGCCAAGGGACAGTGCCCAGGCCCAGAGTTCAAGACCCATGACTGACCAAAAAAAAAAAAAAAAATTAGGAAAAAAAATACTTATGGCATACTTCTTCCACTGTATTTGATGTAGTTATAATTTGTGGAGGGGAACGGAAAAAAAACAAATCGTTTAAATAGGGTGGACTCATTGCAACAATGAGATGTACAAGTCGTTATGTCGAAAAACGAACTTTGCAATTTTGGCGACGGGGGAGTGCAGGGGAGATAAGGGGATGGGGGTGGGGATGGGGGGCTCATGGGGGGGAATGGGAAGGAATAGGAAGGGGAAACAAAGGAGGAGGCAACAATCCTTGATAAGAAATGTACTCATTATCTTTCCCATGTAATTGTAACTCTTCCTTACAGTATTTTCACACACAAAAAAAAATCAGAAAGAATGACATTTCCCCATTTGTTAGGAAATGGAAAGACTTAGAAAAAATTATATTAAGTGAAGTAAGCCAGAACCAAAGAAACATAGGTCCTATAGTTTCCCGTATTTGCAATAACTAGTATATGTCTAGGACAAGCAGAAGAGGTCAAAACCTATATACATATGACCATATAAGATAACGTTAAGCGAAATGCACCCCAAGACGGACACAAGTGCTTTTTTCTTTCTTGCTATTGTTTTTAATATACTTATAATCTACTATGTGATTTTTTTGTTTCTTTTGTATGTTCTTCCTCCATGGTATAACCTCTGTTTTCAATGTATTTGATTCTGGTACCCTGCATATTGTATATACACTTTTCTAATTTGGGGAGGGGAAGGGAAAAAAAACAAAATGCTTAAACAGGAATACAGGTTGACCCATTGTAACAATTAAATGTACAAGACATTATGTTGAAAACGAACTTCACAACTTGTGGTGGGGGGAGGGAGGGAGGAGTTGGGGAAGTGGGGAGTGAAGGGATGGTAAGGGAAAAACAAAAGCAAAAAAATAAATAAAGACTATTTATTCTGGGAAAAAAATCTTAGAATTCTTCCCAAGTTAAGGAAACACAAGGAAACTCAGATGATTTGCCAGTGGCAAGTTTATTAACATTTTTCCCAAGGCATATCTTAATTGATCTGTTTATTTTGGACCTTTATCCAAGAGATAACTTTTTTCTCAAAACGTATAAGCAAAAGCTTAGCCTATAAATGTTAGTTTATGCAGACAAATGCAAAGAATAGGATTAAATAAGTAATGACTCCTAGAATACAAATAGTCTCACCAATAGCTTTCACAGAATCAGCCCCCCAAAAAAGTCATTTAGGGAACTTTAGCCATCTTAAGATACACCCCTGAAAATACTAAATATGTTATACATGATGTAGTTTCTGGCTTCAAGGCTGTTCAGTGTCTGTGTATTGAATGAAATATGAAATGGGCTATGTGTTTTGGTTTTATAATTATGAATTGTCATGGAAAAATAATTGTAGATATCAAAGTAGAAAACATTTAATAGTAACAACAATAATAGAAAATTTCAAATATATACATATGTATGTATTATATATCATACATCATATATTACATATATTATGATATATAACTATACCTTAGTACACACACATATACAGGTGCAAGTACTAATGTATACATTTTATTTAATTCACATCAATTTTATGTAACTTTTTTTTAACCTACCTTACTAATGAATAAACTGACTTTTCTAACACCAGATTTAAATTCAGGAAGTCTTCTCTGGCATTGAGTGCTGAACTTAGTAGCTCTAAGTGCTTTTTAATATCCCAGAAGTGATATATTCAAATGTGCATTCTCCTCCTCAATGGTACAATTTTGAGCGTATTAACAATCATACTTAATTTAGTTTTATTGTTACGTTTGAAACATTAATGTTTTTGAAATATATTATTCTGCTAAAAAAGAATTTGTTGTAATTTGTAGGGAATAACAGATACTAAGCAATGTGTTATATTGCTAGCAAAATGACAAGACGTGACTATGAAGTGATTGTCATTTCCTTGCATGTCTTAGGAAATGTTTTAAACTCTATTCCCATAGTATAGTTGCAAAATGCTTTTGAAGAAACAATGCGAGGATGTAATTGAAGATGTATTTTTTCTATTTTTGAAAGAAATAAAAGTAAATAGAAAATCTCAAGTCAGAATTCTAAAGTCAGGCAGACACTCTGAAAACATTACAGAATGGAATAGGAGAAAACCTAGGTCTCCTTGGCTCAGGCCGAAATTTTCTGAATAGAGACCCGGAAACACAACAAATCAAAGAAAGGTTGGACAAATGGGATTGCATAAAGTTGCAGAGCTTCTGCAGGGCAAATGACATAGCTAGCAAGATCAATATAAAGCCCACGGATTGGGAGAAGATCTTTACTAGCCATACAACAGACAAGGGACTCATATCTAAAATATACTTGGAACTCAAAAAATTAAACCCCCAATAACAAATCCTCAAAGAAACAACTGCCCAATAAATAAGTGGGCAAAAGACTTAAAGAGAAACTTCTCTGAAGAAGAAAGAAGGATGGCCAATAGACACATGAAGAAATGTTCAACATCCCTAGCCATAAAAGAAATGCAAATCAAAACAACATTGAGATATCACCTCACCCCAGTTAGAACGGCAAAAATCAAGAACTCTAACAACAACAGATGCTGGAGGGGATGTGGACAGAAAGGAACCTTACTTCATTGTTGGTGGGAATGTAAACTTGTTCAACCACTTTGGAAAGCAGTATGGAGGTTCCTCAAAAGACTTCACATAGAACTCCCCTATGACCCAGCAATCCCACTTTTGGGCATTTACCCAAATGTTTACAAACAAGACCACACTAAAGCTACCAGCACAACAATGTTTATTGCAGCATTATTTACCATAGTTAAGATATGGAACCAACCCAGATGTCCCTCAGTAGATGAATGGATCAAGAAAATGTGGTATATATACACAATGGAATTCTATGCCTCCATCAGAAAGAATGACATTGCCCCATTTGTTAGGAAATGGAAAAACTTGGAAAAAATTATATTAAGTGAAGTAAGCCAGGCCAAAAGAAACATAGGTCCCATGGTTTCCCTTATTTGTAATATCTAGTATATGTATGAGTCAAGCAGAAAAGGTCAGATAATGTGATGTCAGGAAAATGAACCCTTAGATATGTATTTTAATGTTTTTTTCTTTCATGCATGTGTTTCTAACGCATTTATAAGATTATCTCTTTGTTGCTTTGTATGTCCCACCCCCACAGTATAACCCCTGCTTTCACTATATTTGATGTCAGTATAACTTGTGGAGGAGATGGGGAAAAACCAGTTGTTTAAGGATACAGGTGGACCTGTTGCAACAATGAGAAGTACAAGTTGTCATGTCCAAAACGAGCTTTACAACGTCGGTGCGGGGGCCGAGGGAAAGGGGGGGAAGGAGAAGGATTGGGATTGGGGGGGAGGGGGGAGGCTGGGAAGGGATGTGAAGGGTAAACCAAAGGAGGAGGCTGCAATGCTTGGTAAGAAAAGTACGCATTATCCTGCCCATGTAATTGTAACCCCTCTGTACAGTATGTTCACAAATAAAATAAAATTAAATTAAAAAAAAGAATTCTAAAGTCAGTGTAAGAGTCTTTTTAAGTTTTTTGTCTGGTAGAAGTGCTATGAATATACAGAGAGGAGTGCATCTTATTTTTCTACTGACCTATATTTTAATCCTCTATTTTTTTTCTTAGAATCTGCTGGGATAATCCAAGTTTGACAGTCAGTGTCAAACTTGCATTATCCAAGTTAAAGCATAAAGTGAAAACTTAGGCTTTCCCCACCCTGAGGGCCTGTCCATGTTGTAAACTGTACAAAATGATTCCATCCTGACAGTGCAGAAATGAACAGTTTCCAGCAAAACTCACATATGTGGCGGGGATCTGTCCCGAAATGACATACTTAGGCAAATATTTCCAAGAAGATCATAGGTTTTTCTTTACAACACAATTCCCTAGACTTTTCCACATTTCTCAGCTTGGTCTTAATCAGTTTCTTTCTTTCATGACTTTGCAAAAGTAATCTAGAAAGCTCGCTCTGGGACCTCATGCCTGGAATTCTAGCTACTCAGGAGGCTGAGATCTGAGAATAGAAGTTTGAAGCCAACCTGAAAAGGAATTCTGTGAGACTCTTATCTTCCATTAATCATACACACACACACACACACACACACACACACACACACACACACACACACACACACACACACACAAATAAAAGCCAGAAATAGAGTTGTGGCACCAACCTTGAATACAAAAGCCACAAGACAGTGCCCAGACCCTAAGTTTTAGGCAAATGCCTATAATCCTGGCTTCTCAGGAGTCTGAGATCTGCAGTGAAAAGTCAGCTCAAGCAGGAAAGTCAATGAGACTTTTATCTCCAATTAACCACCAAAGCAACAAAAATGGACTTGTGGCTCAAGTTGTAGAGCACTAGTATTGACACAAAAACTCAGGGACAGAGTCCAGACTCCTTAGTTTGAGCCCCAGGATAGGCAAAAAAATGAAATAACATAAAACATAAAAATAAAGATAATAAAAAAGAATTTATCTTCTTAACCAAACATAATGTTATTTTATGCCAGGACATAAAGGAAATTCACATCCAAAGAGGGTTTTATTAGAGTCCTATAAATTACTTAGAATGATAGAAACATAGGATATATAAAATTAATTTTGCTAATATTTCTGTTGTATGTGATATAGAAGTTCCTACAAAACTTATTGGACACAAAGAACACACTTGGAATGTCATGATGGTGGATTCAAATATAATAGTTGTATGAGACATATGTAAAAGTATTTTCAAACAAGGATATGGTGAAAGAATTGTGGCTACATAGTAGTTGATATAAAAAAACATTAAGTAGTTTTAGTTCATTGTATCAGGGAAGGGACATTCAAGCTCATGCCTCAGTCCATTTATCAAACAAGCAATTATTAACTGTTAAGCATCATACTGGGAATAAGATCTAGTGCTAAAACATATATGCCCATGTTAAGTCCATAAATTGAATTGGGGGTTGACAATTAAAGGAATTATTTCAACTCATAGTGATAAGGGTGGTGATGTGGGTCATGGGAAGCCTACAAAGGGCATTTGTCCTTTACATGTCTGTAAAGGACAAATGAGTCTTCTGGAGGAAGTGATATCTAATAATGCTCCCTATTCTTTACTGGTCTCATCCAAGTATACTTTGATTCCAATGTAGTCTGCTCTGTAGCAATCTTGTTAGACATTTTTGTCCTCTGGGGGGAAAAATGAACCCATTTCCATTTCTAACCTCCTTAACCATCTATTCTAATCCTATGAATGTAAAGTTGTTCATCCATAGATGAGAGTCCAGAGATTTTTCATGACAAATAAAGCAGTAGTTTATGTTGGACACCAACAGTGTGTCTGGGAGAAAAATGTAGCACAGAATGTAGACTACTCTGGCTTTCTTATTTCTAGTTCACAATTCCAATTTTTTCAATACTCTCAGATTTGAAGCAAACTTACCTTCACAAATTATTTCTCCTGAACAGGCCCTATGCTACAGTTATATAACAAAGGTTTGTTAGAAAAAAAAAACAAGATGTTTCAGTATATAATATATTAGTTGAGGCATGTAATTATGTAATGCATTTTAGTAAGAGTTCTATTTCAATGGCCATTCAGGCAGTAACATATTTGCTTCTCCCTTATACATGGAAGATTGATGACACCCCTCTCCCCCACCAGTAGATGGCTGACACTTTGGGGAGCACTGAACACTAACTAGACATAGACATTTTCCTATGTCTATGACTTTATTATTAATTTGTAACCTAGGCACAATGAGAGACTTGCAGCAAGAACAAATAATAATGTACAAGAACTAGAGCAATAGTCTGTAATAGAAAATACTAAGTATGGTTTTAACTTTTTCAATTTGAGTTGCTTTTATATTCTTTTTTCCCTTTTTGAGTTGGGGTCTTCTGAACTATCTTGCTATGCTTCTTTGTCCTTCTTATTTTCTTTTTATTTCTTAGTATCTTTTTATTTGCAACACCAGTAACTGATTGTTTTGATTCCTTACTATGAATTAAGTTTTCACTTCTTTGTAGCTTTTCTTTGACATATGAATACTGACAGCACTCCTACTTTGGTGCTTTGGAGCCACATTTAAGTAAAATAAGGGTTACTTGAACAAAGCACTGAGACTCGGTGATATCAGTATGATGAGGAACCACTGCTAAATGACTAATGTGAAGGATGTGGACGGCAAGGATGGGCTGGACAAAGAAATGGTTCACATTTCTGGTAGCACTGAGTGGGGGTGATAAAAGATTGCATCATGTTACCCAGAATCTACAATTTTGAATTATTCACTTTTGGAATTTCCCATTGAGTATTTTCAGACTATGATTGAACAAGGAAATTGAGTTCCCAGACAGAAAAATCAAGGGTGATTAGATATCCTTTACATATAGTAAAGGAGATCTTCAATTTCTTTTCTCTTCTCCTTTCTCCTTCCTTCCCATCCTCCTTCCTTCCTCTCCCTTCATCCTTTCCTTCTTTTCTTTCTTTTCTTCCTTTTCCTCTTCTTCCTTCTCCCTCTCCCTAAGATTCTTTAATTGATACATATACTTATACACTTGTATGGCTTTGTTTTCTTTTCCCTTTTTCTGGATCACTCCTTCCTGGAATCTGAAAGATAATCTTCTTGAACCTCTTTGGTCTTGATGAGGTACTGCCCTGTAAAGTGCTTATTCCATAGCTGGATTTTAAATTGGACCATCTTCACTGTCCCTCTTCCTTTTCTTTCCTACTTTATTTTACTTTTCACCACTTATAGTTTCTAATGTACTATATATTTTACTCATTTTTATGATTCTATCTTTATAACTGGATTACAAATTTCAGAAAGCTAAAAGCTTTTGTCTGCCTCATTCTCTATTGCAGCATCAAGTGCTAATAATCAAACCCAAGTACTGATAATGACAGGTGACAAATAAGTATTTTTTCTTTTCTTTTTTTTTCTTAGTCGTGGGGCCTGAACTCTGGGCCTGGGCACTGTCCCTCAGCTCTTCAGCTCAAGGCTAGCACTCTACCATTTGAGCCACAGCACCACTTCTGGTTTTCTGGTGCTTTATTGAAGATAAGAATCTCACAGACTTTCCTGCCTGGGATGGCTTTGAACAGCAATCCTCATATCTCAGCTTCCTGAGTAGCTAGGATTACATGTGTGAGCCACCAGCACCAATCAAGCATTTTTTAATTAGGGAATTAATTTAAAAATCCAAGTATTTATTTCATCCTTGATTTCTTCCCTGAATGCTAACACATTTCCTACCACCCATAGGTTGTATTGTTTAGGTACTAATGACAAGGAATAGGTCTATACAGTAGAGATGTAAGTTTTACAAAGTATTTTTATCCATAAATTAATTGACTCTTCATATGCAGAATTTGTGGATACAGAGAAGAGTCTACAAGCTGTTGAAAGTAAAGAAAGACCATGGGGCAAATGACTAAAAATAGGTGTTATGGTATTACATGTTTTTCTGTCTCTAAAAAGACAGGACAAGATTATCCAGGAAGATAAATCACTTTATCTTAAAAAATTAAATTAGATAATAAAGACATTTCTAAATGTAGAGAAAATATATCAGTAGTTTTCTCTTGGTCACTGCCTTTTTCAAATTTATTTTTATTGTAAAGGTGATGTACAAGGGGGTTACAGTGGCATAGGTCAGGTGATGTATACATTTCTTTTTGAATAATGTCATCTCTTCCCTTGTTTTCTCCCAGGATTTTTCCCTCCTGATCGCCTCCCCCACAAGTTGTATAATTCATTTTCAACATAGTGTCTAGTGAATATCACTGCTGAATTAGTTCACTCTTTGTCTCGCCATTTCTGTGCTTCCCCGTCTCCTACCCAAATCAGATAAAGTTACACACAAGACAAAAGGTACAGAAATACAAAAAACAAACAGAGACCAAGGAGGACAAATCAAAACAAAATAAAAAACACCAAAAAGTAAAATAAGAAACCTCTTGTTTCTATTTCTTGGAGTTCATTTTGCTAAACATCATTTTATATGATCATATGCACATAGCTATTGAGCCTTTGTTATCCTCTTCTAAGAATATCCTCCTTTGGTCTCACTGTGTGAATGTTGAGAATCCTGTTTATCATGTCCAAGTTTTGTTTTTTGTTTTTTTCCCCATCCATTGTGTGTACTTGTAGGCACATTCTAATTACTACAAATGAGGGAAACCAGGAAGCCTAAGTTTCTATGGGTCTGTCTTATTTCATTTAATATATTTTTTCCAAGTCCTTCTGTTTCCTTATGAATAGTACAATATCATTCTTTCTGATGGAAGCATAAAATTCCATTGGGTATATTTACCACATTTCTTGACCCATTCGTCCACTGAAGGGCATCTGGAATGATCCCATATTTTGGATATGGTAAAGAATACTGCAAGAGACATGGTTGTGCTGGCAGCTTTTGTGTGGCCTGGTTTGTGGTCCATTGGATAAATGCTCAGGAGTGAAATTGCTGGGTCATAGGGTAGCACTATGTTTAGTCTTTTGAGGAACATCCATACTGTTTTCCAGAGCGGTTGAACAAGTTTACATTTCCACCAACTGTGTAGTGGTATTCCCTTTTGTCCATATCCCTAACAGCATCTGTTATTGTTAGTTTTTCTGATAATGGTCATTCTAATTGGGGTGAAGTGGAATCTCAATGTTGGTTTTATCTGCATTTCTTTTATGGCCAAAGATGTTAAACATGTCTTCATGTGTCTATTGGCCATTTTTTACTTCTTCTGAGAAGTATCTAAGTCTTTAGCCCATTTACGAATTGGGTTGTTTCTTTGAAGGTTTATTTTTGGGGAGGGGTTAATTTTTTGAGCTCTAGGTATATTTTAGATGTGAGGCACTTGTCTGATCCATAGCTAGTAAAGATCTTCTCTCATTCTGTGAGCTTTCTATTTATTTTGTTAGCTCTGTCCCTTGCCATTCAGAAACTCTTTGGTTTGATGCAATCCCATTTATCCAGTCTTTCTTCAATTTGTTGTGATTGTGGTTTTTTACTTAGGAGTAAAGTATTTTCCCTAAAACTTCCTGTATCTGGCCTTACATCAAGGTCTTTGATCCATTTGAAATTAATTTTGGTGCAGGGTGATATATAAAGATGTAGCTTCAATTTTCTGCACATGTATAACCAATTCTGCCAGCACCATCCTGTGTTTTTGACTCTCTTACCAAATATTAGGTGGCTTTAAGAATATGAGTACATTTCTGGGTCTTCTATTCTATTAATCCTCATACCTATTCTGTTACTGTTTTGTAATAACCCTAGCCCATAACAGGTACTAAAGAAGTATCATAACATACATACCTATAGGGTTTTTTTTCCCTGAAATCAGATAAGAGGTAATGTTTGTGAATGAACAGATTGTTTTTTCAACAAATTTACCATATTTGAGGACAAAGAATGTAGATTAGAAATAGGACACCTGCCTAGCAGTGGAAAACAAGAAATCAATGATAAAAATAAATGTACCATATTTAAGAAGAACATTCAAAAGCCCTACTTGGCCAGGGCAAGATCCTACTACCCAGGTATTCAACAGGAGTCTTAAGAATCACTCCATACTAATAAGTTTCAGAAATTGCCTTAATGTTTTTAATCAAGTAAATTAAAACTAAGCATTTTATCTTAACTTTCTTATTTTCCAATTCACCATTCAATTGCTTATATCCTCAGGAACATAAACTATTGGGGAATCAGTCCACAAGTTGTTAATTCTGTATTAAATGACTGTTCCTCAATTGCCTGAAACAGAGTTCTCATCTGCTCCTGACTTTCAAGGATATATTGGCAAATATATCAACTATCAGTCTGTGTGGACTGGGAGATTGAGTTCCAAAGACAAAAGAGTAAACTTCCAAGGATTTATAACATGACAAGAGGCTTTCTGTTTCTTCATTCTCCTCAAACTACAACAACCTCTGTGAAGCAATATTGGAAATACTATTGAAGAAAAAGGGTGGATCCAGTTTAAGCTTGAGAAACTACTGCCAAGACCCTGTGTATCATTTTTCTTTGTCAAATTATTATTGCCATCTTTCAGAACTCTGCTGAGGATTTGGGATTCATCACATTTCTGAGTCTGCCACGTGTTACAATTCTCCTCAGACCATGAGCTAATGCAGCAGGATAGAAAACCATCTGGTATTGTTAGAGAACTTAACTTAATCTTCACGCTTAAGACAAATATGCTGATGAGGAACTTCCATATATTACAAACTAGAACTTTTTCCTCTCATGCCACATTGTGAAAATTAAATACGTACTCAAAAAACAAAGAACAACTGTAACTAAAACAATATTTTTAAATTCAAAAAGATAATCTACATAAGAACATGTTATTACTAACTTGTCTTACTGTGCTTTGAATTCTTTTTTTTTGTCATAAATCAAAATACACCAAATCATATGTCAACCGTCCTCCTTCCCTCTGTCCCTCCCTCCCTCCCTTCCTCTCTCCTTCCTTCAGAGACAGCTGGATAATCATACTTTTTTCAAGTTTTGCATCTTTAGATTAATTTTCAAAATAATAACGTCATAGAAGAAATCCTATTTTGAGGCTTTTATTTTGTTGATCCATACACACATACACACATATGTATTCTGGATAGGATGTATGACCCTTTTATAATTAAGTGGTACCAAATGATCATCAAGTTCATGTGTCATAGATTGCTTATATTGCTTCACTATAATTAAACATGAATGGATGATATAACAGGGTAGTCTGTGGTGGGAAGAGAAAGAGACAGAGACAGAGAGAGAGAGAGACAGAGAGAGAGAGAATAAGAGAATTTTTGACTATACACTTCTGTATAATTTTTTCATTAAAAGTGTATAATATTCTACCAATTAAAAATGAATTAATGTAAATTGAAAAGGAGAATGAAATTAAAATTTAAAAAATCCTGAAACAAGGGACCTAATAGTATTTCAATTTAATCCCTGACTGCACTGCTCTAATCTTAAAACTATTAGAGGAAAATGGGAGAGAAAATTATTTTCACCTTGAGCTGGGGAAATTATCTTATGCAGCCCTAGAAGGATGACATTAAATTTAAGAACTTTAGTTTTTTCAATTAGTGTATACTACTTTTACAAAGATGGACTTATAATATCTCCAGGCATACATATATTGTATTTTTCCAAATACTTTATTGTGATTAAGTGATTACATAATTTCCCAAATTTCACAGTATTGTGAGATAGTAATTCTTAGTTAAAGTCACAAACACATTCTAACTTTCATGGGGCAAATTGTCTATAATGGTCTATAACATTTATGAGTTCTATGAGAGTTGGTAATACAGTTATTTCTTCCACATTGAGTGATATGTACATTTCTTTTGTTTTGCATAGCATCAGCTGTTCTCTCTTTCCCACTCATTCCCTCCCTCCCATCTCTGCCATTGAGTTGCTTAGTTCATTTTGATCAATGTCCAGTGCAACTGATGGGTCATGTTGTTGTATGTTTTCCCCTGATTCTCTCTAGTTCTGTGCCCTCCTCCTGGTCTCCCTCCAGTGTGCACATACATACCATATATGTGATCAGCAGCATGGGATTATTTAGTAGTGATTCGACCAGATGAGTGGAAGTCCTTTGTTTCTTAAACCTTGTTAACTATGTCGTATTACTTTACATTCTGGATTTAACATCCACTTATCAGGGAGACCATGTGTCGTTTGTCGCTTTGCTCTTGACTTACCTCGTTCAACATGATTTCTTTAGCTCCATCCATTTCCCTGCAAATGCCATTATTTTACCATTTCTAATGGCTGCATAATATTCCATTGTCTATAGATACCACAATTTTTGGATCCATTCATCTGTGGTGGGACATCTGGGTTGATTCCATTTCCTGGCTATTAGGAACACTGCTGCAATAAACATGGAGGTGCATGTGTCCTTGTATACTGGCTCCTGTTGTTCAGGATAGATGCCTAGAAGTGGTATAGTTGGGTCATAAGGAAGGTCAATATTTAGTTTTCTGAGGACCCTCCAGATTGCTTTCCAAAGTGGTTGTGTAAGTGTACATTCCCACTAGCAATGCAATAGGGTTCCTGTTTCTCTGCATCCCCTCCAGCATTTCTTATTGTCTGACTTTAGGATGTGGGCCATTCTGACTGGGGTAAGGTGGTATCTCAAGATTGTCTTTATTTGCATATCCTTTACAACCAGGGATGGTGAACATTTCCTCATGTGTTTCTTTGCCATTTTTATCTCTTCTTCTGAGTAATGTCTCTTTAGTTCCCTTGCCCATTGAATAATTGGTTTGTTAGGTTTGGGAGGGATTAGTTTCTTGAGTTCCCTGTATATACTGGATATTAACTTCTTGTCTGATATATTGCTGGTAAATATTTTTTCCCAGTTGGTTGTCTTTCTAGCTTGGTTGCTATAGTTTTAGCTGTGCAAAAACTTTTTATTTTAAGGTAGTCCCACTTGTCAAGTCTCTCTTTGTTGTGACCCTGGGACTCTGTTCAGGAAGTTCCTGCCTGTGCCTATAAGTTCAAGTGTCTCTCCTAATCTGTCCTGCAGTAGTTTCAGAGATTCAGGTTTGATGTAAAGGTCTTTAATCCATTTTGAGTTGATGTTGGTGCATGGTGATAGGCTGGGGTCCACTTTTAGTTTTCTGCATGTGGCTGCCCAGTTTCCCCAGCACCAGTAGTTGAAGAGGCTGTATTTCCTCCACTGTATGTCTTTGGCACCTTTGTCAAATATCAGCTGACTGTAGGCTTGTTGTTTTATTTCTGGATCTTCTATTCTATTCCATTGGTCTTTGGGTCTGTTTCTGTGCCAGTACCATGCTGTCTTTGTTATTATTACTCTATAGTAGAGTTTGAAGTCTGGCATCGAGATCCCTCCCATGTTGTCTTTTTTGCCTAGAATTGTTTTGGCTATTCTAGGTCTTTTGTTGTTCCATATGAATTTTTGGACTGTTTTCTGTATTTCAGTAATGAACATCACTGAGATTTTAATAGGAATTGCATTGAATTTGTATATCAATTTTTGGCAGCATGGCCATTTTCACTATATTAATTCTGCCTGTCCAAGAGCATGGAAGATCTTTCCATTTCCTGGTGTCCTCTGTAATTTCTTTCTTTCAGTTTTTTTAAATTGTGAAAATACTGTACAGAGGGGTAACAATTACATGGGCAAGATAATGAGTACATTTCTTATCAAGCATTGTTGCCTCCTCCTTTGTCTCCCCTTCCCATCCCTTCCCATCCCTCCCACCCCCCTCCAAAGTTGTAAAGTTCGTTTTTTGACATAATGATTTGTACATCTCATTGTTGCAATGGGATCACCTGTATCTTTCAGTTTTTATAGTTTTCATTAACATAGTTTTCATTTACATCTTTGGTTAGGTTAATTCCTAAATATTTTACTTTTTTGGAGGTTATTGTGAATGGGGTTGCTTCCTTTATTTCCCTCTCTGCTTGTAAATTGTCGGTGTACAGGAAGGTGACTCATTTTTGTTGGTTGATTGTGTATCCTGATATTTTGCTGAAGTAGTTTATAATTTCTAAGAGTTTAGGGGTGAAGTTTTTGGGATCATGAAAGTATAGTATCATGTCATCTGTGAAAAGGGATAGTTTAACTTCTTCCTTCCCTATGCGGATCCCTTAATGTCTTTTTCTTGCCTTATGTCTTGGCCAAGGGTTCCAGGAGTGGAGACAGTGGGCATCCTTGCCTTGTTCCTAATTTTAGGAGAATTGGTTGCAATTTTTTCCCATTAACTATAATATTGGCTATTGGTCTGTCGTATATGGCTTTTGTTGTTTTAAGGAATGTTCCTTCTATTCCTATTTTCTCCAGAGCTTTTAACATGACTGGATGTTGTATCTTGTCAAAAACCTTTTCTGCAGCAATGGAGATATTCATGTGGTTCTTGACCATGGATCTGTTGATGTGTTGGATTACATTTATTGACTTATGTATGTTAAATCATCCCTGCATCTCTGGTATGAAGTCTACCTAGTCCTAGTGTATGATTTTTTTTATGTGTTTCTGGATTCTGTTAGTTAGAATTTTGCATCTGAACACAGATTGGTCTGTAGTTCTCTTTTTTTGTTGGGTCTTTGCCTGGTTTGGGGATGTGTGATATTAGCATTGTAGAATGAGTTTGGGATAGCTCTTTCTTTTTCTGCTTCCATGAAGAGCTTGAAGAGTATGGATATTAGTTCTCCTTTGAAGGTCTTATAGAAATCCATTGTGAACCCATCCATATAATGTATTTTGAAAAAATATTCACTACATTATTACTTTTTTTCATCAAATTTTAGCTCTTTTAGCAACACTGTTAAATAAATTTAGGAATCATATCAGGAGAAAATATTTGCAAATAACATAAAAAATGAAAAATTTATATCAAAGCAGACACTCTGAAAAAAAATACAGGAAGGAATAGGAGAAACTCCTTGGCACAGGCTGAAATTTTCTTAATAGAGACACAGAAATACAACAAAATCAAAGAAAAGTTGGACAAATGGGATTGCATGAAGCTGCAGAGCTTCTGCATGGCAAAGGACATAGCTAGCAAGATCAACAGAAAGCCCATGGATTGGGAGATCTTCACTAGCCAAACAACGGATGAGGGTTGCATATCTAAAATATACTTGGAACTCAAAAAATTAAATTCCCCAACAACAAATCCTCAAAGAAACAACTGCCCAATAAATAAGTGGGCTAAAGACTTAAAGAGAAACTTCTCTGAAGAGGAAGAAAGAATGGCCAATAGACATATGAAGAAATGCTCAACCTCCCTAGCCATAAAAGAAATGCAAATCAAAACAACATTGAGATTCCACCTCACCCTAGTTAGATTGGCTATAATCAAGAACTCTAATAACAACAGATACAGGAGGGGATGTGGCCAGGAGGGAAATCTATTGCATTGTTGATGGGAGTATAAACTTGTGCCACCTCTTTGGAAAGCAGTATGGAGATTCCTCAAAAGACTCCACATAGAGCTCCCATATAACCCAGCAATACCATTTTTGGACATTTACCTGAATGATCACAAACAAGGCTATATTAAAGCTACCAGCATGACCATGTTTTTTGCAGCATTATTTACCATAGCTAAGATATGGAACCAACCAATATGCCCCTCAATAGATGAATGAATCAAGAAAATGTGGTATACAGATTGGGAGAAGATCTTTACTAGCCATACAACAGACAAGGGACTCATATCTAAAATATACTTGGAACTCAAAAAATTAAACCCCCAATAACAAATCCTCAAAGAAACAACTGCCCAATAAATAAGTGGGCGAAAGACTTAAAGAGAAACTTCTCTGAAGAAGAAAGAAGGATGGCCAATAGACACATGAAGAAATGTTCAACATCCCTAGCCATAAAGAAATGCAAATCAAAACAACATTGAGATATCACCTCACCCCAGTTAGAACGGCAAAAATCAAGAACTCTAACAACAACAGATGCTGGAGGGGATGTGGACAGAAAGGAACCTTACTTCATTGTTGGTGGGAATGTAAACTTGTTCAACCACTTTGGAAAGCAGTATGGAGGTTCCTCAAAAGACTTCACATAGAACTCCCCTATGACCCAGCAATCCCACTTTTGGGCATTTACCCAAATGTTTACAAACAAGACCACACTAAAGCTACCAGCACAACTATGTTTATTGCAGCATTATTTACCATAGCTAAGATATGGAACCAACCCAGATGCCCCTCAGTAGATGAATGGATCAAGAAAATGTGGTATATATACACAATGGAATTCTATGCCTCCATCAGAAAGAATGACATTGCCCCATTTGTTAGGAAATGGAAAAACTTGGAAAAAATTATATTAAGTGAAGTAAGCCAGGCCCAAAGAAACATAGGTCCCATGGTTTCCCTTATTTGTAATATCTAGTATATGTATGAGTCAAGCGGAAAAGGTCAGATAATGTGATGTCAGGAAAATGAACCCTTGGATGTGTATTTTAATGTTTTTTTCTTTCATGCATGTGTTTCTAACGCATTTATAAGATTATCTCTTTGTTGCTTTGTATATCCCTCCCCCACAGTATAACCCCTGCTTTCACTATATTTGATGTCAGTATAACTTGTGGAGGAGATGGGGAAAAACCAGTTGTTTAAGGATACAGGTGGACCTGTTGCAACAATGAGAAGTACAAGTTGTCATGTCCAAAACTAGCTTTACAACGTCGGTGCGGGAGGGGGGGGTGGGGGGGGGAAGGAGAAGGATTGGGATTGGGGGGGAGGGGGGAGGCTGGGAAGGGATGTGAACGGTAAACAGAGGAGGCTGCAATGCTTGGTAAGAAATGTACGCATTATCCTGCCCACGTAATTGTAACTCCTCTGTACAGTATGTTCACAAATAAAATAAATAAAATTTAAAAAAAAGAAAATGTGTTATAAACACACACACACACACACACACACACACACACACACACACACACACACACACACACACACAATGGAATCTATGCCTCCCTCAGACAGAATGACATTGCCCCATTTGTTAGGAAATGGAAATGGAAAGACTTGGAAAAGATTATATTAAATGAAATAAGCCAGGCCCAAAGAAACATAGGTCCCATGGTTTCCCTTATTTGCAATAACTAGTATATGTATGGGATGAGCAGAAAAGGTCAAAAGCTATGTACATATGACCAGATAAGATGATGTTAAGCTAAATGAACCTCAAGATAGGGACACAAGTGGTTTTATTTTTTCTTGCTTTTGTTCCTAATGTATTTGTAATGTACCACATGACTTTTTTGGTTCTTTGTATATTCCTCCCCCACAGTATAACCTCTGTTTGCACTGTATTTGATATTGGTGCCCTGCATCTTGTATATATACTTCTCTTACTTAGGGAGGGGAAGGGAAAAAAACAAAATGCTTAAATAGGTATACAGATTGACCCAGTGTAACAATGAGATGCACAAGACACTATGTTGCAAAAATAACTTTACAGTTTAGGCAGTGGGGGGGGGGAGTGGGGGTGGAGGGAGTGTAGTTGTGGAGGTGGGAGGGAAGGGATGGTAGGGAAAAACAAATTAGGAGGTAACAATGCTTGATAGGAAGTGTACTCATCACCTTGCTCATGTAACTGTAACCCCTCTGTATAGTATTTTTACAATAAAAACATATTTAAAAAGAGTTTGAAGTTTTAGAAGCTTTGTAATATGATGCTTATGAATGGTAACAATTACATGAACTGATGCACATGCATCAGAAAAATGCAAATTAAAATAGGAATTGAACTACACTGCACATTTACTAGAATGTGAACAATTAAATGTCATGATATTGGTAAGGATTATAACAATTAAATTTTTGAAAAAGTTTCTCATTTTCTTAGAAATTTATGCATACTTTTACAATATGGCCCATTGATTCTATTCCTAGCAATTTATTCAATAGCGATAAGAGCATGTATGTGACTGATCATAGTTTTTGTCATAATTAATAATTGGAAACAATTTATGCTTCCATTAAGAGGGCAATGTGATCAATTTTGAAATTTTGTGTCAACAGCAAACTACTCACCAATAAAATCAATGAAATCATATATTACTAAACCATTATATTATTATACAGAATAGTTATGTGGAAAGTGTTTAGACTTCTGATTTCATTTACATAAAATTGTATGAAATGTTACTTCAACTGAAGTATTAGAAAACAAGTAGTTTCTTTGCTAAGATGGAAGGTGCCAGCAGTAGTAGAAAGTAGGATTGTAAAGAGACACAAAGTTGTTTTGTTAGTGAAACAAATTCATTACCTTGATTGTGGTGATGGCTATATGAGTGTATGCATATCTCAACTTATCAAATTCCTTTTATATTCTGTGGTTTGTTCTATATATTTAACATCCCCAATTAATATTGTTTTAAAGTAGAATAAAAGCCCACATACTAAGGAAAATGATGGGAGTATGATCAGAAGATGGGAGATTTCTTGCAAGAAGTAATGTGGTAAATATTACTACGGTTTACACAGAAGTGTTCTGGGGGATGTGTCTACACTTTGGAACAGAGAGACCTTGTCCTGGCCACTCTGCATCAGAGAGCTCATATTTCCCAACCACAAAGCAAAAATGTTATAAATGCAATGAGATTCAGGTTAATGCCTAGTAGTAGTCTGTGAAAACAATTCCTGAATTCTGACCTCATTTGGGCATCTGCCACAAGGCTGGGGATCCCCCAAATAGTTCTAACTTCAGATGAACTCCCTATAAATTTAAGTATTCCCACAACCCTTAGGTTTTAAATTTGCTAGAATAGCTCACAAAACTCAATAAAACATCATTTTTCTTACTTTATTTTAAATTATTTTATGTATTTTTATTATTACAGTGGAAGTCTAAGCATAGCTCAAAAATAAATACAGGAAATATAGGAAAAATTTAAGAAGATTTTTTTGAGAAAGCTTCTTTCTTTTGGGTGTTGTGAGACTTGAACTCTGGCCCTGGGCACTGTCCCTCAGCCCTTCAGCTCAAGGCTAGCACTCTACCACTTGAGCCACAGCACCACTTCCAGTTTTCTGAGTGGTTCATTGGAGATAAGAGTCTCATGGACTCTCCTGCCCAGACTGGCTTTGAACCCCCCTCCTCAGATTTCAGCCTCCTGAGCAGCTAGGATTACAGGTGTGAGTCACCAGCGCCCAGCTAAGAAGGCTTCTCTTGTACTCGGGGACATGTTACCCTCCTGGCACTGAAAAATGACAATGCTCAAAGAGAGACATCAACCAGAGAAGCAAATCTAGTCTTTAGTGTCTGAAGAATTTATTGGGGCTATCTTATGTACTCCCTGCATTGTCTCCAGTAACCCAAGATTCAAAGGAACTAATAAAATGTTTAGTCTCCAGTCACTCCAGAGGTCAGAACTGATATAGGATTTCTAAAGCCCTGCTCATAATTTTTTTGCTAGCCAGCCTGGTGGCAAATCCTCTAGTAAACAAAGACATTCATTAAATAGCCCAAGGAGGATAGAAATCACTTCCCAGTAGTTGAAGATAAAGACCAGACACTGCTTTGGGTAAAGTTCATTTCTCACAGTATATAGATTATGTGACTTCCTTTATCCCTTATGATCTAGCACATAATACTGATGATCAGTGTGTCATATCTTTTTTTAAACTAAAAACATATAAGAGATCCTGTTCTAATGTAGCTCCCATTCCCATTAGTGTGGATTCATTGTTCTTTATTCATTTAGGTTTTAAGTGTGGTTGTGGCTATACTAATCAATAGAGGTATTTTTGTTGTTACTTTTTGTTGTTTTGTTGCTAGTCCTGGAGATTGAACTCAGGGCCTGGGCATTGTTTCTGAGCATATTTGCTCAAGGCTAGCACTTTATCACTTGAGCTACAGCTCCACTTCTGGCTTTTAATAGTGATTGGAGAGAAGAGTCTCATAGACTTTCCTGCCCAGGCTGGCTTTCAACAGTGATATTCATTTAGGTATCAACCTCCTGAGAAGCTAGGAATACAATCATGAACCACAGTGTCCAGCCAATTAATGAAGTTTTCCCTGAGTATTTCTCTTGTTAACTGAGGGATATTTTACAATTTTAAACAAATCACATTACTTTTCACTTAATAGGACTAAATATGTTTTTAAAAGTGTCGCTATTCCCATAAATGATACATAGGAATTAAGTGATACATTTAATTTGAATTCAATAAAGTTGACTGCAAGTACCAATTTGTGACCAACAAAATGAATACCAGAAAACTGGCACTTGAATGGTATGCGTTAGAGGTCAAAGGGAAGTGGTAGATGAATGAAGAGGAGTTGTGGAAAATGCAGTCATAGAATTCAATGTATATCCTCTGAACTAAGACGATTGAGGGAATAGTTGGTATCTAATTGTAGATAAGAGTCTCATAGGCCTTCATGCCCAGGCTGGCTTCAAACCAGAAACCCCAGATCTCTACCTCCTGAGTACATAGAATTATAGGAGTGAGCCACAGGTGCCTAGAACTTTTATATTATTCTACTTGTCTACTTGCCAGCATCAATGCTGTTTTTGTTACTATTTCTCTGTAGTATGATTTCAAGTCAGGTTTTAGGATTGTTACATAATTTCTCTCTCTTTTTTTTTGAAACCAGGATTGATTTGGCTATTTGAGGTCTTTGGTGTTTCCATACAATATAAAATTTTGAATCTTTTAAATTTCTATGAGAAATTTCATTGGAATTTTGATGTAGATCATATTGATTTTATATATTGCTTTTGACAATATAGTCTTTAAAAAATATTAATAATTAAAATAGTAGCCAGAGCAATAAAGCAAGAAAAAGAAATGTTAAGGAAACAAATATAAAAGAAAGGAGTCAAATTTGAAGATATTTGAAGATGATATAATCTTAAATGCTCTTAACAATTGTATTAGAAGACTTTTAGTTCTGATAAGCCCTTTCAACAAAGTAGTAGGTTACAAAATCAACATACAACTTTCATTAGTTTTTGTGCATACCAACAATGAACTTGCAATCCCTTTATAATAGTTTCAAGAAAATAAAATACTTAGTCACAAATTAAACAAAAGACGTTAAAAACTTTTACAATGGAATCCATGAAGGACTGGTTAAAGAAATTGTAGAAGACAATAAAATGTGGAAAGACATCCAATGTTCATGAATTAGCAGAATCATTTTATAATAGCTTGGAATATGATTCTAAGTTCTTCGTAGTTTCTTTCTTTAAACTTAAATTTGCCACCCTATTGTCTCTGCATAATTTCTAGAAACTAGCATAATGTCTCATGTTTTTGATGCATAGAAAATATTCCTGGGTATTTAAGGGGCTAATTATGAGTAATAAGGCATAGTGAAAAGTGTGCAGAGCAAACCATTCCAAGACCAACAAAGTACAATTTCTCCCTTTTCCAGGTTTCTCTTTAAATCTTCAAAATAGACTTTCTATTCTGGTGATAATTGTCACTGTTATATCATGTTATATAATTATTGGCCAGGGTACTTATTCATTTTGATTTTGTTTTGTTTAAATTTAATAATCATATCTTCATGTTATCACACATGTTTATATATAATGATAATAAAAGAAAATGAGAAAACATAGCTAAATTACTGGGGAGAGATAACAAAACTACTTTAAATTATATAAAACATTACATTTATGTGACAAAATGAACTTTTTAATTTATAAAGAACAAAAATAGGAAGGGAAGGTATTGTAGAAGTCATTATTTTTTCATTACTTCTTTTTTTGTTTTTTTTGGGGGGGGGTCTGGTCGTGGGGCCTGAACACTGGGCCTGGGTGCTGTCCCTCAGCTCTTCAGCTCAAGGCTAGCACTCTACCACTTGAGCCACAGCGCCACTTCTGGCTTTTTTTTTTTTTTTTGCTTATGTGGTGCTGAGGAATCGAACCCAGGGCCTCATGCATGCAAGGCAAGTGCTCTACCACTGAGCCACCTTCCCAGCCCTATTTTTCATTACTTCTATAAGTTACACAAAATAAAGAAATCCTCTTCTAGATACAGGTAACTGTGATCATTGGCAGTTTTGGTAGATGTTTTTTTCATGTTAAACAATATAGTTATACATACACAGCAAGTATGAACCATAAAATTGGAATAACCCATTTAGGACTTCATTTTTCCCTTTTTTAAGAAAAATTTTAATTATTAAAACTAAATATTTCATTGGGAAATGGACTTTTTTTTTTTTTTAATTTTTTTTTGGTCCAGTTGTGGGGCCTGAACTCTGGGCCTGAGCACTGTCCCTCAGCTCTTCAGCTCAAGGCTAGTGCCCTACCACTTGAGCCACAGTGCCACTTCTGGCTTTTTCCTTTTTGCTTATGTGGTGCTGAGGAATCGAACCCAGGGCCTCAGGCATGCAAGGCAAGCGCTCTACCACTGAGCCAACTTCCCAGCCCTGGGAAATGGACTTTTGTCTGAAATTTTGCAAATAAAAATCACTTATTTCTGCCAACTATTTCAACATGATAAAGGATAAGAAAAACTCCCTAACATTCCTACTCTTAAATTAAGAATTTTCTGTATGATTATCTTGCACAAACACTGTTTCAACATGAAAAGTAAGATTTACATCACTGGTATTAGTGACTAAATTCTTACTTATGTTTATAACAATCATGAATATATCAGAAAACATACATTCAATTAAAAACAAAGCTTTCTAACATCATTTGAATTTTAATGCCATATATCTGAATTTATAGTAATAGAAGTAGAAATATACTTATATTGCTTTATTTCTACTGCTCATGAATTTAGTTTTATATTTATGAATTCTAATCTTTTATACTTACATTGCTTTTAGATAAGATTAAAGAATACATATGTAAAATTATAGAGTAAACAGTAATAATTTAACATATGTATACAATGTAGAATGATTAAATAATAGACTTAATAATCCTATAACGTCACATTTAAAATTTTTGTGATAAGAACATTTAAAATACTCTATTGTAACAATTTTCAAGTACATAAAACATTATTATTAACAATAGTCACTATGGTTTACAATAGAATTCATGAATATTTTTCTCTGATGTAACTAAAAATTAGCATCCCAGCTAATTTTAACCTTTTAATTATATGCATCCTTTGGTAACCTCCCATCTACACATATGACTTTGACTATAGTTAGACTCAACATACATGTGAGATTGATATGCAGTTCTGATTTTTCTTTGTCTATCATACTTCCCTTAGTATAATACCCTCCGGGTTCATCAATGATACTGCAAACAGAAGGATTTCCTTTTATCTTATAGGTGAGTAGTATTCTGTCATACATAGCATAAACCACATTTTTTTCTGTTCATCTTAAGATAGACACTTAAGCTATTTTCATATATGGGCTATATAAATATTGCTTGGTACAATGAATACTTCTTGGTAGGGTGAAATGAAAATATCATATTAACATACTGTTTTCATTTTCCTTGAATATGTTGCCAGAGAAAGATTTATTACAACCTCTGATACTTGATAAATTTTTAAATTTTTGAGTGACTATGGTGAGTATAATAATTTAAATTCTCATCAACCACATCAATAGTGTATCGATGTTCTCTTTTGTCCAAATCCCTATGAACATTTTTATCTCTGGTATGTTTGACAAAAATCCATTCAACAGGTATAAAATAATATCTAGTTACCATTTTTTGTTATTTTCTTGATGATTAGTGAACTTGAAATTTTTTACATATTTTTGTTGGTTATTGATTTGCATGTCTGCTTTCTATTCAGATCCTTTGCATATTTTATAAATTTAACTGTTTTCCTTTTATTTAGGTGCTTGGGTACATACTCCAATTTTGTTTGTAGTGCTTCATGAGTATTTTCTGTTTAATTTTCCCCTGTAACAAATACCATGGTAAAAGCAATCTTGCCCATAAACCACAAGAATTTCAAGGCATGAGAGCTGGTTTTATGCCAGTCTCTGGAAGTATGTCATTAGATGAAGTATTTATTCCTTCAATTTAATTCAAGTCCTCATGTTATTTATTGGAATTGAATGTGTGCAATGCTTTCAGCCTACAAAACATTAAACAGTTCCTTATAGATTAAATGTATTATCTGATATTAAAAATAAGGTTAATTTAAGAAAATAACTATGAAAAATCCTTCTTTAATGTATATAATATTTTACCATAAAATACAGATTCAAAGAAGCCAATTGTGGGTTTGAAGAATTTCTTCACAACAGTTATTAAGTATTTATTTTCTATATTGAAACTATTACTGAGCCACATGCCAATTTAAAAATATGGAAATTCCATAATATTTCTTACAAAATATTTAATAAGTTTATATGCACCAATAAATTCTTAACAATTAACTTGTTTAAGGAAAATGGATTTTTAAAATTATTTTTGCTCTAAACAAATAAAATTCTGGATATAATGCCTCAAGAAAAAAAAGCAGATGTTTTTACTTGTTGGGAAAGATCATGGAAATTTGTTACTAACCACATATTTTATATTTTTAAAAATCACCTCCATAAGATGCTTGGTTCCACAAATGTGTAAGAAATATTGCTATGGCAAATAGAAAATAATCTACTAAAGATGTTTATGTTTTAATTCCGAAACATAAATATGTTGGACTTCATTACAAAGGGAATTAAGGCAGCAGATGTAGTTAAGGTTGCTAGAAGGTAACTGAAAATATAAACAAGATTATTCTGGATTATCAGATTGATACTAAAGTAATTACAAGGATCCTACATTTAGGAGATTAGTGTCAAAATAAAATGACATGAATAAGATGTAACATTTTGTTGGGACTTAAAAACAGGTCACAAACCAACTAATTGGGGACTCTGTCAGAACTGGACAAGAACACAGATTATGTGTACCTTGACTTTGGCAATGAGACTTGTGGTCTCTGCATGATCTTCAGAATAGCAACATAATAAATATGTATTGTCTGAAGCAATAAATTTGCGGTAATTTCTTGTAGCAGAAGTTTACTGAAAATTAACTAAAATCCTCTAATGAGAGTCAACATAAAACCTGGCTCTGCTTGCCAGAAATTCACAAACTAATGAAAAGTCATACTAGACATGAACATACAGAAAGATAATTTTACTTAAATCACATATTAAACATATTTCTATGTAGCACATGTTGTAATTGAGTTGTTCCAAATTAAAACTGACAAGCTAAGCAAAAAAGGAGACAAAAAAGGTAATTATTAAATATAATTTCAAAAACATTTAATTTTCTGAACAATGAGAAATACTGGTAACTATTGCTAGTGCTCAATCATTTCAATAGAAAAAAAAAGTGTTACTTTTCTAAAGAAAAATAAGTCTTGCTATTATTTCTCAACTGGACTTGGAATTGCTTTTGTGACCATTGAAATTTTTTTTAACACTTCCATGATGCATCTTTTGTTAAATGTAACATTATTACTACTATTTTAATACTATGATGGCCTATAGAAAGCAATCATCATTTTCTATGTTTTATATCAAAGTAAGGAAGGTTACTCAAATTTGAGAAATTCTCTAACTTCATTTAAAACTATGTGGTTTATTTTGGAACAGTTTATGTGTTTTTGAAACACTATGAATAATAGCAAAGGAACCCATACATGGTTGTCCCCACCCACTTGTCATCAACACCAAAAACTGTGACACTCTGGATGGAAATATATTCGTCTCTCAGTTTTTAATCCAGAAATCATGTCTTCTACTGCCAACATGCACTATGTGTTCTTACCCCATACTAGACCTCATATGGCTCCTATCCTCCAATGAAATGGAAGCCATTACGTAGGAATTGAAAACAGTGTTGTTAGAATGTGGAAAGGAGTTGGTAGGAAGAAAATACTTATTATTAAAAAACAAACAAAACCTTCACTGCTGATAAAATTATTTCAAAAATTTAATGCAACATGTAGGATGCCTTTGTTTTCCTTTTTTGTGCTGCTATTTGGTCTCATGCTTTCTGAGTTGGAGTTCTATCACTTGACCCATGCCTCCAACTTAGATTTTTGGTTAGTTTAGAGATAGTGTCTCACAGACTTTTCTGTCTTTACTGGTTTCAAGTCATGATTCTCTGTTTCTCAGCCTCCTGAGTATCTAGAATTACAAATGTGAACCATGAGGACCTGGCAATGTATGTTTTCATATTACTTGTATATTTCATATGAATATGTAGATCTATCTATCTATCTAACTATATATATATATATGTGTGTGTGTGTATGTATCTAAGGAAATTAATCCTGTAACTTGGGCTTCAAAAATTACTTCCCTAATAAAATATGGTTTCAAATTTTGGAATTTATTTTGTATAGAGATGTTCAATTAGTAAATAAAACCTAGTGTTTAATGTTTTCTTTATAAGATTTTATTGAGGATAAGAATTTAAGAACACTCAAGTTCTATTTCTAACTTGATAGCTATGGCCAAATGTGAGTCTGTTAGTATCATTGCCACGTATTTGATTATCATGTTTAGGTAAAGCTGTCAGTGACATGACACTTAAATATGCTTGGTTAGTGCTTTTTTATTCTATTTTCTTAATCATAGCCATACTGAATTATTCACGGTCATACATGTTATCTTCTACTCAAGTATGATGAACCATCATGCCTAATGGTAGAAAAATTACTGGAGAAAATCAGCATCTATATGGCTATGTGAGTAAATAGGAGGGTAAATTCAATGTAAATTTCTAAAATATTTTGAAAAAGTTATAGTGTCAGAAGATGAGATCTCCAATATAAAATAAAGCGCCTAATATTAAAGATCAACCACCTCCATTCACCAATCTCCTCCTGTCACAAAAAGAATGTAAAGGGCTTGATTTAATTTTCCTAACTTACATCCTTAAGGATGTAAGGCTTACATCCTTAAGTATTCCATAAATAAAGGAAAAGATGAAAAGAACATTAACTTTCATTAGAGGACATTTCTGTAAGATTTTGAACTAGTGAAAGATAAATTCAAGTTCAAAGTTAGAAAAAAAAACATATAATGATCAAGTAACTGGCAGTTTTCCACAGGAAAAGATTATTCATGAGCCAACACGACTGCAGTGTTTAGAGGAGATGGAAGCTGTGGGTGGAAATTCACTGTCTACATTAAATGAAGTGGGTTTTGGCACAGCTTTAAACTTGATGTTGAATTCTCTGTCTGTACACATTTTTCTTCCCAGACAATTTCACTGAGGGCAGCGGGCTAGGGGTAAGATGGGAGAAGCCAATTGCAGCAATCGTCTTTCAACTTGCCAGCTCCTTGGAGGAGGTTAGAGGCCCAGCTGAGTCTCATAACAGCCATGGAAAAAAGAACTCAGAAAATGGTCTGATCCTGGGAACATTTTACTAAGAGAATCAAAATGCTTTCTACACTAACAGACTGACTTTGTCCTGTGTATTTAGCGTTGTCACCAACCAACCTTATAAATTTACATTTTAAATCATGTTTTATCAAAATAATTATGGAGAACCATTTAATATTGAAAACATGTTATTCATACATAGTTATGTGCTGTTTTCTTATCAATGGAAATTAAAACATTTCATCTCATAATTAAAGCACATTGGGAGAGATAATCTATAACTAATTGTTAAGAAATCAATAAAAGCTGGTTTAATGGGGAATAGTAATATAGTTGTGAAGAGGAGAATTATTATGTACTTCATAAAACATCTGCCTTCATTCTGGAATACAATGGTAGCATTTCCCTTACCCCTTAGTGAACATTATCAGCACTATGAATAGTACACCTCTTATTTATTTATATTTTATGTTTGTGCTGGCACTGAGGCTTGAACATACAGCCTTGTGCTCTTGCTTGGCTTTTTTTTTTCAAAGCTGGCTCTACCACTTAAGCTACAGGTTCACTTCTGGCTTTTTGGAGGTTAACTGGAGATAAGAGTATCATGGACTTTCTTGGCCACTCTGGCTTGGAACTGTTATCCTTACTAGGTATGATTATAAGCCACCAGTGTCTTGCACATCATACTTATTTAACTAGATATTCTACTTTTCCATATAGTCAGTATCATTTCTGTCATCTAAAGTATATATATTTCCTTCTTACCACAAAACATCACACAAATGAACTTCTCTCTGTTTCAGTTTCCAATATAAAATAAATTTCTTTTGACTCATGTTCTACATTCACAACATGCATTAAAGTATGGAGTTCTGAGGAAAGAAATTCTCTAAACTGACATATTGTTATATAAGGCAAATTGACTGATTTTTCCTTAAAACTGTCTTCTCAAAATTATAATGAATAAAGTTTATTTTAAAATAGAGAATAATGTAAAGGGGAAAATGAAAGAAAACAGAAAATGCATGAAAGTGGGTAGTAGAATGACTAGAAAAGAAGGATGATTTAATATTACTTCTAGAGTAACTGGGAATAAACCTTATCATTATCTTTCATATCCCACATAATGTCTGTACATTGCTCAAACCAAATAGTAGATATAATTTCTATGTATTCCAAATGGCACCACTGCAATTTACATATTCTTCAAAACTATCTTGTTCTGAGTTGTATGCAATTATGGACTTAGAAGTTGGGTTGCTGAGTAGAGATTAGGACTCTGGAAATTGAATATACATCCACAGGAAAAGGAAGTAGAAATATTCAAAACTGAAATTTCACAATGTTTTCTAGATCCCAATTTTTATATTACATACTTCTTGTTTAACATTATTACTTTTACTTGAGTTTTCCTTCACTGAGAATTTCAAATAAAATCTGAATGCTTTTATCTATGTACAAAATTGTTGAATATCAATCTGCTGAAGTGTACAGCATTAACTGATATACCTAGTATAATAATCATGACAAACTACTCTATGATACACAAAGTCTTCTATTTTAGTGTGTATGTATTTATGTGAGAATGGTGAGCAAACCATAAGGGTGAAGAAGGATAAATATAGGCAAACATTATTTGCATGTATTAAAATTATGAAACTTGTTGACACTATTTAGGAAGTAGGGAAGGGGTTAAGGAAAAAATATTGATGAGGTGAATTGAATGGAATACTTGAATACATGAGTAAGAAAAGTCACAATGAAATCTCCCCGTGAATAGTGTATGCTATTAAAAATAAATGAAGAAACTAAATGCAGAATTGAATTTCTTAAATCCTCTGTTCAAACGACACACTAGTTTCTCTCCTAATTCACTGGCCAAAAATAGTTCTATAACTCTGCACCTATGATATGCAATGATAAGCAAAGAAGACAATACACCCTATCATTTAGGAAAGCATGAGGGATTTCCTAAAAGCTCTGACTCACAGTAGTTCCAAATTCTACTGGGAAGAAATTAGAAAGATCTGTTCCCTGGAGACCTGACTGATCCTTTTGCCCTGATATTACTCCTTGGAACGAACTCTTGTTTGCTGTCTTTCACTGGTTATCTCTATCCTCTGGCAAAATACTCCTTTTAAAATGTATTTCTTGACCACATCTAAAGTGGACAGTGGCAGATGTTCAGTATTACACTCTTTACACATTTCCTGGATACAGGCTCCTAGAAGTACTATTCTCTCAAAAACTTCTGTTTATTGTGATTTTAGACTCCGTAGGCCAATAACTAGCCTGAAGATATTTTTTGAGGTTGTTCCCCAAACTGTTAGATTTCTTTGTTTTCTCTTTCATTTTCTTCTCACTTTTATTTGATACCTTCCCATCTAATAGCAAGACTTGTGCTTAAACTAACTCAACAGACATATGATTTTATACTCTTAAATCTTTTCCATTCCCATACCTGATTACTCAATCATATCTTTTGTTGTGTGGAATAAAAAAGTGGTTCCTGGATTCTTTCTATGTCTTTTGTCCTCTGCTTTGAAAACTGGCTCTTTTCTTCCTGAATTCTACTTTTCCTTTCCATTTATTGCAATGCAGTGGCAACCATGACTCACAACCAACATTTTGCTTTTCAACATACCCCTTTCATTTCAAGCACATTGGAAACAAACTATCTCTCATATTATTCTAGGCTTCAGCAAACATTTCATCACCTTGATCTCAAACATGATTTCATTTTTGTTTCTAAAATCAGATTTCCCATCACCAGCGATTGGATACTTAAGACAGCATGTAATGCTTTAAGTTTTTTCTTTTAATTTAAGGAAATTAACTTGGTTTTTGTTTCCATTTTCATATTCATTATTGCACCCAACTGTTGAGCCAAAATTTCTATGGCTCAGGTAACAGAGATGCAAGTCCATTGTCTTCTTATATTCTAGCAAAGTACAATTAGAATTTAGAGTTATGGAAAGATAGTATAACCAAAAAGGAAAATGCAATAATTTGTTAAATTAACAGAATCTATACATGTATGGATGTAGGAAAATTGAAAATGGCAAATGAATGAAATCAAATATGTGAATAAGTGGGAAAATAGAATATTTCCAGGTCTTTAGAAGTCTTGATAGTGTTAAGCTGTCAATTTTCCAATCTTATCTGTACATCCCAATTAAGATGCTAGTTTTAAACTTTTAATTTTTTAAATTTTGTCTTGGCATATATTAATTGTAGAAAATAAATTTCGTTGTATATGTCCATATATATAACATTATAATATGTATATATATGTATATTATATTTTCATTATCTCTCTTGTTGCTTCTTGCTTCTTCCCATTTGTCTTTCCAAGGAGTCTTCTATCTACTCTCAAGTATTTTTTAAATCCAAATTCTGGGGCTTGGCATTGGTGGCGCATGCCTATAATTGTAGCTACTCAGGAGGCTGGGCTCTGAGGACTGAAGTTCAAAGTCAGCCTGGACAGGAAAGTCTGTGAGGCTTATCTCTTACCGCCATAAATCTGGAAGTAGGTAATTCAAGGGAAATGCACCAGCTCTGAGCAAAAAATGCTAAGGAAAAATGCCCAGGCCCTAAGTTCAAGTACTAGTACCAGCACAAAAAAAGAAAATCTAGATTTTGCATATGAGTGAAACTACAATATTTTTCATTTCAAGTCTACCTTATTTTGTTTATTATGTTCCATTCATTCTCCAGAAAATCACATCATTTCGTTCTTCTTTACACATTTTATATTTTAGTATGCATGATATAACACATGTTCTTTCTACAGTCTTCCATTAATGGGCCCCTGGGCTAATTTCATAACTTAGCTACTGAGAATAGAGCAGTGATAAACATAGAAGCACAGATATCTATGGTTTGCTGCTTTGCAGGCCTTCAAATATATACTCAGGAGTAGTATAGCTACATCATACAATGGTTTTATTTTTGGATTTTTAAAGGAATCTCCATATTGATTTATATAAGAGCTACAGTAAGGGACATTCCCTTCAACAGTATATAAATGTTGTTTTTTTCCCCTGTATCCTTAATAGCATTTATTATTTCTGTGATAAGAGCCATTCTGATTGGGCTCAGATGTAATCTCTACACTTTTTCTGATGGCTAAGGTTGTTGAGCTTATTGTACTTGTTGGCCATTTGTGTATTGTTCTTTGAGAACAATGGTCAGTTCACTTGACAACTTACTGGAACTTATCAGGTCATTCGGTGTTTGCTTTTTTGTTTCATTATGTATTCTGGATATTTAATCCACGATCATGTAAATAGCTGGTAAAGATTTTTCTCTTTTTCTGTACATTGACAGATATTGCCTTTGCTTTGCAGATGTCATTTTTGTATATGTTGTTATATAGATGTGCCTTAAAACTTTTATGAAAAGCAGAGTGCATAGAATGATAAAGGAAATTCTACAAAAGAACAAACTTGAAGCATTCTCAGGACTCAAGATATTAGGAAGCTATTGTGATTAAAACATCTTGGTATTGTCAAAAATAATGGACAAACAGACTATTATAACAAAATTGAGATTCCCAAAGGGAGCTTCACACAGGTATAATTAACTGAATTTTGACAATCAGAGATAATCTTTTTCATACATAGCACAAAATATTCATATATTGTTATGAAGAATTATGAGCCTAGACAGAGACTTCATGATTTATGAAAAACTGACTCAAATGGAATGGATATGTTAATGCAAATGCAAAGCTATAAAACCTCCAGAAAATAATTAACTGGGTAAAGCTTAATATCTTCCTGAGAATTTTTCATATTACCCACATGTAATTACACAGAGCTGAGATGCTCTTTAGCTTACCTACTACACACTGTATATGCATGCATTTATGGTAAGCTGTTTACAAGAGATGGAAGTGGAAAGATTTAAAGTCGTTAAGTTTCATTTTAAGTGTTAGAGAATAATTTGATCACTAAATAAGCTAGAAGATTGTTGAGACTTTTGAGAAAAAAATAAAAGAAAATTTAATATGTCTTTGGGAGTGACTGTATATAGCTGAATTTGCTTACAACAAAATGACTTCAGTGTAACGTCTAATAAAATTATGAAAACCTCAGTGGTTTCTTCCAAAGTTTCTTAATTAGACCTCTACAGTGAATTTGGAGACAATGAGAATAGCAGAGCACATGAAGGATTCCTGAGTCAAAGGAAAACCATCACATTTCACTAAGTGGTAGAGGGTTGATGTTTTTCAGCTTTCATTTGGGAAGGGCAAACAATTACTCAGACTCTACTCATTTCCATAGATTTTATTTTTAAACAAAAACACTTTATTGCAAATCAATGTCATTTAGCTAGGTTACGTTTTAAATTTTTTATTTTATTTTGTCAAGCTAATGTACAGAGGGGTTACAGTTACATAGGTAAGGTAGTGAGTACATTTCTTGTCATTGTTACCCTTCCCTCATTTTTCTCTCACTCTCCTTCCCCTCAAGTTGTAATGTTCATTTCCAACATGTGGTCTTGTGAATATCACCATTGCATTAGTTCTCCCTTTGTCCTTTTGTTGTTGTTGTTGTTTCCTTTCCCTTCCCTAATTCAGATAAATGTATCCACAATACACAGGGTAGCAAAATCATTTTTATGCTGTGGTCTTTTCTGGGATCTGGAATCCTATAGCCTTCAGTAAAACTCAGCAAATAAAAGCTTTCCCAATAAAAAAAGTAATTGGGATAAAATTCATTGGTAATATATAAAAGTCTAATGTTTGTTGAGCCCAAATGAGTGGTCAGGAAGTATTCTCCATCTCTGTGTACCTGTAATGAAAGAAGGGTATGACGAGGCTGAATTCTACATGTTGAATGGTCACATCTATTCTGAAGGTTCAATGGAGACATTACTTCTAAAGTGAGCTGTATTGCAGTTTTAAGATTGAGGTTCTCATTTCTCATTTTCTTGCTGTGAACTCTAGATCCTAGAAGTCATGCTGTTGCTTTGCCAACTGACCTCTGCCATCTTCTCATCAACATTGACATGTCCAGACCTTCTTGCATGTTGAATTTCTGACTTCCCTTTCTCTAATTAGCCCACAGAAAGCTCATAGCTTCTAAGGAACTCTTATAATTAAGCTAGATCTACTTGAACAATTCATCTTTCTTAGATTAAACTGTGACATGTATAACATAACTGAACTGTGAGAATAATATAAAATTTATTGTCCTAGGGATCAAAGTATGAGAATTTGGTTCTCACCATAAAATTCTGTTTATCATAAAGAGATTTTTGGTTGAAAGTGATCTTATTAATTTCTATATAGTCACTTAGAAGTCACTAATTATTTAACCAACATTTAATATGTGAAAAAATGAAATACAAATATAAATGAGAAATAAATTGCAAAGTATTTTCATCTAATAATTTAATAAAAATCAGAGAAAATATTTCAATTAGTTTGATGTTGAAAGCCAAGTAAGGATATTTTATTAGTAAGCATTGATTTAAGTAAAAATTACTTAGTGATCTACACAGTATACACTATAGAGAAATTATATTAACTGAAATATATATTGCATGGAAGGAAAAAAAACTTAAACATGTTACTATTTAATAGCATCTATTATATGTTAGTAAGGTAATTGCATCAATATTAAAATTATTGATTGAAAAATAAAGCACAACTAATCTCAGATAACAGTTGTTAATTACACTGTTAATGCAATTACAATCCACAGGTTGTCCAAGAAGATATTCATGGTGAGATTTCAAATTACAGTTCCATTGATATCCCCAAATTATGGGTTTTTTTTTTTGTAGCTCTTAACAACACTGACATCTGTAATCATCTTAAAGGCTATCATCCCAAGTGGATCCAAAGTGTTAGCATACTTCCTGTGTCCTAAATAAAACTTAGCAACTTTAAAGTTAAACAGTCATTTTTTTTTAAATAAACGAAAATGTAAATAAAGCAACATAACTAACAATGGGCCTGGTTAGACAAGGGGCCTAGTGAAGAAGATCCTGGACTTGGAGTTAATAATACAAGATATAGGCTTTCACCTGCAACTGACTGACTTTGGACAACTGGTTGAATTTCTTATAATTTTAGCTTTTTCACTAAAAATTACTGTTTTCTGTCCCACAGATTTTTTTTCTGAGAATTTACTGAAATATATGTAAAGGCTCTGAAAATCAAAGCCACATCTTGAGTTGTTATGAGGCAAATAACTCCATTAACTATTATAAACATTTGTGTGAAAGGTGGAAGATTAAATACAATGTTGAAGTTCTGAGTGAGATGTTTTACAAAATAGATTCAATTTCATACTTTTTGTACTAACTGTGAACCACAGAAAATATTTTATATCCCAGATCATGGCAACTAGAATCAATTCTTACATTTTTCTTTAGCTGCAAAGGCTGTTTCTCAGAATAAACTTTATCCCATTAAGATCTGCAGGGTAGGGCAGCCAACAATTTTGGAAATATTCATGTGGACTCTGGGTAATGGGCTTCTTATCTGGGCTCAAATTCTTTGAATTTGAAAACCCTCCATCAAACAAAACACAAATCTAGATTGATTTTCGAAAGTATAAAAGCACTTAAATATAAAAGAGTTCTGCTCATCACCAGGACCCTTCATTATAATGTTAAAAGGGATTCTTTCAAACAAAAGGTTGCAGACTTTTGCATACTTTAGACTAGTTACTATGTAAGATTATAGAACTAGACAAAATAGAACAGACTATGTTGACTACCGTTTTAATAGATGAGGAAACTGAGATGCACACTTCAATTTATAGGTGGGATCTATAAGGCAAAGGAAACCTTTAGGTTTAATATCTGTTCTGTTACATCATGCAACTCTTACAGCACATACAATTTTATTCATCGATTGGAAAATATTCTCTAAATTGTCAGGATTGATAAACTAAAGTATACTAATCATTCTCTAGGAAAATCTAAAATTTCTCAAATTAATTAGCTTCATAGTTATCAGTTCTTGAAATAGCATAGCTTTTCATTTTAAGATGCGAGTCAGGCTTCAGTGGTTCAGGCCTGTAATCCTAGCTACTCAGGAGGTTGAGATCAGATCATTGTGGTTTGAAGCCATCCTGGGCAGGAAAGTCCATGAAAATCTTATCTCTAATTAATCAACAAAAAAAGAGAGAAGTGGAGTTGTGACTCAAATGGTAGAAGACTAGTCTTAAGGAAAAAAACTTAAGGCCAGCACCCAGACCCTGAGTTCAAACCCCAATACTATAACACACACACACACACACACACACACACACACACACACACACACACACACACACACACACACACATCACATCACATCACATCACATACAGATTTATCTGTTAATGGAGTCACATATTAAGTTAAAGGAGTAACATATGTAATTATAGCTACTAAGGTGACTAAAATCAGAGAACCACAGTTCATTGTAGGCAATGGCAGAAAAGTCCAGGAGATTCCATATCCAATAATCAGAAACATGACAGAGAGGAGTCAAGACTCAAGGGGTAGAATGACAGCTGAGTACAAGAAGGCCAAGCAAGATCACAGTGCTCTGAGTTCAAGCACTGCTAACAGAACCAACCAAACCAAACCAAACAAAACAAAACTAATAAAAGGACATCAATAAAATAAATACATGAGTACATGTTAAAACAATGTATTTCAAACTTGTATATTAGAATTAGCAGAGTAACTTTAATAAATATACTGATTCTTACTTCCAGAGAGGTTGATTTACTTCATCTGAAACATACATAGTCTAGGTAGGTTATTAAAAACAAAGACATAAACAAACAAAGCTCCCCCTACATGTTTTCTTCTCACTCTCACAAACATCTTTTCAAGTAGCACTTGAATGTTGAAATATTTTCTAAACACTGGTAATATAAATAAAAATAGCATATATATATCCCTTATACTTACAGACCTTCATGACACATTTTAGTCACTGTGACAAAATATCCGAGAAAAATAGTTTTGGGAGAGCTCCTGGTTTCAGAGGATTCACTCCATGATACCTGGATACCATTGTTTGTGGACCAATGTGGAGGTAGTACATCTTGGGGCTGTAGGGGGAGGGGAGGATGAAGTCCCTTAGCTCATGGTGTCTGGGAAGTAGAGGGAATTTGTGGGGGTGCGTCATGCACCCTGTGACATATTTTATCTATGTGATTCTATCAAATCATGAAAAGTTCAATGGATTATCACATTGATTAAATCTGAGCCTTCATGGCTCAATTTCTTCCCTGAAAGCCTCACTTGCATATATTTCACTGAAGGGATCAAGCCTTCAATGCTGGAATTTGTGAGGACATTTTATATCAAAGCCATGATGATGAGATAAAATGAGGAAGCATTCATGCCACTAACAGTCATATAAAGGAGTAGTGTTACAATGAGGCATGTATAGTTAATTTGCTCCGGACAGCATTCAGGGGCAAATGGTAGTGTGAGAGTTACTACAAAGCCTTTCTAGATATATATGAACACATATATTATATAATATATAGTTATATATGAACATATTACATATATTATATACTATATAATTATATATTATATATGAACATATTATATTATATACTATATAATTATATATTATATATGAATATATGTGTTATGATATAGAAATGCTATATTAGTCAATCTGAGTGCAAGATTTTTTTGTGATGACTACATAAAGCAAAACAGCATTTAGAGAGGCCACACTGGTTTTCCACATTCACTCAAGTGACATGAATGGAGAACAGACACTCCATTGGGCTGGAAATAAGTGATCGTTCATGAGTCAATTGGTGTTAAAGAGCTGTTAATAGAGTTCAAGAAAAACACTTCTGAAAATCCCTGAACACACCCATTTCATTCATGTTCCTTCCCAGCAGTATGAGTACTTCCCTCCAACAACATAACAGAGCCAACCCTGCCAACCTGTGGGGTGGGATCTAGAAGATGGATAAATAGTGGAGAGGAACAAATGAGAACATCCATTTTCACAATGACCTAGAATAATTTAAAATATGAAGCATTTGGTAATAAAAGGAATTGAAAACCAATCTCTCTTAATTTCATTTGATGGGCATAGGAAAGAAAAATTATGAAGGTTCTTGGAAAAAAATGGCACCAACAACTAGTAGAGAATTTTAAGAAAATACACATATCTATTCAGTTTTCCATTTTATATTGGCAATAAAGTGACACATTTTAAGTTGTTGATTACATTTTTGGACATATTCATCTGAGAAACTAAAGATTAATAAATACTGCATGTTCAGCAGTGATACTCACTAGATATTATGTTGAAAATGAACTATACAACTCATTGATGAGGGGGTTGGGAGGGAAAAAAACTGGAGAAAATGAGAGAAGAGGTGACTCTGTTAAAAAAGAAATGTGCTCATTACCTGATTTGTGTAAATATAACACTTCTATATGTCACATTTACAATAAAAATAATTAATTTTAAAATACTGCCTGTTAGGCTGGGAAGGTGGCTCAGTGGTAGAGTGCTTGCCTTGTATGCATGAGGCTTTGGGTTCAATTCCTCAGAACCACATAAGCAAAAAAATCTGGAAGTGGCACGTGGCTCAAGTGGTAGAGTGCCAGCCTTGAGCTGAAGAGCTGAGGGACAACACCCAGACCTTGAGCTCAGGCCCCACAACAGACAAAAAAAAAGAAAGAAAGAAAAAGAACAAAATACTGCATGGTACAGAAAATGAGCATTCAATAAATAGTTTTAAGTAAAAATGTAAATTAAATACTGGTACTGATTTATAACTTAAAATATTATACTTACATTAAATGGATACATCTGTTTCCAAACAGATGGTAAGATCATATTGGCAAGCTGTAGCTATACAGCCTTCTGAATACATATTTTTGATTAGTGGCCAACAATTTATTTCAGAGGTTCTGAATGACTCAAAGCTGGCAGGTAAAACATCATAAATAGCACAAAGTACTGAAAATGATGCCTTCTAGATTGAGGTACAGGCCAGCCTGAGCAGAAACACAAGAACTTGTTAAAAAATTAGCTTAAAAAAAAAGAGTTAGTAGACTGGATCAAGTGGTAGAATACTTACCTAGCAAGTTTACACCCCTTAATTCAAATGCTAGTATCATAAAAAACAAAATTAGAATTAACTGTTTTCTCAAGTGTGCAGTCAAATATTTACCAGAGAATTTCCATGATCAGTTTTGAACTTATTGGTGTCAGGAAACATAAAAAAATTTCTTCCAGCTGAATGCTGGTAGCTTCTGTATATAATCACAACTACTAAGAGGGCAAATTGAGATCAAAGTTTGAAGCTAAACCAGGCAGAAAAGTCTAAGAAACTCTATCTGTAATTATCCAGCAAAAGTCCATGCTGAGAGCATGGCTAAAGTGGTAGAACTCCAGCTTTAATCAAGAAAGCCCAGAGCAAACCAAAGAATAAGGTACATCTCATCCCTCCATACCAAAACAAAATCTCTTCATAATAAAAAAGTCATTCTAAATTTCACTGTTTGTTACGGGAAGGATCTGGATCTCTTAAATCAACCAAGAGTTGCTCAATGTAGAGGCAAAAGAAAGAGAATGCTTGAAGATGACAAGGTAACCAAAACTAAAAGTTGAAAATCAGATAAGTGCTTAAGTTGTCACTTATTTTATAGAAATGTATTCCTATGTAAAATCAGGTCAGTATCTCAGAGAACTGAAAGAAATACAACTGATGAATTTGACTATGGAGGTATCATTGGTGGTGATAAATTTTGAGATTTTATTATTACTTTTAAATTCATAAGAAATTCTGATGGGAGATCCAAATGACACAGAGAGCTTGCTGAGAAAATGGGGATAGTGATATGCCTTTTAGTTCCTCTGTATAATTGTAGTGCTCTAAAAATCAGGCCTTGGCAATTTCTTACCTATGGAGAAAGTTGATTTTGCCTTTTCAGAATCTTCTTTAACAACTATTTTAATAGATTTAGCGAATTATTTTTTAGTAGGAAATAATGAGAAAACTCCATCTTAGACATCAATGCTGGAAGAAAACAAGAAAGCTCATATGACTAATACATGTGGCTTTTAGTCATTATTCCAAGGGTTCCTTTTGATAGATAGATGGCTGTCAGAAGATTAGGGGAAGCACGGGCTGGGAAAGTAGCCCAGTGGTCGAGCACTTGCCTTGCAATCATGAGGCCCTGGGTTCGATTCCTCAGCACCACATAAGCAAAAAGAAAAAAGCCAGAAGTGGTGCTGTAGCTCAAGTGGTAGAGTGCTAGCCTTGAGCTGAAGAGCTAAGGGACAGAGCCCAGGCCCAGATTTCAGGGCCCATGACAGGACCCCCCCCCCAAAAAAAAGGTAAAGTAAATTTATCAGGGATAGGAAGAAGGGAAAGGAACATGCCAAGAAAGGGCCATAAGGACTAATTATGACCAAGGAATATTATATGTGTGCATGAAAATTCCATTAAAAATTCTACCATGTATAGTTTTTTAACAAAAAGGAAAAAAATAATTTCCTCAACAGACTGTAATATCCTTATGGGTTAGGCTATTTTACTGAGCACAGTATTTACAAGAACTCATAGAGGGTCTGGAAAACATGTAACCTTCAATCAATATTTGTTTCGTGAATGAAAGGCTGAATGGATAGTTACATTTTTTAGTGAAATTATTCTGTTTCCTAAAGTACTTAAAACTAAGTATAAATGACTTACTTTCATTATTTTATCATTCATTCATTCATTTATTTCAACTTGGTCTCTATTGGCCATAGTACTGGTAGCTGATTTTACAATTTCAAAGGTACGTTGTATACTAATCAGGCTTAAAAACCTACTGCATAGATTTCCAATAGAAAATTCTAGACACAGGATGTTTGGCAGTGCAAACAGTGGCTTTCTGCCTTTTTATGTGTCCTAGAAAGAAATTCAGAGAAGGAAATGGCAGGAAGTGTTTAACTTCAAATATGTTTTAGAGATTATATGTAAGGAGAGCTACAATGGCCAGTTACAAATGTAGTTATAAATAAGGAGTCCTGGGAAAGATTTGACAAGAAAACATAATTTGGATCAAAGAGTCCTGTTGTGCAAAAGACAGATTGTTGGAAAAATACCTTAGCCAGGAGATTAATTCTCTGGCTGCTGCTGTTTTGTGTGTGTGTGTGTGTGTGTGTGTGTGTGTGTGTGTGTGTGTGTGTGTGTGTGTGTGTGAGTGTGTGTGTGTGTGTGTGTGTGTGTGTGTGTGTGTGTGTGTGTGTGTGTGTGTGTGTGTGGTGCGCATGTGTATTTATGGACACGGACATTTTCATTTCAACAGGAGAGTTGCCATCTTGATCCACTTAGAAGCAAAGTCACGTGTTATCTAGGTATCCTTCCTTGTAAACATACAAAACAGGTAAATCATCGAGACAAATACATATGAAAATGGTAAAATGGGGGCTAGAATTACTCTAAAATTTCCTTTAATAATGTTTTTGTACTTTGACTGTTTCTATGTCTTTTCAACAACTTATTTTGGTACTTACTTCTTCAAGGTAATAACCACTGTATACCCCAGAACTGATTTTTTTTCAATTCTTTTTTTTTTGGGGGGTCCAGTCATGGGGCCTGAACTCTGGGCCTGGGCATTGTCCCTCAGCTCTTCAACTCAAGGCTAGCGCTCTACCACTTGAGCCACAGCACCACTTCTGGCTTTTTTCTTTTTGCTTATGTGGTGCTGAGGAATCGATCCCAGGGTCTCATGCATGCAAGGCAAGCGCTCTACCACTGAGCCACCTTCCCAGCCCCTCAATTCTTTTATATATTTTTTATCTCCTCTTTCCACTGACAATTTCCCTCTAATTCTTTCCCAGCATCCGTTGTACTGACATAGCTGCAGGTGATAGACCAATTCAGCTGTATAGAGAAAGAAGAAGTTTTAGATGATGTAATCGGCCAGATATGAAAAAATTTTTAAATCCATTGGCTTAGCAATATAATGCTGTTGTCAGTTCTTTCATCTTTGTCTAAGTCAGTATTTCTCAAAGTGAGAAGATTTTCCCCCTAAGTAAACCATTCAACAATGTTGGGAACATTTATGATTATAGTAATTGGAAGTGTACTAGTATCACCTGGTTTGTAGAGGCAAGATATGCTGTTAAATGCACTACATTCTCCCGAAGTGAAGACTTACATACTTCAAATGACCCTCATGTGCCACTAAATATTTGCATTAGCAGTAAGGGTTATGCCATTCATTCTCTATTCATTTTCCAACTAGGAAAGGAAAACAGGAGCTATTACCTGTAACTTGGTCTTATTAGACCAAGTTAACAAAGGACTTTTTCTAATTACTCTCAAAGATGTGACCATTATGAAAATGTGATAAAGGAGGTTCCAACCCAGGTCATATGTGACTTGCTAATCAGGGAAACTGGATGTTGGGGAGCCAACAATAATTTATTTCAGCCAGTGTTTAACTGCGCTAGCCATTTTTCCATCACTATGACAAAATAGTTGATATAAACAAAAGGAGGAAAAACATTTATTTGGCTGGTAGCTCATGTCAATAATCACTTGACTGTTATTTTGGGACCTGTGATGAGAGCTAAGCTTCTCACTTCCTGGTGGCCAGGAAACTAAGAGGAAGAAGAAAGGGCTTGGGTCCTAACTGCTTCTTCAAGGGTAAGCTCCCATTGACCTAATTTTTTTCATTGCTTTCTATCCCTCTCAATAATTCCAAGCTGTGACTCAAGCTTTAACTTCATGGATCTTTGGTGAACATTCAAATTATAGCACAAAATATAGTAAATTTATTTTTTTTAATTTTAATTTTAATTTTTTGTGGACATACTGTACAGAGGGGTTACAATTACATGGGCAAGATAATGAGTACATAGAAATATTATGTATTATGTATTTCTCCTATGTATTATATATTACATATATATGAAATATATAAATAGACATATTATCATTAGATGGTAGAACTTTTAATGGTTGAAGCCTCTTGAAATGAGACTGCCTTTGAAAAAAAATCAAGAAAGTCACCATTTATTGTCTCTTTCTTTGCTTTCTGACTACTATGAAGTAACAGTATTGCTGTATTATATGCACCTTGTCATGATACTCTGTTTTGCAATAGCCCCAAACACAGGACAATTAGTGGATGATGGACTATAGCATCTGATAACCCGAATAAACTTTCCTTCCTTGAATGTTTTTAACCTCAGGTATTTTTCTGCAATAAAAAGGTGATTAACAAAGATAAAAGACCCAGACAGGATGAGATTAAATTTATGTGTGTTTGTGGATAAACCTCTTCTCAAGTCAGTTTTGGCAACAAGAGACTTGAATTCTAGTCATACCTTTGCCACAGTCCAGTTGTGTGAGGCAGTCAATAAGCCATTGGCTTAGTTTCTCTTTTGTATATAAAATGATTCTGCTAGAATGTGTTTAATGGCTATCCTTTAAAATACAACATGTGGACAAATAATCTGTCATGTAGATATTGCTGCATGCTACCAGAGAAAAGATTACATCAAATTTATAAATTGTCATGGAGTTAAATTCAATTTAGTTTTAAGAAGGCATTTCAGATCAATCTGTTTCCTTGCAGGATATCCAATAAGAGTCCATCTAATTCAACAAGCAATGATTGAATTTTTGTGCAGAGGATGATGGTAGGCAGTAAGAAATTGAGAACAGCTTCTATTCTAGTCTTGTCTCATTTTTGCATATTTATCTGTCAGTGCAGAGTAGTTCTAGGGAAAAAAGGTATAACATGGAGGGGGGGTTGTCTGTTTCAGCTCCATAACTAAATATTTTCAACTGGGTAACTCACACATAACAGGAACAAAAACTGTTGCATTTCTGGATGCTAAAAAGTCCCATATCAAAGTATTTGGCAGATTTGGTGTCTGATAAGGGCCTGTTTTCTTGTTCATAGACAGAACCTTCTAACTGTTTCCAGAGCTTGTGAAAGGGGGTAGGAATTTCTTTTAAGTCTCTTTTAGAAGAACATTAGGTTGAGTAAGTTTTCCATGACTGTCACAGAAATCTGAGATAAATCAACTTATAAATAGAAAAAGTTATTTTGGTTAATTTTAAAGAATTCAGTCCAAAACTCAGTCCAAATTCAGCCCCATTGCTTTTGGTTCTGTGGCAGATTAGCACATTATGGCAGGAAAGCCAGTGTGGTGTAGAGCATTGAGACAGGGAAGGGAGACTTATATGCTCAGTCCCTTTCAAGGGCACACTTCCAATGACCTACCTCCCACTGGGCCCTCCCAAAAGAACAAAGCTATTTCCTAAGCCTTCTACACATGTGTTTTGGGGAGACACTTCTTATCCAAACTGGGCATCAAACCCATTGATAAAAAACCCCAGCCTCAAGATCTAATTCTTTGTTAAATACTCTAAATGAATTTTATGAGAATGCAAATATTTGCATATGACAATTTAAGTATTTATTTTAATCTGTTCTGATAAATTTCTCCAGCATAAAATCACCTCATAAAATTTTTAATGCCATCATTGGTGTTGTATTTTATTTTTTCAATCAAAAGTGTTCAAAGCTTTAGTACTATTTAGTATGTATTTCAATATATCTTGAGGTGCTATGTCTTGTTAGTTACTACTGTAAATACTAGAAAGAGGCTGCAGCTTTGACTTTGCCACTTAGTGAAAGCAGTGTAATGGTACAAATTATAAATTATGTTAAACTTGACAGATGATTTTTCTTAGTAGGTCACAGTATGCAAGTTTCTGTGCCTATCTGCCTACCATCACTACAATTTTAAAAATCCTTTGTATTATGTAAACCTTAGACTCTTGAAAGTAGAAAAGAATTTTTTGTATAAAAACAAGTTTTTGCATCAGCATTTTACTTCACATTAGAGGAGGAAGGAAAATATACAACTATGGTTTAATGACGCTTCTTGCAGCTGGGCCAGTCTGAGTTGGAAGGAAGTGAGGAATTAGTTGGTGACCTAGAAAGAGACAGAGGTGAGGATGTTTGGCTAGGTTGCATGGTTGGAGTGGGAGTAGGGAGAACAAGCTGGAGTGAGACATGGACCATGCTGTGGAAATGGCAGTAAAAAGGTGTTGGGGATAAGATTATAGTAAAGGATGGGAAAGAACTGCTACAAAATCTTTGCTTCAAGTTGAGTCTCCCATGTAAGACAGCACCAGAAGTGCTGATGTACACTGGGAGAGCATTATTTGGAAATGATTCATATTGTTTAGACTCAGACTCAGGATCAGAGCTGGAAGGATCCTAAAATTTCTGTCTCCAAAATCATCCGAAACAGATGATGCTTGTCTATGCTAATTATAAAATCTCCCAAGAGAACTTTTCCACCATCCAAGGAAACTTCTGACTTCTACCATCAACATCTGTACCTTTCACTAGTTATTAAGGCTACCAAGAAAACAATAGGATTAAATAAATTAACATTTGTAACAAAAGAGACAATTCTATTATATTGTTCCTCTTTCCCCCATTTTATTTCAACCATTTATTCTGAATTTGAGAAATGATTTTTATTCCTTAGTTCTAAGATAGAGGATGTGTTATCTTTGTACCTTTGCTAGTTGCCCTTCAGGCTTTGATGTCCTCTGGGGAGCTTTTTATTTTGTTTTTGTTTTTTGTTTTACTGTATTTTTTGTGTGTTTTTATTTATGGTACTGAGAATTGACCTCAGGATATTGCACTAACTGGGCAAATCCTTTGCCACTGAGCTACATAAAAACCCTGCTTTGATGTCTTCACTGTTGTTCTAAACAGCTGTTTTAATCAGGCTTCTGGACCAATTTTATCTGTCATTATCAAGTCATGATAATTGTGAAGGATTAGAAAAAATATAATGAAGTTATAAGCTGTTTTTCCTGTCATCTTGAATTATTTTCTTAAAGTACTTTGCAGGAGAGGTAAGGATGGAAAAAATAAAGAGAAAATCAGAGTGCCAAAGCAATCAGATCAGCCAGGACAGCTGAGAACAAATCAGGATATGTGTTAAAATTCAGAGATTTGGTCCATAAAATTTTATATTGACTGTTTCTTATAAAATTAATGTTATACTCACAATTTGATTGGGAACAGGGACATATTTTCATTAGTTGTTTGTTACCACTTTTGTGTGTATCTTAAGTTTATATCCTAGAACTCCCTACTGGCACTACTACTCCCTACTCCCTACTAGCTTTATTTACAATAAAGCTAAATGTTGGCTCTAGAAGACATTATTCTACTTTTCATGAAAACTTTTGAGAAGTAAGGAGAACTCAGACCCAAAAGACAAAAATACTATGAAATTGTTCTTAGTAGTGATTAAAAATCGAATTATCAGGACACCATTGTTGTCTCTCAGGAAAACCCTCAAATGCTGTTCTCCTTCACTGTAACTTCCTCGGTGCACATAATAATCCTGCATTTTTCTACAAAAAAAAACTGTTCATGTTTAGGTATGTCCCTTTCTAGGTGGCACTGAGTAACAGCTAAGATAGAAAACAGAATGAATCCCTGAGAATACACTACACAAGATAGATCAACCAGAGATTTGACCATCAGAATGTTGAAAATAGGAGTTATGCTGATTAATGAATGGTAGAGGTGAAAGAAGCTGCAGCTTTGAAGTGGTGCTGGTAAATTCTTTTCCAGAGAAAGTTGTTCTTAGCTGAGTCACAGTTTTGGATCTGACAGATAAGGAAACAACAGGATCAAGAACACACAGTGAAATGGTCTGAGATGACTACTCATCCTCTCATACATGTTTGAGCAGCAATGTTTACACACGAAAACTGAAATTTTACCTTCGTTAGTGGTTGAATGATGGACCTGATGTAGGTTTGCTCATAATGTGTATAGTGAGAAAGAACATTGTCTTTTCATAGTAGTACAAAATGAGACGGTACCTGTCACAAATACAATATGGAGAAAGTATTCTACTTTCAAAGAAACACATAGTGCCTCTCTGCATTTGTGGTGACCTTGATTTAGCCTCTCCTACTCCAAGGTTACCTACAATGAAGAGAAGCTTGATCTTCAAGAGGATCCATCCACTCATATGAGCATATCAGCAAGCTTTTTCTATTCATCCAGAGAGCTATACCTTTGAAAGTAAAAGTAAAATAACAATTGTACCAATGCAAGAAATAAAAACATGAATGTCCTATTAAAAGTAATATGTTGGTAATAAAATTGAAAAAATCATAGCACAAACGGAAGAGTGCTATAAGAGTTTTACCTATAAGAGCATATAGGTAAAACTCAGATCCTGAAACATTCAGACAGAAGAAAGACAGAAAGACAGACAGAAAGAAAGACAGAAAGACAGAAAGGAAGAAAGGAAGGAAGGAAGGAAGGAAGGAAGGAAGGAAGGAAGGAAGAAAGAAAGAAAGAAAGAAAGAAAAAGAAAAGAACAAAGAAGGAAAGGAAGGAAGGAAGAGAGGAAGGAAGGAAGGAAGGAAGAAGGAAGGAAGGAAGGAGAGAACGAAAGAAAGAAAGAAAGAAAGAAAGAAAGAAAGAAAGAAAGAAAGAAAGAAAGAAAGAAAAGAAGAAGTAAAGAAAGGAAGGAAGGAAGAAAGAAAGAAAGAAAGGAAAGAAAGAAAGAAAGGAAAGAAAGAAAAAGAAAAAGAAAGAAAGAAAGAAAGAAAGAAAGAAAGAAAGAAAGAAAGAGAGGGGAGGGAGGGAGGGAGGGAGTAAAGAAATGGAATTAAAAGTCAGAATAACCAAAGAGACAGGTTAGAGAAAAGATAGCAGAGCAAGAAAGAGACAATGTCTTCTAGATAATTGTAGGGAAAGCATTCCGGGTTGATAGAGGACTGGGTTCTCAAAGGCCTAGAAGTGGGAATGTTCTGGTTTTTCTAAAGAGCAACAAAGAAGTCCTTGTGCAGGAGTTGATGTCACAGCTGAGAATGTTTAGATATGCAGTCAGTAAGAAACTAGGTGTTTCAGCTCCTTGTTGTCCATTGTTGAGTCACACTTAGGTGAGTGGGAGTGATTGGAGAAAGAATGACATGATTTGACCTCATTTGTAAAAGGATAATGGCAGCTTTTACTCTTGGTTAAATTATGTTTTGAATAGCTTTGCTGTGTTCATGGAGACTAGATGAGTTTAACCTGTCTCTTTGAGTAAGTAATACTCTCTATTGTGTGTATTGCATGAATAAAAATGTTTGGAATCTACACTGGTCCTGACAATTAAGTAGATAGAAATTCAAGCATTTAATGTGATTTAAAAAAAAAAAAGAGGAATATGAGATGGCACTTTTTTACTTTTACTTTATTTTTAGATAATTTTTTGATATTGTTCACACTTGAACCACTGATATCTAAACTGTGGCCATTTAACATTCTATACATAACATTAATGAGGCTTAAGGAGATTGAGGCCTTTTATTTATTTCCTTTTTTTTTTTTTTTTTTTTTTTTTTTTTTACAGGTTTTACCACAGTGCTTGTGGTACCTGATATTTCCCCTTTTTTTGATTCTCCATCAGAATGGATTGGGATATGCTTTTCTCACACACGAAAACCATCAGCTTGAGAAGAGAGTTTCCCAAGGGAGGGAAGCTAGTCTTAACTTGGCAGACAGTCGGATGGGTCATTATGGTGAAAGGACATCAGGAATGAGATAATAAGACCAAAACCTCTCCCAGCCAAAGTCCAAACCTCTGAAGACTCCCATAGCCCTTCCTCAGGTTGTGATACATTGTTGAGGAATCTGGAGACAGTAAGTCCTATTTAGCTACACTATTCATCTAGCCTTTCTTCAGCTTGGAATCATTGTGCCTCTTTAAATTGTCTCCATACTTTTAGGTACAGATCTATGACATTTTTTCTGGAGTTATACCATTCCCATGGTATTTTATTATTAATGGTGCCTTTTAAGCAAACAATAACTCAGGAGTGGTTTGCTTGCTTAACAATAGCTGCTTTTTTTTTGGTTTTGTTTTTTTTTTTTTTTTGGTTCAGTCATAGGGCCTGAACTCTGGGCCTGGGCGCTTCCCTCAGCTCTTAAGCTCAAGGTGAGCGCTCTACCACTTGAGCCACAGCACCACTTACAATAGCTGCTCTTTAAACATTACTTTACTACTGAATCCATTTCATTTAATAATAGACTAAGAGCCCTCAAACTCCAGAAAACAAGACAATTTACCAGACCTGGGAAATAAGTTGTAAATGTGTTGTCCAAACTATGTTAATTTTAAGCTCATCTGATAGAAAAACATCTCATTCTAGATATGGCCAGGAGTGAGCAAAGTGAGTAAAAAAATGGGGTGAGGAAAAATTGTTCTGAAAAATAATTTTCCAACTAAAATAGTAAGTATGAGATTCATGTTAGATGAGCCTTTTCTCCCTTGCCCCTCTTTTTGTCCTAAAGATGGTCTCAATATACTTTCAGTTATGGAAGACACATGTGACTCATAAAATGAAATATGGTAGATCAGTACAAATGAACCTGCATTGTAATTGATTCAACTCAGAGCTGCCTGATCAATCCTGGGAGAGATTTTCTTAAGCATACAGTTATAGCTTATGATTTAAGCCAGTATTATTCAGGTATTCTGCTGACATTTTTTTCTAACAAACACAGCTATTTAAGCAATAGAATTTTGATAGGAATATTGGTATGTTAAATATCTTCAACCTTTCTAAATAAAGGATGGTGGTGATATTTCCTCAATAATAGGAGTATTTAGACATGCCATCATTATTGTACCTATTTAAAAAAAACACACAGAGGTTACAAGAAACAAGATCTATCCTAGAAAAGTTGACTCTGGAAGCTCAAGTAGGTTAGAGGCATTTATCTAGCAGTACAGTTCACTGGAAAATGTAATCCCAACTTGATTTGAAGCAGTAGTCACAGAGTGATTCATCCTTGCATATTTGATTTTGAAACATGTTTTCCCCAGATTCTTTTAATTCAAGCTAATGTAGATGACATGGAGAGTTTTGCAATGGGAAATTGAAATGTTTAACACTCTCCATGTATAGCTAGGTAAACAGACACAGTGTTGGTAAACAGTTTGATTACTGGAATAAAATATACATAGCTTCTTGGCTTGGAATGAGGTTCAAAATAACAAAGATCAAGAAGAAAAGTATGCTATCTGCATCCTCAGAGTGTTTCTGGAAATTGCTGGAACATACTCCCCAATTGATACACATCAATTGTGTATCATTGTTATTTTAGGATAAGAATGCTATGAAAAATTCTTTATATTAGAATAAAGATATGAACAAATCTATATTATTTATAGTTCACTAGAAACTAGAAAAATATATTACACATATGTTCTTTAAGAATGAATAAGTCCTTTCAAGACTACTATTGGCTACGTTTAATCCTAGAACTTGATGGAAAAATTTTAGAACAGTTTTAGGGTCCATCTACGTGATTATTAATGAACTGGGAATCAAAGTGATTAGGAAGTCTAAATGCTCTTTACTTGTTTAGTCTTGGTAAACACTGAGAGAGGATTCTGGTCTCTAAGTATATAAAAGAGGAGTACACAAAGGAAAAGAGCCAGCTGTTCTTCTTTGGTGACCAAAAAGGCAAAAATGGGCTCCATTTGTGATCCTCTCATGGACATAGGCCTGGGCAAGATCTATGTTTGTGTAACATGGGGATAATGTGGCACTCCTTTCCTCAAAAGGATATTCTGGAATGTTTGACCTTTCATAAAGCCTTTTAGCTCTATTATTCAATTCCAAAAATGAACTGAGTTATGTTTTAATAAGATAAAAGAGTAAGTAGGAGGAAAAAGCCTTCAGAATGTTGACAGTAACACACAATCTCTGATGAGTCATGATTCTTTGTTCTCCTTTAGAAAATTTACAAGTCCAGAAATGAAAATAAATGTTTGATGGGTGGAGATCAATTTATACTTACAAATTTAAAAAATAGACCAACTCAAATAATCCATTACTATATAAGTTTAGCATGCTACATTTTAAAGAATGCTTTAAGTGTTGGTGTCTCCGCTTATTCCCACTGAACATAGCTAACAGACTGCCCCTAACAAGTCATGGAATTGTCTAGTAGGGAGTCTTGCCTGTACTAATTTTGGTTACACCCTAGATGCAATTCCATTTTCAAGACCCCTTACCCGGAGAGGATATCAGTTCCCTAGCTTCAAGTTTTAACAATCATTTCTTTGGTTTATCAAATGTTTTTGGCTGTTAATAGCATCCTTCCTAAAAGATGTGCCTTCACAACTTGGGTTAAACATTCCATCTTTTCTTCCAGCTACAGTTCAGAATAAGGGCTGGGTCTTAACATAGCTTGACTTCTCAGTCAAAACTGGACAGAAGAGAGACATGCTCACTCGAGCTCTGGCAGATTTATCCCAAGATCTGGCCAAAAGCAGGCTTTCTCACATTATTTCATTGTGTCCAGTTCAATCCAGGTCAGAAACCAGAAATGCAAAACATTCTCCAGTGTTTCTAGACCTTCAGAAATCTTCAGAAATCAGACTCTTGGGTGGCTGAAAATGTATTTATTTAAGCCTGATCCCCCTTTAAAACCATTTACCCTGCTGGATTGATAGACGCTGTGGGAGGTGGTGTGCCAACAGAAAATGACTCTAACATGTAACGTCTTATGTTCCTCATTTTACCCTGTATATTTCCATGGTTTTTCTTAATTTCTGGAACTCAGTAAGAATTCCATTATATCATTAGTCTTGACATTTTATATCAAGTATCAGTCAAAACCAAATATAAACATTTAAATTTTGATTCAGTAAATGTACAAGGAAATTATGTGTAATTTATACAATGAAGAACTTATTTTAGTGTGGTTGGTATTTGTCAAAAAATGTAAAATAATAAATAATGTTATGGGTATTGTGGTTTAGTTAATCAGTAATACTTCCTTGTCTTAGAGATTTTGCCGAAACACATAGAGACTTGAAGTTCAAAATTTCTTAGCCCGGCATGTTTGTTCATGTCTATAAACCTAATACTTTGGAAAGGAGGTGGGAAAATTATGAGTTGAAAGATACTTTGAGCTATATAATGAGTTTCTGCCCCAAAATTCAGAAAAGACAAAGACATAAAGAAAATATAATCTACATATATATCACAACTTCCAGAGGTCAATTCTAAGTTTCACAAGATTTTCTTTATGATTGTAGAACTCTTCTCTTTCAGATTAAGAAAAAGTATATTTTAGCAATACACATCTCTCTATTACATATAGAATAGTACATTCACATGCACACAAATTATGTGCTATAAATGTTTTCAAGTGTTGTGATGATACCCTATTCTACCTAGTATAATGATACATGACATTTACTAGATATGTACTTAGGCATTTTAGAGAATTTGAGCACAATTTGGACAATAACCATAAAGCCATGAAGTGTAGTCAGATGAGCAGTTATGGACCTGAGCCAGTGTAGTTTAAAGGCTCTTCCCAGATTTTCCAACATTTGTGTGACTCAGGACTCATGGCTCAATAATTTTGAACAAAAGTATCTATTTTGAACACTAGCCCAACTGAGGTATGAGGAGTGTAAACTTTGTAGTCACTTTCTAACTAAAGTACCTTGGTCAGTATGCTACAAAGTAGTTGCTCAATATCAGGGGCAAAAAGAACATACCAGCTACAACCAAGACAACATTTATTAAGCTCTGTAGTAATTTACAAAGAACTCAAGAATATTCAGTTTTTGAACTAATATCTCATGATCAATTTAATCCTATATTTATAAAAACAAATTATTTTGTAGTTTATTTTTGCAATCCTGGGACTTGAACTCAGGGCCTAGGCACTATCCCTGAGCCTCTTTGTGCTCTACCACTTGAGCCACAGCACCACTTTCGGCTTCTGCTGAGTAGTTAAGAGTATCATGGACTTTCCTTCATGGCTGGCTTTGAACTTCAATATTCAGATCTCAGCCTCCTGAGTAGTTAGGATTACAGGTGTGAGCTACCCACTAGGTTCTCTTATTGTTGTTTGGATACATCTATATACTTGGAAAAAATCACAAGTGATGTATTCATTAGGCAAGTAATATTTTAATATCATAGAACTAAGAAAATTAGACTGTTTTCTACTTTAGTCTTTTATCTTGTACATAACCTTCAGAGATAAGAACCTTTAAAGAAAGGTATATATTGGATAAGTAGAGAAAAGATAACTTTTTTGTGGAAAACATAGATTAACATATCTTTTCTCTTTCATAATTTCTCTCCTTCCCATTTTCTTACTTTTCTTCTTGTACCCATTTTCTTTTTTTTTCCTTTTTGTTAAATTTTATTTTTATTTTTTGTGAACATACTGTACAGAGGGGTTACAATTACATGGGCAATACAATGAGTACATTTCTTATCAAGCATTGCAGCCTCCTCCTTTGTTTACCTTTCACATCCCTTCCCAGCCTCCCCCTGCCCCCCACCCAATTCTCTACCCCCCCCTCCATTCCCCTTCCCCCCCCCCCCGCCCCCGCACCAAAGTTGTAAAGTTTGTTTTCGACATGACAACTTGTACTTCTCATTGTTGCAACGGGTCCACCTGTATCCTTAAACGACTTGTTTTTCCCCATCTCCTCCACAAATTATACCGACATCAAATATAGTGAAAGCAGGGGTTATACTGTGGGGGAGGGACATACAAAGCAACAAAGAAATAATCTTATAAATGCGTTAGAAACAAATGCATGAAAGAAAAAAACATTTAAATACATTTTCCTAACATCACATTATCTGACCTTTTCTGCTTGACTCATACATATACTAGACCCATTTTCTTTTTTAAAAAAATTATTTATATGGAAAATTATTTATTGTTTAGTTGACATTCATACATTTCCAAATTCTGTATATTCTGTTGAACAGCCATATTTTCTAGAAGCTTCTCCAGTTGTCCTTTTGTTGTACCCATTTTCTTATACCTTACTGTAGAGTAAAACCATTTTAGTTAGACTTTTTAATTAAAGGAAATTCAAGTCATTATTCACAATCTTCTATGTGCAAAAATATTGTAACAAATACTGAATAATTTGCAAATATTTTTCTTGTAACAAAAAAGTCTGTCTCATGTATTATTTGGCAAAAATTCCCTTCCTCCCTCCCTTCCTTCTTTTTTTCCCCTCTCTTGTCCTTTTTTTCCTAATTAAAAAATCTTGTAAAAAAAACTCTTTTCCTTAACATGTAGACACTGAACATATTTGCTTTTCTAATAATCACTTCACAATTTCATGTGCAGATGAGTTAATGATTGTTCTATATCATCACAGCTGTGTTTTTATATATCTGTATTACTAGTCTTCTTGACTAAAATACATGACATTTTAATTACTCTATAAATTAATTGTGAAATAAGTCAATGTAAGGAAAAATTAGTAGCATAATTAGTCTATACATACAACAACTAATGTAATAAATTTTCCACACTAGAAACAGAATCTAATCAAATTCAGTATTCTGAATATATAGTATTGTAAAGCAATTAAACTTTTGATGTCGTATTTCACAAAACTATTTTTTAACCTATGAGAAGAAAATAAGGAAAAATATACTTTATATGTTTCTAGATTTGTAGCCTATTTACCTACTGGTAAAAGTGTAGTAAAGAGGTGTTTTACTTTTTTTTACTCTAGAACATAATTGCATTTTTCATTAGAGAAGCATAGAGTGGGTAAGTTGATGGGTTAGTACTCTTTGAGTTCTTCATTGCTTTAACTCACCTATTTCTTAATTTTAAAAGTGGCTATTTTAAGGAAGATTTAACTGTTTTATGTTGGTAATGCTTGAGGATTTAACCAGTTCCAATTCAATCATTAAAGACTATTTTTCCTTTTCATTTTTTTTCTGCTTTGCTTTCTCCTATAGTTTCAAATGCACTGACTTATAAACTTCTCTAGAACACATCTAATAGACATGGGTAATTCTGAACATGATCCTTAGGTTCAGTTAACAGTGGATCGCATGACAATGGATCTAATTGATTACAATAATCAAAACTGGTCAGTAAGCTTTTTAATATTACATTAGTTTTTATCAAACTGTTGGAACCCCAATCACCCTTAGCAATCATTGCAATTCATTCTTAAAATTCACAAGAGAAATGTACAGATCTCTGAATTATGTTGAGTTTGTTCATCTTAGTGCTTATTTACTCATACAAATGGCTTTTTTAAAGGAGGTCATGTTCAACAGCTTTCTAGCAGGTTTGACTGAGACTGGCTTTCGTTTTCTATTACTTCATTTATTGCATTATTAAATCAATGCCTACTGTAGTTGCCAAGAAAATGTTTTATATTGCAATATGGTTGCCTCCCTGGAGTTCATTAGCTCATTTTCCTTGTATTAACTCTGTGTTTGCTACACTTCTCTCTTAATTTTCTGATTTTGAAGTCCTGTTCAATGATTTCTAAAGTCCTGTTAAAACATTAGTTTGGTCTCATATTTTCATAGACTGCTAAAATAGAAAGTAATTTTATCAATCATCTATCTCAGACCTCTACATTTGTCTCCACTTGTAGGAGAATTCTTTGAGGCAAGATCATGTCATTTAAGTGTCTATGTCAGTATACACTTGTGGACTAATTCTGGAAAACACTTGGATTTCTGGAAGCATCGGGTCTGCCCTTTCTATGACCTATTTGTCATGCTATTATATTTTAATGTTTTCAAAGAGCTTTAACACAGAAATAGAGGTTTTGTGCTTTATTTAGAACTATGTAGCTAGTGTATGAGAGTACAGAAACAGATTTTTGACTGATTTTCTAGTTTTATTTCAACTCCATTAATGTGCATAATATCTGAGTTATTTATTTGTCTGTCATCTATCACATAGATCAATATGTACTCATACAATACCATAAATTCAAAACTAAACAAGTGGATCTCTCTTAAACTTAGTAAAATGGATTTTCTGACTAACAGAAAACTGATTTCTTGTTAGTAGCTTTAATTTAGATTGTGTTTCTTTCAAACTAAGTAAAACATGCATACCTCTTGCTATTTTAACATTCATTCCTATATGCTCTGACTTTTAATATTAGTTCACTAGAAAAAGATCAGTTTGGAGGGCTAACTTCAATGAAAACTCCAGATTTTCAAAGGATTTTCAAGTATTGTCTTTATAACCTTTAACAGACTTCACTTTACCTAGTCTACAATTTGCCTAGGTCTACACAACAATGATGTGAATTATTTATGAGGGTGGAAGTCACCAATAGCTAGTGAACACCCTTGATGTTAAGTCTGTAATCTCTTTTAGGTAATAATCTGTATTAAGCAATACAAATGCTTGCACTGTCTTCTTTTCCAAAAACACCTATTCTTTGAATTTGAGATCAGAGATTTGTTTTAACATTCTGAAGGTTCGTAACTATACCTTTCTAAAACAAGAAAGAACAAAAGAGGGTTACTTATGATCAAACAGAAATCCTCACGGATACTGCTCACTTGGTTACAGAAGTTACATTTGTTTTTCTAGCTAGATTAGCACTTGCTCTCCTCCCCATGTTTCTCTATCTAAAAAAGAAGCTGAACATGCTGGGCTGTCAGCTTTTCCAGCAACACTCACAAATATTTTCCTTATGCTGCAAACTAAACCCTTGACTCAGTGTCTCACACAGTAGACATTTTTTCATTTGAAATAACACAGCTGTATTTCAGATTTTATGTCTGATACCTTTCTCCATGAGTTTAGTAGCTAAAGTTTTAAGAGAATTATATTTAATACATTGTTTTTGTGACAGAATCTCCTAAACACCAATATTAAAAAATTAAAAATAGGTGTGTTTCTATTGTTATTATGGTAGGCATAACACTTGGAACAGAAATGAAATATTGTATATATATTTTTAATTGTTGATGACTCAATTGCTTTACTCACTCTTTTGATAAAATGTATATATACATAATTAAATGAATTGATTTCATGTTTTTTCTCTTTACCATTTCATAGCAAATGGTTATGAGTTGTGTTTTGTGATGGAAGCTTTTAAAAAATTGTATGTAGAAGGACCAGGATAGTTAGTAAGTCTACAATAGTGGTAAAAAGCAATGGATATCCCATTTATCTAGCCATAAAATATGGGGGAAAGTGAGCTGGGTAAAACCTGAGAGTATAAATCTCAGATGATTCCATTACCAATCAATATCAGTTGTTCAGAAAGTTGACTGAGGTTTTTATGAGGCAAAGCACTCACTGTACAGGATCTTTGTAAACAGCAAAAACAACATCTAGATAGGAAAATCAAATAGAAAGATCTAGATAGGAAGATATGCCCTTAAGAAATAGTGGCATGTGGCTCCAAGAGCAGAGGCAGAATATAAATGCACTTTAAATTGGGTCAGAATGGATTCTAGTAGATGCATGTAAGTTAGTGCAGAGAGCAGAGTGGAAGCTGTTGTACTCACAGTACAATGCAAAGATCTAGAAAATCTCTAAGAGACTTCATTTTCCTGATAATAAATAATAATAATAATAAATAACAAACCATTATTTAGAATTAAAAATATTGGCTTCATTTAAGGTGAACATGGATAGGGAATTCCTCTACTATGAATAAAGAAATCTACTTTTAGGCTTAATAATTTAAAATGAAATTAGTAATATAATCAGTCCTATGTCTCAAATTGTTAATATTTAGATAGAACTGAAAAAATATCCATATCATGATTGATATAGTCAGTTGTGTTTCATAAAGGAAATGAATGTAAACTAGCAAAAGGAAGACAACGAGAAAAAAACTAACTGTAATGTGTTAAAATATGAAATTGTCAGGTGTAGATATAAAACTAATGGCAAATCTATGCCAGGTACTCCTTTTCTCTGTCATATTTCTTTCCTAATAAACTTTTTTACCCTTCTGGTGCTGGGCCTTGAAATCAGGCCTGGACACTATCCCTGAGCTTCATTTTACTTAAGTTTAGTGCTCTACCACTTGGTCCACAGAGCCACTTCTGGCTTTAGTAGTTTATTGGAGATAAGATATCATGTGGCATCTCAGATTCCTGAGTATCTAGGAGTATAGATATAAGCCACCAGTGCCTAGCTCTAATAAACTTTTCTATTACCTATAAAATAAAAGAAAGACAAAATTGATGATATCCAAAAAGAATCAGATTCTTTGAGAATAACCAAATAGAAAATATATTTATAACTTCAAAAGACAATTTTCATAAATGCTGATGTGTATGTTGAGACAAGCTCTCATACCAAATATTTTGTAATTCTGCATTCCTTCATTTCTTGGAGTAGATCTTCTCTTTATCAAATAATTGTTTGGGATTTTCTCCAAATATATTTCACATTAAATGCCCATTTTGTGCCAATAAAAATTCTTTTTCTTAAAGTGTGAGTGCAAAATCATCTCATTTTACAATCGCAAAAATGTGTTGTTTTTCTCAGGTATGTCTACTGAAATACGACTGCTACTATGATTAATAGAATTGTCAGATACTCAAGCACAACTGAATGTTTTCCAAGCTATTATTAATTGATGTTGCTTATTACATTTAAATTATCCTGTTCGTCCTGAAAAATCTAGAATGTAAGAAACTTTATAGGTTACATCCTATTTTCATTTCAAGCAAATTCATTTTTACTATAAACATTTCAAAGACACTAACTATGGATATTAAGCACATGCTAGCAAGTACAAATATTAACAAAAAATAGAGCTGAAGAGATAATGTTGGATTATATGAGTGGAAATGTTTGTAATATTGGAAGTTGCTAGCCATTTTTTATTTTTAGATTTTGTGCTTGCTTATTCTGGACCACCTTGGATTCTACTCCTTGACTTGAATTCTTTCCTTCAATGGCACAATAACCTTGAGATGTTAGGTTTTTCATTGGTAAAACAATTAGTAAACATCTTGAGGTTAATGGCAAGGCCCATGATTAAAATTGTCATGCATTTAAAATAAAAGTAGGCTGGGAGTATAACTTCTTAGGTAGAGCACCTAGGTAGCACCTAGCACCTAGAGAGGCTTGGAGTTTGACCACCAGCAATATAAATAGTAAAAATAAATGCTAATTATATTATCTATTTGTTCTCTTGTGCTTAAGAATCCTTTATATTTTGAAGCTTCTACCTATGCAAATGCTGATGCCTCTACTGTATACTCTGTTTTCCATGTTCCACTGTATTTTCTTTTCCTAGGAGTATCTTACAATACCTCTCCATCATTTGTTTGTACACTATGCCTTCCAGGTTTTTATCTTGAAGTAGTTATCAAATCCACAATAACCACATGTACTAAGTTGCCAGTGGCTGTGAATGTATTTCTCTAGATTAGAGTATGTCTTGGCAAAATTAATCAGTTACTAATCAATGATTAGTCAACAAAACATAAGTGGATGTTTGATCACAGGCAGGATGATATAGATATCTGGCTTCATTTACTCACCCAACTTGCAAATTAAATTGTATCAAGAATAAGAAACAAAAACAAGAAGTGCCTCATTGGGTGGTAGAAAATTTACTCACATTATATTTAGCTATTGTGATCTTCCTTATAATTGCATCCAGCTAGAACTGATGGAATAGATACTAAGGTGAAATGAATATAGATCAATTTGATGTAAAACTGAAGAGTAGATAACTTGAAAGGCTTCCTTAGATTTAATACAATCGTTACAATTAAAAACAGTACAATAAAAAAACTTGCTTCCATTTCTTGGCATTCATTTCAATAAGCATCATTTTATATGATCACATTCACATAGCATATACTGGGAGGAAGGAAGGAAAGAAGATAGAGAGAGGGAGAGAGGAAAATACCTGAATTTAACTAATTGTTTTACATATTCCTCAAGTAAACTTTTCTAAAAGCTCATTATATAGGATTATTTATTAACTGAATAGATAATAAATAAGATTCATAGGACAGGATCACAAGGGCTCAATAACTATGTATATAAGAACATATAAAATGATGCTTACCAAAATGAACTCCAAGAAATGGAAGTAAGATTTTTATTATTCTATGTTTTGCAGTTCCTTTTCCTTTTATTTTTTTCTTTCCTTTTTTCTTTGGTTTATTCCCTTCTATTGCTGTTTTTTTATTTCTGTACCCTTTGTCTTGTATATAAGTTTATCTTACTTGGGGAGAGGAAAAGGAAGCACAGAAATGGTGGGACAAAGGACAAATCAATTCAGTAGTGAAACCAACTAGATACTATGTTGGAAATGAACTATGCAACTTGAGTGCAAGGGGAGTTGGAATGGGTAAGGGAGAGAATGACTGAAGGGATGACACTGTTCAAAAGGAAATGTACTCATTGCCTGACTTATGTAACTGTAACCTCTCTGTACATCACCTTTACAGTAAAATTTTTAAAAGAGATTTAATTATGTTGAATAAAACACTGAAACTTTTGGATTTCTCATCTTCTCCCCTGCCTTTTGTGCAATTACTTTAGGTAGTAGGAAGAGACATTTATGACCTGTGGTGACTGAATAAGGGGAGCCCCTCTTTTTGATGGAGTTTGGGTGTGTGCTGGAATATTCCTTTGAAATGAGTGAGCTTCCCTGCTTGAGTCCTGTTGTCTGGGATAGCTGATGTCATCTGATTACAGTAGCCTATTTATTTTTAGTTTGCCCAGACTTGAATAACTTTTTGTCATCCCCTCCTACCTTGTTTTATTACTAAGGTTGTACATCTCAGTTTGTGTCACCTGTGGCTAGGCTCCATGACAAATCTGTTGGTTCTATATTTTGTATCCTTGGTCTTATAAAATGAGAACACAAGTTTTCCCTTTTTCAACTGCACCATGTCTATAATGGTAAAACACTCTTTGTTGGCAACAAATCATCTTGTAGGTTGGTTACTTCTCCAAAAACTTCATTCTTTTGGCATTCTCCTCAAGTTATCTAACACATTCGTCAAATTCCAGGCCAATGTCCAAAGATGGGAGGCATGAATCCACATAACTCATTCACCAGTTATCCATCCTGTGTATTTCCACAGTTCCTAAGGCAGGAAGTACTTGACTATACCCTTATATTTTTCTCTGATACTCTGAATTGACATCTCCCCTAATTCTCTGGAACTAAAGTGTAGGAATGGGGTATAATGCAAGGCAAAATAATTTCCAGTAAAGTAATGCAAATTGAGAATTATTTACTAAACATCACTCTTGTTACACAAAGGAGAAAAGTAAAACACATCTTTGTTTAATCTAGCCAAAATGCCTCATGAATGTTTCTTGTCCCCTCCTTTCTGTGACACCAATCTCCTATTATTCTTCTATGGCCCCTCCTTCCCAGTCCTTTGTGGGATCTTCTACTAGGATATTTAATTCTATTGTCACCTGGGTTTGTCTGTAGCCTTCTTTAATTTTCAATCTTTCATTTCTTCCTAGATCATCTTAACCATTTCCATGGCTTCAAATAGATTGTGTTGACTTATGCTTTTCTGGCACAAGAGGTAAGTGTTGTTTTCTATCCCCATTTTATAATATATTTATAAAGCAGGTCATGGACAATTATTAAATAATTGTGAGTGAAATAAATGCATGCTTTCTGATAGCTAAAAAATCTCTAGGATAATTCTGTGTATTTTGTGTATCAATGGAAATTAATGCAAATGAAATAAAACTTGTGCATTTATCCAGCAGCTAGAGGAAGGTTTTTTTCTTTATTTCCAGAATAGAGAATTTTTGTGTAATAATAGAGTTTTTAAAAGTAAAATTAAACTTCTCATTATAGGATTTGGGGTTTGATTCATTGTCTTTAAATCTGTAAAACTTCATGATTCTTTGTTAAACAAAAATGGACTATATACGTGGAAAAATGAATCTATTCATTCCACATTTTATCTGCTTACTTGAAGGCAAGAAAAACATAACTATTCAAAAATTAACAAAACTTTATTTTTTACTCTTGAGTTATTTATGGCTAAAGACTATTTAGAGCCTTTGTTTAAAAGTGTTTATTATTTAGTTTGAAAGAGTTTATTATTCAGTTTAAATTGTTTTACTAAAAAGTTATCACTCCAGCAATCACAAACTAAAATTTTGTTTGAAAAAGAACATTGTAATAGTTACTTTGATAGTAATTTATATTCTAACTACATGTTGAGACCTCTTTATCATAAAATGTGTTTTTGAAAACTTACTTAGGCTCTACTTTTGTGCTGCTTGATTGAGAAAAAGAATCAATTAACTGATTAAAGAATCCTCTTTCAAAATATCATACATGCTTAACTTCAGAGAAATTTCTTTGTAATTATGTAGAAATCACATTTTCCTTTATAGAAAGGTATTTAAGTAAAAATGTTATAGAATAATTACTTCAGAGGGCTAACATTGATGAATTCTTCCCAGATTAATAAGTATTATAGGTTAAACTATTACAGCTTGTTAAATTTCTCAACTGTGAAGTAAGAGTAAACATTTGAACTTAACACAGAAAGAACCACATCTGGGCCTAGGTTGTTGTTTGAGTGTTGTTACAGTAATTCTTTTAGCTTTAGTCCTCGCCTAAATACACATATAAATATAGTTATGTTATATATACAAAGCACAAATGATCAAGAAAAATGAGTAAATTTTAGATGCAAATGTTTAAGATGATTGTGTATCTATCTCTTTTAAGACATCAATGTGTGTTTTTCTTTTTGCAGATGTCTCTAATAATGAAAGAGATTTTTTAAATTTATCTTATTGTAAAGGTAGAGAAGGGTTACAGTTACATAAGGAAGGTAATGACTACACTTATTTTCTAACAGTATTCCCCCCTTGTTTTCACCTGCTTCCCTCCCTCTATTCCCCACCTCCCCCAGCCAGCCAAATTGTAGAGTTCATTTCCAACATGGTGTCTAGTGAGTATTGTTGTTGCATTGGTTCATACTTTGTCCCATCATTTCTGTGATTCCCCTTACCTTTCCCAAACTGGATAAACTGATAAACAAGACAAAATCAGAGACAGTGGCCATAGGAGTAAACCAGAGGAGAAAAAAAGGAAACACAAAAGAAATAACTGCAAACAGTATACTAAAAGAAAAAAAGAGAAAGAAAAGAAAACAAAACAACCATAAAAAAACCCTCTTATTTCTCTATTGTGAAAGAGATTCATCCATAGAAGTTGTACCTCATACAAAGTAGGAGGCAACAATGCTTGATAAGAAATGTACTCATTATCTTGCCCATATAATTGTAACTCCTCTGTACAGTATTTTCACAATAAAAAAAAGATGTACCTCAGTACCTCAGTACTGCCATGTGTGGATATTAATATATGATTACAAATTATACTGATTATTTTCTTTCACAAATTCCTTCAATTAACTGACAAAATTATAGGCAGATAAATATATATTCATCTATGAGATGAATGCAAATTATGTGAAGAAATTCACATATCTAGAAGAGATACTTTTTAAATATTTTTTTGTTTGTTAAATAGCAGTAAATTGATTGTTAATCTGTGTCTTGTCCCTAGATGCTCAAAAAATTTTGTATGATTTTAGATAATGAAATGATTCTGTGTAAAACTAAACTGTCATCATTATCCTTTTTTGATTTAAGGTAAATAATCTATAACTGATTAATTCAATGGGTAAATTTCCACATTTAAAATTTTTTCAATGGCATGTCCTTTATACAAGCTTCAACTTCAAAATGTGGTGATCTCTACCATATTCTTCAGTATTAAAATTCTATTCATTTTCAATATTTTATAAGTTTATATATGAAAATTGCAGCCAGGAAATATTGTAAAGTTTAATTTTGGTTTGCATGTAGCTTACTTAAATGCAATTAAAGACGTAAGGAACATTCTATTGTGGGTTCTGTGTGAATATCTGTGTGTGGGAGGAAAGAGAATAATGAAATCATCAAAGATTGACATTTTGGCTTTATGTTACAAAGCATATATGTATATAGCTGGAGCTAACAAAAAAAACATTTACTTTGTTTTTTTTACTTGATTTGAGCATTTGTATATCTTTCCTTAAGCAGCTTCTACAAATACAAAATTGCCAGGACCTAACATTACTTTTGTTTACTTTCCCCCTAATTTGACCACCCACAAGTTGAGTCAGAGTTGTACTTTACATTTCCTTATAACCAAAACCACATGGGAGAAGTACACTTCCTTGGGCCTCTTTAAATATGAAATTGAGTTTTGGATTCTCTGTCCAGGAAGCAACAGAGAATTTCTTCTGCTAGGGAATATATCTTCTTACTCCAGGGAATGTTGTCACAGCTGACCTAGAAAACTGTCACTCTCCAACACAGTCACAGAGCTTAGAGTTCAAAAGTCATAGAAATAAGTCAAAATCAAGAGCTTCTTATAAATAAGCAAACTTTCACTCAAAGAAATTGAGCTTTCACCCATGGTTATTACAAAAACAAAATGAGGCCTAGAGATTTGGTGCCTTACCATAGTCTACTCCAATTAATCACTAGGAGCCTATTATTAAAACATTTAATACAACATGTTTCTATAAAACTGTATTGCTTTCCATCCTATCCCATCATTTGAATGTGTTAAATATTGTCTTATAGATATCAAACATAAATAGTTGACACTAGTATAGATTTTAAATTATTTTTGGCTCTTTATAACTTTCTTTGGCCCGCTTCCCAGTTAGAGAAGTCTTTCCTCCCTTCCTTCCTTCCACCCTCCCTCCCTCCCTCTCTTCCTTCCTTCCTTCCTTCCTTCCTTCCTTCCTTCCTTCCTTCCTTCCTTCCTTCCTTCCTTCCTTCCTTCCTTCTTTCCTTCCTTTCTTTCCTGAGAATTTAACTCAAGACTTAGGCACTGCTCTTGAGCTTATTTTGCTCAAAAACAGTGCTCTACCACTTGAACCACAGCTCCAAATCTAGCTTTTTGGTGGTTAATTGGAGTTAGTAATGTCATGGACTTTCCTGCCAGGCTGGATTCAAACCATCAACCTCAAATCTCAACTTCTTGAGTAGCTAGGATTTTAGGTGTGAGCCATCAATGTCTGGCTGAGAAACATATTCTTAGAAACTTTTCCTACCTTCCCCTCCACAAATTATACCAACATCAAATACAGTTAAATACAAGGGTTATACTGTGGGGGTGGGACATACAAAGCAATGCAGAAATCATCTTATAAATATGTTAGAAACAATTGCATGAAAGAAAAAAAACATTTGAATACTTATCTTGGGGTTCATTCCCCTAACATCCACTTATCTGACCTTTTCTTCTTGACTCAGACATATACTAGTTATTGCAAAAAAGGGAAACCTTCCTTGGATTTGAAAGGCATGCTGAAATGTTGCCTTATCTAGCATGAGAGGAACTTCACAGGAATTCACAGGATTCCTAAGAGCTCTTTTTGCTCTTAGGAATTTTTAGCTACTTATTCCCAAGGCAATTATGAAAATTCTCAATAGGTAACATCACTGAGTATGTTCTGGTTTTCTGAAATTTCAAGCTACAACTATGTTAAGTTTGGTGTCCCTTCTAAACAGTCTAGTTTCAAATCTGAGATTTTAACCCCATAACTAGAACACTCCTGGATGTGTATGAAAATTTTCTTCTTCTAATAAAAAAATTAGCAATTATCTTCTTCTTTTTTAAAATCACAAACAGGCAGTGGATTTACTGATGTGTGATCACATAGTAAACATCAGAAGTTCTCAGAAGTTTAATGATTAGTCTCCTAAGCTTGACTGGGCCATTCAGAAGTAGATTTACGATGCCTGACACAAAATAGATGAGCAGCAAGTTTTAGTTTGATTCAAGAGCAATGATTACATTTGCTAGAAGGACAAATTATTTAAACTCTCTGCACTTCATATTTCGTATTATTACTTCTTGTCATTATTCTCTGTGGGGACAAGACTTCACTCTTCATCCTGTTCAATAGTCTAACAACACTATTGACATTTCCACTTTCCTTATCCAGCAGTGTTGACAATTAATTGTATTACTTTACTGGGTTGTCCAAATAAAATACCGCAGACTGAGTGGCTTACACAAAAATCTACTTTATCACAGTGATAGAGGTTAGACTGGAGCCTGCTTCCTTGGCTTGCCGATAGTCTTTAACTCACTGTGAGTTCCCTCACATGGTCTGGCTCACATCCCTCACATCTCTTTGCATGTCCAAATTTCATTTTGTAAGGATTCCATACCAGTTAGACAGGATAAGGGCCCATTCTAATGACTCAGTTGTTTTTTTTAACATAATAATATCTATAAAAGATAGTTCTTTAGATATAGTCATATCATGAGGTACTAGGGATTAGGGTTTAACAAGGTGTTAGATGGAAGGACACAATTCAGCTCAGAACTTTCAATCATCAGATGCTTTAATCCCTTAAAACAATAAAATAAAGAAAGAAAAAAACTAGAATCCATGCACTTTTCTCCATCCTTTCCTATGCAAGCTATTATTATTTCTGAGTCAGAATGGGCAGTTTCTATGATTTTCCAGGATGCTCTGATTTGGGGTATTTGTGCATTGGTAGAATCCCCTATATTTTAGTGTGGGCTGGCTCAATTAGGGACACAAAATTAGAATATGATAAAATTGATAAAATGCCACTTTTGTTTATATGTTACAAAAAGAAGTAGGGACTGACTTGTTTTTTCTCTTACTCTCACTCTTACCTTGATAAAAGCCAGTTGCTGTATTGTGACTGATGGATAGAGAGGATTTACTGGCAAGGAGCTAGCCCACTGGCCAAGAGCCACCAGGAGACAAAGCGCTCTTCCAAGAATTGAATTGAAGAACTGAATGCTTCTAATGAGCATTTGAGTGGGTTTGGAAGTGTAAACCCCTCCACTCAAACCTTGAGATGATACCTGGACTAAAACTTTGTGAGTGGAGAGCTAGAAAATCCAATTAAAGTGGGAGCAGATTTCTGCTAAGAAAAGCTAGGGGAAAAAAATGTTGGTTTTTAAGATTTGATATCCAGCCAGAATAACTAGCATATCTAGTTATTTTGATGGTCTAAAAGTTGTCTACCTATATCCTTTATAGGACTTCCTCAGATAGGAATCAGACTTAGCATTTAACACAAATAAACCTATGTTCCACTGAAATCACTCAATAGCTTCCTATTTATTTCAGACCAATGAATTAACATGATAAACAGAGGCCTTCTTAGTCTGGTTCCATCCAGGTCCCCAGCCTCATCTCACATTCAGTTTTACTCTCTGCCAAGCTATAATGAAATTCTTTCGGTTCCTTGATATTAATTCTGCTGTTTATACAAGTCATTTGCTCTTCCTAATGCTCATTTCTCTTTTGTTTACCTTGTTAACACCTATTCTTCATTCACATAAAAAACTCATTTTTTTAAAGCAGGCTACCTTTCTCCAGGTCAAATGTTCTTAGAAACAGTTGCTGAAGAAAGTTTTATCAAGGGATTCTGTGAATAATATCTTTGCTACCTACTGACATAAAAGCTGCTTAAGATAAGGACATAATAAATGCTATAACATAATAACTGTGTAGTTTATATTGTAAATATTGGTAAATATTGGTCAGGTAACAAGTAAACAGTTGGATACTATTTACTATTAATTTTTCTGTGGCCCTCTTTGTCAGCAACTTTGCTTATTAATACTACAAAAATTCAAACTATATGGTGCTATTATCTTTTACAACTAGACTTTTCTGACAATACTTAAGAGGTTGCTACCTTTAGGGAAAGAGTACAAAACCATGTTTCTCAACTTATAGTGGTATTTAATCTTCCACAATCATGGTAAGCTTATAATGTGCTGAAAGAATAAAGAATGAACATCTGATGGAATATGTCAGGTTGAAATATGTAATAAAAAATTGAATACTAAGACTTGTTTATTTAAAAATTGCACCTCTTATTTTCAGCAGATCTGTCAGCTGAGTGACAAATGTACATATGGCACAGCCTTACAGTTTTTTAATGGAAAGAATTTACTTATTGGGTAGTTGCATCTGTATGTAAAAGTGAGCCACTAATACCTATGTGTCACACTTTGGTGTTCATGTAAATCATGCAATGTCTTTGGAACAGTATGCATTATCATTCACATGAACTAGAATTTGAACACAAGTAAATTACAGCAAATTTGGTATTTCTTTATTTTACAGCTTTGGCTTTCTATCTTTTTTGTGTTTTAATATGAACATGTTTTTTACCTGCATGCAAATTCAGCTGAGCACTCTATTTAATACTAGTATTATGTTTAATGTTTTCAAACAGTAGACATTCATACACATTAAAAGGGATAGGATATGAAATAGTATTTTAATGGAGGCAAACAGAGGTCATTTTTAACCCACTAATGGTAGAGTCTGTTGCTGGAGATTCTGAGTTTTATAGAGAATTTGGATATCTGAATTTTATCTGAAATATCTCAATTTTGCAAAATAGCTCCAATAAATTTGCTTGATTTAATAGAAACAATGGCTCCTTTATGGTATGGTATGGTTGAGAAAATATGTGAATTTTGGAGAGAGACACAAATCTGAATTCTGACTCAAATAGTTTCTCATGTGGCTGGAAAGTTCTTTGATCTATGCTGAAACTTCACGTCTTCAGTTTTAAAATGAAAATATATTATTGGTTTCTTTAATTTCTGAAATATAAGGGATCAAGAAATCATTTTTATTAGCATGATTCATTATAGTTAAGCTTTCTTTCCTTTTGCATTCTATAATCTTAATTCTTCATATCCTCTACCAAGTTGATAGTAGTCACATTCATGATTATCTGCTTTCTCGTTTTTATTTAGCAAATATACTTCATGCCTGGAGAGTGGTCAATTATGATTTAACCTGAAAACTAAAATGAATCGTCTATGGAACACATCTGGAAATAACATCCTTATTGGGGGCAAGTGCTAAAGTTATTTTTGTAAGAAGGATAGTGACCAAATGTGCTACTGAGGAATGAGTTGGAAGAATAATACAAGGATGGCCCTAAGGAATGAAGTAAGACATTCATATTTAGGAACTAAGTATAACATAAAGTTATTGGTAACATTGGAAATGATTTTTCCAAGGATTCCAAAATCAAAGTTCTCTGTAGTATGTCTGGTTGGTTGGTTGATCTTGGTTAAAGATGGGAAACTTTTCTATAATCTAGGTACACTAAATTTCTGGGTGTTTTTCCCTAATCATAATCAGCACTTGCAAAGTTATCATTTTTTGTGTGAAAATACCATACAGAGGGGTTATAATTACATGGGCAAAATAGTGAGTACATTTCTTATCAAACATTGTTGCTTCCTCCTTTGTTTCCCCATACCATCCCTTCCCCTCTCTACCCCTCCAACTTCTCACCCCCCCTACAGCTCCACCCCGCCACCCCACATAGATACTAGACCTAAGAACCTGTTTAGAAACCAGGTGCCAGTGGCTTACGCCTAGCAGATCACGGTTCAAAGCCAGTCTGGCAGAAAGTCCGTGAGACTCTTATCTCCAATTCACTACTAGAAAACTGGAAGTGGTGCTGTGGTTACACTGGTAGAGCGCTCACCTTGAGCTGAAGAGCGCAGGGATAGCACCCAAGCCCAGAGTTCAAGCCCCACGACTGACAAAAAAAAAGAACCTGTTTTAGCCAGGCATTGTAGTTGACTCTGTAATCCCAGCTACTCTGGAATCTTGAGGATTCTAAGCCAATCTGAATAAAGTTAGGGAGACCCTAACTCAAAAGTAAAGTACAGAGTTGATGACTTGGTTTAAATGGTAAGCCAGAAAGAATCCTATATGCCTTAAGAAATGTTTATTGGGAACTGTCTACAAAAATTGATTAATTTAATATATTAATATGTTGATTCACTAGTCTCACCCAATGAGGCTAAAAATGTCCTATCACATCAGTTTAAAATTCATCTCTGTCAGATATTGACTGTTACAGGCAAAATGTTTTTCTTAATTTTATTGTAGTGTTGTAGAGATATAATGTGATGTAATCATGTTCTATGGAAAATATAAATAGCAAAATCAGAAGGGCATATCAAAAATTCCTGAACCAGGAAGTGGCGCAGTGGATCAAGCGGTAGAGTGTAGAGTGCTCGCCTTGAGCTGAAGAATGCAGGGACAGCGCCCAAGCCCAGAGTTCAAGCCCCACAACCGATCAAATAAAAACAAAAACAAAAACAGAGTCTCATGGATTTCATAAAAAAGCTGGAAGTGGCGCTGTGGCTCAAGTGGTAGACCACTATCCTTGAGCTGAAAAGCTGAGGGACAGCGCCCAGGCCCAGAGGTCAGGTTCCCCTCTCCCCCAAAAAATTCCTGAACCAGAAATGGAGTACCAGCAGCTCATATCTAATTCTACATAATGAAAAAGCTAAAATAGTGGGCATTTGAACTCCAGCCCAGCACAGGCTGAACAATCCACAAGAATCATTCAATGGAAGAAGAAGCTAGGTATGGCACGCCTTTCATCACTGCTATGGCAAGAAGAAAAAAAATAGAAAAATCCTGGTCCAGGCACATGTCTAGGCAGGAAAGGAGTCTACCTCAAGAAAGAAGCAGTGACACATTTATAAGATTATAAGATTATTTATTGCTTTTTATGTCCTTCCCCACAGTATAACCCCTGCTTTCACTGTATTTGATGTCCGTATAATTTGTGGAGGGGAAGGGGAAAAACAAATTATGTAAATAGGGATACAGGTGGACCCATTGCAACAATGAGATGTACAAGTCGAAAATGAACTTTACAACTTTGGTGCGGGGCGGGGGGTGTGTGTGTGTGTGTGTGTGTGTGTGTGTGTGTGTGTGTGTGTGTGTGTGTGTGTGTGTGTGTGTGTGTGTGTGGAGAGGATTGGGTGGGGGGGCAGCAGGGAGGATGGAAAGGGATGGGAAGGGGAAACAAAGGAGGAGGCTACAATGCTAGATAAGAAATGAACTCATTATCTTGCCCATGTAATTGTAACCCCTCTGTAGAGTAGAAGCAGCGTATAAAAGTGCTAAAGGTAGGGCTCACAAGTCCAAGTAATAGCCCCCCAAAATGAATAAATTAAATAAATAAATAACTCTTGAACTGGAGTAATTTTAGAGACATTGTTATTTAATTCCTATATTTACAGATTCAAGAAACTTGTAGAAATTAAATGGCTTGCCCAACATCAAATGACTTACTGGAATATCTGCTTCTTATTTTAATACTATTTTTTTCTTCGAACAATGTGTTGATAACCTTGATAGAAACAGGCAGATAACTGAAAAGAAAAATATCCTTCTCACAAGGAATCTGATCAAACAAGCAAAATGATTTGTTGTAGTAAAGGGAAGGAGACATGAAATGAAATAATAATTCTAGATATGAAGGAAAATATAATAAAGCAAATTGTCTGTAGTCATTATTTTACATTTCCACTTTATTAGTTAGATTTTCTCAGTTGAAAGGGAATATAAACAGGACAACAGAGGCATAGAATTCCAGCAGAAGAATTTTTAGTTCAAATTCACCAGTTTAAATGATGATAATAGTTCTTGAGCATAATTTCCTGATAATACATTTTCATGAATGTCATTTCATGTGGGAACAACCTGAAGTCTATTTACCTTGTTAAAACACAGACACTAACAATTCAGTAGAAAATTGTTTTATTCATTCAGACATTTTTTCCTACTCAGTGTCAAGCAACCCAGAAGTTCAGATCAAAGGAAACACTGTAATGAAATCAAAGAGTCCCACAGCCAGTAATTTGAAAAGCAAAGTTTGGACAGAATGCCTGGGCAGGAGTCCTAACGCTGCACCATTGGAAAATGATATAACGATTCATTACTGAGGGATTCTCTCATCTGTAAAAATGAAGATGGTATAAGGACCCATATTAGGTTATTGGTGACTATCAAAGAAATAATAATAATAGTGATAATTTGAGACCATAATTAACATAGATTAATGTTCCCTATGATATTATTGTTATTATTTTCAGGCAATGATCAAACGGTATAGCAGTAGAGTCATTTTATCTAGAAATAAAGTCTGTTTGCTCAAATTAGTATATTGAGGTCATAGTTCATAAACAACACTATGATATACATAAAAGGAGCTTTTGCACATTTATTTTGCCTACAATAGATATGTTGGATATAATTGGCCTATATCTCTTTTTTTAATAAATTTTTATTGTGAAAATATTGTATAGAGGGATTATAATTACATAAGCAAGATAATGAGTACATACCTTACCAAGCATTGTTGACTCTTCCTTTGCTTTTCCTTTACCATCCCTTCCCTCCCATCTACACAACTACACTGCCCCCAACCCCTCCTAAATTGGAAAGTTTGTTTTTTGACATAGCATCTTGTACATCTCATGTTGCAATGGGTCAAACTGTATCCCTATTTAAACAATTTGTTTTTTTCCTTCCCCACCCCAAATTATACAAACATCAAATACAGTGAAAACAGGGGATATACTGTGGGGGAGGGACATACAAAGCTACAAAAAAAAAATCATATGGTACCTTATAAATATGTTAGAAACAATAGGAAGAAAGAAAAAAATTACTTATGTCCTTATCTTGAGGTTCATTTCCCCTAACATCGTCTTATCTGAACTTTTCTGCATGTCTCAGACATATACTAGTGATTTCAAATAAGGGAAACAATAAGACCTATGTTTCTTTGCACCTGGCTTACTTCACCTACTACAATTTTGTTCCAAATCTTTCCATTTCCTAACAAATGAGGCAAGGTCATTCTTTCTGATGGAGGCATAGAATTCCACTGTGTATATATACCACACTTTCTTGATCCATTCATCTACTGAGGGGCATATGGGTTGGTTCCATATCTTAGCTATGGTAAATAATGTTTCAATAAACATAGTTGTGCTGGTAGCTTTAACATAGCCTTGTTTGTGATCATTCAGGGAAATGCCCAAAAGCAGGATTGCTGGGTCATAGGGGAGTAATATGTGGAGTCTTTTGAGTAACCTCCATACTGCTTTCCAAAGTGGCTGAATATGTTTACACTCCTACCAACAATGCAGTAGGGTTCCTTTCTGTCCATATCCCCTCCAGCATCTGTTGTTATTAGAATTCTTGATTATAGCCATTCTAACTGGGGTGAGGTTGTATCTCAATGTTGTTTTGATTTGCATTTCTTTTATGGCTAAGGAAGTTGAGCATTTCTTCATGTGTCTATTGGCCATCCTTCTTTCCTCTTCAGAGAAGTTTCTCCTTAAGTCTTTAGCCCACCTATTTGTTGGGCAGTTGTTCTTTGAGGATTTGTTGTTGGGGGATTTAATTTTTTGAGTTCCAGATATATTTTAGATCTGAGACCCTTGTCTGTTATATGGCTAGTGAAGATCTTCTCCCAATCTATGGGCTTTCTATTGATCTTGCTAGCTATGTCCTTTGTCATACAGAAGCTCTGAAACTTCATGCAATCCCATTCTGCCAACCTTTCTTTGATTTGTTATGTTTCTGGGTCTTTATTAAGAAAATTTTGGCCTGTGCCAAGGAGACCTAGGGTTTCTCCTATTTCATCTTGTAATATTTTCAGAGTGTCTACTTTGACTCCGAGGTCTTTGATCCATTTGGAGTTGATTCTGGTGCAGGGTGATACATAAGGATCTAGCTTTAGTTTTCTACAAGTAGTTAACCAATTTTGCCAGCACCATTTACTGAAGAGGCTGTCTTTCTTCCATTCTATTTTTTTTTAGCTCCCTTATCCAAGATTAGATGGCTATAGGTCTGTAGGTTCATTTCTGGGTTTTCAGTTCCATTCCATTGTTCCTGAGGTCTGTTCTTGTGCCAGTACTAAGCTGTTTTGATTATTATGGCTTTGTAGTAGAGTTTAAAATTTGGTATTGATATTCCTTCAGCACTGTTCTTTCTGTTGAGGATCGTTTTTGCTATTCGGGGTCTTTTATTGTTCCATATGAATTTTTGGATTGCCTCTTCTATTTCCTTGAAGAATGAGGTTGGAATATTGATAAGTATTGCATTGAATTTGTAGATAGGCTTGGGAAGTATTGCCATTTTCAGGATGTTGATCTTTCCAATCTAGGAGCATGGGAGTTTTTGCCACTTTCTAAGTTCTGTTTTGATTTCCTTTTTCAAGTTTTTAAAGTTTTCATCGCAGAGGTCCTTCACTTCTTTGGTTAAGTTAATTCCTAGGTATTTTAATTTTTGTGGGGCTATTACGAATGGAGTCTCCTGATTTCAGCCGTGCTGTTCTCATTGTTGGCATACAAGAAAGCCATTTTTTTTTAATTGTGAAAATACCATACAATTACATGAGCAAGGTAATGAGTACAATGACATGTACAAGACCATTGATTTTTGAGGGCTAATTTTATACCCTGCTACTTTGCCAAAGTTTTGAATCAGTTCGAGTAATTTGGGAGTAGCGTCAGTGGGGTTCTTTAAATACAAGATCATGTCATCTGCAAAGAGGGAGAGTTTTACTTCAACTTTCCTTATTTTGATACCCTTTCTGTTTACATCTTGTCTTATTGCTGTAGCTAAGCATTCTATACTAAATTGAAGAGAAGTGGAAAGAGTGGACATCCTTGTCTCATTCCTGAGTTTAGAAGAAATGGCTTTAGTTTTTCACCATTAAGTATAATGCTGGCTGTAGGTTTGTCATATACAGCCTTTATTGTATTGAGAAATGTTCCATCGATTCCTAATTTTTCCAGAACCTTCATCATAAAGGGGGGTTGGATCTTGTCAAATGCTTTTTCTGCACCTATTGAGATAACCATGTGGTTCTTAGGCTTGCTCTTATTGATGTGATGAATTATATTAATTGATATGCATATATTGAACCAGCTTTGCATCCCTGAAGTTAATCCTGTTTGATTGTGGTTTATGATTCTTTGGATGAATTGTTGAAATTGATTGGCCACAATTTTGTTGAGAGGTTTTGCATCAATGTTCATCAAAGAAATGGGTCTATAGTTCTCTTTCTTTGATAAGTCCCTGCCTAGTTTTGGGATGAGGGTTATGATGGCTTCATAGAATGAGTTCGATAGTGAACTTTCTCTTTCAATTTCATTGAAGAGTTGGAAGAGTATTGGTATGAGCTCTGCTATGAAGGCATTGTAGAATTCCACTGTAAAATCATCTGGTATGGGCTTTTCATAGATGCTAGGTCTCTTATTGCTGTTTCTATTTCAGTGCTTGATATGGGCCTGTTAAGGTGGTTTAACTCATCTTGGTTTAGTTTTGGCATGTCAATATTTGCTAGGAAATCATCCCTTTCTTCCAGGTTCTCAAACTTACTAGTATGAAGGTTTGAGAAATATTCCCTTATAATGTTCTGAATCTTGGTTGTTTCTGTGGTGATGTTTCCATTCTCATCTCTGAGTTCATTTATTTGAGTGTGTTCTCTTCTTTTTCTGATAAGATTTGCTAAGGGTCTGTCAATTTTGTTTATTTTTTTCGAATAACCAACTCTTGGTTTTATTGATTCTTTCTAAGTTTTTCTTGGATTCTAATTTATTTAATTCTGATTTAATTTTAATTATTTCTTTCCCTCTACTGGATTGGGGTTTATCTTGCTGCTCTTTTTCAAAGAGGCTCAGATGTCTCATTAAATTGTTGGTTTCAGATCTCTCCAATTTGTTGATGTAGGAACTCAGAGCTATAAACTTGCCTCTGAGTACTGCCTTTGCTGTGTCCCAGAGAAGCTGGTAATTTGTGTGTTCATTTTTGTTGAATATCATGAACATTTGAATTTCCTTTCTAATCTCTTCCATGATTCACTGGTGATTCAACAGTGTGTTGTTCAGCCTCCATGTGTTACAGGACTTTCTTTGGTGGCTTTTGGTGTTGAGTTCTAATTGTATTCCCTTGTGGTCTGAGAGAATGCAAGGTATAACTTCAATGTTTCTGAATTTGGACAAGTTTGTTTGTGACCTAAAATGTGGTCTATTTTGGAAAATGTTCCATGTGTTGCTGAGAAAAACGTATATTCTGATGCTGCTGGGTGAAATATTCTGTAGATGTCTGTTAAATCTAGTTGATCTATGCAGTTGTTTAGATATGCGGTTTCTCTGTTGAGTTTTTGCCCAGTTGGTCTATCTAGAGGGGATATTGTGTGTGAACGTCCCCAACAACTAATGCCTTTGGATCTATGTGAGATTTGAGGGAAAGTAGTGTTTCTTAGATAAATTTGTGTGCTCCGTTGTTTGGTGAATAGATACTTAGAATTGTAATATCCTTCTGAAGGTGAGATCCATTAATTGGTATGTAGGGTCTTCTTTATCTCTTCTTACTAACTGTAACTTGAAGTCTATTTTATCTGATATTAAAATTGCAACTCCCACCTGTGTATGCGGGTCGTTTGCTTGGTAGATTTTATTCCAGCCTTACACTTTCAGAATATGTTTGGTTTTATGGGCAAGGTGTGACTCTTGAAAGCAGCAGATAGAAGGATCTTGCTTTTTAATCCAACTAGACAATCTATGTCACTTAATTGGAGAGTTAAGTTTATTAATGTTGAGAGTTAGGACTGAGAAGTGTTTGCTAGTTCCTGCCATTTTATACCCCTTTTGGGGGGCTGCAACAGCTGGGTTCTTCCTATGGTTCTTGGATTCTCAGTTTGGGTGCAGTTTCTTGGTCTTTGATGTGGTCTTGTTGGTTTTCTATGTGTAGGACATCTTTAAGTATCTTTTGTACTGCTGGTTTGGTGGAAGTATATTATTTCAGTTTTTTGTTTGTTTGTTACTATGGAAGGTTTTTATTTGACCTTCTGTTATAAAGGAGAGTTTAGCTGGGTACAGTATTCTTGGTTGATAGTTGTTTGTCTTTAGGGCATGGCATACATCATTCCAGGCTCTTCTTGCTTTAATTGTCTCAGCTGAGAAATCTGAGGATATTTTAATAGGTGATTGATCTTTTCTCCTTGACAACTTTAAGGATTCTTTCCTTTATTTGAAGTGATCCTTTGCGGATTATAGTGTGTTGATGGGATGTCCTGTTCTGGTCTAGTCTATTTGGGTCCCTAAAAGCTTCTTGTATCTGAATAGGCCTATCTTTTTGCATGTTTGGGAAGTTCTCTGCTAGGATACTGTTACATGAATTTCCTAGACCATTAACTTCTGTCTCTAGGTGCTCCTTTACAACCATTATCCTCAGATTAAGCCTTTTGATGGTATCTTCCAAATGTTGAATAGACCTATCATATTTCTTGGATTTGTCTTGGATAGTTGTATATTCTTTCTCTATAATATCTAGGCTGTCTTCCATCCCTGAGCTTTGATCTTCTGCATGGTCTAACCTACTGTCAAGCCTTTCTTTCTTTCTTTCTTTTTTTAATTTCCTTTCCTTCTAGTTGGTCGGCTTTGATGGCTTCAAATTCTTTGTTGGAACTTTGTTTTAGATCTTGTATGAACTTCTTTACTTCCTTAGTTTGTTGTTCAGTGTTTATTCTCAGATCACCTCCTTGATTGATTATGGTTTCCTTGGGCTCCCTTTCCTTCTGATGGGCTCCATTCAACATTCCCTTAGTGATTTTCCTGGATTCCTACAGCTGTCTGTTTATGGATTCCATGAATGTCTTTATGGATCTTTGTCTATTTTCATCCTGCTCACGCAATTCCTCTATTACTCTTTGATCAGCTTCCTCATGCTCATACAATTCCTGTACTTCTCTTTGACTGTTCTCAGCCTGCGCATGCAATTCCTGTGTTTCTCTTTGACTGTTCTCAGCCTGCTCACACAATTGCTGTATTAATCTTTGAGTAGCTTCCTCATGCTCATGAGATTCCTGTAGTAATTATTCGTTAGCCTCAACATGCTCATGAAGTTCCTGTATTAATCTTTGGTTTGCCTCATCTTGATCCCTATCACATTCAAACTGAGTCCTTTTTAGATTTTCAATTTTTTCATTCACCATGTTTACCAGTAATGTTTTTAGAGCTTTATTGGAACTCTCCTCTGCATTATTCATTAACTGTTCTCTCACCTGATTATCATGAGTGGGAGTTGAGATACCCGGACTTGCCATCTTTCTTGTGTTTCTCTGGTTTGTTCTAACCATTTGGTATGAAAGTAACACCAATTTTGTGCTAGAACACTATATTAAGGCAAGCATCACCAGAGTCCTGTAATTTTACAGTCAAAATGGCTTCAGATACAATGTAGTTCAACTAGTAAAATCTATTCAACATCAAACAACTATGGATTAATGAGCTAAGAACATCCAAGAGGGATTCATCAAACCAGAAATTATTGGGTTTAGGGAGAATTGTGGGGGAAAATAGGATTAGAGGGATTTGGAGAGGTTAAAGAAGAATGAATTTAACCAAGTCCTAATCTCAGAGAGGGAAATGGATAGGACAGAATGATAGGAGAGAGATAAAAAATAAGAAAAAGTAGAAAAACAAAAATTTTAATTTAAAAAATAAACACAAATATTATGTAGGTATAAAGAAATGATATTGAGAGAAGAAAAGGATAGGATGAGAGGAAGGGAAAAATAAAAAGGAAACATGAAAACATCAAAGGTAAAAATTCTTAAAATTGAACTACTTGAAAATTATATAGGTATAAAGAAACAATACTACTATTAAAGAAGTTAAGCCTAAGAGGTTGTGAATTGAGTAATAAATTTCTGGATTAAGTATGTACACAATGAGAGATAAGGTCTAATAATCAATGATGGGTATATGTCTGGGGATGAGCAGAACAGCAATTAAGTCACGCAAAAAAGAAAAAAGAGAAAAGAAAAAGAAAAAGGAAAAGAAAAAAAAGGACCAAAAGATCAATAGAGGTTTTTTAAAACAAGACCACACTAAAGCTACCAGCACAACTATGTTTATTGCAGCATTATTTACCATAGCTAAGATATGGAACCAACCCAGATGCCCCTCAGTAGATGAATGGATCAAGAAAATGTGGTATATATACACAATGGAATTTTATGCCTCCATCAGAAAGAATGACATTTCCCCATTTGTTAGGAAATGGAAAGGTTTGGAAAAAATTATATTAAGTGAAGTAAGCCAGGCCCAAAGAAGCATAGGTCCCATGGTTTCCCTTATTTGCACTATCTAGTATAGGTATGAGTCAAGCGGAAAAGGTCAGATAATGTGATGTTAGGAAAACGAACCCTTAAATATGTATTTTAATGTTTTCGTTTCTTTCATGCATGTGTTTCTAACGCATTTATAAGATTATTTCTTTGTTGCTTTGTATGTCCCTCCCCCACAGTGTAACCCCCGCTTTCACTATATTTGATGTCAGTATAACATGTGGAGGAGATGGGGACAAACAAGTCGTTTAAGGATTCAGGTGGACCTGTTGCAACAATGAGAAGTACAAAATGTCATGTCAAAACCAACTTTACAATGTCGGTGTGGGGGGGGAGGGGGGTATAATTGGGTGGGGGGAGGGGGGAGGCTGGGAAGGGAGGTGAAGGGTAAACAAAGGAGGAGGCTGCAATGCTTGGTAAGAAATGTATGCATTATCCTGCCCATGTAATTGTAGCCCTTCTGTACAGTATGTTCTCAAATAAAATAAAATTAAATTAAAAGAAAAAAGCACACACACTCCTAAAATAAGACTTACTAAAGAAAAAAAAAAAGAAAACAATTTAAAAAATAATAAAAAATAAGTAGAAAAAAGAGTTCTTTGATTTATTTTTGGGGGGGGAGGGGAGATCTTGTATCTCCCTTGTATCTCTTGGTGAAGTCCATGGTCTGCTTGTGGTGTTTGGTTTTCCTGTGGCTTGATTGGTTTCTTAAGTCAGTTTGTTTTAGCAGGCAGACAGGTCTGCCTTATCCAGGACTTTGTGATCCTCTTCCCAGGCTAGTTCAGTAGAAGGGAGATCTTCTTTGAGTATCACAAAAGAGGGAGATGGCTGTTTCCTCTAGTTTGGAGTTGCTGTGATGATGCTGGGTTTTGGGTAGGTTTGAGGCATATCAGCAAACAGTAGCTTTTTCCTGAGGGGCTAGCTCATGAGACACTCACAGAGCCCAGCCAGAAGCCATTCTCAGGTTTTATGTTTACTGAGTTTTAATTGTCTAAACTGCAATGGGGAGGGGCAGCCTCTGGCTCTGTTTACCCATTGAAGAAAGTCACTCCTCCTGGGGTGGAGCTTTTTCTGCCTGGGCAGGGTGACTTTCCCCTGAGTGGAGCTGAGCCTGGCAGGTCAAGTCAGGTTCCTATGACCTGCTAATGGCTCCAATTGTTTGATTGTTGGGCCTACCTTTGTCAGTATGAAAGATGGAGATCTTCTCCAATGGTGGGGCAGAGGGTGGGAGGGTGGGGGAGGCTACCTTTCCACTGCTGCTCCATGAGAATGAGTGAGGATGTCAGGGTTCTACTCATGCCGGACTCTTAGTTCCTGGGATATCCCTGGCCTGTTATCAGCAGGATGAAGATTTCTGTTCCTTGTCAGTTCTTGCTAGTTGTTAGTAGAATCTGCTTGCACATAGCGTCTAGTGCCTTTGTCCCAGACTTTCTCTGCCATGGCAGCTACCAGCAAATGCTCAGATCTTTCTCCTTGACCAAGCTGCCTGGATTTTTCCTCTCTGGCCAAACTCTCTGTATTGTGATGGCACACTTTGTGTGATTCTCTAACCTAGGACTGTTCACTGGAACACTAAAACTGCTTTCTATGTGAGAGCTTGTTTAACCTCCAGCTTCTCCTCTGTCATCCGGTCCATATCTCTTGATAGACAAGAAATAATGTTTTCAAAAATGTACCCAATTTTAAGTTCTATTGGCAAACATGGACTTTTACCTTTTTGGGAGAAGGGGGTCCAGTCATGGGGCCTGAACTCTGGGCCTGTGCACTGATCCCTCAGCTCTTCAGCTCAAGGCTAGTGCTCTACCACCTGAGCCACAGCACCACTTCCGGCTTTTTTCTTTTTGCTTATGTGGTGCTGAGGAATCAAACCCAGGGCCTCATGCATGCAAGGCAAGCACTCTACCACTGAGCCACCTTCCCAGCCCCAGACTTTTACTTTTGACAAACAATTTTAACTCTGTCAACAACATTATTCCTCTTTAAAAGACAATATTGTGGAGGTAGATTATATAACCTTTGCTTTGGACAAATTGGGGTCCACAGATCTGCACTGGGTCTTCTGCTCTTCTCTTTGCTAAATGGCTCTCATATTTATCTGACATTGGACATCTGTCATTAGTTATATTTTCATCTCTTTTGTCTTACCAGGGACACAGAGTCAATACTTTAGCTTTTCCAATCTGTAGAATTTGTGAGCATAGCTGTGACTACCATTTGACTTTGGCTCAGAAAATCTTTACTACTCCTTTGACCTCTGCTTCTACAGGCCTCCTCTGGTAATAGAACCTCCTACAGTCATCTCCTTCTAGCTCCCATATATTCTGTTCAGGAAGGCTAAATATCAGACTTTTCTATCTGACCATAAAATTTACCAAAATGTATTTATTACTTGAATTAAACCCAGAGATGAGAACATTCTATACAAGTGGTTTACTACTTAACTCCCCTCCTCCCCCCTGCCTGGCCTAACTTTTGGTTGCTTTTTCATTTCATTTCTTGAGATAAGGTATCACTACATTAAGTTTATTTATTTATTTTTTTTTTTTGGTCTTGGGGCTTGAACTCTGGGCTTGGGCACTGTCCTTCAGCTCAAAGTGAACACTCTACAGCTTGAGCTACAGCACCACTTCCTAAGTTTAATTTTTACCTGCCATCAACTCTCCAGAAAGCAATTATACTCTAGAGTAGCTTATATGGATAAAATCCTTTACCTTTAGTTTCCTCTGAAATATTTTTATATTTCTAAATAGCTAACCATCACTCCTTGCTTGAGTCACCTCCTCAAAGAGATTTTTTGCATCTGTTCTTCATCATCCTGTTCCTGTTTCAACCCAGGATTCCTTAGGGTAGGGAGAAAATGGATTTCCCACATTTCTTTTCCATCTGGACCTCCCTTCTACTTTTGAAAGGTATAAGGTGTGGGAGCAATAAAAGAAACATGGAATTTAGAAAATTATTTCTCTAACAACATTGCTTGGCTACAAAATTCCAGAAGAAACTTGGTATCTCAATCAGTAACTTGTTCTTTGACACAATTTTAACTATTTTAAGGGATTCAATGAGGAAAAGTGCATAATAAGAATGGCCAATAGACACATGAAGAAATGCTCAACTTTCCTAGCCAGAAAAGAAATGCAAGTCAAAACAACATTGAGATTCCACCTCACCCCAGTTAGAATGGCTATAATCAAGAAATCTAATAACAACAGATGCTGGAGGAGATGCAGCCAAAAGGGAACCCTACAACATTGTTGGTGGGAGTGTAAACTTGTTCAACCACTCTGGAAAGCAGTATGGAGGTTCAAAGACTACACATGACTCAGCAATCCCACTTTTGGGCATTTACCCAAAGGATCACAAACAAGGCCGTACTGAAGCTATCAGCACAACTATGTTTATTGCAGCATTATTCACCATAGCAAAGATATGGAACCAACCAAGATGCCCCACAGTAAATGAATGGATCAAGAAAATGTTATATATATACATATATATATACATATATATGTATATATATATGTATATATATGTATATATATACACATATATATATATATAAAACACAATTTCTCAATTGACTAATACTCTAGTACCTCGTCTAGTAACTCACTTGTTTTTAGAAGCATAAAATTTTTAGAAACAAAATTTTGGAAAATAGTGATCACGATTTAGAGGTAAGTTTTTCCCCAAGACACATTCTATGTTTTGTACCCCTGACAAAAATGATTATACTAAATGGTACACATGTTGAACCTAGCTATAGAAAATATGTAATTGTAAAATTTCAGAAGGAGAATTATATAATTTTTATGTAGCATTTTACTAATGAGTATTTTTAAAAGGCATGGCAAGTAGAATTTTGTTGAATTATAAGTTAGGTGGGAAAATTTGCTTACAGAGAATTCCACAACAGTTATGCTTCATTCATTTTTTAATGGGTGAATGTATCATTGATATATATATATTATATTTTTTTCTTTTATATTATTAAATGATTCCTGAGAGATTTGTCAAATTTATAAACAGGTATAATTTGGATATACTAACTTTTGTCTATATATTATTTATAAAAGTATAAAATATAAATATAAAAATTCATCTGAAGAAAGTTGAGTTGGAAATTCCTCTAAATTTTATACTATTTTCCAAGACTTTAAATTCAGTTCATTATTCTTTATACCACAGATGCATTTTTATCAACCATCATAAAGCATTTAGCCTCAACTTTTAAAGAAGTCAACTATTTTATAATTTTATTTCATTAGTTCTTGTAATGTTTGCCAAATTAAATAATTATAACATATATAATATGAAAATATATTTTGGAACAAACGTATTCTTTTTTATTGTGAAAATAGTGTACAGAGGGGTTACAATTACATGGGCAAGATAGTGAGTACATTTCTTATCAAGCATTGTAGCCACCTCCTTTGTTTCCCCTTCCCATCCCTTCCCATTTTCCCCTCTCCCCCGTCCACTGAACACTCCTCCCTCCCACCAAAGTTGTAAAGTTCATTTTCTACATGACTTGTACATCTCATTGTTCCAATGGGTCCACCAGTATCCCTATTTAAACGATTTGTTTTTGTCCTTCCCCTCCACAAATTATACCAACATCAAATACAGTGAAAGCAGGGGTTATACCATGGGGGAAGGACATACAAAGCAACAAAGAACTAATCTTATAAATGTGATAGAAACAATTGCATGAAAGAAAAAAAACATTTGAATACATAACTTAGGGTTAATTTCCCTAATATCAACTTGTCTGAACTTTTCAGCTACTTTGCCAAAGTTTTGAATCAGCTTGAGTAATTTGGGAGTGGAGTCTGTGGGATTCTTTAAATACAAGATCATGTCATCTGCAAAGAGGGAGAGTTTTACTTCTTCTCTTCTTTCCCTATTTGGATCCCCTTTATGTTTGCATCTTGTCTTATTGCTGTAGCTAGGAATTCTAACACTAGATTGAAAAGAAGTGGAGAGAGTGGACCTCCTTGCCTCGTTCCTGAGTTAAGAGGCAATGGCATTAGTTTTTCACCATTAAGTATAATGCTGGCTGTAGGTTTGTCTTATACAGTCTTTGTTATGTATTCAATGCTTGTTGAACTTACAAATAAATATATTAAATCAATAACGTCTTGTCAGTCATAAGAACTTTACAATTACAGAAAACAAGGCTAAACAAGGGCATTTCTAGATGAGATGAGTTGACCAAATAAAATAACAAGAAATAGGAAGAGGGGAGGATTAGTAAGAAAATAACTGAGTAGGATTAATTTGGTTAAAATGTGTAGCACAGGATTGTTTGTGAATTTTCTTGTTGTAGGATCATAGCTTACATGGTAGAGTGCTAGCCTAGCAAGGAGGAGGTTCTAAATTCACCTCCCAAACTCCACCAAATACCACCAAAACAAGCAAAACAAACATCATTACACTTTCTCACTTTTCGTAAAATTAGGTTATCCTGGTAGCCAGTTGTCAAATTGATTAGGGAATGAAGACTAAAAGACAAGATTAATATTCATTTTCATAAGATAAAAAATGTAAAGTTGCTATCCTGTTTGTAATGTATGCCATTATCATGCTACAGATATGATTTAAGCTTCTTCTACTACTCTCTTGTAGTTACTGACAAGTTATTTTGTACTCCAGAACATAATGTATTCACATATAAAGTTACTCTAATTTTTATCATTTGTATTTATACAATTAAAATAAGAAATACAAGTATAAGATATTATGGTCTTGCTGGGCACCAGTGGCTCATGCCTGTAATCCTCGCTACTCAGGAGGCTGAGATATGAGGATCAAGGTTCAAAGCCATCCTGAGCAAGAAAGTCTGAGAAACTCTTATCTCCAATAAACCACTCAGAAAACCAGAAACAGCATTGTGGCTCAAGTGGTAGAGTGCTAGCCTTGAGCTGAAAAGCTGAGGGACAGTGCCCAGGTCCAGAGTTAAAGCCCAATGACAGACAAGAAAAAAAATGTATGTATATACATATATACATATATATATATACATACATATATACATATATACATACATATATATATATATATATATGGGTCTCTTCAGAGTTTCTAATGAAGAAATATAAAAGAAATATAAAATCTATGCTTGAAGTTTTAGGAAACAATTTCTTAGGCTAATATCTTATACCTAGAAATATAGTTGTTCTGTCTTTTCTTATCATTGTTGGAATAGATTGCCAAATACTTCTCATTAAGCTTGTAATTCACTGTGACCACTGGAAAAAAGAATATTTTTCTCTTATATGTGTTTATGTGTGTATGTGTATATGCATTTTCAATAATTACTGATTGTATGTTTGCCTAATGTTGACTCTAATGAAAAGTTGGGCTTGCGTTGTATGACCAAATTTAGGTTGTTCAAAATGAGCTTGATGACCTTTATCACAATGATCAACAGTACTATCTGATCAGAGATGTTTTGTTTGTTGTGAATTGGTTTTGTTTCTTTGCTTTCAACACAGCTTTTCTTTTTTTTATTAATAAGTTTTTTTATTGTGAAAATAACATACAAAGGGGTTACAATTACACGAACAAGGTAATGAGTAAATATCTTATCAAGCATTGTTGCCTCCTCTTTTGTTTCCTCTTACCATCTTTGCCCTCCCATCTCCCTGCCCCCTGCCAAAGTTGTAAAGTTCGTTTTTCGACATAAGGTCTTGTACATCTCATTGTTGCAATGGGTCCATCTGTATCCCTAAGTGAAGTATGCCATGCCCAAGGAAACATAAGTCCCACGGTTTCCCTTATTTGCAATAACTAGTTTAAGTCTGAGACAAGCAGAAATGGCCAGATTAGTTGATGTTATGTGAAATGAACCCCAAGATAAGGACTCATGTGGTTTTTATTTCTTGCTATTGTTTCTAACATATTTATAAGATGATTTCTTGGTTGTTTTGTATGTCCCTCCCCCACGGTATAAGGCCTGTTTTCATTGTATTTGATGTTGGCATAATTTGCAGAGGGGAAGGGAAAAACAAATTGTTCACCATAGCCTTTCTATTTCAAATATTTACATATAAGATATAAATTAGTTTTCTGTCCTTGAACTACCACCTAAATATCGGTTTTCATACTTTCCTCTTCAATTTCAGTGTTACCGTAACCATGTCTAATCTCAAATAAAAGGAATTCAGATTTTTGAACAAAATGATTGGAGAACAGAGTATTCTGGCAGTTTAAATATATTTTTAGCTAATTCCAACTGAACAGGTATTTCTTACTGAAAAGATGGTGCTGATTAATTCAGTATTATTCACACTAAAGTGGTTCTTGACATATAGTTTATAGAGACAGTACAATGCTGGAAACAATTTGCTTAATTTACACCATTAATCTTTTATAGTTGGAATTACATAGTTTTAAAAATATAAATAGTGTGAGGTAGTACAAGTATATGTTCTCTTTGGACAGTGAAAATGATAAAGACTTACACAATTTGGGTTCCTTTGTTACTTTGGTTGTCTATGTCCACTAACAATACTTTTTATTTTGCACAAGAATCTAGATAAATTTTATGTCAAAAAATATTTTTTAAATGTCCTGAATAGCCAAAATAGTCCAGAGGGGAAAAAAGGAATACTTGAGGTATTACAATTCCACACTTCAAATTTTACTAGGAGATATAATAACCAAAATAGATTGGTACTGGCACACCAAACAGATCTGAAGACCAATATAATAGACTAGATGACCCAGAAATAAACCTATATACCTAAGTCCGTCTAACACTTGACAGGAGAAACAAAAATATATGTTGAAAATAAGAGAGACTCTTCAACAAATGGTACTGGGAAAATTGGACATCCATATGCAGAAGACTGATTCTGTATCCTTGCATGTCATCTTGTACCAGTATAAAGTCAAAATGAATCAAAGAACTCAATGTAAGACTTGAAACCTTGAAACTACTTCAGGAAGAAGTAAGAAACATTGTATGTCCCTCCTCCATGGTATAATTTGGGGAAGGGAAGAGAAAAAACAAATTGTTTAAATAGGGATACAGGTTGACCCATTGCAACAATGAGTTGTGCAAGACGTTATGCAAAAAGTAATTTTACAATTTAGGTGGGGGGGGAGGAATGTAGTTGTGGAGATGGGATGGAAATGATGGGAGGGGATAAACAAAGGAGGAGGCAACAATGCTTGATAAGAAATGTACTCAATACCTTGCTTATGTGATTGTAACCTTCTGTACAGTATTTTCAAAATAAAAACTTATTTAAAAAAAGAAGTAAGAAACATTAGAACTTACTGTCATAAACAAGAACGTCTTGAGTAGGAGTCTCAGAATATAGGAAAAAGAATTGACCAGAGGTATTCCATTAATCTAAATGTTTCTGCACAGTGAAGAACTTATTTACAAAGCCAAAACAAAAACAAGCCTATGGGCTGGGAAGGTGGCTCAATGGTAGAGTCCTTGCCTTGCATGCATGAGGCCCTGGGTTCGATTCCTCAGCACCACATAAAGGGAAAAACCTGGAAGTGGCACTGTGGCTCAAATTGTACAGTGCTAGCCTTGAGCTGAAGAGCTGAGAGACAGGGCCCAGGCCAGAGTTCAGGCCCATGACTGACAAAAAGAAAAGAAAAGAAACACAAAACAAAACAAACAAACAAACAAAAAACAGCCTACAGAATAAGAGAAGATCTTTGCCAGCTATATGTCTGACAAGACCATAATATCCAGAATATAAAAGGAACCTATAAAACTATACCCCCTCAAAGATTTACTAACCCAGTTAATAAATAGGCAAAAAGCTAAATAGATCCTTCTTAGAAGAGGGAATCAAAATGGCCAATAAACACAGGAAGAAATTCTCGATATTCCTGTTCATAAAAGAAATTCAAAGTAAAACTATGAGAATTTATCTTACCTCCATAATAATGGTTATTATAAAAAATACAAATAACAGCTGGGTGCTGGTGGCTCATACCTGTAATCCTAGCTACTCAGGAAGCTGAAATCTGAGGATCACAGTTCAAAGCCAGTCCGGTCAGGAAAGGCTGTGAGACTCTTTTCTCCAACAAACCACACAGAAAACCAGAAGTGGCACTTTGGCTCAAGTGGTGGAGCACTAGCCTTGAGCTGAAGAGCTGAGAGATAGTCTCAGGCCCAGAGTTCAAGCCCCATGACCAACCAACAAAACAAAACAAAACAAAACAAATAACAAATAATACTGAGCAAAATGGGGGCAGAGGAGGGGAATAGGAACCCTATTACACTGCTATTGACATTGTAAGCTACTGCAACTACTCTGTAAGGTAGTTTGGAGATTTCTCAAGATTCTAAACACAAAACTATTGTATGATCCAAAAATGCCACTCTTAAGCATTTGTCCAAAGACTGTAAGTCAAGATTCAGCCAAATCACTTGAACAACCATGTTCACTGATGCACTACTCACCATAACCAAGTTATAGAAACAGCCCAGATGCCTTACAATAGATTAATAAATCAAGAAAATACATTATACATACAATGGAATTTTACTAGTCTGTCAGGAAGAGTAATATTATGTCATTTGTCAGGAAATGGATGAACTTCTAAAAAATATTATGTTAAACAGAACTTAAAAAATGGCAAAACCTCCCATGCTCCTGGATTGGCAAGATTAACATTGTGAAAATGGCAATACTTCCCAAGGCTATCTACAAATTCAACGCGATACCTATCAAAATTCCACGCTCATTCTTCAAGGAAATAGAGGAGGCAATCCAAAAATTCATATGGAACAATAAAAGACCCCGAATAGCAAAAACGCTCCTCAACGGAAAGAACACTGCTGGAGGAATATCAATACCAAATTTCAAACTCTACTATAAAGCCACAGTAATCAAAACAGCTTGGTATTGGCATAAGAACAGACCTCAGGACCAATGGAATAAAATTGAAAACCCAGAAATGAACCTACAGACCTATAGCCATCTAATCTTCGATAAGGAAGCTAAAACAATAGAATGGAAGAAAGACAGCCTCTTCAGTAAATGGTGCTGGCAAAATTGGTTAACTACATGTAGAAAACTAAAGCTAGATCCTTATATATCACCCTGCACCAGAATCAACTCCAAATGGATCAAAGACCTTGAACTCAAAGCAGACACTCTGAAAACATTACAGGATGGAATAGGAGAAACCCTAGGTCTCCTTGGCTCAGGTCGAAATTTTCTGAATAGAGACCCGGAAGCACAACAAATCAAAGAAAGGTTGGACAAATGGGATTGCATAAGATTGCAGAGCTTCTGCAGGGCAAATGACATAGCTGGCAAGATCAATAGAAAGCCCACCGATTGGAAGAAGATCTTTACTAGCCATACAACGGACAAGGGTCTCATATCTAAAATATACTTGGAACTCAAAAAATTAAACCCCCCAACAACAAATCCTCAAAGAAACAACTGCCCAATAAATAAGTGGGCAAAAGACTTAAAGAGAAGCTTCTCTGAAGAAGAAAGAAGGATGGCCAATAGACACATGAAGAAATGTTCAACATCCCTAGCCATAAAAGAAATGCAAATCAAAACAACATTGAGATATCACCTCACTCCAGTTAGAACAGCAAAAATCAAGAACTCTAACAACAACAGATGCTGGAGGGGATGTGGACAGAAAGGAACCTTACTTCATTGTTGGTGGGAATGTAAACTCGTTCAACCACTTTGGAAAGCAGTATGGAGGTTCCTCAAAAGACTTCACATAGATCTCCCCTATGATCCAGCAATCCCACTTTTGGGCATTTACCCAAATGTTTACAAGCAAGACCACACTAAAGCTACCAGCACAACTATGTTTATTGCAGCATTATTTACCATAGCTAAGACATGGAACCAACCCAGATGCCCCTCAGTAGATGAATGGATCAAGAAAATGTGGTATATATACACAATGGAATTCTATGCCTCCATCAGAAAGAATGACATTTCCCCATTTGTTAGGAAATGGAAAGGTTTGGAAAAAATTATATTAAGTGAAGTAAGCCAGGCCCAAAGAAGCATAGGTCCCATGGTTTCCCTTATTTGCACTATCTAGTATAGGTATGAGTCAAGCGGAAAAGGTCAGATAATGTGATGTTAGGAAAATGAACCCTTAAATATGTATTTTAATGTTTTCGTTTCTTTCATGCATGTGTTTCTAACGCATTTATAAGATTATTTCTTTGTTGCTTTGTATGTCCCTCCCCCACAGTGTAACCCCCACTTTCACTATATTTGATGTCAGTATAACATGTGGAAGAGATGGGGACAAACAAGTCGTTTAAGGATTCAGGTGGACCTGTTGCAACAATGAGAAGTACAAAATGTCATGTCAAAACCAGCTTTACAATGTCGGTGTGGGGGAGGGAGGGGGGTATAATTGGGTGGGGGGAGGGGGGTAAAATTGGGTGGGGGGAGGGGGGAGGCGGGGAAGGGAAGTGAAGGGTAAACAAAGGAGGAGTCTGCAATGCTTGGTAAGAAATGTATGCATTATCCTGCCCATGTAATTGTAGCCCCTCTGTACAGTATGTTCTCAAATAAAATAAAATACAATTAAAAAAATATTATGTTAAGTGAATTAAATTAGACTAAGAGAGACAAAGGGTGAATGCGTGATCTCATTGTGGAAGTTAGATCTAAATTATAAAAATATATAAAAATATATACAGGGTCATATACATATACATATATATGTATATGTACAAACAAAATAACTAAACGTTGTACACAGGGGAAGCATTTTGGTGTATCTGAGTGACTGGTCCAATAGTCTAATTCCCATAAACATCTAATAGTTTAAAAAATGAATACCAGACATTTGGAGCATGTGTTATTCAGTGACAGATGAGGGTGTGAGGTAAGAAGAAGGAAAACAGATGTAGGGGAAGGGTAGGGAAAATAGAGAGAGGAAGGTGGCCCAAAATAGGCACAATATTCATTTTCTATATATGAAGTGGAACTAAACAACTTGAGGGGAGAGTTGGGATTTGAGACAAGTAGGGCAATGATGGAAAATGGTGACATTAATCAAGATTCATAGCACTGGTGGGGTTGAGAGGGATGGGGGAGCATGATGAACAGTGACATTGATCATGATACATTGTATCCATTGAGTGCTTAGTTGAATGACAACTCTTTTATACAACTACATAAAGATAAACAAAACATACATTGTACTCATGAATTGACATGATGAATTGAAATCTCTTTGTGTAACTAAATGTAATAACAGTAATAGAAGAATAACACTTCAAAGGAAACATGTTTAATAATATAAGTAATAATATACATATTATAAACATATTTAATAACATGAGACAATTTAAAAATGTAGACTCCTATAAGTAAATTGTCAAAATAACCACTTCTTATTTGCATTAGTCTTATTACATTAATGACAAATGATAATTATTAAAATTAATGACTCTAGGATACAATAAAATAATAGCATAATTCTATTTGTGTGTTCATTAGCATGTTTTTTGTACAGGGATTTGATTTTGATTTGTCCATGTATACATGCAACACACAATGGATCTTGTTTATTTATGTATTTTTATTATATATATATATATATATATATATATTTTGTCAGTCCTGGGTCTTGAACTCAGGACCTAGGTTATGTCCCTGAGCCTCTTTGTACACACTACCACTTGAGCCACAGATCCACTTCCAGTTTTGGGGTGGTTAAATAGAAATAGTCTCATGGGGACTTTTCTGCCTTGGCTTGCTTCCAACCATGATCCTCAAATCTCAGCTTTCTTGAGTAGCTAGGATTACAGGCATGAGCCACTGGCAATCATCTAGATGTTATTTAGACTCACTTCTTCCATCACTCTCTCCATATTACCCTTACCAAGAAAATCTTCACTCAAGATTAGCATTCACAAACTTGTCCAAATTCAGAAACATTGAAGTTATACCTTGCATTCTCTCAGACCGCAAGGGAATAAAATTAGAACTCAACACCAGAAGCCACCAAAGAAAGTCTTGTAACACATGGAGGCTAAACAACACACTGCTGAATCACCAGTGGGTCATGGAAGAGATTAGAAAGGAAATTCAAATTACCAGCTCCTCTGGGACATAGAAAAGGCAGTACTCAGAGGCAAGTTTATAGCTTTGAGTTCCTACATCAGCAAATTGGAGAGATCTGAAACCAACAATTTAATGAGACATCTGAGCCTCCTTGAAAAAGAGCAGCAAGATAAACCCAATCCAGTAGATGGAAAGAAATAATTAAAATTAAATCAGAATTAAATGAATTAGAATCCAAAAAAACATAGAAAGAATCAATAAAACAAAGAGTTGGTTCTTTGAAAAAATTAACAAAATTGACAGACCGTTAGCAAATCTTCTCAGAAAAATAAGAGAACACACACAAATAAAAAAACTCAGAGATGAGAATGGAAACATCACCACAGAAACAACTAAGATTCAGAACATTATAAGGGAATAATTCGCAAAACTTTATGCTAATAAGTTTGAGAACTTGGAAGAAATGGACCTTTTCCTAGCAAATATTGACATGCCAAAACTAAACCAAGATGAGTTAAACCACTTTAACAGGCCCATATCAAGCCTTTAAATAGAAACAGCAATAAGAGACTTCACATCTAAGAAAAGCCCAGGACCAGATGATTTTACAACAGAATTCTACAAGGCCGTCAAAGCAGAGCTCACTCCAATACTCCTCCAACTCTTCAATGAAAGTAAAAGAGAAAGTTAACTACCAAACTCATTCTATGAAGCCATCATAACTCTCATCCCAAAACCAGGAAGGAAGTCATCAAAGAAAGAGAACTATAGAGCCATTTCTTTGATGAACATTGATGTAAAACTCCTCAACAAAATTGTGGCCAATCGACTTCAACAATTCATCCAAAGAATCATACACCACAATCAAACAGGAGTCATTTCCGGGATACGAATCTGGTTCAATATAAGCAAATCAATTAATAAAATTCATCACATCAATAAGAGCAAGCCTAAGAACCACATGGTTATCTCAATAGATGCAGAAAAAGCATTTGACAAGATCCAACACCCTTTAATGATGAAGGTTCTGGAAAAATTAGGATTCCATGGAGCATTCCTCAATACAATAAAGGCTGCATATGACAAACCTACAGCCAGCATTATACTTAATGGTGAAAAACTAAAGCCATTGCCTCTTAACTGAGGAAGGAGGCAAGGATGTCCACTCTCTCCACTTCTCTTCAATCTAGTATTAGAATGCCTAGCTACAGCAATAAGACAAGATGCAAACATAAAGGGGATCCAAATAGGGAAAGAAGAAGTAAAACTCTCCCTCTTTGCAGATGACATGATCTTGTATTTAAAGAATCCCACAGACTCCACTCCCAAATTACTCAAGCTGATTCAAATCTTTGGCAAAGTAGCAGGGTATAAAATTAACCCTCAAAAATCAATGGCTTCTCTGTATGCCAACAATGAGAAAAGTGTGGCTGAAATTAGGAAAGCAACTCCATTCGTAATAGCCCCACAAAAATTAAAATACCTAGGAATTAACTTAACCAAAGAAGTGAAGGACCTCTATGATGAAAACTTTAAAAACTTGAAAAAAGAAATCAAAACAGAACATAGAAAGTGGCAAAAACTCCCATGCTCCTGGATTGGAAAGATCAACATCCTGAAAATGGCAATACTTCCTAAGGCTATCTACAAATTCAATGCAATACCTATCAATATTCCAACCTCATTCTTCAAGGAAATAGAAGAGGCAATCCAAAAATTCATGTGGAACCAATAAAAGACCCCGAATAGCAAAAACGATCCTCAACAGAAAGAACAGTGCTGAAGAAATATCAATACCAAATTTCAAACTCTACTACAAAGCTATAGTAATCAAAACAGCTTAGTACTGGCACAAGAACAGACCTCTGGACCAATGAAACAAACAGAATTTAAAACCCAGAAATGAACCTACAGACCTATAGCCATCTAATCTTGGATAAGGGAGCTAAAAAATTAGAATGGAAGAAAGACAGCCTCTTCAGTAAATGGTGCTGGCAAAACTGGTTAACTACTTGTAGAAAACTAAAGCTAGATCCTTATATATCACCCTGCACCACAATCAACTCCAAATGGATCAAAGACCTCGAAGTCAAAGCAGACACTCTGAAAACATTACAGGATGGAATAGGAGAAACCCTAGGTCTCCTTGGTACAAGCAAAAATTATCTTAATAGAGACCAGAAACACAACAAATCAAAGAAAGGTTGAACAAATGGGATTGCATGAAATTGCAGAGTTTCTGCATGGCAAAGTACATAGCTAGCAAGATAATTAGAAAGCCCATGGATTGGGAGAAGATCTTCACTAGCCATACAACAGACAAGGGTCTCAGATCTAAAATATACCTGGAACTCAAAAAATTAAATCCCCCAACAACAAATCCTCAAAGAAACAACTGCCTAATAAGTAAGTGGGCTAAAGACTTAAAGAGAAACTTCTCTGAAGAGGAAAGGATGGCCAATAGACACATGAAGAAATGCTCAACCTCTCTAGCCATAAAAGAAATTCAAATCAAAACAACATTGAGATACAACCTCACCCCAGTTAGAATGGCTATAATCAAGAATTCTAATAACAACAGATGCTGGAGGGGATGTGGACAGAAGGGAACCTTACTGCATTGTTGGTGGGAGTGTAAACTTGTTCAACCTCTTTGGAAAGCAGTATGAGTTTTCCTCAAAAGACTCCACATAGAGCTCCCCTATGACCTAGCAATCCCACTTTTGGGCATTTACCCAAATGATCACAAACAAGACCACACTAAAGCTCCCAGCACGACTATGTTTATTGAAGCATTATTTACCATAGCTAAGATATGGAACCAACCCAGATGCCCCTCAGTAGATGAATGGATCAAGAAAATGTGGAATATATGCACAATGGAATTCTATGCCTCCTCTGTCAGAAAGAATGACATTGGTCCATTTGTTAGGAAATGGAAAGCCTTGGAAAACAATTATATTGAGTGAAGTAAGCCAGTCCCAAAGAAACAGAGGTCTCATGGTTTCCCTTATTTGCAACAACTATGTCTGAGTCAAGCTGAAAAGTTCAAACAAGTTGATGTTAGGGAAATTAACCCTAAGGTAGTATTCAAATGTTTTTTTCTTTCATGCGATTATTTCTAACATATTTATAAAATTATTTCTTTGTTGCCTTGTATGTCCCTGTCCTACGGTATAACCCCTGCTTTCACTGTATTTCATGTTGGTATAATTTGTAGAGGCGGAGGGAAAAAACAAATCATTAAAACAGGAATACAAGTGGACCCATTACAACAATGAGATGTACAAGTCTTATATAGAAAAATGAAATTTACAACTTTGGTGAGGGGGAAGGGGAGGGAGTATTCTGTGGAAAGGGGGGGGAGGATAGGAAGAGATGGGAAGGGGAAACAAAGGAGAAGGCTACAATGCTTGATAAGAAATGTACTCAATATCTTGCCCATGTAATTGTAACCCCTCTGTACAGTATTTTCACAATAAATAAATAAATAAATAAGAGAGACATCCCCCCCCCCAAAAAAAAATCTCACAGACTATTCTGCTGCGGCTGCCTTTGAATCTTCAGATCTCAGCCTCCTGAATATATAGGATTACAGCAGTGAGCCACCAGCATCCAGCTCCAAACTAATTTTAATACACTTTAATCTATACTGAAAGAAATTAAACTAAAGCTGTAACAAACCTAGAATAGGAGCACAATGTGTCATATTTCACTCTGGAGGCCTAGCAAGAAGAAGTCACTTTTATTGTGACAATTTGTTGCAGTCTCTATTGTATTTTTAACAACTTTATTACAAGTGTGTGTATATGTGTGTGTTTATGTCAGAGATAGTTCATATGAATGCACTTATATAATATGCCTTATATATCTTAGGATGATGTTTCCAAATTTCATATATATACACTTTTTTCTTTGCATGGATATACATAACCAACAGTATTATATTCTACATTTTATTTGTCAACTTCTAGATAGTTTCTATAAGTAATGTTGTTAATAAGAATTAATGTACAAGTTTTGTTGTTGTTGTTCATGTTTTCATTTGTCTTCTCTATACCTAGAAGTAGAATTTCTATTATATGGTTAACTATTGTTTAACCAGTTGAGGAGTGGCCATATAATTTTCCAAAGTAATTGAATTGTTTTCTATATCCACTAAACATATATACATAAGCAACTGTTTATCATTCTCACCAACTTTCTAATGGGTAGGATAAGATAGTAACATATTATGATTTTGAATTGTATTGTCCTAATAACTAATGATAAAAAGTATTTAATATGCTTATTGGCCATGTCTATGTGTGCAGGTATATACTGATAGACAGATAGACAGATAGACCTTATGACCATTTTAAAAGCTGTCTTACTCATTTTTACTATCATTGAGTAAGACAGATGATTTGCAAATTTTTTTTTGTTCTGCAAGTTAACTTTGTACTTCAGGAATAGTGTTCTTTGATGCACAAAAGTTTTTCATTTTGTTGAAGTTCAAATTATCTTTTTGCTTTTATTGCTTGAGCTTTGTTGTAAAGAATTTTTGTCTAATTTAAAACCATGGATATTGGTCTATGTTTTGTTCTAAGTGCCCTAAGTTTTAACTCTTATATTTAGGGCATTATATGAGATGGTTTGAGTTAATTTGTATATGTAGTATAGTATTAGGTAAGTGCTCAGTTTATTCTTTTGAATTTAGCTATCCAATATGTGTGTGTGTGTGTGTGTGTGTGAGTGTGTGTGTGTGTGTGTGTGTGTGTGTGTGTGTGTGTGTGTGTGTGTGAATCTTTTTACATTGTTTAACCAGTTTACCCATTTTGGAAAGTATTTAATCATTGATACATGTCTATAGATAACTTAGTAGCACATAGTCCTAAAATATGTTACTTAATACTAACTTAGCTAGAAAGTATGATTTTTTCTATTTATTCTTTTTTAAAAATCAAGTTTATTTCAACTACTCAGAATTTTTGCAATTTTATATGAATTTTGAAATCAGCTTATACATGTCTATAAGAATTGAAACATGATGGGGGGGGAGGATTGGGTGGGAGGGTGAGGGGAGGCTGGGAAGGGATGTGAAGGGTAAACAAAGGAGGAGGCTACAATGCTTGATAAGAAATGTATGCATTATCCTGCCCATGTAATTGTAACCCCTCTGTACAGTATGTTCACAAAAAAATAAAATAAAATAAAAGTAAAAAATAAAAAAATTTTTTAAAGAATTGAAACATGATTTTCATAGTGACTTAAAGAATCTCATGCTATATCAACCCTGTTGAAATTTGCAACATATAGATAAGATGTTTTCTAATAACTTAGATTGACTTTAATTTCTTTCTATGATATTTTACGATTTTTGAGACTATGCCTCTTTTACTTCCTTACTTTTTGTCTAAGTGTTTTGTTCTTTTGATGCTATTGTAAATGGTACTGTTTTCCTAATTTTATTTCCAGATTACTATTTAAATAATGAAATAAAGCTGCTTTAAAATTTGAAACTTTTTCCATTTATTGGCCATAACACTTTTAGTTGATTATTTAAGATATTTTTATTTAAGGTATCATCTTTGAATAGAAAGTTAAATTTTTCTGTTCTAACTGCATGTCTTTTATTTCTGTTACCTACTCACCCTGGCTAGAATCCCCAGTACAATGTTAGACAGACTAACAGAAATCTTGTAGTGTTCCTATTCTTAAGATGAAAACATCCACTTGTTCATCTTTTTTTTTTTTTTTTTTTTTTTTGTCCCAAACTGGGACTTAGACTCGGTATTTTTTCCTTTGACTCATTGGCTGAACCTCTACTACCTGAGTCATTTCTTCAACTTTCTACTCTTTCATCTTTAGGTGTAAGTTTTTCAAAGGTGCTTTTGTGTTGCTGAAGAAGTTACTTTCTGTTCCTAGATGGTTGGATATTTTTAAGTATAAGAGAATGCTGCATTTTGTCAAATTTTTCTGTATATATTGACGAGATTATGTAATTTCTGTCTTTTAGACTACAGATGCAGTATAAGAATTTCAAGGATAATTAATCCACCTTTCACTCTGAATATAAATTTCAGACTGAGGAAATATGTACTTTTTATAAATTGGTGGGCTTACTATCATTATTATTATTTTTGATTGGTCATGGGGCTTGAACTCAGGGCCTGGGCTCTGTCTCAAGGCAAGCGCTCTGCCACAGCGCCACTTCCCGTTTTCTGGTGGTTTATTGGAGTTAAGAGTCTCACAGACTTTCCAGCCCTTGCTGGCTTTGAACCGTGATCCTCAGATCTCAGCATCCTGGTTAGCCAGGATTACAGGCTTGAGCCACTGGTGCCCAGCTGGACTTATTTTTAAACTATCTTTTTGTTCATTTGGTTAAGAAAGGAAAACGTTAAGTAAGAAAAAAGTTAAGAAAAAAAAGTTTTTCTGAGTTCAGAATTACCACTCAGAGATACTAAGATAAAAATGAATTTATAAATGGAACCAAATTGGGGGGAAATTTTGTATGTTGCTAATCACTGAGTTTAGTGTGATCAGAACAAGCAAGATAAATAACCACCAGGACTGGGAAGAAAGCTATGCAATAGAGGAAATAATTATTGGAGGACAGAACTGCTACAATAGTAAAATAAAAAAGGAAACTCTAAGTGACACAGGTAATAGTGAGGACTCCAGACTCAGAAGCAGGAAATTGAGTCCAGGAAAGAATTCTTTTGTAGGAAACGTTCAAAATGAACATAAGGGAAAACTTATTTCTGATCTGGAATTTAGAATGTGCCTATAAAATGTCTCTCTGCCCAAGGTCACAGAAATAAATGAGTGTATATGAGCTTATGCCAAATCATGGGACCAAAAGTAGATCAATAGGATAATTAAGCAATTGGATAAATGAAGACACAATAATAAGAGACAGTGATTTTTAAAACCATGATTTGAAAGCTCCATCAACTACAACTCAAAGATCATTTCCTCTACTGTGTTTGTGACAAAGATGAACTATTAACACAATGTTTATTTTTTCTGTTTATTCTATTGGGTTGGTCTCAAAGCCTGGTTCTTGTTAGGCAAGCACTTTATCATTTGAACCATGCCCCCAGTCCTATTTTTTATTAGTTTACTTATATTGCAGATAAAGTCTCACTTTAACTTAGATCCAGTCTTAGACCATAATTCTCCTCTCTATTTCTCCTGTATAGCTGGGATTACCTAATTATACTCCATTCCAGCCATACTATGCACCCATTTTAATGCTTTCCTATATTTTCTCATCTGTAATTTTCCGTGCTTTCTTTGCTAAGCCTTGCTTTTATTATAATGTCTCCTGAATCATCCACTTAAAAATGTTTTATATTATAATTAATGATGATATCTGAAATAAATAAAGGAATCATACTGAAGAACAATGTAGGACTTTTCTAAATATAAATGACCATATATTTAGACAAAGTGGGTTCTTTCTGTGGCCTTGGTGACATTTTATTAGTTAGTCCTCAAGTTCTTTGTACCATTAAAATTTCATCTACTAAAATATTAGAATATTTATTTCTCTTTAGCAAATGCTAAAGGGATATCATAGTGGAGATTTTTAGTATGAAACCAGGTTTGAAAAATACCACTTATGCCTGCAAAAGCAATATTTTTTTTAAAACATGCTACTTTTGTTCTCATATTTATAATCTTAGGCTGAGCAATCAGGGAACGGACAGGTTTAAAGAGAAAATTGTCAAACAACAAGACTATGTATTAAATCTTTCTCTGTTTTTCAAAATCACAGTCCATAAATCAACGTTCTCTTACGATGAGAAAACTACTTGCCCTATAAAAATGCCACAAATATTTAATCTCTTATAGGAGTAAAATAAGATTCTGATTTCAAATGAATGATGAAAAGATAAGACACTTGAACCCCACCCTTGTACTTCTTCTTGGAAACCATTCACCTAAAGAGAGAATTCTGTTCTCTCTTTTGTGTTTTCTCTTTACCAAAAAAAAAGGTAGCACAAAATTTTATTAAGTAAAAGATTGTCTATGTCATTTCTATTGCCAGAAAGAAACTTTTTTATTTCTTCAAACTTGTGCTTTCCATTTTCCAAGGCCTACAGCAGACAGACAGATAATCTGGATAAATTCATCAGTCTGGGTACAGAATGTATTAAATGGTTGACATGATCCTTGACAAAGAAAGTAGGACTTCTTAACTCCAAATAGGTTGAAGAAATCCACTAATTATTTATTAATGATCTCTTCACAACACATAGCAGTGGCACATTTTCTATGCTTCTTTGCCATTAGGTGAGGCATGATGGATTTGTTTTTTGTGGGACTGGTCATACCATATGTAGACTAGGAGCATAAAACTCTTCTGTATGTAATTATACTGTTCTCGTTCTAGATAGAGAGCACTCTGGATCGAGAAGAAGATGGAGTCATTTGATGAAATGAGCTTGTGACTGGAATATGACATTTTGGTGGACAGCCATCCAAAGAAGGTGCTGGATCAGGCACTTTTTGAATCATTTCTCGAGAAAAGTGTTTATCATGTGAACCACCTGAAAACTTGTGGTAGCTTATTAAAGAATGTAGCCTGTCATAATTAATTCATACTGTCATGCTAAAAAGAGAGTTTATAGTTTTCATCTCAGTTTATCAAGACAAATTGAGAATTTGAAGTATAATGAGAAATCTTCTAATTAGTCATTCATCCATTTAAAAAACATTACTCATCCTAAGCAATCATGCTTTAAACCAGAACTGATCTTCAGGGTACACGTTTGTAAGCTTGCTTTGGTCACACATGATATTTACCACTTTCTGACCACATCTTACATTTTTTTCTGCCTCATACTTTCATTCACATTGTTCTCTAGCCTGATCTTTCACATTTTCTCCCTTCAGGAAAAACTCTCCTGATCTTTCTATTAGCATGAATATTTAAAGCTTTACTTGATATAGAAATCATTATATTTAACCACTTGTCCTTAGTGTATAAAGTATAAATTTTTCTATAAAAGAAATGAAAAGTAAACTTGCAGCAAGATAAGACACTTACAAATAGGGATGTGTGTAAAGAGTTAAAAAAGAAGAAATGAGGAAAATTGAAGAGTAAATAAAATTTCATTGTGGTATAATATAGCAGATTGCATTAAATGTTTTTCTCAAATTAAGGTCACACTTATAAATGAAAGTGTTTAAGACCATTTTGCAAGAAGCTGCCATCATTCAAAGACATTTTACAGTCAAGTTTATCATCAGTTTGCTTAAGTAGAAGAGTAGAAAGATATCATCTAGATTTTTTTTTCCATATATGATCTGATACTACAGAAAGTAACAAAAGGAAAGTACTAGATCAATAAAAGTTCGGGTGACTGAACTGTAATTAACAAAAGGGATATATTTTGTGTATTAAGAGTAAATTTAGAGCAGTTTTGCCTATGAGATAACTAATATGTTAGTCTTAACACAAGGATTCCATAAGTACCAGTCTAATGAAAGGCAGTATAGTGACTTATATGTCAAAGAAAAGAAAAAAAAAGAGATAGGAACTAAATAGAACAAAACAATATTTTTTGTTATTCTTGAGTAAGGGTTTCAACAGTGGGACAGTAAAAGAGGACTGGTAATTAAAGCTATAATTTCTCTCATTTTTATATGTAAATATAAAGTAGTCATATAAGTCATTGTTTACAAAATAGCTGTCATATGTATAGCTCCCATATATATCTAAATATGACAGTTCTTTCTTTAAATGTAAGTCCTGAAAGCCCACTCTTAAATCTAAGTAGCTGGATGATTTGCTCTAATCATACTTGGTGCAGGCCTAGGACTGAATAGACCCAGGAGCACAGGATTTCACTAACCTGCAAGTTCAGATGAATGAAAAGAAGTTACCAGATGCTCACATGGAAACAAGAGAAGAAACCTAAAAAGCTTAGGCCCCAGTCAGACATGTCAATTGGACCAGACTCATCTTGGTAATTTAATAAAAAGGACCAACAATCATTATTTTATGCATCAAAAGACTGCAAATATATAAGAATATGGTTCAAACATCTAGCAAAGTCTTTTTACTCAATCTTAGCATGATGATAGGCATCCATTATGAGATAGAACAAGTATGACATTTTGAATATCTCTTGGTTTTCTTACAAATCTAACATTATTTTAGCTATATCACCCTTACTACCTCTTCTAATTCAAGACACTCCCCAAAGGGTTCATGTTCAAATCCCATTACCATGACTGTTTGGATTAAGTTTCCAGCATATTCACTTTTGGTGGACACATTCAAGCAACAATACAGGCCTTTCAATTCTTGTTACATATAACATAGGGTAGGGTAGTGTTAATTAATGAAGACTCAGATTCAGATTGCCTTACACCACTACCAAACTATGTACACTGGGAAAATTATGTAACTTCTGTAAGTAAGAATTCCCTTATGCATTGAATTAAAAGTTCTGGATAGACCATATAGTATAGACATATAATCCCAACCTCTGCTACTTGAGATGCTGAAAATGAAGGCTATTAAACTTAAGAGCTGCAGAGGTTACAAGTTCAAGATCAGCCTAGATGACTTTTCAAGAGTCTGTCTCAAAATAATGTAAATAATAATTTATTTGATAATAGTAATAACCATAGTATAGTAATAACCATATATTAACTAATATGATTGACATAATATATAACATTTAATACATATATAATCAATATATAACTAATATATTACTAATATAGCATATTAATATGATGTATATACATATTAATATAGTATATGTTAATTAATATAACATATTACATGAATATATATAATATAGTTATATTATATAATTAAGTAATTGATATTAGCTAATATATTATTGATATGATATGTTATAGTTTCTATAATAGCTTGGATGTGGCTCACTAACCCAATGCTTGTTTCATATCTCAAAGCCTAAGATTTCAATTTACTGTATTGCAGAACAAATAATCTTAGTAGTCATCAGCATTTTTTGAGCTGAAAGTTTTGATACCAAGATTAAAGCTTAAAATTAATACAGAATTGTCTAGAAATTGGACTTATATATTTAATACAAGGAACATTAGTTTATCTACACCTTAGTTTTAGGTTAAAACTGAATAGGGTATTAGCAGGCTCTGGTGCAGGGCAAAAAAGTTTGAAATTTTATAGGCTTAATAAAGATGTGAAAATTACATTTTACTTTTACTTTCACATTGTAAAAAATTAGAAAACTTTAAAAAGACTTTTATCACAGCATTTCTTGCAACATTAATGTTTGTCTATTCTACATGACAAATGCCTTAAAACAGTCACTCTATTAGGAAATCCTCAACTGGCCATATGTGTGCTATTAAAAATTTTCATTTGGCTCTTCTCTGCAATTAGCATTCCAAAGGTTATGATGGCTAGTTGTGGATACCATATGTTTGGACTAAGTCCTTCAAGTCCTGCCACATGTTCTTTTTGATAGCAGAAGCATTATAATGGAGGGGAAAAAAGGTTCCCAAACATTTCAAACCAAACTTCAAGCCTTAAATTTGTAAATTGCATAAGGATAAATACTACAATGATTGCAATTATTTACTAGTATGATTTGAATATCCATTTTGTGCCCACTGTGTGTATTTTCCAAAACAAATATTCAAAGCAAGTAACAATGACACTTGGAAGAAATGAAATGATTAGTTTCCTATTGCTTAATTTGTTTAGGAAAAAAATCAAAGATGTTTTAACTTTATGTAGAATTGGAAAATCTCATGATACTCATTTTCATCATACATTTGCAGATGGGTTTTGTGAGAAGACTATTTGTCCATATATTACAAGTAATATTTTCTCTCTGTGTGTGAGGGAGACAGAGAGAGAGAGGGAGAGAGAAAGAGAGAGAGTGCATGTGTATTTGTTCTTGGGCTGGAACTCAGGGCTTCAGTACTATCCTTTGGCTTTCTTACTAGCGGCGGATGCTCTACCACTTGAACCATAGTTCTTCTAGCTTTTTGATGGTTAATTGGGGATATTAGTCTCATAAACTTTTCTTCCCTAGGTTGGCTAGGGAAGGATCCTTAGATCTCAGCCTCCTGAATATCTAGTATTACAGGATGAGCCATTGCTACCTGGCTCCTCAAAGGTTTTTGGTTTTTGATTTTTTTTTAAATTAAGACACTGAGGGAGACATCTGATTTTTCTTGAAAAGAAAGGAAAATTGCCTTGAAAAGTACCTTTTAGTGTCTAATAAGATAACTCAAAGGATTGAAAGATTTACTGATTTACTATTCTTGCTTTGGCTCGGTATTTGGTAATGTCTTAATATTTGGCAAGCAAGTAGACTCAGTCAGATAAAGGCTACCTCAGTAGATTTGAGTAATAAGAAGACAAAAGCTTAAAACACAGTGGAGCCTAAAAGAAGCATGCCTGTTGGTAATCCTTTTAAGTGACACAGCAAAATAGAGAATGAAGGGAATGTACCATTTTTCTATTTGTGGCCATTTATTTCCATCCTATAGAAGCAATAAGAGCAGCATCTGCAGCTCTCTGTTTTTGTGTCTTGTAGATAAGAAATAGTGAATTAACAAAACTACAGGGTATTTGAATCAATTGAGTACTAAGACTACATCTTTGGAATACATTCTAAAGCTCTTTAGCTTAAGACTGGCAGGTAGTCCAACAAAGGGTGTCAGAAGTATCAGATGATCTCCTCACAGCATTTGATTCTAAAATTAGCTTGAACAGACTCAGAGAATTCATGTTGTTTCGAAAACATCAAGTGAAGCAAGAATCATTTCCTGTCTTTGGGGCTTCAATATCTGGTCAACTAATAGAGAGAGACTTCCTGAGTTTGCTTCAGGCTTCACTGAGATTGTAAATTTTCAGTTCACCAGGTATTGTGTGTCAGAGAGATATTGACTTATCATTTTTCATTCATATGAAAATATTTGAGCCATGACTAAGTGACAGGTACTGTTACACAGGGAAATTCGGCACTGTTCAAAAGAAGCATTGTAACCATTCTAGAGCTTACAACCCTGAGGTAAAGCCATTGATTTTAGACAAGTATACAAATTTATACTCAATAAGAATGACATAAGGTAATGGATGTACATATCATGGACTGGGGGCTATGGGAGAGAAGGACTTTAAACTAGTTCATCGAGTGCATTTCTGTAAGGAAGGCACTTTTTTTAAAAATTTTATTTTATTTTTAATTGTGAAAATACTGAACAGAGGGGTTACAATTACATGGGCAAGATAATGAGTACATTTCTTATCAAGCATTGTAGCCTCCTCCTTTCTTTCCCCTTCCCATCCCTTCCAATACTCCCCGTGCCCCTCCACCCAATCCTCCCCCCCCCACCAAAGTTGTAAAGTTCATTTTCAACCTAACGACTTGTACATCTCATTGTTGCAATGGGTCCGCCTGTATCTCTATTTAAACTATTTGTTTTTCCCCTTCTCCTCCACAAATTATACCGACCTCAAATACAGTGAAAGCAGGAATTATACCATGGGGGAGGGACATACAAAGCAAGAAAGAAATAATCTTATAAATGAAGGCACATTTATTTTACTCAAGGTTTGAAAGAAGAGCAAAGTCAACCAGACAAAAAAGGGTCTAGAAAATGTTTGGCTCAAGCATTGAGAAGTAAAAATTAGAACATTGAAATCAAAATACTTTAAGGCCAAAATGCTGTTAGAAAAAAATGCTTTTTGAAAATTCTTACCATTCAGAGTGCTGTTAGCTTACAAAACCAGAAATAGACTGTACACTAATGAAATTTTAAATGGCATAAGAAAAATTCACAAATTTAAGAGATTATAAAATTAAAATATGGATAACTATAAAATATGTAATGGACAAATGAGACCATAAGTCATGCTTGTTGAGAATAGCTTACTAGAATGTTGTCTTTCCCCCTCAGTAAACTAATGCAAATGCTACTTCTGCATCCAGTGTGGGAATCAAAAGCTGTTCTCAGCAGTTTCTATGTAGTGTTATTTCCCTTCTCTGTTGGCTAAGTATATTATCACATTCCATTGAGTAGAACAGGTAATATTGCACATTGCTAGCAATGTTCTGGTTGACAATATGCTACAGATTTTACCACTTGTCTTTTTATACTTTAATTTATTATTTTAGATTTCTTTATTATCATTATCTTTAAATAGTTGTATAAAGGAGTTTATGAATACAATATATCTTGATCAATATCACCCCTTTTAACATTATCACCCATCACTCTCCTTTCCACCTCTTCCCTCACTCTTCTTAATTTTGTAGGAAATGCATTGCATTTTTCCACCTCTTCTTTTCTACATTTGTCTACTCCTTGTCTTTAAACACAATCAAGACACACTTGATGTTCACATTGCTAAATGTAATTTGTTTTTTATTTTTCTTGAATATAATTTTATTGTTACTATTAAGATATTATACAAAGGGGTTTCTATTTTGTAAATCAGGTTATGAGAGTATTTCTTTTTTGGACAATGTCACCCCTTCCTTTGTTTTCCCAGGTTCCTCTTCCTGTCCCTGCCCACAAGTTACATAGCTCATAGTATATACTGAATGGCAGGTTGCATTTGTTCACCCTTCCTTCTTCCCTTTCTGCACCTCCTCTTTGCCACCACAAAATGAAAACAGCAACAAAAAATCCCACTATCACCACTAACAACAACAACAGCAGTAGCAGCAACAACAAAAACATGTTTCCATTCCTGGAATTCATTTCAATAAATAGTTTGATAAATGTCCAGAGGAGTTACACCTTTGTGTTGCTCCCCTACTAATGCACTTTACAAGCAAATAAAATCCAGTGTGATAATAAATGCATAGTTCATAAATAATGCAATATGAATTCTCTGGACTTATGTGGATAATCTTGAAGTAGAGCAAGTAGACAACACCATCATTCTTCCATGAAAAGCAGGGGTGCTTTTGCGTGATAACTTAGCCATGTTTTCAATCCGTGGTTGTTGCTGGGCCAGTTGGGAACTATAGACTGCTGCTTGTCTGATAATTCTGCTGGCAACTGGTCAGGAAGATCTGGAGGACATGAGAAAGTTCTGAGGACTCTAAAAGGTCAATATGACCTACAGCACATGAGTCAGTCTACTTTAAACATTCCAGAAGCCTTCCCATAACTTTTGTCTATCCTTGAGTCTCAAAGTCTAATAAATGGAACGAATGGTTTGAGTCTCTCAGATCAGCCACTTGGAGAGGGCGCATGCTGTGTTTTCCTTCTGGAAACATCAAAACTTTAGTGGTTAGAGGCCAGCAAAGAAGGGTGGGGAGCTCTCTACAGACTGGAAAAGGGAGAGCCCGAAAGAGTGGTGCCCACTAGCTATGGAAGCCAAATTGTAAGGTCATGGGGAAAAAGAGCTGGATGTTACTTAAAAGTAACTGTATCAGAGCCAATGTCTTTCAGCAAATGGCCTTGAGTGCCCTCTTCTCTAAGCTCATTTTCAAGGGATACTCTGCCCCCAGCTCTAGTCTATCATGTTCAAATACACAGAAGCTGCCAATAATTCAGAATTCAGACTGTGGCAAATGTCTCTCCTGACCACATTTTTCTTTTTTTATAACAACTTTTTCAAACAAAAGATTTGGTTATCTTTCCAAATTACTTTCAAAACAATAAGGTAAATATTTCTTCAGTTTCTGAACTATTGCTTATTGTGTACAGATTAAAAAATTAGATTAATTCTGGACATTTCTAGGTCCCACAACAAATAAAGTCAAGCATAGCATGTATAATTCTGATCCCATAAGCATGTAAATTTAACATTGGAAATAGCCATCCCTGACCATTATATAATAGGTGTTCATTCACAGAGCTCCCCTAATCACCTCATTCTCTCACATCAGTAAAGTAAGTAGAAGATGTTGGTATCCACATTTCACAAGTGAGGAAATTGAGACTGGGGAAGACTGATGTGACCCCCATAATGCTGGGAGGTAATGCCAAGAATGGAAGCCAAGATTCCAGAGTCCAAGTTTATTATGTATTTCCATTACTCAGTCAGTTATCCAGACTGATATTAAGTTTGGAAGGAAAAAGGGGTTATAGACACTTGACAAATGGCTTTCCATTGCAAAGATGGGGGGATGGGCAAAAATTAGTGCAAACCAATATATGATGATGGTTTCCTTGGCTCACAAGTGAATATACTATTTAGTGTTCAGAACTGGTTCCCTGAAGGAATCCTGTCTAAGACTCAATTTACATGCGGATCCACATGGACAGTTTTCAGCTCAAGAGATTGCTCAAAGTGGCCATATCTATGTCTACTAGTTACACTTCTGTATGTTCTAGTCATAAAACATTTCCCACTTCTCATTTTAATTTCAGTATACAAGCTAAAAGGCAGGTGTTTTCATACATTTAATTAAGTGAATGTTATCTCTACAAAGAGGTTTCACCATGCTATATTCACACATGCATATGCTGTACTATGATCAGATTAACCCCCTATACTGCTTATTTTCCCTGTCTGCTTCCCCATATTTTTACATGTGTCCAGTGGCCCTTATTCTGTCATCTTCATACACAGGCACAATGCATTTCAAAATTATTCACCCCACACCATTTCATATCATTCTTTTTTGTATATATTTTTATTGTAAAAATAGTGTACAGAGGGGTAACAGTTACATGAGTAAGATAATGAGTACATTTCTATCGAGCATTGTTACCGCCTCCTTTGTTTTCCCTTTACCATTCCTTCCCTCCCCAACTCCTCCCTTCCTCCACCCCAAGTTGTAAAGTTCATTTTCAACATAGTGTCTTGTACATCTCATTGTTACAATGGGTCAACCGGTATCCTTATTTCAGCATTTTGTTATTTCCTTCCCCTCCTCAAATTAGAAAAATGTGTATAAAAGATTCAGTGAAGACAGGGGTTATACCAGAGGGAAGAACATACAAAAGAAGCAAAAAATATCACATGGTATATTATAAATACATTAAAATAATAGCAAGAAAGATAAAATCACTGTGTCTCTATCTTGGGGTTCATTTCACTTAGCATCATCTTATATCATATGTACATAGCTTTTGACCTTTTCTGCTTGCCCTAGACATATACTAGTTATTGCAAATAAGGGAAACCATGGGACCTATGTTTCTTTGGGCCTGGCTTACTTCACTTATCATTCTTATTAACTGATTTTTTCCCTATAGAATTAAATACTTTGATAATTCACACATTTAATAAAAAATAATTTTATGTCCTTTTTTAACTTTAAAAATAGACTTAACAGTAGCTAACTAAAACTGGAAAAGATAAAAGATCATCTAATGATTTTTTTTTCAAAAACCAACTGAAAATAAATTTGGAGTGAACACCTTGATTTAGAATTCAAATGACAGCACCTTAATAAAAAAAAAACTAGCTATTTGTATGGTTATCTAAAATTCCTTTAGTTACATTAGTAAACCTTTCATTTTGATCTATTAATCAAAGGCTATTTAATTGGATACAATGTAACAAATGTCAGTTACACCTACTACATTGAAATTTGGCTTAAAATTAAATTATTCTTTCTTATTTGCTTTGTGAATATAAAGGGAACTTTATCTCAGAGGTTAAAACACATGGTCATCTATGTAAATGCCTTAAACTGCATAAGCCAGAAGCAGTAGCAAAATCTAGCAAAGGTAAGATTGATGACCTTGCAGTGATGCCTAGAATACAAAATCGGGAATTTCAGTGCCCTTCCTTGACCTTGAAAGAAATATCAATAACTCTGATAAAAAATCCTAAAAATAATCTTACAGAGGATTTTTTTTACTGTATAGGACATAGAGAGGGCATTTATTATTGAAACAAGGAACTTTCCTCTATCAGACAGGAAATTACATAACTCCTTGGAATGTAAGCCAAATTTTCAAAGTGAACAACTTTATTTTTCCCTACTAAAAAGTAAAAGCTTACTCAAACAGCTCTTTAAATATTTTAAGAGCACATTAATGTCTGAGTTGGAGAGACTAAGTGCACCTGGGTGGTAAGAAGCTACAAGGTCTAAAACACAGGTTGTATTCTGCACTATGATTTTAACATTTGATCTTCAATTTGATAAATAAATTTTCAGTAATGTGTGCCATGTTTTTGGAAAAGTTCACAAACCCAAATGTACAGAATCAAGTTCATAAATTATCACAGAAAAAGAATGTGTCCATTTAACTACCAAAGAAGTCAAGAAATAAAAAAATAACCGGCACCTCAGAAATTCCCTTTATGTACCTGTCTCAATGACCCTCCTTTTTCCTACCTACAGAGATCCACTTTCTACCTTCCAACACCAAAAATGATGTTTAACTCTTTATGACCTTTGTGGGAAAAATGAAAAAATGAACCATGCAACATAGTTTGGACTATTTGGGGACTGGTTCTTTCATTCAGATTTTTTTTTTTTTTTTTTTTTGGTTGTGAACTCTGGACCTGGGCACTGTCCCTTAGCTCATCAGCTCAAGGCGAGCATTCTACCACTTGAACCACAGCACCACTTCCGGTTTTCTGGTGATTTATTGGAAATAAGAGTCTCACAGACTTTCCTGCCCGGGCTGGCTTTGAACTGGGATCCTCAGATCTCAGCCTCCTGAGTAGCAAGGATTACAGGCATGAGCCACCGGCATCCAGCATCATTCAGATTTCTCATTGTAACAGGTTGGTTTTAGGTTTAGTTTTTTTTTTTTGAGACATCTTCAAACTTCCCTCCTTAGTGGTTGCACAAATTTACATTTTCAACAACAGTCTGTTAGAAATGCTCTAAAAACTAAACATAGAAGTAACCTGTGATCCAGCAATTCCACTCTTTGACATCTATCCATATTGTAGTCAATACTTGCACAATTGTACAACCAAGTTTGATGCTTCACTATTCACAATAGCTGAGTTACAGAAGCAGCCCAGATGCCCTTCAGTGGATGAATGGATCAAGATAATGTGATATATTATGCATATATTATTCATATATATGAATACATATGTGTAAACAGATAGATACATGTATATGTCAGTTGTATTGTGTATATACATACGTGTACACACAATGAAATTTTACTTATCCATCAGGAAAATAAATGATATATGTCACTTTCAGGGAAATAGATGGACTTGGAGAAAATGACATTAAGTAAAGTAAGTCATGGTCAGAAAGACAAAGAACACACATCTTCTCTCTTGTGGAAGTTATGTCTAAATTATAAATATATACGTAAACATGTAAACTAAAATATAGCCTGTGCAATTCAGGCTTCCAGTGGTATAATTCCTTTGAACAACCAATTTACAGTTCAACAAAATGAATGCCTAGAAGCTGGAACTTATAGTGTCAAGGGGTGAGGCATCAAGGGAAGGGGCAGTAGAAAGGAAGGGTGGATATATTCAATATGTATGTATAGGTGTGTATGTGAAATAGAACTAGGAAGTTGAGGAGATGAGTAGGGTTAGGAGAGTTGCGGAAAATTAATGCAAGAGATGACAGTGATCAAGATGTCTTGTACTCACAATCTGGCTTGTTCAAATGAAACCCTTCTTCATAACTAATGAAAATAAAATCATTAATTAATTTTTAAAAAGCAATTCTTAATTTTAAAAAGATAGGTTCATGCTGTTGCATGTAGCATATTTGTTCATTTTTTTGTACTAATTGAGTGAAGTTTTTGTTAGTGCAAAGCACAGGTCTTCATCCAAAGGAAGGGTTAGTCTATTCTTAGTCAAATATGAGTGACAAAGACCCAGAAACATGAATTAATATTTCCCTGAAGGATGCGATCCAATATGGGAAATGTTATATGAACTTTCATAGTCACAGTAAAGAAGGTCAAATTGATGCATTTACCAAATACAATGGTGGAGGCTTTAGGAAGATGAACTACAGCAGAGCAGGGGAATCTCTTCTATAGATTTCAAATATTATCTTGAAGCATTCTTAACTTCAGGACTGGCAGAAGCTAGAGGTCTGTCAAACTTAATGATATATGCCATGAATTTTACCTAGTAGTCATGACTCTTTTAGGTCACACAAGGAGGCTAATGATGAATAGTGGACTAAAGATAACTCAGGATAATTCTGGCTCTTGCTTTTCAATAGTCCGTTTCTCCATCACCATGGAAACAGTCTCTAAGCTTTGCAATGTAGATGTCACTTCTTCAGAGACCTTCAGTGCATAAATCATATGCTTTCCATTAGTGTTTGGATTGGTATTAGCATTTAGATTATGCTGGTTTAAGCATTTTTGAATGATCTTGTATACAGGTATCTATTCATTTAATTTGTTTAAAAATGTATCTTGGTTTATAGCATATTCCCCTATTTAGACACTTAGTTTTCTGAAGTTAGTGTACCAGTTTATATCCCAATCAACGTACTATTTCCCATGTCTTCTGACCATCTAAAGTTGTCACTTTTAAAATTTTGTGTTTATTGTCTTTCTGACTGATGACTAATCATGGTAAGCAAAATTTCACATTGTTATTATATATATAATTCCTTTTGTGGACTGCCTGTTTATATACACACTTTATTAAATTCAATTTTTCTTATATATTTCTCTTTAATGATTCTTTAATTTCACTTGAGATCTCTCAGGAATAAGGGTTATTTAGCAGTACTCTTGTCAACTATCTTTCAGTGGTTATCTTCTAGTTTAATTCCTTTCCACGCAGGGAAAATAAATTTATCTGATTTTCTACCTCTTAGCATCTTTTAAGGTGAATTTTCTAATCTATTTGTGAAAAATAGGCTTCTCTGCTGAGTACAATGTATATTCTGATGTTGCTGGATAAAATGTATGAATTCAAGTATATGAAGCTGATTGTTGGTTCTCTTCAGATTACCCTTTTTTAATTTTCATTGTGAAAATACCATACAGAAGGGTTACAATTACATGGGGAAGGTAATGAGTACATTTCTTATCAAGCATTGGTGCCTCCTCCTTTGTTTCCCCTTCCCATCCCTTTCCATCTCCCCCCAACCCCCTCCCCACCAAATACTCCTCCCCCCTCACCAAAGTTGTAAAGTTTGTTTTTTGACACAATGGCTTGCACATCTTATTGTTGCAATGAGTTCACCTGTATCCCTATTTAAATGGTTTTTTTTTCTCTTCCCCTCCACAAATTATACCAATATCAAATACAGTGAAAGCAGGGGTTATACCGTGGGGGAGGGACATACAAAGCAACAAAGAAATCATTTATAAATATGTTAGAAACATTCGCAAGAAAGAAAAAACATTTGAATACGTATCTTGGTTCATTTCACCACAAACAAGACCATACTAAAGCTACCAGCACAACTATGTTTATTGCAGCAGTATTTACCATAACTAAGATATGGAACCAACACAGATTCCCCTCAGTAGATGAATGGATCAAGAAAATGTAGTATATATACACAATGGAGTTGTATGCCTCCATCAGAAAGAATGGCATTGCCCCATTTGTTAGGGAATGGAAAGACTTGGAAGTAAGTGAAGTAAGCCAGGCCCAGAGAAACGTAGGTCCCATGGTGGTTTCCCTTATTTGCAACAACTAGTATATGTCTGAGACAAGCAGAAAAGGTCAGATTATGCAAACTCTTTAGTTACTGATAGAGAAATACTGATTTCTTCAATTGAAATAGTGGGATTATATTTGTTTTTAGACTTATGTGTATCTTCATTAATGATATTTTGCCGCCATGATCTTTTTCCTCAATTGTATCAAGTGTACCAAGGAGTCACCAAAAGAATGTTTTAGTGGTCACTGTTTTTGATATCTAGTATTTTCCTTTGACTCTTTTCTACCCATTGAAACTTATCCCTCCTTGCATGCTGTGTACCTTTGTATTTGTGTCTTTAGTAATTTAAATATAATGTATTAATATTCCCTGTGCTATGATTTCAACAGCTGTGTCCTTTTTGATTCTGTTCTAATCATTGTTTTGATTCTTTGGGCAGTTTTTCCTCCTTGTCTTTTGGAATGACTTGTAAACATTGTTGAAACTCACATACACTTAACCCCAACAGGGATGGATATAATACGTACACCTTCGTTCTGAGGATTGGTTGGTAATTGAGCTGTGTTTAATGTATACTTGAGACTATTTCTAGTCTCTTTTTTTCATCCTTTTATGGCTTAGGCTTCCCTAAGGACTCCTCCTCAGGCAGAGCCTGTGATTTACTAAAATGTATAATTTTAGTAGTAGCTACTGTCATACTGGAGCCATATTGGCAAGGTGGTTAAGTATGGTTGAAAATAACGTTTTTAACATTCCAATTAAATATCAATGAAAACAAGTACATAACTTTCACAAACTCTCCAGTGTAATACATTTTCTCCATCCCACTCCTCCCTTCGCTGTGGCTTTTATAATTTATATCCTCAAAATACTAAAACATGTTCTTATTCCCTTCTTTCTTTGAAAAGGTAGGAATGCTAGAGGGGATGGAGTGGTGGGACTTTTTTCCTTCAGATAGCACAGGCTTTGGCAAAAATACTTTTTTTTTAAGATTAGACCATTGTTATGGTGACGACTAACAGTATTTCAAGATGACTCTTTTTCTCATTCTCTTTTAGAGTTAGGAGGGAGGGAAATTTTTATGTGTTTGGAGTAAGAACTTGATTGGTTTCTCAGAACTAAGAGTAAAAAGGGTAAAGACCTACTGGAGTTTCTTTCTGTCTCATTCCATACTCAGCCTCCAGAAATTCACCAAATTTAACATTCATCTCTTCCAGTCAGTTTATGGCTTTTGTGCTTTCCACTTCAGGGAATCTGATCTTGGCTTTGATTCTCTAGATTTTTCTGTGTCTCCAGATTTTCAGGGGTTGATTTTTTTTCTTTCAATTTCACTTTATATGTATTTGAAAATTATTTATTTGGGAATTTTTGGTTAAAATTTCTATATTTACTATGAAGTCAAATTGATTAAATACTGTTAACATTTATAATCCATTTATTTTGAAGAATTTAAGAATAATCTGATATATTAATTTATTTTCCAATGTTAGATTCTAAACATCCATAGTCTTATAAAGTAATTTTGTTTATTGCCATAGGAGCTTACCCTCATCCTCCCATCCTCCATCCTCATTTAGCCATTCTAGATCATCATTTTTGTCCTCCTATATACCATTCAGACCTGACATTAATTGCTCTTCTTTGATGCTATTTTTAGACCTTTTTGGACAGCTTTGTACAAATTCAATTTTCCATAACTTTCTGGTTTTATAGATTTCTCAGGAAAACTAATAACAGTCTAGAGACCAATTAGGTCTACTAGTAATAGATATACTGAAACTATGTTTAAAGGTAAAAGCATAGCAAAATTGATTCCATGACTGCTACAATGAAAAGGAAAATGTATTTTGGTTTTCACACAAAGCACATAGTGGACACAGTCACCCCTTCCCCAGTCACCAAATGGATTTTCTCAGAACTAATGAGTCTAATAGAGCAGCTGGAGAAAGTAGAAATGCCTCTAGGCATAAGAATCTGTTTTAATTGGCTCATGAATGTAGATGTCAGATCTATAAACATTTCATTCAAGTAGCTAGCAGGTGATTTATTTTCACTTTCTTGCTTTTCTTATAGCTTTGTCCATAAAACTCATTCTTCAATTTGATCCTTAGAGATAAAATACCAACTGCAGCTAGATTGATTCTTGTTGCTGGTTTATACTGGGGAAAAGGGAGTTACTACAGAAACAAATACAAAGTTCTATTGAAATAAAAGTTCATTCATTATAATAGCAATGTTATGTTCTGTGTATTTTCTTTTTTGTTGACTTTGGATTTTTTAAAAATTATCTTTAAGTAATTGCTCAAAAATTCAACATATCAGTTCATAAGTATTCTGATCAGTTCATAAGTATTCTGATCAGTTCATAAGTATTCTGATCAATGCCACCCCTTTCACCACTCTCTTCTTTTATTTATTTATTTTTGTTGGTCATGGGGCCTGAACTCTGGGCCTGGGCAATGTCCCTCAGCTCTTCAGCTCAAGGCTAGCACTCTACCACTTGAGCCACAGCATCACGTCTGGCTTTTTCTGCTTATGTGATGCTGAGGAATCGAACCCAGGGCCTCATGCATGCAAGGCAAGCGCTCTACCACTGAGCCACTTCCCAGCCCCCTCACCACTCGCTTCTATCTCTCCAAATCCACCCCTCTCCTCAATTTTCTTAGTTCCATTTCACAAATGTATATATATATTGAATATGATGACTGTGTTCTCCTATCATTCTCTTCATTCATCTAGCCCTCTTCTCTTGCTCTTACCCTAGCAATACCTCAAGTGTATACTTTCTTAAATTGAATCATATCTCTTTGATATTAAATCATGCAATGAAGGAAGAAAAATGAATACAATCATCCCAATATAGAAACGAGATACATTTTATTTATTTAAGATTTTGTTATATCACTTCATACATTTGATTAATTGAATTAGAAGGCCAATATATTCCTGCTAAGAAAAACTATGTCACTGTTCTTAAATGTTTTTCAACCTATTTCCCGCTACAAATAAGTGCAAGTTTGCTTAACGTAAACCTTTCTCACAATTGATGCCCATATAAGGCCATACAAGGCCAATATACTTTTTGTTTTTTGGTGGAGGGTGCCGGTTCTCAAGGGTAAACTCAGGGCCTGGGTACTGTCCCTAAACTTTAGTGCTTGAGGCTAGCACTCTACCATTTGAGCCACAGCTTCACTTCTAGCTTGTTTTTTGTTTTTTTTAGTATTTTTTTGTGATTAATAAGAGATAAGAGTCCTTCCCTGAGCTGGCTTTGGAACCATGACCTTCAGATCTCAGCCTCCTGAACAGCTAGGATTATATGCTTGGGTCATCAATTCCCAGCTGTATTTTCAATATTAACCAGTAACCTTTAGTTTGAAACATTTATTCTTACTTTTGTTCTTCATCTGTGAAGTATCTATACTGACAACCTTCCATAGTTGCTTGATTTTGAAATATTCTTACAGGTAATTTGACAACAATCTCAAAAATCCCTAAAAACCAAAGTAGAATTTCCTCTACTTTCTATCTCAAGGAGCCTACAAATTTACCAAAACCCATCATTATCTTTTGCTTTTCTACCTTCTAACAATCTTTTACATGGGAAGCCAGACTAAAAAATGAGACATGAATTCAGCTCTTCCAGTCATTCCATGAATAATTCCATGACATATTCATCTAATCACCCAGTTCTACCTTGGTGATGAGAATACCATATGTAACTAATGGGATTGGTGAGTATAGTAAAAAGTAATAGATATTCTTAATCAAAAAAGAGTGAAGAAAAATACATACTAATTTCAATTTAACAAAACAACTCAGATTCATACCAGCAGGCCCACTTTTCCACAGTTTAACTTTCTATGATTTCAATTACCCATCATCAATCAAGGCTTTAAAGTGTGAAATGGAAAATTCTACAAATAATCAATATATTCATTTTAAATCAGAGTTCTCTCCGAGTGGCATGATCACATCTTATAGCATCCTGTTCTGTTCTATCCTGGATGTAAACCTTCTTAGTCTACTTTATCTACACCTTACCCAGGCTCATTTGCCGCCTACTAGCTATTTTAGTTATCAGATCAACCACCACAGCTTCACCAGAAATGTTGAATAATCATAAAATTTTTTTGTTGTTATTGTTGTTGCCACATTGCAAGTGAAGTCTAGTAACTTTTAAGAATAAAACTTACATCTGTCCTCATCCTAGAAATTCCATTCCTAGTTACTTACTCAAGAAAGAATATACAAGACAATATGTTGGAAATGATCTGTACAACTTGGGGTAGGACTAGGAGGTTAGGGAGGATGGAAAGTAGGAGAAAAATGAGGGAAGGGGTAACAAGCTTGACAAGAAATGCACTTATTACCTTACTTATGTAACTGTAACCCCTCTACACATCCCCTTGACAAAAAATTAATATAAAAATAAATATGTATCTATAAAAGAGATTGGTATAGATTGTTTATATTAACTTTATTAACTAAAAAATTCACAAAGGCTACATGTACATCATGAAAAGTAGATTAAAAGTTATGATATACTCATAAAATGAAATATTTATCAGTAAAATAAACTAAATATATGAATGATACTCAAAACATGAAAGACTATACTGTGTACTCTGTATATATTATGTTCTATTCCAGAACAAGATAGGCTAATTCTATGGTAGAAAATATTGACATGTGTGTCTCAGGACATGGGTTTACTGATAAGGGATACAGAAGAAGTTTCAGGGATAATGAATACATTATCCCTGGATACATTATTCCTGAATAATTGATATATATTTGGATCCATAAGGTTTCTGTTTTTTATTACACTTAATGGAACAATTATTATTATTAATATATTTTACATTATTTTATCATAAAAAAATTGATCATAGCTAAAAGTTCAAGTAGTAGGGAATTTTTTTCCCTTTGAAACAGTCTTATTTATTGCTTTTTTTAAATTTAATTTAATTTTATTTGTGAACATACTGTACAGAGGAGTTACAATTACATGGGCAGGATAATGCGTACATTTCTTACCAAGCATTGCAGCCTCCTCCTTTGTTTACCCTTCACATCCCTTCCCAGCCTCCCCCCTCCCCCCCAATCCCAATCCTTCTCCTTCCCCCCCCCTTTCCCTCCACCCCCCCCCCCCCCCCCCGCACCGACGTTGTAAAGCTTGTTTTGGACATGACAACTTGTACTTCTCATTGTTTCAACAGGAATTTTGCAATAACATGCTGGTATTTGAAATATACTGTCAAGTGCATATATGAGTTGAATTTATAAATAGTCAGAAAAATGGAAATGTGTATTGATATGTAATTCATGTCATTAAATGTGAATTATATAGTCAAAGATAATATTGGTGTCTGTTGTATAATGATTGTAGCTTGTCTGAATGTTTTAACATTTTTATGAGTAACCTTAAAAATAGGTAATTCAGTTGATATATCACAGTATCTCATTCCTGAACAATTTTATTCTTTTCAACTTTTTTCGTGGGGCTTGAACTCTGAGTGCTGTCCCTGAGCTCTGCAGCTCAAGGCTAGCTCTCTACCACTTGAGCTACAGTGCCACTTCCTGTTTTCTGGTGGTTATTGGAGATAAGAGTTTCACTGACTTTCCTGCCTAGGCTAGCTTGGAACCACGATCCTCAGATCTCAGCCTCCTGAGTAGCTAGGATGACAAGCGTGAGCCCCCCAGCCCCCGGCAATTATTCTTTTCGACTTTGATCTGAAATACATACCTTTATTTATTTTGAGGGATTTTTCTAGAGATTCTCTTAACTCACTTAACAGGAACAACATTTTCTGTTGTAATAATACACGAGCATGAACTCAGGGCCTAGGTGCTGTTCCTTAGCAAGATTGGTGATCTACCACTTGCTCCATAGCATCACTTTTGGCTTTTGGATGACTAATTAGATGTAAAACTCTCATGGACTTTCTAGTTCGGGCTGGATTTCAACTACAATCCTCAAATCTCAACCTCCTGAACAGCTATGATTATAGGAATAAGCCACTGACCCCTGAAACCAACTTGTATTTCTTATTACTATTTGAATAGGCTCAAGATTCTTTCTTTGGGTTAACTGCTGACCTACTTTATTTCTTCACCACTAAACTTTGGAAAGTCTCACTTTATCCCCATTTCATAATTAATAATGCAAACTGGCCTCCATCTCCTGCATAAAATAATATTGAAGTAGCAAGGAATATTATTGCTAAATCCAATTATCATTTTCTTTCCTCAGTTGGCCTCTTGGCAATACACCTCATGGTTATCATTTCTCTTCCCAGTGGGCTTGTCTATTATGTTAGAGTTTAGAATAGGAATAATAAAAGTGAGCCATGATACCTTTCTTGCAATCAGAGCACTGCTTATATCCCAACTGAGCAAGGACCCTGAATTGAAAAATGTTTACCAATTAGAAGTTCAGTGGATTTCTGATAAGGTGTAAATGCAGGGAGTGTCTCTATAGTGAGTCGCCGTACTAAGATTTCTTTTTCCTTTCAACAGAATGAGTAAGTTTAGTAGCAGTATGTGTAGCCATTTCCTTCCTGGGTGAATTACATAGTCGATTGTAGTGAATACAATTGCAAAAAATACTATTTTATTTTAATTAAGCCTAAATGAAATATACCTAAAAACTCAAATGTTTCCTATATAATAGTAATGATGAAAAGTGTGTTACTCTTTAATGTGTTCTAAACAAAGATTTCCTCAATAGCACTGGAAACTAGCAATTAGAAACCTCAAAGTAATTGTGAAGTCATATTGTGACAGATGAATAAAGGTTAAAGTCAGTATTAAGTGTGTTGAGTAGTGGAAAAAATAGCTGAAAAGAATGTGATTATTAGTCTCTCCCAGGGTCATGAAATAAACATTATTGGTATTTCACTGGGTTCTATAACTGAGTATCTATTATATTATGTATGCTTTTGTGTCTCCATGTAATTTCCTTTAGAAAAGGCATATTTCATTTTTTCCTTTTCAGAAGGAAGTTAAGAATGCTGTTGCTGTGATACTTTATGCATTTTTATTGTTATTGTAAAGGTGATGTACAGAGAGGTTACAGTTTCATAAGCCAGACAAAGAGTACATTTCTTTTTGGACAATGTCACCCCTTCCTTACTCTCTCCCAGTTTTTCTCTGCTGTTCTCACCCACAAGTTGTATAGTTCATTTTCAACATAGTGTCTGGTGAGTTCCACTGCTGCCCCAACAGATAAACAAACATACAAGACAAAAGGAAAAGACCACAAATACAGCAATAAAGAAAAAAACTTGTTTCCATTTCCTCTACAGTAAAATAAGGATTTTCAGGCATGACCTTTGAGAGCGTGCATGTGTGAGGATTTGAAGAGATGAGAAGAGATTGCTTGTTGTTAAATAGGCATAATGATCAATGACTCAACTATCTTGCTTTCAAGATTAGATCCAGGGGTCAATTTCTTTTTATATTCTCTGATCTGAATAACATTAAATGCTCCCACTCAACACCATTTATATCTTCTGCATTTCTCAAACAAAATACTTCTAAATACTTCAATTATCTTGAAATAATAAACAGTTTCTCTCAGAACTTCATCACCTACTTAAGCCAATGAATGTGGAGAAAGAGCTGTCAGGCTTCAGAATATCAGTACAAAAGCATCAGATGAAGCCGAGACACTAGGGTAAAGGGATGCAAATTTGTCCTTTCTTTGTCTAAATCCAATTGCCAATATATTAATCACCATTTGGGATTTTAGAGATGTATTGCACTTGGAGAATACTCATTCACAATAATACAAAATTTAATCAAAATGAGATATGAAGTCAAGTTCTCTCTTCTTTAATTAACATTTATGATAAAAAAAATTTTGGTCCTAGTATGGCTGACTTTGTCTTCAGCACATTCTTGACTTCTCTGAATTACTGAAGACATTGAAAATACTGACACAAATAGTCAAATCGAATGAAGAGCCATACCTTGATAATTGGAAATACTTATGGACATAATAGTAAAGCCCTTCTGGGATATGAATACTAAGGAATGCCTCAGGTATAAATGAAGTGGTAGAGGAAACAAAACAGAAATAGATGTGTGCCTCTTAATTGTGTGCTTTCTTTCTTTTATAAAATATGCTTTGATGATCATACTGGAGTTTGAACTCAGACCCTCTTACTTGCAAGGCAGGATTTCTAACAATTGAACCAGGTATTCAGTCCTAAGCTTTGTGCTTTCAATTCATTTTACTCTTCAGGTACTTTACACTCTAGGCGTTGGTTAATCTATAAAGGTTTTAATAATTACATATTCTATTGTATTTATAAAGGGGTTAAGTCCTGATAAATTCATTGTGAGTTGATATTTGCCACATGTGGCCCACAATGCATCATAGCAACACAAGAACTAAGACATTAAGAGGTGGTATGGTTGATAGAACTGAAGTATTTTGCTCTACTAAGCATTGATTAAAAGAAGCAGTGTGGAGATTCCTCAAAAGACTAAACATAGAGTTCCCCTATGACCCAGCAATCCCACTTCTGGGCACTTACCCAAATGACCACAGATAAAGCCAGCATAACCATATTTATTGCAGCATTATTTACCATAGCTAAGATATGGAAACAACCCAGATGCCCCTAAGTAAATGAATGGATCAAGAAAATGTGGTATATCTGCCCAGTGGAATTTGACTTTGCCCCATTCCATAAGGAAGTGGAAAGACTTGGAAAAAAATCATATTAGGTAAAGTAAGTCAGACCTAAAGAAACATAGATCCCGTGATTTCTCTCATTTGTAATAATTAGTGGATGTCTAGGATAGTCCTAGCAGATAAGTAGAATAGGTCAATAGCTATGTTACATATGACCATATGAGGTGAGGCTAAGCAGAATGAACTCCAAGATAGGGAAACAAGAGGTTTTTCTTTGTTGTTGTGGCTTTTAATGTACTATGTGATATCTTTTCTATGCGTATTTTTTCCCTTGCTGTCACTGGTACAGTGGGTTTTTTGGTACCCTGGGTATTGAATATATGTTTATCTGAATTAGGGAAGGGAAGAGGAACAACAAAATACTGAGACAAACGACAAAGGGTGACACTCACAAGACAATATGTTGGAAATGAACTGTACAAGTTGGAATGGGAGGTTGAGGGGGCAGGAAAGTGGGAGAAAAATGAGGGAGGGAGTAAAAGTTCTACAAGAAATGTACTTTCTACCTTATTTACATAACTGTAACCCCTCTGTACATCACCTTGACAATAAAACTAAATTTAAAATAAAGAATACATTATGCCACATCTTCCTAGCCTGAGAATATATCAATATTTAAGCTTCAAAGTAGAGTTTTGTTTGAATACATTTCATATTTTCTCAAAAATATGTGAACCAAAGCCATCATAGATTGGCAACCATCTGTATATGATATTTATAATTTACTACTTGAAAAATATGCTTGCTATCTCAATGACAAAATGCAGTAGCATTGTTTATCAGTTTAATATATGACCATGAACTACTTCCTAAGTCATTCTCTAAGACTATAAGGAAAACAAGCCCTCATAACTTTCATTATATTTTCTTTTAAAGAAAGGTATCTGAGATTTACCATCAAAACATTTCTTTAAAAATTCTCAATTCTTACTAGTATCACTGACTTCATTCAGTTTATTTATTGTGGTATCTGTTTCACTCTAATGTTTGGAAAGAACAAAGGGGAATAATTGGTTATTTAGAAGATACCTTTAATGATAAGTGGATCATTTAAATAAACATTGTTTAAAGAAAAATTCATTTTTCTAAATATAATGTTTAGATATTGATTAGATTAATGTGTAGATTTCTTTGAATCTACATGCTAAGTATGAAATAAAGTAATGTAAAAAGTTGCATTTATGTATGTATAAGACAAATTAAATATATATTTACTACTCGTGTATACATCATTAGTATATATAGAGATATAGATATAGATGTATGTAGCATAGCATGGGGAAAAACTGCCTTTTTAATGGATGGTGCTGGAAAACCTAGATACTCATATATAGAAATCTCTCTCATTCACGTTGTACAAAAACTAATTCAGAATGGATCAAAATCTCAAAATAAGACCTGAAACCTTTAAAAAATTTGACAAAAATTAGACAAGACCCTTGAAAATATAGGCATAGCTAACATCTTTCTAATAAGACTCTAATTGCTCAGAAGCAAAGAGCAAGAATTAATAAAGGAGATTATATCAAGTAAAAACTTCTGCATATCAAAGGAAAAAATTAATCAAGACCAACCAAAAGGATGGTTGAATTGTGAGACAAAGGACAGGGGGAACCTATGAAATAGCATTATACACAAGACAATATATTGGAAACGATCTGTACAACTTGGGGGGTGCATTGTGGGAGAAAAAGCAGGAGAAAATTGAGGGAAGGGGTAACAAGGTTGACAAGAAATGTACTCATTACCTTACTTATGTAACTGTAACTCTCTTTACATCACCTTGACAATAAAAAATAAATAAAAAAGAATGGTTGAAAATCTGTATCAACTGTTCATCAAAGGACTAATATCCAGAATATATAAGAAGCCTAAAAATTCAACACAAAAAGCAATCTAATTAATAAATAGTTAAATAGGCTACCCTCAAAAGATTGACTAGAATAGATTTTTCTCAAAAGAGTTACAATTAGTCTATAAATCCATGAAGAAAAATTCAATATTCTTAACAATGAAGGAAAGGGACATCAAAACTATACAAAGATTCTACCTCTATCAACAAAACAAATAATAGCAGCTGTTTGGGATACATAGAGGGGGAGGAATCCTTACAAACTTTAGCAAATATAAATTAATGTAGCCACTATGAAAATCAATATAGAGATTCCTTAAGAAATTGAATATAGAGTTACCTCTGAGGCTGCTATAACACTCTAGAGCATACCATTGTATCACACAAGTGAGCATGTATAAAATTGAGAAGCCTTTACACTTTGTTTTAGTCATCTCTGTTCACAAAAGCAGCATAGAATCAGCCTGGTGTCGATTTGCTAATTAGTGAATAAATAAAAAATATAGAATATAAACACAACACAGTACCATCAGCCATAAAGTAAAATAAAATTTTTTATTTGTTGGAAAATTGATTCACCTGGACATTATCATGTTAAATAAAATAAGCCAAGTTTACACATGCATGCCATAATCTCTCCTTTATGTGGGATCTAGAGTTACAAAAAAGGAATTACATGAGTGTAAGACTATTTGCTAGTGGGTAGCAGCTGAGGGGAGAGGGTAAAAGGATAGAGGAAAGGAAGGGTATACTTGATCAAAGTATTTCATAGGAATATGTGAAAATAGAATGATAAAAATCCATTAAAACTATTTTTAGGATGGAAAATAGGAAAGAATAATAGAAGGATGATCAATAGAATACTTGATCAAAGTACATTAGACGCATGTATAGAAATACCACAGTGAAACATCTTTGTGTAGTTAATGTATATAACTAAGTTTTTATATCTTAAATATGCTTTAGTGACAGCATTTTTTAGTTCTTTTATCATTTGCCCCTTACTATTTCCATTTCAATCTGGATTTTATTATATAGAAATAAAATATTTCTTTCTCTGATTTTTCTAACCTGTCCCGTGTGATTAATGGGGCTCCCTTTAGTTATGATATCACGACAGGCTCAAATTCACAGACATGGCACAGGTTGCAGGTTTCTGGATTTCTAATCGCCCAAAGCCAAAATATACTAGGCTGTGTTTAAATACAACTAAGGAGAGAATTCCTATTAGGTCAGAAATCAGGAAAGGAGGCTTACTGTCAGAATTACCAGTTGGAGCTATAAAGCTCTGGGTATGGTTTTGTGATTTCTACATGTCTAAGACCCAACTAGGTCTGACAGAGAGCCATGGAGCACACATTTCCTGTCTTAAGTCAGCTCTGGGCCAGGCCCCAGAAACTCACAATGATACACTGACATTTCCAGACTTTGGCCAGGATGAAACCTCATCTCACCAAAGCATTCCGAGCCTGATTCCCTGATTTAGAAAACCTAAAGGAGTCTGAGAGGTTCAAGCAATCTGACATTTACGGCCAAGTGTGAGGAAACAAGTACTCTGTCACTAGGGCCTAAATTACACACACACATGGTAAAGCCAGGGAACATTTCGTTTTCAGAAACACATGCTTTACCTAGTTTTGCAAAAATCATTAGCTGAATATGAAATCTTTGTCTGAGAAATATGGTTTTACAACATTTTGTTAAGAATAAAGCCAAATTGGAACTTAGTCACCGGGAACCAGGAAGACTATTTCAACATTTAGGAAACTCCTTCACAGAAAATTATGACTCAACACAGTTTTAGGGGGGGAAAAAAAGCAAAACACATATCAGCCACTTACTGACCATGTTAGAAGCATCTCAAAGTCAATTTATTGCCTTTAAAGAAACAAGATAAAAAATGAGTAAGTGATGTTTATTTAAGATGACCATAGTCATCTTAAACCATAGAAAATTTTCCTATGACAAATCAATATGGTTTAAAATTGTCTTGTACAGGGACACTTCTTTGTACATATGGTTTTCCATTTTTTCCATGAAAGCCAAACTCATTTCAAAACTCATTTGTAGAGACATATAATGTAGTGTAAGAAAAATCTCACCATAGTACTATTAAGAATTGTGTGCTGTCCTAAGAAGGAAGCCAGGAGAAGAAAAGTACACACCATTTACTTCTGTAATACACTTTAGTCTGTTGTCTTAAATGAATACTCCATTGTAGAGTAATGAAATGTAGTAATTCACCTCCTATTTATCTCCTTCCAAGCTTAGTGAGAAGATAAAAAGACTAACTTCAGGGCATTTGGTTTAGAAGCAGAGCAATGGAGGCTCATTTTTCTTCATACTAAAAGACCTTCAACAGTAGAGCTATGAGACCAGTAACTGCTGTGATGCCGCACATCCTGAGGACTGCTAGGCTTAGCACTCTTTTGTCATGTGCAGAAGTTCTTCGCCATCTAACTATAAGGGCTATGTGTTAGTTATTTTTCTTATCAGTTGGAACAAAATACCTGACACAATCAACTGAAGGAAATAAAAATTTATTTTGGCTCATGATTTCTGATATTTTAGTCCATAGTCCTTGGGTCTCTTGATGGTGGGTTGGTAGGAACGCAGAACACCATAATGGTGGGAGTGTGTGAGGTGAGATTATCACCTCATGGTAGGTGGAAAGCAGAGGAAGAGTACAGCAAGGAATCTGGATGAGATGTGGCTCCTAGAACATCCCCCAGTGACCCTCCTACCTCTCTCTATATCCCAGTGATGCTGTCATAGGATGATTTCAAGTGATTTGTCTAATCAATATGTTAGAGCCCCAATGATCTAGTCATCACTGTAAAAGCCATCATAGGCATCCCAGAGATGGGTTTCATTAATTTCCTATATTGCTCTTGGTCCTATCAAGTTGACAGTTAAGATTAACCATCACATGATACCAAGTAATTCCTGAAGAATGAGGAGGGAAATTATCACCTTTAGAAAAGAACTATATTATTACTTGCCCCAGCTGCCTTAAGATGTGTAGATTTCAAAAATTTGGAGAAGAAAAAAGGTGTAGTATTGCTTCAACCAAATTCTTTTAAAGATGAAGTCCTTGCTCTGCTTGTTTAAATTTTCTTTTTTCCATTGAATAGTCACCAAGATTATAAACCAAAAATATATCTTGACCTTCGTTATGCAGCTCAGCAAGAACACTCTACTCACCTGCTTAAGTACAAGTTTATCTAATAGTAAATATCCTTTGGAACATTTTTCTTGATTTATGACCATGTAATGGAAATAGAAGAAAAGATGGTCAGTTATAAAAAAAAGGTTTTCAACTCAATAGTGCCATTTGTTTTGCTTCCATACTATTTTGATTCTTAGAATCAGTTCTTTTTTTCTCACCGATGATCCAGTTCTTTGTTTTCTAATCTGTAGTCCCAATCTAAGTAGCAAAGATCTGAAGGCCAATTGTTTTGAATAATTATTACCTAGCTATTTAATTATATTTTAAAATATAATTAATTAAAATATAATTATAGTTTGAGTTACATTAGACATTGTTCTAACTTGATTATATAAATTGAAACGTCTACTTTATGATCGTATAGAATTTGTCTTTATAGTACCTATTATATATCTCTTTCTTTGGTAATAAAATTAACTTCAATTTTAATGAAACAGCACATATCTTTAAAACTATTAGGTTTTACTAGAGCAGAGAAAAATCTGAATCAAACTTCAAATATTTATATTCATAGCTTTTAGATACTTGGCTCAAAAATGAAGTGAGTACATGAAAATTAACAGAGAAAATGTTTACCAGAGTGTTCACATTACTACTTAGCTTTCAATTTTAGGTTCCTCTTTGTAGGTAAATCTGGAGTCTGTAGCTGGGCTGGATTAATGTGGAGAGTCATTCTAAATTATGGGACAAGAAAGACTTTCAGTCAAGTGACAAAGAATGGAATTAAGGGCTATTCAGAGGACTGAAACAACCCAGACATTCTTTCTAACCCAAATCACCAATCAGGAAAAGGCAGAATTCAAAGACTAATATGTGACTGGAGCAAATGAGAGAAACAGACAGTATTTGAGTGGTCTGGAAAAAGGACCACAATGGTTATTAATGTGACATCCATATCTCACTGACATAAATGAACTGTTAAGAGAACAAGCAGTCAAGGCATTGTGCAAAACATTCGCACATAAAGGCTCATTTAATTTTCACATAAACCCACTCTGAATGTATTAGGCTCTGAATGCTACCACTAGACCACTACTCATGTTCCCTGGTGGCTGCTTTCACCACGGTTTAATGGTAAAATTATATATAGCACTACTAGTTTTGACTCAAAAGTATGAGGTGGGTACATCTTATGAGTGACCCTAGTTATAAGTTTGCACCTTAACTCAAAGGGAGACTTGGAAATCAATGAACAATCTTAAAGTTTTATTATGAGAAAAACATTCTATTTGCCAAGAAGACTCAAAAAGAAGCAAAATTTCTTAGAAAATAAAGGGAATTTATGCTACAGATCATAATTTTATATGTATATATGTGTTTGTGTGTATGCATGTGCATGCATTTTTATGAGAGTAAAAACAAATCTAGATGCCTATATAGTAAGCAATTCAACAATTACCACCATATAGTCTTTTTTTGAATGTCTGCCATTATTTACTAGACTTAGCTGTTTGAAACAAGTACCAGAAATGCCTTATTTTTAACCAAAAATATCTGATTTCACATATCTTAAAGACATATAAAATAATTTGTTACAGTATCTAATTATATATTAATTTATATTTAATTATATACAATAATATATTAATATACAAATTTAATTAATATATTAATTTGATTTAATTAAAATATTGATATAATTAATGTATAATGTATGCAATTATATAATATAATTTTTTATAAAGTTATATTGAAAATTTTGACCATATACACTTCCATCCCATTCTCTTGGATCCATCCCAGTTTTGCTACCCCCTCCGAATAAGCCCTCTTCTACTTACATGTCTTTTCAAAATAATCTAGATTGAGAGAAAACATATTTTTATGAATCTGGTTAATTTCAATAATATGATTATTCATTTAAGATAATTGTATCCTGTTGTATCCATTTTCCTACAAATGATATACTATAATTATTCATGGTTCAATAATTCTGCATTGGGTACATAGGTCATATTTTTGTACATTTATTTATTATTGGACACAAAATCTGATTACATGACTGATTCTATTGAAAATCATCATGCAAAAATCAGTAGTTTTCTGTGTACCATATAAGGAAAATGTTGACAAAGAAATCCCATTCCCTACAGCTTACAAACTATCTAGTGAACTGGGTACCGATGGCTCATGCCTGAAGTTATAGCTACTCAGAAGGTTGAAATTTGAGGATCTCATTTGAAGCCATCCTTAGTGGGAAGGGCTATGAGTTTTTTATCTTCAATTAACCACCAAAAAGCCAGAAGTAGAACTGTGGCTCCAGTAGTAAAGTGCCAGGCTTGAGCAAAAACAGCTAGGAACCATTCCTAAACCATGAGTTCAAGCCCCAGGACCAGCACATGCAACCCACCTACCCCCAACACACACATAGAGTACCTAGTAACAAACGTAACCAAAGAAGTGAAAAAAGTCTACAGTGAAAACTGTAAAACATTGGAAAAGCAATTCAAAAAGACACCGGAAAATGATAGACCTCCAATGGTCATAGATCAGAAAAATTAATAGAGTGAAATGATCTACAGATTCAGTTCCATCACCATCAGATTTCCAATGTCACTCTTTACAGAATGAATAACCTCAAAATTTATGTGGAAGCACAAAACCCCCAATACATTCAAAGCAATCCTCAGCAAATAGCGCTTGACATTATTGATTTGGACAGTTGTATCTCCATGGAGTAATTTAAATGATCCTCTCTCCTCTCATTTCCTGGAAACCTTTAGCAGAGTCTTGATTATATCCAGGTGGAAATTTTTAATAAGACTAATTCATTCTGGATGCTGTTTATTCCTATTGCTTCACATCAGGAAGTGTTGAGTGTATAAATACCCACTTTTCTAAAGCAATACTAAGATAGTTCAGTGGGTTTTAATAGAGGAAATCTAACTATAGAATTTTCCATCATATTTCTCCTAATATCTAAGTCAGTATAAATTGTTAGTGCACAGATTCAAAATAATTCATCATTTGATATTTTTAAATAATAAACTTTAATTCTATCATTTTTTTCTGTTTTATTGGTGGTGCTGCTACTTAAGAATTTCCCCACATTACATATTTGGTTAGTATAATGAAAGATAGGCAAATATTTTAGTCTATTTCTTCTTCTTCTTTTTAAATCAATATTCAAATAAAAGTCCATGTTTTCTTTTTCTAGGTTTTTGTTTGTTTGTTTTTTCTGGTCAGGGGGCTTGAACTCTGGGCCTGGGCTCTGTCTTTCAGTTCTTCAGCTCAAGGTTAGCAGTCTACCACTTGAGCCACAGTACCACTTCCCTTTTTCTAGGTTTTAAAAGTTCTGGTCTTAGTTTTAATTGACAAGTGAAACTGTATATTCACAGGATACCATAAGATGTTTTGATGCATTCTGGAATGAACAAATCATACTGATAATCATAAATATCAACTCAAGTACTTGTTATGTCATTCCATGAGAATATTTAAAGTCTATTCTTCCTGTCCACAATAATTAAATATCAGTGTAAACTTATAGAATTTTGGTAGTTTTGTTTCATGCATTAATATCACTGCCTCAACTTTACGCATTTTTATTTCGAAATCTGAAATAAAAATCTTTCCCAAATAATCCCACTTGTTTTAGTAGAAAATAGTACTTAGAAAACACCAAATGGGGCTTAATGTTTCTGTATTATAATTTGACAAGAAGAAGGGAAGATACACAGAAACAGTAAACTGTGCTATATATGTGTCTACAGATACATGCACACATGTGTGTGAAGCTTAATTATTATCCAAGCCTTGCATTTCTGTGAAATTTAGTCTAAATCTTATGAAAATAAATGTTAAATATACAAGTAGGAAAGGGAAATTGTATTTATTCCTCCTGTTTGTTGATAACACAGAAGCCCAATACACTCATTTTCTAGGTCATAGTTACTCAAGCTGTTGCTTACATTGCACAGCTGTCCTCAGAAATTTTCATTTTCTATAGCACACTCACTCATCCAGATATTTCCAACAGTCCTATTGTTCATGGCTCCCCAGTGAATATACAAACATCCTGAAAGTGGCGTGACCTAGCACATTGCAAACACATGGATGGAACAGCGAAGTAAAGAGCTGCTATGTCCTGACTCATTGTTTGTTCCTAATTTATTAACAGTAACAAATGTGGGTCACCACATACACAGAAAATAAAATCATACTGTCTTCTCACTTTGGTTACCATTTCACATGTTCTCATTCATATGTTATAGACAAAAGTTGTGGGAGATACTAGGTTCAGTTATCTGTGTTAATCATGTGGGCAGCATGAGTTTAACTTCTCTTTTTGCAGATGTGTACATGTGACTTTTTCATTCCATGGAAGTAAGCCTATGAAATACAAGTTTTCATCTTTTCATTTTGGTATGTTCTTATCATGAGATGTGAATTTAACAGCTTCAGGACAGCATGGTATAAGAAGACTTTATTTCTATACACTAGCATAAAATAGACCTGATTTTTTTTTTTTGGTTGTGGGGCTTGAATTCTGGGCCTGGGTGTTCTTCCTCAGCTCTTCAGCTCAAGGCTAATGCTCTACTACTTAAGCCAATGTGCCACTTCTGGTTTTCTGAGTGGTTTATTGGAGATAAGAGTCTCATGGATTTTCCTGCCTGGATTAGCTTTGAACTGTGGTCCTCAGTTCTCAGCCTCCTGAGTAGCTAAGATTATAGGCAAGAGCCACCAGCACCCAGCTGATCATTTTTTTAAATCTCATTAAAAATATTAAACACAATGGTCAGTAAAGACTCTAAGCTAGGTTACTAGTAAATGAGACCCTGGAGGACAAAGATTGGCTATCTTACACTTTAGAGAAACTGACTGCATGTAAAAATCAAAAGAAAACTTGCTCGGATGACAAACATTCTCCCAGATAGAAAAGTTGAGACAGAGTCATGAGAACAGAAACACAGGAAACACAGTTATCTCATCCAAACACAACTATCAGCTACACATTTTAAGCAAAAGCATAATACAAAATACTAACAAATTTGTATCATTGACATTGAAATATTTTGACCTGTCATTTCCTCTTTTCTTTAACTCACATAGTTGAGCTGTTAAAATCAAAATAACATAAATAACAATACAATAGCTACTCAAAAGCAAATTGCCTTTCTCACATACTTTATACATTGTTTTAAATCATGACTACATTTTAAAATAAGTAATGTGCTTTATATTTCATGATTACTCCTACAGAAGGAAGAAATCATGTCATTTTTGACAGCATAGATGGACATCATGTTAAATAAAAGAACCTAGACACAGGGCTGGGAAAGTGGCTCAGTGGTAGAGCGCTTGCCTTGCATGCATGAGGCCCTGGGTTCAATTCCTCAGCACCACATAAGCAGAAAAAAAAAGCCACGTGGCACTGTGGCTCAATGGTAGAGTGCTAGCCTTGAGCTGAAGAGCTGAGAGACAGCACCCAGGCCCAGAGTTCAGTCCCCACGACCGGACCCCCCCAAAAAAGAACCAAGACACTGACTGCACTCATGGAATTGAAGTTGATCTCACAGAAATTGAGAGTAGAGTGGAATACTGGAAGCTGGTAGCTATTGAATGTGCCATTCATACCACTATTACAAGTGTGTTTCTTCCCACCAAAACTTCCAGTTGCAGAAAGGTTCTATTGATGTGCTAGATAATGACAACGGATAGTAGAAAATCGTTCTCTGGTGTAGTGTTAAGTTGCACTAATTTTATCATGGCTGACATTGAGCATTTATGCACCTGTTCTTGTGTTTCTTCTCTGTGAAATAGTTTATCAATAGTATTAATGATATCTAGACATGAGAAATAAGTTCTATTTTAAAAATATATTGTAAAAGTGATGTACAGAGGGGTTATAGATACTTAAGTGTATGTTCTGATTTTCTGCTGGACTTTAGGGTGAGTATAGACAATAATATATTACATATATACTGTAGACAACAATAATGTATTATTATTTAAAAGGCTAGTAGAAAGTACTTTGAATGTTTAAACTACAAAGAAATGATAAGTATTTGGGAACTAGAGATAACTCATTTCAATATACAGTGTAAACTTGTATAAAGTATTGCGTAGCACACGTAAATATATACATTATTTATGATTCAATTATAGTATTTTAGTTAGAGAGCCATTCTACTGTCAAATACTAAATTACTTATGGTCAGTGTTATTCTATGGTCTCTGGAAATAATTTCTACTTATAAACCTAACCCTAACCCTAATCCTAAATCAGATAAAGAGTTCATTTCTTTTGGAACCACGTTATCTCTTCCCTTGTTCTCTCTGTTTTTCCTTTCTGTCCCCACCCACAAATTGTTCATTTTTGCGTTATTTTCTGAGAGAGGAAATTCAAATATGTAGAAAAAGGAGCTTTTATTATGAAAAGAAAATACTCAAGAAGAATTGAAAAAGCCTATATGAAATAAGAATTTGGAAATACAAACAAAACAGAACAAAAAAGATAGGGATGCCTACTTTATTAGCACAGTCTAAAGAAATCATCTTTTGTTTTCTTACAAAATAAATTGTCTCATACGCAAACTATTTGTTGGTCATCTTTGCATGTTTAATTAGTTTCTGTATGACATAGACAAAAGTGACAGAGTGGACAGAAAACACAGAAGGATGTCATTTATACTTAATATACTATGAGACACAGTATAATTTTGTCTATAGACAGTTCTATAAAAAATATCTTTTTTTACATCTTCATTTGTCAGCTGATTTTGTGATTTATAACCTTAAAGTCTCACTGGAGTTTCACACTTGTGATATTCATAAGGTGTGAGTGACATGTCAAGGAAAGATAATAGTGGCCTTGAAGAGCTAGTCTCATATTTTTAATCCATCCCCACAAACTTGCCTTTCCATTAGAAACATTTGCATTTTCCTTTTGTAGAAGTAAGCTGAAAAGATTTTTAGCAGACTAGCAAAGAAACAGATATTTTCTTTCCCTCTTTTATTTTGAAATGCATTCTGTGCCTATCCAGCTGTACTGGCTGGAGGCCAGGACCATGAGTCATTACCCCATGTTCTCCACACATGAACAAGAACACAAAGAAAAATAAAAGATAATGCTTTTGGGTTTTGCTTACAGCCACACTTTAGGGAAAGGAGTGAATCGTGTGCTTTTCAGTGAAGTCTCATCAGCCATAATTCTTTCAGTTCATGACACTGACTTTGTTAACTGTAAGAGATCAAAGAGATAGAAGTGGAATAAGAAAAGTGGCTTCACAGACACCATTTGACTATATTTTAGCTAGGAAATCCCTTGACAATGTTAACAAACATTTTCACTAAAATGTCATGAAAACAAAACATCAGTGACAGAGTACAGAGTATGGGGTTTCCAAATCCATAAAATATTATAGTAACCAGCCTTGGTAGCATATGAATGTATTGCTTGATGTTCTTTAATTTCTTATGGGTTGCTTAGAAATCAAATTACAGTGGGATTTAATCATCCCTATAAAGATAAACTTGGTCAGAATCTAGGCTAGAAATTGGTAACATGACCTTGTCTATTGTAATTTTTAGTAATTCCCTCCATTATTCCTTTCACCTCTGTTCTCAAATCAATAAAACATAATTTCATAGATCATTGGTAGCTGCTATTTAAGCAGTATCTGATATTTAAGCAGTATCTACAGTATCTGATAATTAAATAAAAATTATTTGGTCCACGTCACCAACTTGCACTTGAATTGAAAGTAGGTTAAACACATGGGGTAAATAATATTGGTGGGACCCAGAAGGTTCTAATTAAAGAGCAATTGTACTTCTCATTGCCAATCAGGAGAGAGGCAGATTCACAAACATATTCTCATGCCTCATGGATGAGAAAGCTTTAGTAAAGCCAGTTGGCTGAAACCATATTCTTCCCCCACGTCTTCAGTTCTGTCCCTAAGGAGAAGGGTGAGTAAGAGTCCAAGAGCAAAAGTGAATCTAAGGATTAAGATATGCCACGTAGCTCCCAGGGAAAAAGACAAAGTAAAAGGCTTATTCCAGATCTTTCAGAAGAGAAAAGAAAGAATAAATCCACGTTCTAAAATTTCAGGCAATTACCCTATCTCTCCAATACTCTCCAAACTATGTGGCAGAATTATTAGTTTGATTACTTATCAGCTTCCTCCATTTCAAAAAGAACAAGAGATGTGAATGTACTTTTAATCACGCAGACATTCTTTCCATAATGAAAGCAGATCTTCCTAGATTGAAAGCTACTTTCTGGTGACAATTAGGAACATGGGATGACTGAGGGATCTCTGGGTATTATGCAAATAAGGGTCACATGCTTTGGGTGTTGATATTTTAAATCTACAGCGAGTCCTTGAATAATCTATTTCTGCAAATGACAGTGCCCTAAAAATCTTGAGACAAGTCCATTTCTCTTGGCCACTTTACGCATGGTAAAAATACCTGTTTTGGTTTTGCTTCTTATGGGCCCAGAAAATTGTTCAATTATTTCTCATCCTATAATTCCTGTTATTATTTTGCTTTGGATCTTTACAGTGTTCAAATGCTAATTCTATTTACAGAAGCCTCCTCCAATCAAGGTTCTGGAAAGTATCAAGTACATGCAATCAAAAGCAACAACAATGAATGACTTTTGGAAGACAAATGTACCAAGTTGTCGTGTAAAGAGTCGGCTTATTGGAGCTGGGCAGAGGAAGACATGTTACAAGTATGCACATGAGGGGGAAGGACAACTGTCATTTCAGCCTTTCTTTTTGTCCTCTTTTACTCCAAATTTAAGAGTATTCATAGAGAAGATATTCTTACATGAAGAAAGGCAAGAAAAAGAAACTAGAAGGATAGAAAGGAGAGAGGTCACAGAGAAAAAGTATGTGCTCTTTTCCCTGTAGAGAAGGGCATCAGCTTTCTGATTTGATGTAGAAGATATTGCCTTTTGATTGGAAGGAAGGAAATAAGGGAAAGAAGGGAATGAAAGAAAGAAAAAGAAAGGAAGAAAGAGAGAGAAAAGAAAGAAAGGAGGAAGGAAGGAAGGAAGGAAGAAAGAAAGGAAGGAAGGAAGGAAGAAAGAAAGAAAGAGAAGGAAGGAAGGAAGAATTAAAGGAAGGAAGGAAGGAAGAAAGAAAGGAAGGAAGGAAAAAGGAAGGAAGGAAGGAAGGAAGGAAGGAAGGAAGGAAGGAAGGAAGGAAGGAAGGAAGAAGGAAAGAAATCATTATCTAGTTGTGTTTTATTTCATGCTTTCTATTGTGATTCTCTTATTATCTCCAAAGCTTGAGTATGGTCACAAAATATAGGCTTGGGACTGAGTGATAAAGGGAAAGGACAGCACCCAGCACAAACAATGAACAAGGAAGTGGTGGTGATGAATGGGAAGCTAGGATTGATCAGAAGAAAACACATGGACCCAGTAATCCCTGGAGACATGCTCAAAGGCTCTGGACTCAATACTTGTCCCTTAGATGAAAGGGAGAAGATTTCCGAACATTTGGTTTACCTAAGAAACTTAATCAAGTTATCCAATTATTTCTGGATTTGATTAAATAGAAGTGGAATTCCAAATATCTACAAATTATGTTTCTAAGTCATCTAATTTTAAAAAGCAAATAATTTTCATCTGAAAGGACCCAAAGGATGGATGGCAGAGGAGAAAGGATTTCTAAAGACATATTGGTGATATATACAATATGGTTCTGCTGCCAAAGGGGAAATTCAGAGTAAGTTTAGGTCAGATAGAAATTTTTAGGGGCGGGCCGAGGCAGATGCTCCATTACCAGGGGAAAAACAGAGTATCTGTAGTTGTCTGCTAGAAATTTCCTTAAGAAAGTGTCATTACTTAAGTCTAGATTTTTTAAAAATCCATTATGCCTCAGACATCCAAAAGTGTTATCTTACACCCACAACCCAGATTGTTGATGCTAATTCTCTATTTACCAACACAATCTCTGAAACACACACACACACACACACACACACACACACACACACACACACACACACACACACAAAGCATGTACTCTTCCAAGGTGATAAATTAAGTTTCTCACACTTGGGTCTCATACTGGAAAAAGCACAATGGAATTTCTAAGTAATCTATCATAAATATTTTAAGAGCTTTATCTTAACTTTTGCTGAGTTATACTTTGTTGATAAAATTTTTTTTAAATAAAGCATCATAAAATTCATAAGCCATTGTTCCATAGGAAATAACAGTCATCATTTCTTTTTCTGATTCATCTCATCATGAATGGTGAAGGAACACATTTTAATTAGAGTTAGTATAATTGGGAGTATAATTAAAATTGAAGGAAACTTCTAAGCAGTGAGAAGCACACTAACAATACAGTTCTAATATAACCCTGGCCTGGTTTAAAAAAAATCTATTGTAACGTTAAGCATGGGAGTATTTTAAAGGAGCAATGAGAGTGGTAAAAGTATGCCATGGTGTAATTAATATGGCATGTGTGTCATGGTGGAAAAAGAACGAATGGAATTCCTGAGTGGGGTTATGAGATCAGAACTGTTACTGAGGCTTTCTGGTGACACAGCGGTCATAATCCCCAAGACACAATTTTCTTTGCCTCCTGTGGAGTGGCAAAGATACGTTTTCATTATGTCTAATGGTCTGTGAATGAATAAGAAAAGTAACAGACTCCCTCCTTACCATTTTCAAAGTTTGGCCTCAAGCTCAAATTCTTTCTGTTTATACTGTAGACTAATACTAGTGGTAGAAAAACAAATATATTATATGCATATCCAGGAAATGATGTAGTGCAGTCTGGAGGTCATTTTACTTTCTACAAATAAAAACACTGTGGATATTAACAATTTAATAAATTTAGGGGTTACTCTGGGCCCAAAGCAGAATTCCCCATATACTTTTCTGTAAACTGAAAAAATTCCTTCTGATTCAATCATGTAGCTTCGGGGGCAAATAAAATAGTTCCATATCTGAGACTCCTTACCTCATTTTTTTTTTACTATTCAGTCAATAATTAACATTCATTAGTTACTGGAAATGTGAATAACCCATTGCTGTTATTATATTGTCATCATTCCTGCTATTCATTAGGTAGGATTTGATCTATCTCTCATGCAATAAGACAATATGTTCTATAATTGAAGTGCTTGATGTATTTTTATAAAATACTTTCATTGTTGAACATTTAGTACACACTCTGCTCTGCCCAGATTGCATTCCTTGATTCTTCCTACTTGTCCTACCTAGAGCTGAGCTGTCAATTCATTCATCTTAGGAGGTTTGCACATAAAGACTACTTATTTAGCACTAAATGACATGCAATTGATGTGAGGAATGCACAGAATGAATCAGACATTTATATTAGGCATCTTTGCATTGCTACAGTAAAGAATGAGGACCAGAGATAATCACTTATAAAGGAAAACTCTACTTAGTTCAAAGTTTGGGATGTTCAATGGCCAAGATCAGATAGCTCTATTCATTTAGCCTGTGGTGAGGGTAGCAGATAGCTTCATACCTTGGCCGGTGTACCATAGAAAAAAATGGTTACATTTCAAACAAGATCAGAGAAAAACAAAGGAACAGGAAAGGTAATGCTTTAAACTTTAGAGTATAATCCCTTTCCGGGGAAAACTACCTTTCAGTCTTATGTTTCCTGGGATCTACAAACCTTCAAGGAGGCTCCACCTCCCAAGGATTCCATCCCTTCCCCCAAACACCGTTTCTTCGACCAAGCCATTAATATAACATAGGACCATCCAGGCACTGGTGGCGTATGCCTGTAATCCTAGCTACTCAGGAGATCTGAGGATCTGAGGAGGTCTGAGATCTGAGGATCAGAGGGCTCAAAGCCAGCCCGGGGAGGAAAGCCCATGAGATTCTCATTTCCATTTAACTACCGGAAGTGGCACTGTGGTTCAGAGTGGTAAAGTGCTAGCCTTGAGCAAAAAAGCTCAAGGACAACATTCAGGCCCTGAGTTCAAGTCCCATGATGGGGGGAAAAACACAAAACACAAAAACAACCCCAAAACAGAACAGAGGACCTTTGACTACCATATATCTACCAAATGACTTATAAATTGATGATCAGAATAAAAATCTAGACATTAATAATAGCAGGACAAGTCAGATTTAAAGATAGAACTGGTCAATTTTCACAAAATAGTTCTTATAGCAGTTGCTAAGCTACAATTTAAAAGAACTTACTTCAAGTACATGAGTTTGTATGGAACCAAAACCGAATGGTTCAGGTAAACCCTGGCAAAGAGTGAATTGTGTTAAAGGTGGTACAAACTCAGGTTCCTAAGATACTTGTCTTGACTTGAGCCTAGGGGAAGAAGAATGAAGGAAATGAGTCTAGATGAGCAAGAGGTTTAATGGGATCTCACCCGAAAGAGACCCCAATACTTATGTTTGTGCCTATAATAAAAACTGTAGGCTTTCACATTTTAAAATATCACCTTGTGTCCGTGTGAAGTGACTTGGAGGAGCACCAAGGAAAGCTGGGAAGCCTTAAGCTCTGAGAAAATTTCTGCAAAGACTCTGGCAACAGCTCATCCCTCAAAGTCCCTACAAACACATCCTGAAGTTTCATGTGGTAATTAAATCACACCGTTCACTAATAGCAAAACAATTCTTCCCTTTATATGCCAGTGTTATCATTTAATGTTAGTTTATTGTTTCTATCATTTGATCTGCTTTTCTCAACTCTTCCCCCAATTAAAAGTCTTAACATTTTTTTTCAGAGTGGCTTAACATAATCTATCACTTTGAACCAGTGCTTTGCTATTAATGTCACAACCTTTTATAGAAAAGGAAACTGCATGATAATAATATTATTAACCAAAATCAAGAAGCAAAATGTGACTAAAGAGGATGGAATTTAGACCTTCTAATCCATTTCTCACATGTCTCCAACAATGCAACACCTTTTATTCTATGCACATTACTGAAGAGATAAATTATTTAACAAAAAGTAGCTAATTTCATACTGTCAGCCAAATGAAATTTGATTGTAAAAATGCATGAGTATAGGTTATAGAGAAATGAAATCCCTCACATTTTTAATGGAAAACTGTCTTCAGACTTTTTTTTAAAAAAAAGAACTAATCTTTTTCTCTAATTTTGTGGGAAAATATTAGTAAATGCAAGTAAAGTTAGTAATGTGAGTAAAATCTGAGTAGATTCTAATTTGACAGAAAGAGAAAGTTTAAGGCAAAAATCTAGTAAGGAAAAAGCATTAGAAATATAAAACTCAACCAAATGGAATCCAAAAATACTAATATTTCATTATCCATTCACAATTAAACAAATGTTCCCAAAATATGTCAAGAACAAAAGAATTTAAATATCCACCAGACAGGGATTTTCAAATTATATCATTCATACTCATAAATGTATTTGAAAATAAAGTGTTTATTATTAAAAATGACATCTTTCATAGATTTCTAACTTTGCAAGACCATAAAAAATGAGGGGATGTGTCTACTTTATGTGTGGCTAAGTAGATTCCTTGACTAGTTCACATTTGGATCAGTAATCTACAGTGGTTTTCAGAAAAACTATATTAGCAGTAGCAAAGGGAAGTTTACAAGGTTGTAATTTTTCTCTTGATTTCCCATTGATCCCTGTCTCAAAACCACAGTGTGCCCATCCTCCCAATAAAATAGAGCACTATGTATGGCTGAGAGGTTCAGCTGATGGGAAAATGTCCTGTAGGAAGACCATGATTGCCCCCACATTGGGTCATGCCTATGTAGTAGCAAGGCCCAAAATGTGTTTTTGAAAGATCAAAAATAGTATAAGTAGTTTTCATGCAGAAATCACATTATAACCTTTTGCAATTATTTCATAATTTAACTTTCTTTTCTTTCTTTTAAAAAAAATTTTTAAACCAAAACAGGGAAACTATAACTTTTCATTGCTTAAGACTTCAAAAGCTCTTGCTGGCGTCATCTCTTTTTCCCTGTAATACTATTCAAGTTATTAAAAACAAAAAGGAAGAGATTTGATTGTCATTTAGAGCCACAAAGAAAATATCAATATTAAAATTATTTTCAGATTCTGCCTAGAGCTCAAAAATTTAACCTCCTCATAACAAATCCCCAAACAACCACTCCATTAATAAGCGGGCTAAAGAATTTAAGAGACTTCTTTAGAGAGGAAATAAGAATGGTCAATAGACACATGAAGAAATGTTCAACATTGCTGGCCATAAAAGAAATGCAAATCAAAACCACATTGAGATTCCACCTCATTGCAGTTAGCATGGCCATTATCAAGAAAAAAAAAATAACAGATGCTGGCAGAGATATGGCCAATAGGGAACACACTGTTGGTGGGAATGTAAGCTGGTTCAACCACTTTGGAAGACAGTATGGAGGTTTCTCTAAAGACTAAACATAGAACTCCCCTATGATCCAGCAATCCCACTCCTGGGCATTTATCCAAATGTTCTGCAGTGAAGTAAGCCAGACCCAAAGAAACAAAGACTCTATGGTTTTCCTCATTTGTAATAACTAGTATATGCCTAGGATAGTCCTGACAGAGAATCATAATAGTTCAAGAGATATGTACATATGACCATATCAAATAATACTAATTGAAATGAACTCCAAGGGATGGAAACAACAGGTCTTTTTTTCAAATGTCAACCTTGATGTTGCCAATGTGCTGTATCTAGTTCTTTCTTCTTATTTTATTTTGTTTTTCTTTTTCCATTGGTTTATCCCTGGCAATTTCTGTCTTTGATTCTGGCACCTTCCATCTTGTGTATACCTTTATCTGATTTGGGGAAGGGAAATAACAAAATAATGAAAGAAGTACAAAGAATGACCCATTGCAACAATGATACTCACAAGACACTATGTCGGAAATGAACTTTACAACTTCGGAGTGGGAGCAGAGGGGAGAGGAAAAGAGGAAGGGAAGGGATAGTGTGAGAACAACAATGGAGTGGGAAACTATGTTCAACAAGAAATGTACCTTACTCATGTAATTGTAACTCCTCTGCACAGCATCTTTACAATAAAATAAGATTTAAAAAATTGTTTTCAGATTCTGATAAAAAAAAAACAAAAACAAAAACAAAATAAAGCCCATAAAGTAAATCAAAATATGCTTTTTGTTTTATGGCTAATGACCATCCTTGAAGAAAATAAAGAAATGTGTTTCAAACTTGACCCTCTTTTATTATTGTCACATCTTGAGTTGCCTAGTTATCATTTACTAGATGGGACATGGATTATTTTTTCCTTCCACACTCCATGCTGCCTGAGCCACTTTTTTCATTTTCAAATCCTGATGTGACAGATGTAACCTTTCTCATCATTTTAACTCTTCTTTTCCTGCTCTACTTTATACTTTTAGCAACTCCTGTGATTAATTGCTCTTACACAGTGATCTGAAACAATTTCCTTTGTCTTTCTGTTGTTTTTGATGGGAAGGGTTTGAACTGGCCTCTCCCTTGCTAGGTTGGCATTCTACCATTTGAGCCACACCCCCAGCCTTTTCTCCTTATATATTATTTTTTAGATAGAATCGATATTTTTCTTATAGCTAGTATCTAACTAGTTATCCTAGTTAGAAGCTCCTGTATAGCTAGGTTGACAGACATGTGACACTGCACCAAGCTTGTTTTGTTGAGATTAGGTCTTGCTAGGTTTTTGCATAGCATGACTTCAAACTACAATCCTCCTAATCTCTACTTCTAGAGTAGCTTTGATTATAGGTATAAGCCATGTGGATAATTCATTCCTTATTTAAAGTAGCCAATCAGCACTTTAAATTTCATCTGCAACTTTAATGCTGTTGCCATATACCAACATATCTACAGGTTTCAAGACATGCTCTTCTTTGAGAGAAGGAGAATGATCTTCAAATAAATGAATCTTAAAAATAAAAACAGAAAGAAACCACTCAAAGTGGGCCATATTTTATATCTTTGACATATCCAAAATAGGTGATCCTATAACCAGAAACTATATCAGTGTCTGCCTATTCTAGAAAGAGGAATGTTGGGCTGCTAATGGGGAAGAGGTTTCTTTTTCAGGTGAGAAAAATGATGTACAGACAATCTTGGTGACTATGCTAGCTATTATTATATTGTACACTCTAAGGGATGAACTGCATATTATGTATACATCAGCATTGCCTCACATATGAATAAAACTTTTAATGAAATCATATCTATATCTAAAAGAATATGCATACATACTGTATCTTCTTTATACAGGAATGAGGGAATGATGATAGCTGTGCAAAGGACTATAGATAAACATAAGCTATCCATTAAAAAGTTTAAAAAGTAAACTGAGACATTGGAGAAATACAATTATTTGCATGTATTACATGTATAACATGTATAGATATGAATAAAGCACACAGGGTGATTCCAGGTAGAGTTCACTGTAGTTGAGGCTTACTGAAAATTATAGCATGTCATGATCAAGACATTGAAATGTAATTTAAGTCAAGGTTTGTATATACTGCTCCTGTAATGTCTTAGTAAGGTTACAGAGTCTAACTTACAATGATATATCATGCTTCATCCCTAGTATTTGTAACTTGTATCTTTTTAAAATTTTCCTTGTCTGTTTTGCTAGGGGTTTATTAATATCTCTGAATAACTATCAAAGAACTACTTTCATGGATTCTCTTTGTATGTCTTTGTTTTCCTGTAATTTTATTAGTGTATCCTCTTACATTTCATCATTTTAGATTTGATTCTTTCTAGTTTTCATTGTTGTTGTTTTGGTCGGTCTTGGGGCCTGAACTCTGGGCCTGTGCACTGTACCTCAGCTCTTCAGATCAAGGCTAGCTCCCTACTACTTGAGCCCCAACGCCACTTCCAGCTTTTTCTGCTTATGTGGTGCTGAGAAATCAAACCCAGGGCCTCATGCATGCAAGGCAGGCAAGCACTCTACCAATGAGCCACCTTCTCAGCCCCCTTCTAGTTTTTCATTTAGCTCTTTTAGTGTTTAGATTCTTGATTGTAAACCTCTTTTCTACTATAATCTCTTTAGTGTTACACATGTCACTCCCTGAATTTTTTGCTATATCTCACTTATTTTAATGATTTTCATTTTCATTTTTACTCAGTAGCATAGATGTCTTTGATCTCTATTGTAATTTTCGTTTAGAACCATGAATTATTTTATATTACTTAGTTTGTACCAATATGGGTAGGCATTAGTTATCTTTATATTAGCAACTTTTTGCTTAATTCTGTAATTTCGATTTAAAATATTTGTTGAGGTTTGTTTTATAGCTCCAGGTAATATCTCTGTTAATATGTGTTTTGTGAGTACTTCAAAAGAGGTACCTGCCCAGATACAGTGGGTCATCCTTAAAATCCCAGCTACTTGGAGGCAGAGCTGAGGAAGATTTCTTTTTGAGGCCAGCTTAGCCAAAAAGTTAGTGAGACCTTATATCAATAAGCAAGCTCCAGCTAGACACCAGTGTCTCATGCCTATAATCCTAGCTTCTACATTTCTATAATCCAGATATATGGTAGCCATAAGTAGGAAGATCATACTCTGAAACTGGTCTGTGGCAAATATATAAGACCTTGTCTGAAAAAAATAACTAAACAAAAATGACTGGAAATGTGGTTCAAGTGGAAGAGTACCTGTTTAGCTAGCATGCATGAGGCCCTGAGCTCAATTTCCATTACTCTCACTCGCTTACCCCACATAAAAGAAAGTACATCTTGCTGCTGTTGACAGGCACATTCTCAAAAGTAGATTCCATCCTGGCTATACTGTAGCTATTGTGATTTTCTAAATGTCCCTTCAGTTATTTAGAGGTAGGTGTTGAAGTCCCCAAATATAATAACTGTGGATTTATTTGTATGTCTTTATAATTATCTTTTGCTTCACATATTTGTGGGTCTGTTGCTGGTTCAAAAATAATGAAGATCACTATGTCTTCATGGTAGACTGACATTTTTGACATTGTATAATGTACCTCTTTCTGGCAATTTTCTTTTAACTTTGCTAATTTTGGTGATATTTACATAGCCCCCTATCTGTTGATTCATACTTGCATAATATTCTTAAGCTTTCTTCAATCTATTTATTCTTTGTATTTGTAGCTAACATGTTGTAGGTAGTATATATTTGCATCTTATATTTTTGTTCACTTTTAATGTAGCCTTTCTTTTTAACACTTTTCATTTCCTTTGGTTTTATCTTTCTGTATTTTTTTTCCTGTGTGCTATCTGAGCATTCTCTGTATTTTTGTTTTGTAGTGTGCTTTGTATTTTTCATGGAAATTTTAGTTGCAACTGACAAATAGGCATATGTGTAGGTATAAACATTTTATGTATGCATGTATGTATATATATATATGTATGTAAACTTCATGTTACACTGTTGCCATTTTTAGTTACTATGATTATCTTAAATATTTTATCTACTTTTAGAACTGCATTTGAAGTTATATCTTTGGCTTCTATTATTGAACATAAGTTAGAAGACTCAGGAAGAAAAGACGTATTTATTGTACTTAAACTATATACTGTTCTCCAGAAGCCAAACAGTTCTGTGAGAAGCATGGTTTCCTCAGAATCTTGGGTATTTTGGTGTAATGCTGGCTGGTTGGATGGAACAGCTCTTTAGCATCCTTATCTACCACACCTACATTCACTATGGTCGGATCAGATGTCTATAGGAACAGGATGTGTGACAACTTCGGTTTGCTGTCATTTCATTTGTTGTTCTGGATCCTAGTAGAATTTCAACTTTAACGATTGCCCAATAAATAGGAGAGAGAAATAGTCCCCAATATAACATAGACTGCTTTCAAAATCTGCCAAACTATGTGAAGTAACAAAACCCTTATTAGTGTTAATATGTCAAAGAAACAATAATTTACATTTCATAAAGAATCCTTCTAGTGTGCTGTGTATCCCTGTTTGCAAATCCTTTCCTACTTCTAAAATGTCTATGTCGCAGTCATTTCTATGACTCCTAGAGCCTCCTTGTACATACCAGATTGACTTAGCACAAATATTAAAAGAATAGTGACCCTGAAGACTATATCCTATTATAATATGGAAATATGAACTTCATATGGTACTAAATGTAGTCACTACATTTCCCATAGTGTTCAGACTGCGTATAATTCTCTTTATTGATCATTGTAAAGAACATATTAAGAAAGGAGCTCTCCCAACCAAAAAAAAAAGAGTCTACCTAGCTCAGAAATTTCTATTAGCACTACAAAATACCTAACTTTGTATTTAAGATCATTTACCACATTCTATCTAGCTTGGGTTAGGGCCAAACAGAAAAGCTGGACCAATGGCAGAGATTATATCCTACATTTTTATGTCTTGTAGAGGTCAAATTTCTGCAGTTTCTCTCTAGATGTTGTTGTTTTTTTCATGTCTAGCTTTGCTGTGAACGAAGCAGGCTAATGCTGTGTGTTTGATTTTACTGTACTGCTCAGTTCCTTCTTTTCTGCTTCTCCTAATCATGGTTTGGGAAAGAATATAGCATGTTGGTGGATATTGTGCAGTACTGTGTATCTGGATAATGAACAAATCCAGGAATTGTCTTTAAGTTCAAGGCAATTTATAAGGGATAACAGGTATAACTTTTATAGGAATATAAAATCTTTAAGTGTAAAGTATCAGCATATTTATTTACAGAACCAGTTCATAAATCAGGTTCGTGAAAAAATTTTAGTGTATTACCATCAAATAAAAGAACTAATACAAGTATTTATGTGACTGAGGATAAGTGTCATTCATATCCAAATTCATTAATTAAGGATTAACTTTCATAACTGGTATTTTTTAAGTGTCTGCATGGTGCACACCGCACTATTATCCATTTCCTATTTGTCAGTGACTAAGATTTTTTTCTTCTGTACTCTTTCGTGCACCTTCAGTGGAATTATTTAATTTTTTTGTTCTTTTGTTATTGTTATTGTAAAGTTAATGTACAGAGGTTTACAGTTAGATGTTAGATAATGAATACATTTCTTTTTGAACAGTGTTACCTCTTTCCTTCTTTTCTCCCAGTTTTTCCCTCCTGACCTCCCTCTCTCACAAGTGTTATAGTTCATTTTAACATACCATCAAGTAAGTATAACTGCTGCATTTGTTCACTCTTTGTCCCACTATTTCTGTATTCTTCTTCTTTTCTCCTTGCCCTCCCCCAAAACAGATAAACATACATACAAGACAAAAGATACACAAATCAAAAACAGTGACAAAGGAGGGGAAAAAAGAAGTAAAATAACATAAAACCTCTTGTTTCCATTTCTTGGAGTCCATTTTGATAAATATCATTTTATATGATCATATGCAAATAGTTATTGAGCTTTGTGATCATCTCCTAATGGTAAGATCTCTGGGCTCACCTTTTAAGTTCAAAATTTATGATTTCCACTACATATGTTTTACTTCTGAGATTGTCCATTTCTACCAGAAGTGTTTGCCCTTGTGTGTGGTTGGATACAAGTCAGTGTTCTCCTTTTGGGGATTCCCTTTCTGATCTTTTCTTTCCTTCCTTTCTATAAAAAGGAAAAAACCTAAACATACACCCAGAAACTGACAGACACAGGATTTCTTGAGACGTTACTCAAGTGATATAATAGAAAAGCTAATACTTCCGTGTCCCATCATTATTACAGAGTGGGACAGGTTCAATGTATGTGAAAAGAGTGTATTGTGTTTTAATTTACTTTACAAATCTATCTTTGGGAGAAGCAAAAATCAACTTATAGTTTAACAGTTTTTCTGGAATATCTAAGCTAAGTAGCACTACAAAATGCTTGACTTTTGTAGATTGTGTTTTAACATCATTTAGTTGAGAGATGTTTGGCTATGGGTCTATGAATACTCAAACCAGTCTCTTCAGTCTCTTCCTCCTTCTCCTTCTTCTGCTACCTCTATCTCCTCTTTCCTGTCTCATGCCCTACTATATTTTCAACCCCAAAAGTCTGAATATTGTCTCATCACCTTTCAGTTCTAGATATTTTTTCTTTTCATCTAGGAAAAGAGCAGAAAAATAATGAGATACACTAATATCTTATCTCCTATTTCAATGTGTTCTTTCATCTACAAAAGTATGTTACCAACTTTCAATTTAATCTTTTAACTTCCCTGGCTAAGCTATTCCAACAACTTGCATTTTCTTACGAATCTAATACAATATCTTAAGTGTGGCACAGTAGATTCTTCATTTAAAATATGAATATAATACTAATGTATTTATGTTCTTGTATTACTGACTAAACTGACATTCTGTTAGGATGGTGTAGTGTGTATGTTTGGATGTATATGTGTATGTGATTTTGCGATTAATTCTCCCCCCACCTCCCGATGAGTTCCCAAAAGTTACCTTATTGTCAGGCTAAAAGAAGCATTTTAATAAATGACTGCTGAATAATGCAATCAATATGTAGTCAGATCTTCTTTTCCTAGCAATGTATTTGTTCAGCTTAGTTCAATGATATTATGAAGATTAACAAAGAATATAACAGCCTACTCTTTGACCTCTGTCCCAAAGTAATAAGCACAAAGTTTAATAAGAATGTCCTGAATAAAAGAAGCTTTGTTTCTGTTGAATTATTCTGAGAAGTGATGTTAATGGCATAATGTTCTTAAAAACAGGAACAAAAGCTCACACTCTGGCAGAGCTCTAAGAGGATGTTTGTTCCAATGGGTGGATTTAACTTCTTATTAAATTGGCATGTATGTGTTAGTGTCTAATGAGATCTTTTGATCTAGATAGAGCTTTCTAGATAATAGAATCCATATTGTATTGTTTTAAATAATGAGTGCTAATGACACCAGATATGTTTATTTTGAGAGTAGTTTTCACAGAATGTATGGCATTTTCTTTTTTAATACTTTAGATTTCAGAAGCTAGAATAAACAGCCTTCTATTAATACTTTGACATTCAAAGTTTTTGTTTTGTTTTGTTGTTTTATTCCATGAAAATATAGCACTTGACTGAGGGAGAAAGTGCAAGGTGGCCACCACATCACACCTGGTTCTCCAGGAATGTGTATGTTATACAAGACCACCAACAAATCCTCTGTACCTAGTGTTTACACTGAATTGTTTAAGAAAGATTTCCACATCAGAAGGAGTTCATTGTACAGACTTATGTCAATGGAAACTTTGACCTAGTATCTAAAGCAGCACACAAAATAAAAAGAACAATTTTAAGTTATTGAAAAATCTTGTGGACACATCTTCAAGCTATCTGTGTTGAGTTCTATTCTCTCTCTTCTTCAGTTCACAGTTCAAGTCTTCCTCAGACAAATCCTGTAAAATAATAGAGTACAGCTTGTCTTAACATGTGAACAGATAATGGAATACAATTGAGGAGCCTCTTTTATGCTTGAATAATTAATTTAGGGATAACTATTGTTCCTATATTTCTCTTTTAAAACCACATTGGGTGTAATACAGGATAAATTTGTGTTAGAAAGGCTTTTGAAAATTGGTGAGAAGACAAAGAAGAATACAGGAAGAATAAAAATGTTCTTATAAAAATGTGGTATTGATTTGTTTAAAGAGATGGAAAGAACTAACTCTCTTCAGCGAGGCCAACTGATGAGTAAGAGGGAAGAGGGCTGAAAGAATCTGAAGGGTGTGAACAGAAAACATGGACAGCAAATGGTTAGCATTAGCATTATGCAAATATCCACTGGGTAAGAGAGCAACATGCAGGAGGAATTCTGCTTCTAATAAAAGGATATTTAGACAAAAGCAATTGTCATGGGATGAAAATTTTATTGCTTGAATTATTTAAGTAAGAAATATCAGATGTTTTAGCAACTAGTAAGAAATGGGCCAAGGCCATCTATGGGCACTTCATAGACAATGCAAATTAAACATTTTCAAAATATCATTTTTTCCCTAATATTGTTTAAAAATATCTGACTGCAAGATGGTGAAAGTTTTGTTGTCTCTGGTTATATCTTTTATGGCATCCAGATGTTTATAAAGTGAACACTATGTGTTCTTGCTGACAATGTCAAATGGGATATAGACCAGCAGTTTTGAAGCTGCTTGTGCAACTAGTATGTCCAAAATTACCTAGGAAAGAGTTATGAAAATTCCATACTTTGTAAAATAACTCAAAATAAAGCAGATCTTAATTTGTTTCAATTTTTAAAAATCCTAATTGTACAAAAAAAAGGATTTTTAGTTAAAATGAGTGCGATGAAATAAAAGCAAATGAAAATTAAGGACCAGCGTGTCAGGCAAGAAATGTAACCTCTGAATACAGAGGTAGGTCTCTCATTGGTAAAAATTCCCTTGGTAAACTGAGGAGCATGGGTAGATATCCCTCTTGATGATGATTTTCATAGTCCTTAGGATATACATATATGGCTTGGTTTTGTTTCCTTTTAATTTTTTCCAAGACCACTATTTATGGAAGTGACAATTTCTTTTTCTTTAATTTAAATTTTATTTTAAAGGCGCTGTTCAGAGGGATTATAGTTACATAAGTAAGGTAGTGAGTACATTTCTTTTAGGACAGTGTTACCCTCTCCCTCATTTTCTCCCACTCTCTCTGCCCCAAGTTGTAAAGTGTATTTCCAACATAGTGTCTAGTGAGTATCAATGTCGAATTAGTTCACCCATTGTCCCACCATTGTCCCTTCCATTCCCCAAATCAGATAAACTTATATACAAGACAAAGAGTACAGAAATCAAAAACAGTGACAGCAGGAAATAAACCAAAGGATAAAAAAGAAAGAAAAAGAAATAACTGCAAACAGTTGAATACAACCCTGTTTTCATTTCTTGGAATTCATTTCGCTAAGCATCATTTTATATGGTCAGACAGATATAACTATCAAGATAAACAGAAAGCCCACAGAGTGGGAGAAGATCTTTACAGCTAGTAAAGATGTATCAGACAAAGGGCCTTATATCTAAAATATACTTAGAGCTCAAAAGTTAACTCCCCCCAGAATAAATCCTCAAAGAACTAACAACCCCATTGATAAATGGGCTAAAGAATTAAAAAGAGACTTCTTGAAGAATAAATAAGAATGTCCAATAGACACATAAAGAAATATTCAACATTTCTGGCCATAAAAGAAATGCAAATCAAAACAACATTGAGATTCTACCTCATCCCAGTTAGAATGGCCATCATCAAGAAAACTAATAATCACAGATGCTGGTGGGGATGTGACTAAAATGGAACACTGCTTCATTATTGGTGGGAATGTAAACTTGTCCAACTAATCTGGAAAGCAGTATGGAGGCTCCTCAAAAAAACTAAATATAGAGCTCCCCTATGATCCTGCAATCCCACTTCTGGACATTTACTCAAGTGACCACAAATCACTCAGCACTAAAGACAATTTCTTCTAACTAAAATCAAATCTCAGGAACTGGCTCTGTAGCTCAAGTGGTAGAGCGCTAGCCTTGAGCTGAGAGCTGAGGGACAGCACTCAGGCCCAGAGTTCAAGCCCCACGACCGACAAAAAAAAAAAAGAAAGAAAGAAAGAAAAGAAAAGAATATCTCATTATTTGATAATCCCATGAGAATGGGTGCAAAATGAGACGATTTCTATTTTGCCTTAGTAATATAAATCTTGCCAGGGTGAGTGTATTTCATATTTGTTTCTGAGTATGGCACCTTGGAAATGCAAAGAGGAAAATAAGACTCATTGGCTTTTCAATTTAATTGTTTACTTGGTGATTAATTGACATTTAATGAGTATTCTAGGATACAGATACAATGCTTAGCAGAACAAACAAAACAAGTTCTTTTAGATAAGAGTTTCCTTAGTAGAGGAGATGTCATTAAACACTAAACTATGAGAATGTGTTAAAGCAATATGAGCAACACAAATAAATATCATAGCGACTTGCCAGTAGTATAATTACCTATCTGTGTGGTTGACTAATGTCCTAGCATAAAAAAATACTGAAACACAGACATTCTAGATGGAGAACTGAGTCAAATATTCACAGATAGATAGGTCAATGGTTCCAGATGCCTGGGACCTAATCATTATGAAGATGACATTGTGCTACACTCTGGGGACCTTTAAAGCCAAGGTGTTGAGATGCATGGACTTACATGGAAAAGCCAAAATAGGTCTTAACAGGCAAGGAACACAAACAAATTATACTCTTTAGAGCAATTAACTTTCCAGATGTATACAAGAGTAGCTGAAGTGCTCAAAAGATGTTGGTATGCAAATTACTTTATAATTTTAAACCACTGAATAGTCTTAAAATAAGGGAAAGTTCTGAACACATGACTAATGAGAATGGCAAATGGTAGACAAATGACAGGAAAAAAAGAAGTTTTCCATCTTAGAAATAATCAAACATATCAATATGTTTTGCTTTTAGCTTGCCCAAGTGTGAAATGTCATTAAATTTTACTAATTAAATTAGTGGTAATATTTAGAAGCAAACTACACTCTTGTACATTAACACCGGCCTACTTATATTTTGAACAGTTTAGTTATATGCTTTATATTTTAAATATACATATATACCTATATTGGAATTCCTAATTAAAAAATTCAATGTTTAATTTTGTTAGAATTTGAACAAATTAAATTTAGTTAAAAATGTGTGTTCTTAGGTAGTCATGTGTATCTTTTCAGCTATTTGGGAGGTTTGATCATTTATATTCAGATTAAATATTAAATGAAATGGGAAATTTTTCATCCTCTTCCAAAGCTCATAGAGATAAAACCTGAAGCTACGCCTTTTGAAAAAGAGCTTACAAAAAAATCTACCAAGTTCATTTATCACTGTTTAAGTTTTAGTCAGATAATACGTTTTGGGAAATAACTCTTCAGAATTTACTATTTATGTAAACTCCTAGTAATTTATACTTCTGAAGACAAAGGAAAGCATGAGATGAAGGGATCTGAAGAGTCACAAAGCATGGAGAATAAAATCTAGAAACTTGATAAAATGGTTTAGGCCAGGTCCTATGGGTAGTTAAGTCTCCCCAGCATTGCCAAGAGAACTCAGAATCAGTACTACTGTATATCTTTCAGGAGATGAGGGAGGGTGGTGTGTGAACACACTCAGCCAGTGTCAATGGTCAATAAACTCAGAATCAACTTAGTAAGCTGTGTACCAGATTTCTTACAATAATAATCACAACCATTTGGATTGGTTGTCCAAAAATCTTCATGGATGTTCTTTAACGAGGTGCTCTTATTATCATCTGGAGGTTGGATCTTGAGTGTTCCTAAAGATCAAGGGAGAAAAGGTTTCTTCATTACTTAGGTGATGCTAGTAAAAAGCAACAGCAGAGGCTAAGAGATGGGGCTTACTGAGAGGTCTTGAATCATTAAGTACCTACTCTGGTTGGTGACTTATTTTTACTTCAGCCTCTTTTTTCTTTTACATTTGCAGGTCATGAAGTTAGTGTCTTTGATTTACAGAACATTCCCTACCATTATGTCTTAGATTAAATGATCCAAAAATTTGATCCATGATGAACCATTTCTCTGTATAACTTGATTGTCTCAGGTTTTTGTTATGTAATAGCAAGCTTATTAATGTACCATCTTCACAAATAAAGATATAGATGCTCTGAAAGGTCAGCATCGCAAACCAAACTGGGCTCTAACCAGAGTACATCCTCTTCCCTATCATATGATCTGACTCCTTATCTTTATTCCCACAGAGAGAGAGTACACACAGAAAGAATAAGAAAGGCTTTCTAGTCTGCTATTGTGGTACATACCTGTTATCCCATCTACTTGGGATGTAATGAAGATAGAATACAAATATTACAAATATATAACAATAAATAATTAAATTAAATAAGTTTATAAACATGTTTTAAAGCATCATGTTTAACCACCTGCCACACTTCCAGCCAAGTATCTTTTAGAGGTCTTCAAATAGTTCACATTAAAATTCCTTTTGGGAAATTTTTTCTATACTATTTTTATTAAAACTATGAGTTTTGAAAGAAATGCAATATATATTTGTGTCTTTGTCATTAATATGTTTAAAAATTTTAACACAATGTGATCTCAAATTCTTTTTAAATAGATTTTTTTCAGAAGTAGTCTTTTTTAAATTTCATTACTCCTCTGTACTTCAAATGCACTTCTAATTACCATTAAATGTCATAGTTGCTGCTGTTAACATCTGGGTAGATACATATAGATTCTATGCCAAAGACAATAATATGTGGAAAAATCCTCTTGACATTCTCTAAACTTTTCCATTTCACTAAAATCAGAGAATATTAAACAGGTATGAATACATCTCATTAGCTAATTTGTTTTCTATTTAATGTTATATTGACTATTTTATTTCCTATGTTAACATTCCTTCATCATATCAAGGAAGCTAGTCCTAATAAAACTGAAGTACTAATTATTTTCCCTTTTTGTGTATTTTTCTTTTGTCCAGAGCTGGGATTCAAACTTGGTATGTGATACTTGCATTCTACTCATTGACTGGTGCTCTACCACCTAAGTCATGGCACATATATATATATACATATATATATGTATATATATATGTATATATATGTATATATATGTATATATATATATATATGTATATATGAAGAGAATAAAAATCTTCATTGTCTTTGGCTACAAACATTTTGGGGTCAGCTTTGTAGTGCCCAGCACTACAATCCTCCCTTCATATGCACACATCCCATGTTTGTGAGCTTATTCAACTGTGGCTCATGCCTATAATCCTAGCTACTGAGGATGCTGAGATCTGAGGACTGAACCAGCTTGGGTAAGAAAGCCTATGAAACTCTGATCTCCACTTAACCAGCAAAGAGCAAGAAGTGTGAGTGTGGCTCACGTGGTAGAGAGCTAGCCTTGAGCAACTAAGGACAGTATCCAGACTTGACTTCAAGCCCTAGTCTCTTCCCGCCTCCACCACACATACATACACAAATACTTAGGGAAAGTATTGCATGCATAGAAAACGCTCAAGCACTGTCACCAGACAGAGGTGAGGTTTAGTGAAGATTCCCCTTAAATGTAGGAACTCTTCCCTTAGGGTCCTTGACTATATTTTTTAAATTTTCAGATTTTAAATGTTTTCCAAGGGTTTTCAAGGATATATTAAAGCTTGTCAAGAAAAAAATGCTGAGTTCACTTACAAAGACTGCCAAAACAAACTCAAACCATTTATATTACACTATGTAAACAGATGACTATGAATTTCACAATTTGGTGCCACATCTAAAAATTACAATGACACCTGGAGACTTCAGAATCAATAAATTAGATCACACACATGATGTTGACATTTAATAGTAGAGACATTTACAAAATTTATACTTTGCCTACCAATTATTGTAAGGGAAATCAAAGTATATAAAGAACCTACAAAGGCTTATCTTTTTTATTGTTATTGTAAGTGTGATGTACAGAGAGGTTAAAGTTACATAAATCAGGTAATGAGTACATTTCTTTTTGAACAATGTTACCTCTTCCCTTGTTTTCTCTCAGTTTTTTCCCTCCCAAACTCCCTCAACAAGTTTTATAGCTCATTTTCAACATAGTGTTTAGTGAGTACCACTGCTGCGTTTGTTCACCCTTGGTCCTACCATTTCTGTGCTCCCCCTTACCCTCTTCAAAACAGATAAATTTACATAAAGACAAAAGGGACAGAAAACAAAAATATCAACAAAGATGACAAAAACAAAAAGCAAAATAACAACCAAAAAAACATTCTTGTTTCCATTTCTTGGAGTTCATTGCATCAAACTGAAGAGTTTCTACATGACAAAGGACATAGCTAACAAAATAAACAGAAAGCTCACAGAGACAATCTTTACTACCTATGCATCAGATAAGGGCCTCATATCTAAAATATGCTTGGAACTAAAAAAATTACCTCCCTCCCCCAAATAAGCCCTCAAAGAAACAACCCAATTAATAAATAGGCAAAAGATTTAGAGATTTCTCTGAAGAAGAAATGAGAAAGGCCAATAGACACAAGAAGAAATGTTCAACACCTCTGGCCATAAAGGAAATGCAAATCAAAACAACACTGAGATTTCACTTCACTCCAGGTAGCATGGACATTATCAAGAAAACTAACAAAAGATGCTGGTGGGGATGTGGCCAAAGGGAATTCTACTACACTGTTGGTGGGACTGTAAACTCGTTCATCCACTCTGGAAAGCAGTATAGAAGTTTCTGAAAAGACTAAACATAGAGCTTCCCTATGAACCAGCAATCCCATTCTTGGGCATTTATCCAATTGACTACAAACTGGCCTACACCATGTTCATTGCAGCATTGTACCACAGCCAAGATATGGAATCAACACAGATACTCCTCCGTAGGTGAATGGATCAAGAAAATATGGCATATATACATAATGGAATTCTATGCTTCCATCTAATGCTGCACCATTAGTAAGGAAATTGAAAGACTTGGAAAAAATTAGATTAAGCCAAGTAAGCCAGATCCAAAGAAACATAGGTTGCATGGTTTCGCTCATGTAATTAGATTGTGCCTATACCTCTACAAATAAACACACTGGATGGCAAAAGGCTTGATTTTATATCAAAACTTTAATAATATTATGAACTAATTAATTTCAGCTATATAAACCTAAATACTGCCAAGTGCCAGTGGCTCAGGCCTTTAACTACTCAGGAGGCTGAGATCTGAGGATCATTGTTTGAAGCCAGCCCAGGCAGAAAAGTCTGTGAGATTCTTACTTTCAGTTAACCACCAGAAAACTGGAGGTAGTGCTATGGCTCAAAGTGGTAGCGTGCTACCCTTGAGCAAAGAGCTCAGGGACAGTGCCCAGGTCCTGAATTCAAGCCCCACCACTGCCAAAAGAAGAAAGAAATTGAAAAAAACAAAAACAAAAACACCTAAATACCTAGTAAAGAATTACAAGACCATGGAAAACATTTTTACCCCCCACTGTAGTTTAAATCAGTTATTTTCTGTAAAAGCCATTTCATTCAGACTAATAATTTATTTATTCATTTATTTTGCTTTTGGGAATTTGAACTGAAAGCCTAAGCCTTGGAATTGCTAGATAACTCTGTACCATGCGAATCACATACCTTTTCCTTTATGCTTTAGTTTTCAGAAAGGGCCATGTATTTTTGCCCCAGATTGGCTGTGAATTCTTTTTTTCCTATCCTTTGCATAGTTCAGATTAGAGACATGCATCATGCTGCCTAGTCCCAAAATACAATAATTTTCTCTAAAGCACTACAGCTATAGTATTGAAAACCAGCACTTTTCCTATCACATTCTTGGTTTACTTTCTCTCCTTGCATTGCAGATATTATATTTTCTTGAAGGAATCCCATATGATTACTTCAACAGAATCACTGTTTGACAATCCCAGGCTTTTTTCAAAGTATGCCATTTTTCTTAATTAAAAACTCCCTGTTCACAAAGCTGAGGAAGAAATATAAATGTTGCCTCATACAGGTATACTTGCCAGTTTCACTCACCTATAAAAGATGCTTGTTTGACAAATTAGAAGTTTTCATTACTGAAAAACGTCTTTCATGTGAGAATAACTTTGGGTATTTGGACTGTTTACTGACCTCATATTGTTAACTTATGGGACCGTTTAGTAAAATAATGGAATCCACACATCTAGCTGACAAGTTTACTGGCTTTTTACCACCTTTTTACTATACCTTTACAAGCTAAAACCTAGAGAGAGTACTGGACACAATTTTTGATTTAGTGCTACATGTTTTAGTAATATCAGTGCCTGAATTTCAATGACAAATAGTGTTAGAGATATTTCTTTGTTCCTGCATTATGAACTATGATAAGACCTCTACTTACTCATTATTGGCTTACATATTACTGGAACCCTATCTAATATACTTAAAAAGTATTACTATAATTAATTTGTTTTTGAAAAATAGTAAATTTTACACTTCAAAAAAACAGCTTTTATTTTCTTTTGTCTCCATTCACTTTTCCTCTAACATTCCATTTGTAATTATTTTCAGTATCAGTGAAAATATCATAGATTTACTTTAATGTTTGTAAATTGTCTCACTTAATTTTAATGAGAATTATCATTCAGTTTATTTGATAACTATCATACCAAATAACAGCATTTCAATTTTAGACAGGATAAAATAATCAACAGCGTGAGTTGATATTATGATACAGTCTGTTTTAGTAGATCAATCAATATATTAAACAATTAACTATAGATTGAACTATACTTATCTTTTTATTTATATGTCTTTTACTACTTTCATTTAATTGTTTTGACCCAAATTAGTTATCTTACTTTTCTTTGTGTTCTCTTTTAATTTTTTAAAAGTTATTTATATTACATACAATAGTCTAGATTGCTTTCTGTGGTTTGTTGATTTTTAAATATGCCATTTCACTAGAAGGGGCTAATCTGATCAAAATATATGTATATATAAAATATGATAAATTATATGTGTATGCTTAAATAGTTGAATTTTAAATAAGATATCATTTCATGGTCTTCTGAATGGAATTTTTTAATACAAAGTCTTGGGAAATTGCTTGTGATTGTGTACATAAATGTACATATGTGAAAATGTTATATTTTAGGTATTTATTTTGTTTTTTTCCTTTGGATTCCTTAAACATTCTCATTTTACTTTCAGTACTTCTAATGTGATTTGTCTAGGTGACTTACATATACATAGCATTCATTTTGTTTGGTTTACTATGAGTTTCTTCCATTAATGGGACTGTGACTTACATTGGTTTTGGAAAATTCACAGGCCTCAACACAGTATATTTTTCTTTATGTTTGCTTTCTTCTCATTTTAGAGTGCTGAATATTGTTCCTAACATCTTCCATTGCTTAGGGTTTTTTTTTTCCATTCATTCATTAACACAACTAGGTCATTTTCAGTGGACTGTCTTCATGTTTACTTACTTTTGTTTGCTTTGTCTAAGACATTGTTTCTTGTATTTAGCATTGTATTTGATTACTTTATATACAGTTCATTTTGATAAAAATTAAAATCTGTTCTTATAGTTTTATATCTGCTATAGTATACACATGATATATACCTTGTGTGTGTGTGTAAGAGAGAAATAGAGAGAGGAGGGGGGAATTAGGAGGGAGGGAGAGAGAGAGGGAGAGAGGGAGAGAGGGAGTGGGAGAGAGAGAGGGAGAGAGAGAGAGAGGGAAGAGAGAGAGAGAGAAACAGAGAGAGAGAGAGAATGTTTTGGGGCTTCAACACAAGGCCTGGGCACTGTCCCTGAGTTTTTTAACTCAAGGTTATGACTCTACTACTTGAGGTACCACTCAACTTCTGGTGTTTTGGTGGTTTGTTGTAAATAAGAGTCCCATGGACTTTCTTGTTCAGGATTGGTTCAAACTTTGATCCTCAGATCTCAGCCTCCTTAGTAGCTAAGATACTGGCCTGAGCCACCAGTACCCAGATTGATATCCATCTTTTCAATGAGTAATTTAAAGTTATTTCAGTTGCCTTTTTGATTAATAATAATAATTGGGTGTTTCATAGTTCTGATTTAATCAGTTCCACTGTATCTTGTAACATTTGTTGTCGTAGGTTGTTGTGGTTGTGGGGTTAAACTCGGGGCCTGGGTGCTATCCCTGAGCTCCTTTGCTCAAGGCTAGCATTCTCCCACTTTGAGCTACAGCTACACTACTGGTTTTTGATAAAAGACAGAGACTTTTCTGCCTAGACTGGCTTTGAATTGTGATTCTCAGGTCTCAACTTTCTGAGTAGTTAGGTGGTGCATTTTGTGTTTTTATGGCATCATTAGTCTAGGATTACTTTTATGAAATGATATCCATTATATCTAAGACAACACATAATGACATAAGTGTTATTCACCACTTATTTCAATGCTTTTCATGCTTGGTTGTTAGTGTGGCAGGTTGAGTTAATCCAGTCAAGTCAAACAAGGCTAGTGTTGTAATGATTTCAGGGCACCAGTAGCTTCAAATTCTAGTTTTGCTTGTGTTTCTAATTCCACAGAAAGCCTTGCTCAATGATTCTGTCTTCATTTATTTCTAGAGTTCTCTACGGATCCATAAATCAGGAAAATCCTTTTCTGCATAAACTTATTTTACTCATCATGTATCATGTGGAAGTCTGTGAATCGGGTTAAAGAAGGGTTTCTCTTGTCTTGTTTTATCATCAGCCTTAGATGAGTCCTGTATTCCTATATAGTGGAATTTTTTAATGTCCCTGCTAGATTACCAGTGATAAAGAATCCTTAATATCGTGCCTTGCCCCAATATTGGAAAGGTTTTTGTAAACTTCTATTTCCTCATCAAGCAGCAATAGATTTCCACATGTTACCTAAATGCTTCAATATCTCTGATATCTTGTTGTGACTTAAATATTCCTCATGAGCCTTTGGAAAGGTGTGTACAGGTAAGCTTGAGATTCTTGTGTCTGTGGCTAAGATATTATAGTCTCATATTAGCAATATTCATACTGTGAAATATTAAAGATTGTAGTGTATTTTCTTAACATTTTGTTTAAAACCCACCCCATGTCCCTTCCCATCATCCTTTTCAGCAGATAAAATTTTCATCTGCTGAATGATGTTTGCATCTTCTTTCTTCTTGGAAAAACCAGCATTGCTGCTTTGGATATATAACTACTTGATTATTTTCTTATCTTAGCCCTGTGACAGGTTCAAGAACATTTGTGATTTTTATCAATTATCCAACTTTCTGGAGCTTTCCATATCTTACCACAAAGCCAGAATCTTTATCAATGATTTTTGAAAATATAACTATAGGATTAAATGTAATGCCATAAATTTCAAAGTTTAAGTTGCCTTGAAGTACTATGTCAGCATAATTTTCCTCATCTTAAATTCTCAAAATGCTGCTAAATAAAAAAGGAAGGGCCTATTAATGTAGAAAATTGGAGCCATTCACCAAATATTTGAAACCATATCAAACATAGGATTGACTTGTGTACAACTTAATTCAGCAAATGTATGATATGAATGTATGATCTTAATCCTTGTATGATTTTTTAAATAACTAAATACGTTGTAATGCTTAAATAAATAACAAACACCTTTGCAAATCCTAAATTGTTTAGTAATACAATATGGCATTATATGGTGCTCAACATATGCTAATGATTTGAAATGATTATTTAATAGTAATAAACTTGCTTTGAATCACTGTCATCAATTAATTTAATATCATGTGTTTAATTCATGAAATGTCATCATAAATTAGAATTTAGCTCTTTAATCAGATGTTAGTTTCAGCTTTGTTTTTTTGGCTGACACTAAAGTAATTCAAATGACTTGTGTTTACAAATATGAGCAGTATTATTAAATTTTTTATTTAATTTTTAGCTAATCCTTTATGTCAACCCTGTAACAATTGTTTCATGCTTTCATCCTAATATTTATCTAAACTGAACCAGCAAAATGTGCAATAAGATTTCAAAAATAAATTCTTCTTTAAGAAAATTGATAGTCACTCGGCTTTGGGGCTTATGTCTATAAACCTAGGAGGCTGAGATCTGAGGTTTGAAGACAGCCTGGGCAGAAAGTCCATGAGACTCTTATCTCCAATGAATTACTGGGGGAAAAAAAGCCTGAAGTAGCTCTGTGGCTCAGTGGTAGATAGCTACCTTTGAGCCGAAGAAGCTCAGAGATGGCACCCAGACCCTAAATTTAAGCTCCAGGATGGACCAAAATAAATAAATTAATTAATTAATAAGTTTATAGTCTAATACATACTGAGTGGAAATCCATTCCATTTTTATAACAAAAATGATATTTCCCTGCTTTAATTCAACAGTATTCTCAACAAATATTTATGTGGTATCTTCTATTGCCTGGCATTGTCCTACATTTATGAATACATGGGAGAATGACACAGCCCTGAAATATCAAAAAGTATGCATACTTATTCATAAAATTATAAATAGTGACTACAGAATAGCAAGAACAAAAGTCAAAGCCCAAACCATAACCATAACAGAAAATTGAACTAATCTTTATTTATTAACAAAGGTCCTAAAAATGAAAAGGAAAACCAAAGCTGGTCGCTGGTGGCTCACGCCTGTAATACTAACTATTCAAATAGGCTGAGATCTGAGGATTGTGGTTCGAAGCCAGCCTGGGCAGGAAAAGGCCTGTGAGACACTCCAATTAACCACTAGGAAACCAGAAGTGGTGCTGTGGCTCAAATGGTAGAGTACAAGCTTGAGCTGAAGAGCTCAAGGACAGTGCGCAGGCCCAGAGTTCAAGCAACATGACCGACCAAAAAAAAAGAAAAAAACAAAAAAAAAGAAAAACAAAACTCAAAAGTCCAATTATAAATGGAATAAATTCCATAAACAGTAGACAAAAAGAATAAACTGGTGACTTTCAAACTGAATTTGCAATAAGGGAAGCAGAAAATTAGACTATAAGCTATTTTTCACCAATCTCATTGATAGAGCTTTCTTAAAATACAGTAATGAAAGAGAAATTGATAACTTCATATAATTTTGGTGGGAGGATAAATTGACATAATTTCTTTGGAACACGTTCTTTTAATCTAAATAATGTGACACAATATAAATAATTACAACTAAGAATTTGTTTTATTCTTCAAATGCTCAATATTACATGGCTATAAATACATATTAGAACATGTTTTCTTTTTAAAATACATATTTTTATTGTAAAGATACTGTACAGAGGGGTTACAGTTACATGAGTAAGGTAATGAGTACATTTCCTATTGAGCATTGTTACTCCTCCTTTGTTTTCCCCTACCATCCTTTCCCTCCCCAAGTCCCGCACTCAAAGTTGTAAAGTTCATTTTCAACATAGTGTTTACATCTCATTGTTACAATGGGTCAACCTATATCTTTATTTCAGCATTTTGTTATTTCCTTTCTCTTCCCCAAATTAGGAAAATGTATATACAAGATTCAGGGCACCGGAATCAAATACAGTGAAAACAGGGGTTATACCATGGGGGAAGAACATACAAAAGAAACAAAAAAAATCACAAAGTACATTATAAGTACATTAAAAACAACAGCAAGAAAGATAAAACCTCTTGTGTCTTGGGGTTCATTTCTTTTATTATCATCTAGGTCATATGTACATAGCTTTTTTAAAATACATTTTTTTACTTTTAAAATACTGGACAGAGGGGTTACAGTTACATGAGCAAGGTAATGAGTACATTTCCTATCAAGCATTGTTACCTCCTCCTTTGTTTTTCCCCTACCATCCCTTCCCTCCCCTCCCACCTCCATAACTAACCCCCCCCCCAACGTTTTTCGACATAGTGTCTTGTGCATCTAATTGTTACAATGGGTCAACCTGTATTCCTATTTAAGCATTTTGTTTTTTCCCTTCCTCTTTCCAAGTTAGAGAAGTGTATATATAAGATGTAGGACACCAACATCAAACACAGTGAAAATAGGTGCTGTACCATGGGAGAAGACATACAAAGCTTCTGACGTTTTCTGCTTATCCTAGACTTATACTAGTTATTGTAAATAATAGAAACCATGTATATATGTTCCTTTGGGCCTGGCATACTTCACTGAATATAATTTTTCCAAGTCTTTTCATTTCTACAAATGGGATGATGTCATTCCTTCTGATGGAGGCTTAGAATTCCATTGTATGTATGTATGTATGTATGTATGTATGTATGTATGTATGTATGTATATATGACATTGATCCATTCATTACTGAGGGGTATCTGGGTTGGTTCCATATCTTAGCTATGGTGAATAATGCTGTGATAAACATAGTTGTGCTGTTAGCTTTAGTATGGCCTTGTTTGTGATCTTTTGGGTAAGTGCCCAGAAGTGGGATTGCTGCGTCATCAGGGAGTTCTATCAAAAGACTACACATAGAACATGTTTTCTTAAAATAACCAAAAATCTGGAAATATGTCACTTATTTGTTAATAAGACATTAATTTGATTAATAATAAGAAATATATGTTGTATAACGTACCAAATATATTATAAACTGTTCATGATGGATAATAATATGATACAAATGAAACAAGTATTTATTTTATAACTCCTATGGAATTGTCTCTAAGATATGTTGTTAGTGAAATATTTAAATTGGAGTTCATTATTAAGATAACGTGTATAAACTAACATGAGTTAATATGCTTTGCACTATATATAAGTAAATTTATGTTTGTATTTGCCTGATATTAATTTATCCATCTATGTGTGCTAACAGTGGAGCTTGAACTCAAGACTTCACATTCTCACTTAGCATTTACACTCAAGGCCCGGTGTTTTACCACCTGAGCCCCACCTCTACTTTCAGCATTTTGGTAGTTAATTGGAAATAAGAATTTCTTGGATTTAAGATAAGGACACAAGTGTTTTTTTTTTCTTTCTTGCTATTGTTTCTAATATATTTATAAGGTGATTTTTTTTGTTGTTTTGTATGTCCCTCCCCTGTTTTCACTGTATTTGATGTTGGTATAATTTGGGAAGGGGAAGGAAAAAAACAAATTGTTTAAATAGGGAAACAGGTAGACCCATTGCAACAATGATATGTACAAGAAGCTATGTCGAAAAACAAACTTTACAACTTTGGCGAAGGAGGGTGGAGTGTAGTCGCGAAGATGGGAAGGCAGGGATGGTAGGGGAAAAACAAAGGAGGAGGCAGCAATACTTGATAGGAAATGTACTCATTACCTTGTTCATGTAATTGTAACCCCTCTGTATGGTATTTTTACAATAAAAAACTTATTTTAAACAAAAAAAGAATTGCTTGGATTTATATACTCAGACAGTCTTCAAACTGTATCCTCAGATCTCAGGCTCCAATATAGCTAGGATTATAGTAGTAAGCCACTAGCTTAGGAAAGTATGTAGGAGAAAGTATTTTACCTTATATAATCAGTCTTTCCTAACTGTATTGGTTATAGATGACATTCTAATGAACAGTGTTTCATTCTGTTGCTGTGGTGAAATGCACAGCCCAAACCACTAGAGAAAGGCTTTTGCTCAGTGTTTCAGATGGTTCAGTACACAGTCTTTGGCTCATGCATTCTAGCCACATGGTGAAGTAGAACATCTGAGGCAACTCACTTCGTGGTAATCCAGGAGAAAGTAGAATAGAGTAGGAGAAAGGCCCAGAACAAGATTGTTGGTGGGAGTGTAAACTTGTTGAGCCACTTTGGAAATCAGTATGGAGGTTCCTCAATAGACTCCACATAGAGCTCCCCTATGACGCAGCAATCCCACTTTTGGGCATTTACCCTAATGATCACGAACAAGACCATACTACAGCTACCAGCACAACTATGTTTATCGCAGCATGTTTATCGCAGCATTATTCACCATCGCTAAGATATGGAACCAACCCAGATACCCCTCAGTAGACGAATAGACCAAGAAAATGTGATACACACACACACACACACACACACACACACACACACACACACACACAATGGAATTCTATACCTCCATCAGAAAGAATGACATCACCCCATTTGTTAGGAAATGGAAAGACTTGGAAAAAATTATATTAAGTGAAGTAAGCCAGGCCCAAAGGAACATAGGTCCCATGGTTTCCCTTATTTGCAATAATTAGTATACATCTAGGACAAGCAGAAACAGTCAAAAGCTATGTACATATGTACATATGACCTTATAAGATGATGCTAAGCAAAATGAACTCCAAGATAGGGACACAAAAGGTTTTATCTTTCTTGCTGTCATTTTTAATGTACTTATAGTGTACTATGTTATTTTTTTTCTTTGGTATGTTCCTCCCCCATGGTATAACCCCTGTTTTCACTGTATTTGATTCTGGTGCCCTTAATCTTGTATATACATTTTCCTAATTTGGGAAGGGGAAGGAAAATAACAAAATGCTGAAGCATTGACCCATTGTAACAATGAGATGTACAAGACACTATGTTGAAAATGAACTTTTCAGGAGCGATGGGTGACAATGTTGTCAGACACCTCGTAATCATATACTGTTTTGTAGAATGGGAACTTCTTTGTACAACTACTTAAAGATAATACTAATACTACTACTAACAATAATGTTAATAAAAAAAGAAAATGAACTTTACAACTTCGGGGGGGAGGAAGGAGTTGGGGAGGTGGGGAGGGAAGTTGTGGGAGGGGAAAACAAAGGAGGAGGTAACAATGCTCTATAGGAAATGTACTCATGACCTTACTCATGTAACTGTAACCCCTCTGTACAGTATTTTTACAATAAAAAAGTAAAAAAAAAAAGATTCAGTCCCCCAAAACACCTCCTCAGTGACTTACCTCCTTAAACTAAGCCCCACCCACCTTCTTAATAATCACCAACCTTCCAAAGCACTGAGGGCCACAACTTCAATAATAAACCTTTATGGGGGAGGGGAGGTATTTCATATTCAAATCATAATCATAATGCTGCAATTTGGGTAGCAAATTCAAATCATAATTTAAAAAGTTTAATCAGTTGCTGTCATCATTATATTGGTAGTTAGAAAACAGTATGTGAAGGTGACAAATTCCTGGCTGCATATCTACTGAATGCAGTCATCGAATTCCATCAGAATTTGCAAAATCTTCACTTCATGTTTGACTGTTGTCAGTCTTTAAAGTTCTATCGCTATAAATGATGTGTCCTCATTTGCTTTCAGAAAAATGCATCTCATTTATAATAAACAAATATAAATGAGAAATGTACCTGCCAGTCTGTCAGTGAGTACTACAATCTGGTAGGAAGCAGCAGGTACAGGTGCTCATGCAGGTCAGAGTTTTAGTGGATCTGTCAGGGATATGGGACAGAGTGGGAGAGAGGGGGGGGATCCTCAATGGGAATCAGAATTTGTATTCATATTGTTGAAATCTCTTTTGCTCGTGCGTTGATCAACTTTTAGAACATTCTTACATATTAAGGTAATAGAAAACACATCTGAATTGCTAATATAATCAGCAACATCTGATATATTTAAATGAAAAAATTTTATTAAAAAGAAAATGTATTTCCATTTCAGCATCTGCTCTAAATTATAGTCTATATCCATTCTGTCCTGAGTCCCACACACTGTGACAGAAGCATATGATAAATGTTTCTTTTCCTTACTACTGAGGCATGTCTGAATGCACTTCTTCCAACTTGGCAAGGACTTATTTTTCAGTTCCAACATTAACTATTTTAATTCATTAGTTTGGCACGTACTGATAATATGTAATATGGAACATATTCTATGCCTTAAGAACTGGCCATAAAATTACCAGCAGAGAACATTTCTAAAGCAGTCCCTTGAGTGGATCTTGCCAAATGTGACCCAGCTGCTCAGATAGTATGACAGAAAACTCTGGTCTTATTATATTATTTTTCACACCTTCCATCCAACCAGCCAATCAGATATAAATGACAGCATACATTCATCTGTTATTCAAATATCAAACATCATTCCAATGCTTAATAATGATCCCTTAAAAAATGTGTGATATAAATTTTTTGTAGTTAGGTATGATAATACCTGATATTTTTCTTTCTAAAATCTTCAGTTTGTGTATACAGTGTTATATATTTCCTTTTGAAAGAATAATCAAGTCGCGTAATGTAAATTATTCATTTTATTCTTATAAGTAAGTGTAAGCAAAAATTTGGAAGAATTTTTAAAACATAAGTATTTCATACTAAAAACATTATAAACATTAGAAATCTAAAAACATTATAAATCTCTAAACATTTTTCTTGGTTTAGCTAGTCTGGGATATAATTTGGCAGTTCCTCAAGAAGTTACATATATGATCACATGACTTACACACTCCATTTATTTTAAACGCAAGAAAAATAAATAGATAAATCTACATAAAAAGTGAACACAAATATTTAAAACAATATTACTTATTATTAATAATAGAAAAAGCTATAAATAATCCAAATGCTGATTGCCTGATTACCTGGTAAACAAAATGTTGTTTTAATATACTATTAATTCAGTCATAGTATTAATACTATTAATATACTATTATTCAGCCAGAAACAAGGAATAAGTAGTAAAACACGATGCAACATGGATATTTTTTTTATAAAAAACTTCCTAGATGAAATTAGTGATCACAAAAATACATTAATTATATGATCCATGCATTTGAAAGTCCAGAGCAGGGACGTTTATGGAGTCCTAAGTGTATTAGTGGTGCTCAGAGCAGGAGGATATTGAGACTAAAAGGTCTAATGAAGTGTCATGTGTGCACTGTCCTGGACAATGAATGTAGGAGTCAGCTTTTTATTGCTGTGACAATTTCTGTCAGCAAAGATTTATTTTGGCTCAGAGTTTCAAAGGTTTCCATCCACAAGTGTTTGTGTCATTTCTGGCCCACGATGAGGCAAACTATTGTGGTGGGAGGGCATGTGTTGCCTCAGTGCAGTTCACCTTACAGCAGCCAAGAAACAGAGAAAAAGAGAAGGAGCACCAGCCACATTTTCCAGGGCTCAGCCCCAGTAAGTTTCTCCCTCCAAGTCCCTACCTCCTGCTTTTTACCACCTCCCAATGCTGACAACAAATCACAAATTCATCAAGTGATTCACCTATGGACTAGGTTTGATCTCTCAGGATTCATACACTATCACTTCTGACAGCCCATCCACAAGCTACCAATCCCCAATTGTCAGAGCCAGTGGAGGAATGTTTTCTATTCCCACCACAATACTGAACACATATGAAAATAAAGGAAATTTAAATCAAATAAGTCTCATTTCAGAAAGCTAGGATGAGAAGGGAAGGAGATAGCACAATTAATAATTTTACTGAAGCATTGTGCTCATGAAGGTGCAAGTACAAGACAGCACAAGCTATGATAGTCACCAGAGAGGTGACCAACTCAACTTATTAAGAATGTGTGAAAGACCAGTCATTAGTAAAGTCAAAAAAATCACGAGGATTTAACACAAGGCAAAACATCTTGTCATGGTATTGTAATTGTTATTGGGAGCCTGTTTGCCTGAAATATAAATGCATGACAAACTTTAATGATGGATGGAATTGCAGAGGTAGGTCATGAAAGATTGATATTCATTACTCCTCTTGAGAAGTTGCAGCTTTAGAACTGAATAGGAAGAAGTGTACATTAAGCAATAACATTACCATTCACTAAATCACATAAGGTGAATTTGATGACTAAGACCAGGGCAAATAAGTTATGAAGATAATAATGTTGAAAATATGGCTGGGAAGGTGGTTCAGTGGTAGAGCACTTGCCTTCCATGCCTGAGGCCCTGGGTTCGATTCCTCAGCACCACATAAGCAAAAAGAAAAAAGCCGGAAGGGGCACTGTGGCTCAAGTGGTAGAGTGCTAGCCTTGAGCTGAAGAGCTGAGGGACAGCGCCCAGGCCCAGAGTTCAGGCCCCACGAATGGACCCAAAAACAAAATAATAATAATGTTGAAAATAAAAGTTCTTTTTAAAAAGAGTTCCTGAAAGTTAAGATATAATTTGTTCATACTACATTATCTACAGATAAACACTTCAATAGAGCTCATGTCCCTAAATTTAATACTAGATAGAATAAATTAGTAAAGTTAGTGTGCTTCACTTTTCAATTAAACTTACATACATTTTATCTTGCAAGGACAGACAGGAAAATAATAAAACCTAAGAAAAGCTTATCTTTGTAGAAATAAAGGAAAACAGAATGTTAAGAAAATCTTATCTTTGCAGAATAAAGGAAATCAGACAGAAAACAAGATCAATCTCAGAAGGTAGGGTAATTAGACTCAGAAAGTAGTTTCATTTATGGTTAGGTAAAAAAGGGCATATGTTTAAACAAGGTTTAAATGTATTCTGATAACTACCAATTCAGGAGACAGATGAGGTATATGCCTGGTGCATGGGAAAGGTCATTATCTCATAGCCCTCGCTATTAGTGTTTTGCTTATTTCATTTGAGGCCTTCCAAGATTCACACTCTATAAAATATTTGATTTCTTGCCATGAGCAGGACTGCTTTATCTGGTATTGTGGAACCACTTTCAGAACTTACTTTGCCAGAATCTCTCTGGCTATCTAACCCCTCTACTTACTAATGAGCAAAGTCTGAGTCTCTGGCTCTAACTGTACTCCTTGATTTCATCAGCATTTTTTTCTCTCTATCTAGGCACACCTGCTTCTGCAGTTTTGCCCTGTGAAAACTGCAATAGGTCACAGTGGATGGGTATCAGTTACATTTAGTCCGCTCTGCAAATGTGTACTCAAGTTTAGAAATCACACGTTCTGTTTTTACTGGGTGGAAATTGCATCTGAAATATGTCAAGGTTGAGGTCATTGAATCTCATTCCCTTCATTTTGCAGGTTAGTCACCTCACTAAGTGCAATAAATTTTATATTCTTTTAGAGACATGATCACATAACCACAGAGAACTTTGTAAACACCAGGCCTATGAAACTCTAGCAGGTATATTTTAGCATAGGCTTAAGTTTGAGTGAAGGCAGTGGAAATAATTAGTTTTGCTCCCTGTGATGATACAACTCATTACTGCATGTACTATGAGTAACACATACCAGTGACAGGAATAGGGCAGACTTTTAGTACACTTCTTCAGAGGTGTATTCAAAGCCAAAAACATTACTGACTAGTTTCTACTGCACCCAAAAAAACCTGTGGTTAAGTCTCCTGTGCTTTGGGAGAATAGATTCACAATATTTTATCATTACAATGACTGACTCAATTAACTACATCCCATATGCATGGAATGAGGTCCAAATAATTGATTATTTTTGAAACCTAAAGCCAATTGTAATTATCTGATTTTCCTATTGTCTAGAAATAATCTCTAGATGAGAAATTCTACATTAATTTGTGCAAAACCTAGAAAATTAACCTCCCATTTCACCTTCTCATTTTTCAGTCTTTGACATAGAAACAAGCACATTTTCTTTCTTTTTATTCCATATTTGTTGTTCTTTTCATTCCATATTTTAGTAGCATCAATTAGTTCTACTGCGGGCTTCCCTTTGTCATGTCCACATATGCACAAACCATACTGATCACACTCCCTCCCTCTGTCACTCTCCAATATCTTCCTCTCCCCAAATCAATCTCAGCAGGCTTCCTTGTCCCATCTCTACACATGTGTGTAAAACACCTTCTCCAGTTACCTTGCCCACTCCCATTAGTACCCATGCCCCTGAACAGGATCTATATTGAACCGATAATCATTCATTATTAAATGCATATTAATTGTTCTAAAGCTTTTCTCTATGATACTTTATATATGCACAAACAGAACTTTAATCAGACTGATTCTCATTCATTTTCATTTACATCATTTTTCATTTCCTAAGATAGCTGAAAGTCTACTATATTGTGGCAGTAAGAAAAAATCTATTTTTCTTTTTATTAGTAGTAAATGATATGTAACACCTTCATTAGCTAGTAGGGGAAAGTTGTGAATTATTCTATCAGTAAGGCAAACAGTACTGTAAAATTATTACTTCAGTTATCCTTTGATTATATATCCAATGAAGTAAATGACATGAATAAGTGCAATATTAAACAGTTCGACACAGATGAAGAAGGAGACAGAGAGATACAAAGAGAGGAAAAGATAAATCCACAGAGAGATAGTTATGTGAAATCACTGGAAAATAATTCTAATAAAATCAATATATTTTGGAACTCTGTGTCTTGTATATATGTTTATCTGATTTCGGGAAAGGAAGTAGAACAACAAAATTGTGAGACAAAGGACAAAGGGTGAACCAATGTAACAGATACTCACTAGACAATATGTTACAACTTGGGTGGGGGCGGGAATTACAGAGGAGAGAAATGGGAGAAAACAAGGGAGAGGGTAACAATGTTGAACAAGAAATGTATTCATTATCTCATTATATAACTATAACCCCTCTGTATATCACTTTCAGAATAAAATTAAATTTAAAAAATTGTACTTAGGGGCTGGGGAGGTGGCTCAGTGGTAGAGTGCTTGCCTTGCATGCATGAGGCCCTGGGTTTGATTCCTCAGCATCACATAAGCAGAAAACGCCAGAAGTGGTGCTGTGGCTCAAGCGGAGACAGTGCCCAGGCCCAGAGGTCAGGCCCCACTACCGGAAAAAAAATCAATATATTATTTGATTGCTCTGTAGACAATCATATCAAAAAATATTAACTCTTTCTTGACATGATTCCTGTTGATTCCTCAGCACCATTATATGATGTACAGTGATTCACACTTGCAGAACTTGTTTTTACCAACCAAATCTGGTTTTTATACAATTTCATAGTCACTCCCCTGATCTGGAGGCAAAAATCTGTGACTCTTTAATTTAGTTATATTAGAACTAGGAAAAAATTGAATTCAAAAAGCCCACATTATTTACTTTTATTTTTTCATATCTTTATTGTAAAGATGATGAACGGGTAATAGAGTTATAGTTACAAAAGTAAGGTAATGAGTACATTTTTAATAAGGTTTTTTTATTGTGAAAATACCGTACAGAGAGGTTACAATTACATGAGCAAGGTAATGAGTACATTTCTTATCAAGCATTGTCCCCTCCTCCTTTGTTTTTCCCCTCCCATCCCTGCCCTCCCACCTCCACAACTACACTCCCCTCGCAACCCCTCCCCAAAGTTATAAAGTTCATTTTTTAACATAGCATTTTGTACATCTCATTATTGCAATGGGTCCACCTGTATCCCTATTTAAACAATTTGTTTTTTTCTCTTCCCCTCCCCAAATTATACCAACATCAAATGCAGTGAAAACAGGGGATATACCGTGGGGAGGGACATACAAAGCAACAAAACAATCACCTTATAAATATGTTAGAAACAATAGCAAGAAAGAAAAAAACCACTGTGTCCTCATCCTGGGGTTCATTTCACCTAACATCATCTTATCTAACCTTTTCTGCTTGTCTCAGGTTATTGCAAATAAGGGAAACCATGGGACCTATGTTTCTTTGGGCCTAGTTTACTTCATTTAATATAATTTTTTCCAAGTCTTTCCATTTCCTAACAATTTGGGCAATGTCATTCTTTCTGATGGAGGCATAGAATTCCATTGGGTATATATACCACATTTTCTTGATCTACTTAGGGGCATCTGGGTTGGTTTCATATCTTCGCTATGGTAAATAATGCTGCAATAAAAATTCATATGAACAATAAAAGACCCTAAATAGCAAAAACGATCCTTAACAGAAAGAACAGTGCTGGAAGAATATCAATACCAAATTTCAAACTCTACTACAAAGCAATAGTAATCAAAACAGCTTGCTACTGGCACAAAGACCTCAGGACCAATGGAATAGAATTGAAAACCCAGAAATGAACCCACAGACCTATAGTCATCTAATCTTCAATGAGGGAGCTAAACGAAATAGAATGGATGAGTACATTTTTAAAATACTCTTACCTCCTCCCTCAATTTCTCCCACTTATCCCCCATTCCCTTACCCCTCAAGTTGTGTAGTTCATTTCCAACATAGTGTTTAGTGAGTATCATTGTTGTATTAGTTCATCCTTTGTCCTGCTGTTCTGTGATTCCCTTTCCCTTCCACAGATCAGATAAATTTATATATAAGACAAAGAGTATAGAAAGCTAAAACAGAAAAAATAGAAATAATTGCATTCAGGACATAATAAGAAACTCGTTTCCACTTCTTGCAGTTCATTTTGATATGCTTCATTATATATGGTACTATGCACTTAGCAATTGGGCTATTGTGTATTGTGAACTGCTGTTAAGAATATCATACACAAGGGCTGGGAAGGCAGCTCAGTGGTAGAGTGCTTCCCTTGCATGCATGAGGCTCTGGGTTCGATTCCTCAGCACCACATAAGCAAAAAGAAAAAAGCCAGAAGTGGCGTTGTGGCTCAAGTGGTAGAGCACTAGCCTTGAGCTGAAGAGCTGAGGGACAGTGCCCAGGCCCAGAGTTCAGGCCCCACGACCGGACCCCCCCCCCCCGCCAAAAAATAAAGAATATCATACACATATTCTAGTTATTACAAATGAAGGGAATCATGCAGTCTATTTATTTGTTTGTTTGTGTATTTTGTCGGTCATTGGGCTTGAACTCTGAATCTGGGCGTTGTCCCTCAACTCTTCAGTTCAAGGTTAGCGCTCTACCACTTGAGCCACAGCACCACTTCTGGTTTTCTGGTGGTTTATTAGAGATAAGGGTCTCACAGGCTTTACTGCCTGGGCTGGCTTTGAACCGTGATCCTCAGATCTCAGACTCCTGAGTAGCTAAGACTACAGGCGTGAGCTACCAATGCCAGGCACAAACTACTTTTCTATGGGCCTGGATTGCTTCACTTCATTTAATTTTTTTTCCAGGTTTTTCCATTGCCTTATGAATGGGGCAAAGCCATTCTTTCTGAAGGAAGCATAGAACTCTATTGTGTATCTATACATATGTGTATATATACACATTTTCTTGATCCATTCATCTACTGAGGGGCATTTGGGTTGGTTACATATCTTAGGTATGGTAAACAATGCTGCAGTGAACATGGTTGTTCTGGTAGCTTTAGTGCAGCCTTGTTTGTGTTCTATTGGATAATTGTCCAGGAGTGGTATTGCTGGGTCATAGAGGAGCTCTATGTTTAGGCTTTTGAGGCACTGCCACACTGCTTTCTAGAATAGCTGAACAAGTTTACACTCCCACCAGCAGTGTTGTAGTGTTCTCTTTTGACCACATCCATGCCAGAATATGTTTTTATTAGATTTCTTGATAATGGCCATCCTAACTGGGTTGAGGTAGAATCTCAATGTTATTTGGATTTGCATTTCTTTTATGACCAGAGATGTTGAGCATTCCTTCAGGTATCTATTAGAAAGTTCACATTAGACGACAGCACTATTGTGTGAACTTAGGCATGTTAATTATCATCTGTAAAACTTTAATTTTAGTATTGGTTGAAAATTTTTGTAAGTAAAATCAATGCTTTTTTTGGAGAATTTGAATAAAATAGCAAGTATTAGATTGGTAGTAAGTTGTTAGAAAAAGAATTGTTACTATGCAACAAAACTTTTTAGACAAACATACAGCACAGGCTGTGAATTATAAAATTCTACTCACATCAGCATATTTAAAACAATCTATTTTATTTAAATTTTGGGTAACTCCTTGCTTTGCCTTTGAGTCTGCCCAATAGAACAGAGGTTTTTCTACAGTGTCCATTTTGACTCAGTTTGGGCCCATAAATTGTTTTAGACAAATGAATGTTGGTATGTATGATATAAGGATTTATGAATACTTACAGAAGTTACTTCAGCTACTTGAATTTCTACACCAAGAAGAAAACCTTCCTCTGTTTGCTACACATCAAAACAAGTACACAAAGTCAAACTCAGATGAACTGAACTGAACTCTAACCAATCTAGAGTGAAATAAATGAGAAAGTTTCATGCTATTGTTTTAACTTACTTATTGAAACTTTGAAGTTATTACCTGGAATAATTGTTGCTGGTCCTGAGAGAAAGAGTGTAAAACACAGCCTGGTAAGATTCATTAAAGAATGACTGAAGTCTTTACCCAAGAAATACATACAATTTTGAAGAGAGGAGGAAAGCAGATTAATGATCACCCAGAGGCTGAGAATGAGATGTGGCCATCATAGAAAAAGAATAAAACCTCTAAACAATGTATACTATTAAAAATTTCAAAAAAAATGTCCTTGTGTAATTTCAGTACAAAGAATAGATTTAGGTACTATCTAAGTAGATTAAAATTTTAAAATCCCTCTCTGATATGCTAAACTGTTTGTAAGTTCTATTATGTATGGTCAAATGCTTTATGAATACAAGTACAAAACTTGTATATTTTCGATGTATATAAACGAATAATTGACTAATATATTTCAGGAGATGAAGAAGAATATTCTGCCACAAGAAATAAAAGTGAAATAAAGAATGCAGGGAAGATGTAACTACAAGCTAGAAATTACTGTACAAATATTAACACAAAAGAGCTGGCAGAAATATTTGGTAGAATAATTGACTTCAGATAAAAATTAGCTAAAGATTTTCTTTTAGTCCTATAAAAATATCAGATGATAGAATTGTATTTGTTAAAAAGTATTCAAAAGTTCTCAAAGAACACTCATATTACTACAGAACTAGCTTATCAATCGAAGCAGTATATGCTATAAGGTCTATCACAAGTGCTAAGTTTTACTAGTCATACTATGGTAGTTGCTAAATGTTTTTTAAAATAAAATTAGCATATAGGTTCTTGCAAGAAACAGTTTTCTTCCTATAAGTTGTATAAGTAATCACATACTGATCATCACCTTTAATACAATCATCAGAATTTGAAACATTTAAGAGAAAATCCATCACAGACAAGTTTCAAGATTTTCTTAAATTGACTTGCTTTTTTGGGGTTGGTCATGGGGACTGAGCTCTGAGCCTGGGCCCTGTCCCTCTAACACCCTACCACAGCCTCACTTCCAGCTTTTTCTGCTTGTGTGGTGATGAAGAATCGAACCCAGGGCCTCATGCGTGCAAGGCAAGGACTCTACCACTGAGCTGCCTTCTCAGGCCCCTTTTGTTCCTTTTAAGACTAAGTCGTATATACACTCCAGTATATACAAATGATCATGAGAGAGGGCAGGATCGTTCAGGTAATATTTGGGAAGCTTTTATTGGCGCTCACACACTCAACCCCATCAAGCATTTCAGCTTTCATAGCCTAGGCACCCCTTTTCCTATGTTCCCCCCAGCCCCAGCACACTTTAAAATCAAAGCGTGAAAGTATTACCATTTGATTGGAGTCCTCATGAGTGGAAAGACTTGGGTATAAAAGGAACAAATGTACTAATAAAATGAGTCTTGCAGTTACTACTTTCTATCAAATATACGTTTTTCATAGAGAATGTCTGTTAGATTTCCCTTGGATTTATTATTCACTAAACTCTTCTTTTTTTCTTTATTTTCTTTTCAGCACTGTGGATTTAACTCAAGGCTTCTTATTTCCAAGCAACTAATATCTTGCTTGAGCCATAATCTCAGCTCTTTTAGCCTTAGTTTCCTTTTGTTTGTTTTTTCAAATTGGTTCTCAAAGTTTTGTCTATGCTGTCTTCAGATCATGATCTTCCTATCAATCTCTTCCAGCTGAGTAATTAGTATTATAGGCTTGCACCACAATTATTAGACCCCCTACCTTTATAAGTATGGAGATTTTAGCCCTTACCATCTGAACATATAACTTAAATATTAATTATTGTATCATTGAGTGATTCAACTGTTATTGCAAGAATTTCTTCTAATCGTGAAAATAACTTGCTGGGGAATTTATTATACCAGTTGAATTTAAAGTTTCAAGAATTCCTTGGGGAAAGTTTTATAAAATGCCCAATAAATCATTTTGATATATTGTAGAACAAAAATTACTGTTTCAATTAATTACAGTATGAATAGCAACCTGGTTATTAAGAATCATGTCCAAATTAACATTTATACCTTTACTTTGCATTCTTAAGATTTAAAGTCTTCATGACATATTCAACAATTTCCAAATAAATTTTAACATTAAATGAGGCTTTGGATAATGAGATATTGCTATTAATTTCCTCAAAATGTAATTCAAATCTAGAAATGTGATCAGCATGAAAAGTAATTTTATAAGAAATATTAAATTCTTTCAATGTTTGTCATTTTTCTTTTTTCTCTTTTTAAATTTAATTTTATTTTGTTAGGAAGGTGCTATACAGAGGGATGTCAGTTGCATAAGTAAGGTAATGAGTACATTTCTTGTTGAACCTTGTTACCCACTCCTTTGTTTTTCTCCCACTATCCCTCCCCCAAAGTTGTAAAGTTCATTTCCAACATAGTGTCTTCTGAGTATCACTGTTGCATTGGTTCACCCTTTGTCCTTGTGTCACCATTTTGTTATTTCCCTTCCCTTCCCTAAATGAGATACATGTATATACAAGATTTAGGGTGCCAGAATCAAAAACAGTGATTACTGGGGTTAAACCAAAGGAATATAAATAAATAAATAAAAAGAAAGAACTTAGTATAGTACATTGATGACAACAAGGTCAACAACAACAACAAAAAGTTTTCTTGTTTCTATATCTTTGAGTTCATTTTTATTAGCATCATTTTATAAGGTGATACATACATGGCTATTAAGCTATTTTGATCCTCTTCTAGGACCATACTACAGATATACTATTACAAATGAGGGAAACCAAGGAGCTGATGTTCCTTTAGCTCTGACTTACTTCACTTAATATGATTTTTCCAAGTCTTTCCATTTCCTTACAAATGGGGCGATGTCATTCTTTCTGATGGAAGCACAGAATTATATATATACATATATATATACATATATATATGCCACATTTTCTTGATCCATTCATCTATTGAGGGGCATCTGAGTTGGTTCCATATCTGAGACTTCTGTGGAGAAGAATAAGAATGGCCAATCAACACATGAAGAAATGACCAACACCTCTGGCCATAAAAGAAATGCAAATCAAAACTACATTGAGATTCCACATCACCCCAGTTAGAATGGCCATTATCAAGAAGACAAATAATAACAGATGCTGGCAGGGGTGTGTGGCCAAAGGGAACACTACTACTCTGTTGTGAATGCAAACTGGTTCAACTACTCTGAAAGCAATATGGAGGTTCATCAAAAGACTAAACATAGAACTCCCCTATGATTGATCCAGCAATCCCACTCCTGGGCATTTATCCAAATGATCACAAGTAAGGCCACATTAAAGCTACCAGCACAACTGTGCCGTTTTCCTTTCTATTTCCTTTTTTTTTGGGGGGGGGCGGGGAGTCTGGTCGTGGGGCCTGAACTCTGGGCCTGGGCGCTGTCCCTCAGCTCTTCAGCTCAAGGCTAGCGCTCTACCACTTGAGCCACAGTGCCACTTCTGGCTTTTTTCTTTTTGCTTATGTGGTGCTGAGGAATCGAACCCAGGGCCTCAGGCATGCAAGGCAAGCGCTCTACCACTGAGCCACCTTCCCAGCCCCTCTATTTCCTTTTATGGACCTAACCTATTTCACTGATTTCAGCCCTAGAATTAATTGTTTTTAATCAACCAAAACACTTTAAGAAAAGAAATACTTTCTTTTTTTATTATTATTGTGAAAATACCGTACAGAGGGGTTACAATTACATAGGCAAGGTAATGAGTACATTTCTTATCAAGCATTGTTAGCTCCTCCTTTGTTTCTCCTTCCCATCCCTTCCCATCTTCCCCACCACCACCACCCCCACGCCAAATTTGTAAAGTTAGTTTTTTGACATAACATCTTGTACATATCATTTTTGCAATGGGCCCACCTGTATCCCTATTTTTTTCTTAAATTTTTTTAGGGGGGGGGTCGGTCATGGGGCTTGAACTCTGGGCTTTGGCGCAGTCTGGGTGCTCTTCAGCTCAAGGTGAGCACTCTACCACTTGAGCCACAGCACCACTTCCAGTTTTCTAGTGGTTTATTGGAGATAAGAGTCTCACAGAGTTTCCTGCCAGGGCTGGCTTTGAACTGTGATCCTCAGATCTCAGCCTCCTAAGTAGCTAGGATTACAGGCATGAGCCACCGGCACCCAGATTGTATCCCTATTTAAACCATTTGTTTTTTCCTTTCCCCTCCACAAATTATACCAACATCAAATACAGTGAAAACAGGCGCTGTACCTTGGGGGAGGGACATACAAAGCAACAACGAAATATCTGATTAATATATTAGAAACAATAACAAGAAAGAAAAAAGAACATTTGAGTCCTTATACTGGTGTTCATTTTGTCTAACATCAACTTATCTGACCATTTCTGCTTATCTCAGGCATATACTAGTTATTGCAAATAAGGGAAACCATGGGACCTATGTTTCTTTGGGCCTGGCTTACTTCACTTAATACATTTTTTTCCAAGTCTTTGCATTTCCTAACAAATGAGGCAATGTCATACCACCTCACCTCAGTTAGAATGGCTATAATCAAGAATTCTAATAACAGCTGCTGCCGGGGATGTGGACAGACGGGAACCCTACTGCATTGTTGGTGGGAGTGTAAACTTGTTCAACCACTTTGGAATGTAGTATGGAGGTTCCTCAAAAAACTCCACATAGAGCTCCCCTATAACCCAGCAATCCCACTTTTGGGCATTTTCCCAAATGATCACAAACAAGACCATACTAAAGCTACCAGCACAACTATGTTTATTGCAGCATTATTTACCATAGCTAAGATATGGAACCAACCCAGATGCCCCTCAGTAGATGAGTGGATCAAGAAAATGTGGTATTTATACACAATATGCCTCCATCAGAAAGAATGACTTTCTCATGATGCATTTTGGAATGTTAGATTTTATTATAAGTCTTCATATATGTCAAACAAGCATGAAAGTAAATAGTGTTAGACAACTCACATTAAAATGAGAAGAACTGTTCTTTCCCTCTTGTGGAATCAGATTTATATGGTTTTGTGGAAGTTACAGAAGAAAGAGTACCTAGAGATAATAGTACTTTCTCTCATTGACACATTATGTAATTAATTCTTCTGTAGGTTACCATTGTTAGACTTAAATAACATGAGTTTATAAGTAAGATTTGAATCAATCAGTCTTTAGTATATTTAAGCTATAGGGTTTCTGGCATTTTTACATGCTTCTCAAATAACGGGTTGCATCCTGTTCAAAATAAGGGCATTTTATTTCATGTCACTGACAATGTCTTATCTAACTTCAAATTTATGTAAGTAGACAGCGCTCTTTTGTTTTATTGATGGTAGGAGAATTTGGAAAATATTTTATAAAAATAGCCACAATATAAAAACAATAACTACAGTTACTGGATTCTTAGAAACAAGAGAATATTTTGTAATTAGGAATATTGAGAATGTAAGTTTAAAAGGTCATCTTAAATCATGTACAATCCAACCACTCATAGCTATTTCCATGAACTAAGTAAATCATCAAAGGAAAGCATTTGTTGAGAATACAAAGCTCATTTTAAAGTTTCTCATTTCCATATAACTGTACAGTATTTTTAAATTATTGGAGTACACAAAGAATAAAAATTATGGAATATATATCTTTGTTGATAAATATCTGTGTCAACATTTCATGCATGTAACACTATGATCAACATCTACTGAATGTCAAATAAGTATAAGAGATGTACTAAAACCTTTGTATGTATTAATCTTTAACTTAAGCCAAATGGAGTTCCATTGTGCACTCTTATATGGCCGCTGATTATTGATAAATTGTCATTTTCCCAGTTTGCACCAATAAATGTTAAACATGGATTAATTGCTCTTAAATGTAAATTCCAGATCCCAAACTAATAACCACAACACCTCTCTATGTTGATAGAGGTGCAAAATATAATAGTTTTCAGGGAAGTCACAACATAGAATTAAATATATATATATATATATAGATAGATAGATAGATAGATAGATAGATAGATATACATAGATATGTGTGTGTGTGTTAGGAACACATATAATTATGAAGTCTGTGAGCCTCATTAAGAACAATTTTTCCTTATTTTTAGCTTTAATATCTACCATATTATCTGGGGAAAAAGTTTTTAATTTCAAAAATATATTTTTATATTCTCATAATTATGAAAGTAATATAATATACAAGAAAAAGACAATTGAAACAACATACCGAGGCCATGAACTGATGAGTCATACCAATAGTCATACTTTGGAGGGTAGGAGTGACTAAGAGTTGCTATTACAAGAATAGGATTTATTGATTTACATTGGACCTTTAAGGTATAGTTTAACTGATTTGTATAAATTATCTATTATCCTAGGAATTAGTTATTCAAATTAAATCTAATTATTTAAATGATTAGCTAATATTTGTAAATTAGATCTGAATTCTTGGTAATTTCCTTCATATATTAAAGAACAAAAAAATAAAATAATATTAAATTGTTCACCAATGAACAAGTAACAAAAATCTTCTATTGACTATATCTTGAAATAAAAACAAAAAATCCTACAATTACTTTAATAATTTACTCTCTAAAGATATTCTAAATATTCTTGAAAAGGTAAATAGTATTTATGTAGAAAATTCAAATTATTAGTTTTACTTAGGAAACATATTTGACTTACTCATTGATCCCAACCTATATATGTCAGAAACTTGGTCAAATATATATTCATAAATTTTGGCACCTTATGGAGGAGACATCAATCTAACGGTGGCCGCAGGTAATAGTATCCTTACTGGTCACAGAGAAAGAAGACTGAGGGAATTTGTTCTATGTTCACTCAGTTCTGTTTCTTCTGAGTCATGAAGGGAAGCCCTCTGACCACCAACCTGATGAATGAGTGTCTAAGGTCCACCTGCAGCTGCAATGTCACTGTTCATCACAGGCCACGGAACCAGAAAGCCTGGCTATATGCCTCCTGGCAATGCCCAGACTGTATGGGCTTAGATTCAATCCACTCAGGAGGGTTTTCATGCTGCTACCACATCAGAGCCATCCATCACTTCAGCCGTGTATGTCTGAAGACCAAGGAAGAAGAGTTTCTCCCCACTACATCGTACTTGAATTTTATAAGGCTCAAGGGAGACAACCCCTGTGTTCTACTCTAGTTCTGATATTGCTGTAATCTCTTTCTAATAGCTTGTAATTTCATACCCCAAATATTTTATTTTTTCTTCTTGTTCATCCAACATCTCCCTCTTCATTCCTAAATAGGTCCATTCTATATTTCTTGATTATTATGGAAGGCTTTTTTTTAGTTAGATAATCATTAAGCTGTGATGACTTTCATGTAAAGAAAAATATAGTTAAGTCCCACTCTAAAATGCTGACAAAATAAAAATAATTTTTAGTTATGTTAAAGATTTCAAAATCCTATATAATGCTTACTGTAATATTAAGTAATATAATATTTCTAAAATATGAAATTGAAGTTAATGTCAAAGACACATCAAAGGTAATTCAAAGTAACTTACAATGGAAGCTCCAAGAAATGAGACAGATATATTAGCCTGAATTCAAACAAAATATATCCCTATAACAACACATGGCTGATTGAAAAGGAGGAGGCTGCAATGCTTGGTAAGAAATGTATGCATTATCCTGCCCATGTAATTGTAGCCCCCCTGTACAGTATGTTCTCAAATAAAATAAAATACAATTAAAAAAAAAAAAGAAAAGACTGAGAAAATATTTACAAAAGACATCAAGGATTTACATATAGAGTATATTTTTAAACAACATATTGAAAGAAGCCATTAGATGAATAGAAAATTCACCAAAAATGAAGTAGAATTTGGCATGAATTCTCTAGAACAAAGGTTGGGACCATCTTGCCTGTGGGTGGTAAAATCATCTTCTCTGGCCCTGCCAAGGCAAACACAGGTGGAACTCAAAATTCAATAAATCTATGAGCTGTTTTTGTAGCAACATAAATTTATATTAAGTTAGTCATAAGATAACATAAATTTTGAGGAACAAGTATATCCTATTAAACATCCATTATGGGACAGACAGGACACATCGGAATCCATAAAAGGCCAGACACATATGCTTCTCATCAACTGCCCGCAGCCCGTCTGTCTGTACAGTGGTGACTCAGTGTGAGGCAGGCTGGAGATGTATACATGAGTAGCACAATGGGACAAAGCTAAGGCAATGTGGTAATGAGCAAAGATTCAATGAGATGAATCTTCACCACATTGATGACTCTGCCTCCAATGATCAATGACCACAGTGTCTGTTTCTTTGCCCTCGTAGACAAAAAGTCCCATCACACACAGAAATTTTCGCAAAACTACCTGATACGGTAGAAGACAACAGCGATGAGAAAAGAAGATATAGGGCCTAAAAGTAGAACAGAACTCAATATAGAGTGATTGTAGGTATAGGAAAATATGAGCATGACATGCTGCCCCATGGACAGAGGTGCATTTGCATTGGTGATGGACAAAGACGGTAAAGGATCCGTTCATGAAAGTGTGATGCTTCTAATCTAAGTAGCTGAGCAAAATATCAGATTTTTATTTGAGCTATGAGCACTACAACCTATTTAAAAGTATTTTTTACAATGTAAACTAATTAAATGCTTTTTTTTTTTTTTTTGGTCCAGTCGTGGGGCCTGAACTCTGGGCCTGGGCGCTGTCCCTCAGCTCTTCAGCTCAAGGCTAGCACTCTACCACTTGAGCCATAGCACCACTTCCGGCTTTTTTCATTTTGCTTATGTGGTGCTGAGGAATTGAACCCAGGGCCTCCAGGCATGCAAGGCAAGCGCTCTACCACTAAGCCATCTTCCCAGCCCTTTATGTTTTTTTTCTTAACATTGTTGTCTCTACTAACTCGTCACAGAGTACTTACTATTTGTTCCCTAAATAGTGGTAAGATTAATAGAAGGAATAAACCTGAACTGTGGCTAGGGAAAGAGTTGAGCTAACCTCTCTGAGTTGGTACTATTGCAGCCACCAAACTAACCAGTGACTCTTTGTCACAAGAGATGGCCTCTAACAGCTAATTCTTCATTTCCCTTGCTTATTAATCTGAGTGTGAGAGAGAGACAGAGACAGAGACAGAGACAAAAAGACTGAAAAAGGAAAACAAAAAATGTAAGAGAGGGTGAAGGAATGTCTTTACTGGCAAAGGCCAGGGACAACTCCTTATTTAGTCCTTTTTCCACGGATTATTATTCAATATCAAAACACAAACACTTTGTATTTAAGAAAATTTGAGGCATAAATTGCCATCATGCATGCGGACAGGACAAGTATTTACATTGTAGGAAAATGAAATAGGTCTGTTCACTGTGTTTTGCTCCATTGACCTGTCGCGTTGGTAGTCTAAATCCAGATCTAGCATTGGGAAGGCATTCATTGTTCTACTCATTAAGAAACTCAGAAACTTTTACTCTAGAATCACCACAGCATTAAACTATCTAGATAGATGCTCAATATGCATATTTGAAAGCAAACTGTACATTTGACAAACTGAGTGAAAATTTTGTTTAAAATATACTACTACATAGTTGTTAAAAATGAAACAGTTGCCAAGCACCAGGAACTCTTGTCTGTAAATCTAGCTACTCAAAGAATGAGATACAGGAAAATCGCCATGCAAAGCAAACCTAGTAGAAAGTTATTTCATCTCTGAAATAACAAAAAAAGCTAGACAAACAAGCAAGCACAAAAAGCATCATGAATTTTGAGTTCAAACCCTGGTAAATAAAAAGAAACAAAAAGTAATTATAATTAAATTAAAAATCAACTATAAGACTTAGTGAGATGATTTATATTACATGTTAGGTATGAAGGAATTAAGATTTACTCTGTTTCTTAAAAAATGTGTCAATTACTAATAAATAACTTAAAGAAGGGAATGGAAAGCACACTGCCAAATGTTAAGAGGAGAAAAACAACATTTTAGAGTCATACAGGAAAAATTAAGGATGAGTCTTGAATGCATTTTAATTGACCAATTCATCTTCCTGGTTTTTTTAAAAAAATTTAATCCAATAGGTTTTCATATTTGCATATTTAAAATTTAAGTGGACAATGAAGATCAAAGAAAATATCGTTTACATAGTGGGAAGTGAGACTGTTCTTGTGAGCGGATTGCCTCAAGATAGCTTTCAAATGAATGTTACACATTTATTCAATTTTAATATTCTTGGCAAGTGTACACAAGCTTTGTTCCAAATTATTCAAGTTCAGCTATAGTATCCTGAAACTTATTCAAGATTATCTTTCCTCTAGACTTATTATATTCAACTTCTATTAACACTCATATCCTGACATGAAAGAAATGGAATATGAACTGTTTCAGTTTTATCAAATAATTTGAGAATGATATAGTAGACAGTTATAAATAATGCTTGCAGAAATAGGAACGCATAAATAACTACCTTTTCTACATAACTTCATACCTATTAATGCTCATCTTAAAATGAAATGATACATTTTGTTAAGTGATAAAAGTCTACAACCAGAAAATCTTAGTAATTTTTCAACTTTTTGATTTTAATAGAAGAGGACAGGAAGCTTGTCTTCAGACATGAATACAGGTATGTGCATAAGTTTGGATTTTAAATGTGCTTGTTTGCAAATCATTTTTTTTGTTCAATCTTTATATTAGCCTTGCCTAAAGGAGTTTCAAGTTAACAGGTCAGATTGAATGCAATGCAGCTTGGTCAATGTCACCTCTTCAATCATTCTCCCATCTCTTCCAACTCCTCCCATCTCCTCAAATAACCTACTTTCATTTATACATGTGTACATTATTTGTTTTTAACTGGCATATGAGCACATAAAATTTTACATATTAATACAACAGTGTGATGGTTCAATGTACATATATAGTGTAATATTTTAATCAAGTTAACTATATCTATCTCATTTATAATTTCTTTAATTTAAAATTTACAAATTAAGCTGGGCTCTGGTGTCTCATGTCTGTAATCCTAGCTACTCAGGAGGCTGAGATCTGAGGATTACCATTCAGGGTCAGCTGAGGCAGGAAAGTCCTTGTGAGACACCTATCTCCAATAAACCACTCAGAAAGCCTGAAGTGGCACAGTGGCTCAAGTGGTAGAGCACTAGCCTTGAGCTGAAGAGCTGAGGGACAGCGCCCAGGCCCAGAGTTCATGCCCCATAACCAATCCTTCTCCCCAAAAAATCCAAATTAAATGTATAATGAACTTTTATAATTGCATAGATCTATTTACAAAATTCGGAGAGTCTTTATGTCTGTGTGTCTTCATAAACAATTATACGTGTGTGTGTGTGTGTGTGTGTGTGTGTGTGTGTGTGTGTGGATGGATGTGAGCACACGAGAGAGAGAGCAAGAAAAAGAACAGAAATCCCTACTTTTATCTCCTTGAACAATGTTTTTTTTAGTGCATAATGGTATAATTTTGAAGTGAACTGTTTTAATGCTGTACTGAATTTTCTCATTAATAAAGCTAATATCCTGCCTTTAGTAAATAACTTCGTTAATTTTTTTTTACTTTGGAGTTCACGTAGTTCTATCAACTACAATGTATCTCTTTGTTTTTAAAAAAACTGATTTCTTGCCAACTATCCAGTGGACTGCATGCAGCTGAGAGTGAGATATGGATGAGAAGTTATTGTACAAAGGTAAGTCGGCCTGTAGAAGTTTTTGCAAATATTGTCATATTTCAGTAGTAAGGAAAATAGATAGTTGTCTTCTGTAATTCAAAAGACTGATGTCAACACTAACACTATTTTGGTCATTTAAATCAAGTCATCAATTTATGACAGAATGGAGTTCTCCCCACTAGGAAGTAGTCAAGGTAGGTGTATAGAATCTGTAAGTAGAGAATTTACTGCAAAGTGACTTTGAAATGCTTTGAGCTGTGGGAGACATTGAATCTTTAGCCTCCAATAATCTGTTACATTTCTGTGAACTGTGAATTAAGTTTTGCTGCAAAACTTACCTGACATGAAACTGCTATATGTAAAAGTAAATGCAGTCTTAGCTTTCCTCTTCTTCTCATAGAATAGTGTTTGTTGTGTTCTCTCTAACCATTTTGCCATTTATTTATTCTTTAATCCCTTCAGCAAGCATTGTGCCTGACACATAGTCATGGTAAATAAATAACACTTTATGTTACTTTTTCTCAGATATCCTTAGAGAAAGATATGCTTCCTTAAAACAGGATGACTGATACTTGAAAGACTACAGTTGAAATAATATTTTTACAGAAAACATCCAGGCATTGAGAATGGGCCAAAATACTCTTGTCAATCAGATGAAACTCCCACTGAACTTCTGTGTGCACTTCATACCAAAACCCAGACTGTATGTAGAACCAAGAAAGTTTTTAACATAGACAAATCTTTTACTTGTAAAGTAAAAGTTAATTATATTTACATTTATAGTACATGAGGTAATATGATGATTTGCCTAAGAAAACCAGCTAAACATTTAAAATAGTATCTTGATAGAAATGTTATGGCATACTTATTTTATATCTATTGTACAGGAAGCAGTTTCTTAGCATGCATAACTTTACATAAAGCCTGCCAAATAAGAGTGGGGAGCTGGATGATCATATTCAGTCAGCCTCCTGCAAGAAAATGAATCATCCAAGGAATTTCTTACTTTCATTATCTTATAAAAGGGAACAAAATATAATTATTTGGTTTACTCTAGTATATATAAAGTGGAAACATTTTCCCGTTTCTAGGTTACCCCTGCTTTCTTTATGATTTCATATTACTGGAAAAAAAGATAGGGAAAACTGGAGATGAAGTAAGAGAATTCATAAGCCAGACATTTTCCCACTCTTTCTCCACACACCCAGTCTCTCTTGTTCTCTTCCCTTGTTATAACTGATTTGCTTTGCTTTGCTTTTTGTTTCTTCTATTTTGTTGCAGATGTTGTTAATGATGCATCAATCGCTGAAGCCAATGTGGAAAATATTTCACAAAAGAAACACTATCTCATTGGTTTTATTGCCAGGCATAAATTGATTCCATATTTTCTGGCTATCATTCCTGTTGATTTTTTTTTCCAGAAATGTATTCATTTGCATGGACATTTGATGTGTTAGTTCTCACTTTCAGTTGCTTAATTTGGGGATATATGTAAGTGGATATGCAGACAATATTGAATTTATCTAACTGCTGAAACTTTGAAAAATAAGAAATGATTATTTAAATGTTTCACAGAATTTGCTTTATTTCTAAACTTGTTCATATTTTACATTATTTTTAATGGCAAATCATGTTTTGATTTTTTTTTGGTCGGTCTTGGGCTTGAACTCTAGGCCTCAGGGCTGTCCCTCAGCAATTCAGCTAAAGGTGAGCACTCTATCACTTGAGCCACAGTGCCACTTCGGGTTTTCTGGTGGTTTATTGGAGATAAGAGTCTCATGGACTTTCCTGCCTGGGCTGACTTTGAACTGCAATCTTCAAATCTCAGTCTCCTGAGTAGCTAGGATTACAGGCGTGAGCCACGGGCACCCGGCTCATGTTTTGATTTTTTAAATGCAGTTTAAAATTCGTCAAACTCGGTGGTTCAAACCTATAATTCTAGCTACGTGAGAAGTGATTAGGAGAACAGTTCAAGGCCAGCATAGCAAATAATGGCTGGATGCATTGGCTCCTGCCTTTATCCCAGTTATTGGAAACAGTGTTATGCCAGTTATGGGTACAGTGATGTGCACCTGTTGTTCCAGTTATGTGGGGGTGAACAAATAGGATGATTGCAATCTAGGCTAGCCCAGGCATAAGGCAAGATCCTATCTCAAAACCCCACCAATGTAAAAGTAGCAAGCCAAGTGACTTCAGTGGTAGAGTGTCTTGCTAGAAATCATAAACCTAAGTACCATATGTCTTATGATAATTAGCAGTTATTGAATGTTCCAATAATCCTTTTTAAATGCATGAGTTTATATATATATATATATATATATATATATATATTCCTCATAGTTTTCTCGTCAGTAATGTTTTATGCAGTGAAGATCCCACAGCCTTTACTTAACTTTAGTATATCTCTCTAATCTTTAGATTATGAAATATTTGCAAATGATTTAATACTTGAACAAATGATAGCAATGATATCTATTCCCCTGTTGCTTTTATGCAATAGGTTCATTTCATGAATTATAGACTTGGAAATATTACTGATAGAATCTCTCAAGCTTCCAAAGTGATTAACTTGGCAGTTTTATGATGTGTGTTTTGAAGAGGTTGAAATCCAGAAAGAAATATTAAAAGATGTTATCTCACATATGTCTATAATAATTTATTCATTGTGAATAAGATGTATAAGGTAAGGTCATGCTGCATCTTTCAGATACTTGAAAGACAGAGTTAAATGTTCTCACAAATCTTTCTTCTTCATATTTTTTATCCATAAATGATGTAGTTCATACTTTAAGAGATAATGAGAATTTGGAATGTGATGATGATTTCCAATGTATCCCTCCCACTCCCTAAAGCATCTTTATTTCTCTTCACATTGTTCCATAATACTCCTTAAAAAAGAATTACAAAACACACAAGTATAGTTTCAGAAAAGTCACATAGCCAATACTAACAGAATACATTTTTATAGTCATCTTTTTAGACTAGCATATTTAGAACTTCTCACTTTTTATCACTTTTGAAAAATCAGGAAAAAAGAGTAATCAAATAAGATTACATTTCTCTGTATCCAAATAGAATTATTTTATCTTATGACTTTCTAATTTTTGTATAATAGAGGGAGATTTCAAGAATGTATATAATACTGTCAGTCTTTCCAACCATGCTCTGGGATGCTTCTAAAAGTTGGATTTTGTCAATAGTGCTACAAAAAAATAGGGAATTTAAAATGTCTCTTTGAGACTCTAATTTCAATGTTTTGGTGCATTACCCCAGAATTCAGATTATTGGACAATATGAATGATCTATTTCTCACTTTTTGAGAAACTTCTGTGCGATTATCCAGACTTGTACAAATTTCCATTCCTGCCAGCAATATAGAAGAATTCCAGATTCTCCACAACCTCAAAATCACTTATTTTTTCTTTCTTTAACACCTGCCATCTTACTCAGAGAAAGTGATAGCACAACCATGTTTGTGACTTGCATTTCACTGATGATTTGCAATGATCATTGATATGCTTATTGTCTATTTGCATGTCTTCTTTGCAGAAATCAATTATAAGAATACACAGTTACATCTCAGTGTTTGCTACAATGTTCAATATAAAGGCAGCAAAAGTACCATCGGCTCACCTGACTGGAAGACACTTTGCTTATGCCTGACAGTCTTACCTAGATAATTCTACTCTAATTATTTTGTCTCCAAGAATATTTGCTTTCTTTAAAATAGAAGTTTGTTATTTAAATAGAAAATTCAGACTGTGTTTCTTATTTTCATTTTTATTGCAAGGTGGTGGCATCAGTCCTCTGGGGCTGGTGACATTGGCACGTCTATGTTCCTTGGCTACAAGATTGGTTCACCATGAGCAAGCTTTGATTCTGAAGAGTAAAGCTTCCATTTCTGGCATGAGAATGGTTCCCACAATGCCACCAGCAGGCTGACCTCCACAGTTTACCTTTAAACTTTAAAGTGGTAAAAATAAATAAAATGTATATATACATTTATATATACTTACATAAAATAATAAAAGTTATATATAAATATAAATAAATATATTTATTTATATATTATTTATTTATATATATTTATTTATATAAATATATAATTTTGGGGGGTTGTGAGGCTTGAACTCAGGGCCTGGGCTCTGTCCCTCAAGGCTCAAACTTGTGCTACATTGTCACTTTAGTTTTCTAGTGGTTAATTGGAGATACGACTCTCCTGGAGTTTCCTGCCCATTCTGGCCTCAAACGGTGAGGCTCAGATCTCAGCCTCCTGTGTATCTAACATTACAGGCATGAACCACCAGTGCCCAGCTATCATGACTTTTTTTTAAATTTTTATTTCATTTTTTAAAATAAATTTTTATTGTGAAAATACTGTACAGAGGGATTACAATTACATGAGCAAGGTAATGGATAAATTTCTTATCAAGCATTGTTGCCTCCTCCTTTGTTTTTCCCCTACCATCCCTTCCCTCCCACATCCTCAACTACACTCTCCCACTACCCCCCCAACCCCCCCCCACCACACCCCCAGCCTAAATTGTAAAGTTCGATTTTGGACATATTTCTTGTACATCTCATTGTTGCAATGGGTCTACCTGTATAACTATTTAAACAATTTGTTTTTTCCCTTCCCCCCCCCAAATTATACCAACATCAAATACAGTTACAACAGGGTTATACCATGGGGGAGGATCATGCAAAACAACAACAAAAAAATCACATGGTACCTTATAAATATGTTAGAAACAATAGCAAGAAAGAAAAAACCACTTGTGTCCCTACCTTGGGGTTCATTTCACTTAACATTATCTTATCTGAACTTTTCTGCTTGTCCCAAACATATACTAGTTATTGCAAATAAGAGACACCATGGGACCTATGTTTCTTTGGGCCTGGCTTACTTCACTTAATATAATTTTTTCCAAGTCTTACCATTTCCTAACAAAGGGGGTGATGTCATTCTTTCTAATGGAGGCATAGAATTCCATTATATATATATATATATATATATATATATATATATATATATATATATATATATATTTGTACCACATTTTCTTGATCCATTCATTTACTGAGGGGCATCTGGATTGGTCCCATATCTTAGCTAAGTAATGCTGCAATAAACCCAGTTGTGCTGGTAGCTTTAGTATGGTCTTGTTTCTGATCATTTGGGTAAATGCCTATTGAGGAATGTTCCATGGATTCCTTTGCTCTTGTTGATATGATGAATTATATTAATTGATTTGCATATATTGAACCAGATTTGCATCCCTGAAATGAATCCTGTTTGATTGTGGTACATGATTTTTTGGATGAATAGTTGAAGTCAATTGGCCAAAATTTTGTTGAGATGTTTTGCATTGATGTTCATCAAAGAAATGAATCTGTAGTTCTCTTTCTTTGATGAGTCCCTACCTGGTTTGGGGATGAGAGTTATGATGGCTTCAAAGAAAGAGTTCGGTAATGAACTTTCTCTTTCAATTTCATTGAAGAGTTGGAGGAGTATTGCTTTGAAGGCCTTGTAGAATTCTACTCTAAATCCATCTGGTCCCAGGCTTTTCTTAGATGGGAGGTCTCTGATTGCTGTTACTATTTCAATGCTTGATATGGGCCTGTTAAGTTGGTAAAAGTCATCTTGGTTTAGTTTCAGCATGTCGATATTGGCTAGGAAATCGTCCATTTCTTCCAGGTTCTCAAACTTATTAGCATAAAGATTTGAGAAGTGTTCCCTTATCATGTTCTGAATCTTGGTTGTTTCTGTGGTGATGTTTCCTTTCTCGTCTCTGAGTTTGTTTATTTGGGTGTGTTCTCTTCTTTTTCTGATAAGATTTGCTAAGGGTCTGTCAATTTTGTTAATTTTTTTGAAGATCCAACTCTTCGTTTTGTTGATTCTTCCTATGGTTTTTTTTTGGATTCAAATTAGCTTAATTCTGGTTTAATTTTAATTATTTCTTTCCATCTACTGCATTGGGGTTTATATTGCTGCTATTTTTCAAGGAGGTTCAGATGTCTCATAAAATTGTTGGTTTCAGATCTCTCTAATTTGTTGATGTAGGAACTCAGAGCTATAAACTTGCCTCTGAGTACTGCCTTTGCTGTGTCCCAGAGGAACTGGTAATTTGTGTGTTCATTTTTGTTGAATATCATGAACATTTGAATGTCCTTTCTAGTCTCTTCCATGACCCACTGGTGATTCAACAGTGTGCTGTTCAGTCTCCACGTGATACAGGACTTTCTTTGGTGGCTTTTGATGTTGAGTTCTAATTTTATTCCCTTGTGGTCTGAGAGAATACAGGACATAACTTCAATGGTTCTGAATTTGGACAAGTTTGCTTTGTGACCTACAATGTGGTCTATTCTGGAAAATGTTCCATGTGCTGCTGAGAAAAACATGTATTCTGATGCTGCTGGGTGAAATATTCAGTAGATGTCTGTTAAATCTAGTTGATCTATGCAGTTGTTTAGCTCTGCAGTTTCTCTGTCCAGTTTTTGCCGAGTTGATCTATCTAGTGGGAATAGTGGTGTGTTAAAGTCCCCAACAATTAATGCCTTTGGATCTATGTGAGATTTGAGGGAAAGTAGTGTTTTTCTTGGATGAATTTGGGTGCTCCGTTGTTTGGTGAATAGATATTTAGAATTGTAATATCCTCCTAAAGGAGACATTCCTTAATTAGTAAGTAGTGACCTTCTTTATCTCTTTTCACGAATTTTAATTTGAAGTCTATATTATCTGATTAGGATTACAACTTCCGCCTGTTTATGGGGCCATTTCCTTAGTAGATTTTATTTCAGCCTTTCATTTTCAAAATATACTTGTTTTTATGGGCAAGGTGTGACTCTTGAAGGCAGCAGATAGAAGGATCTTGCTTTTTAATCCAACTGGACACTCTATGTCACTTAATTGGAGAGTTAAGTCCATTAATATTGAGAGGTAGGATTGAGAGGTGGTTGGCAGTTCCTGACAAGTTATCCACCTTCTTGGGGGAGCTGCGACAACTGGGCTCTTCCTATGGTTCTTGAATTCTCAGTTTGGGTGCTGTTTCTTGGCCTTTATTTTGGTCTTGTTTGTTTTGTATGTGTAGGACATCTTTAAGTATCTTTTGTAGGGCTGGTTGTGGAGATATATCATTTCACTTTTTCTTTGCCATGGAAGATTTGTATTTGACCTTCTGTTATGAAGGAGGGTTTAGCTGGGTACAGTATTCTTGGTTGATAGTTGTTTGTCTTTAGGGCCTGGCATACATCATTCCAGGCTCTACTTGCTTTGATTGTCTCTACTGAGAAACCTGAAGCTATTCTAATTGTTTTCCCTTTACAGTTGATTGATCTTCTCTCCTTGAGAGCTTTAAGGATCCTTTCCTTTGTCTGAATTGATCCTGTGTGAATTATGTGATGGTGGGAGGTCCTGTTCTGGTCTGGTCTATTTGGGGTTCTAAGAGCTTCTGGTATCTTTTTGCATGTTTGGGAAGTTCTCTGCTAGGATACTGTTAAATAAATTTCCTAGACCATTAACTTCTGTCTCTAGTTTCTCCTCTACACCCATTATCCTCAGACTAGGCCTTCTGATGGTATCTTCCAAATGTTGAATATACCTATCATATTTTTTGGATTTGTCATGGATAGTTGTATGCTCTTTCTCTTAATATCTAGACTGTCTTCAGTCCCCGAGATTCGATCTTCTGCATGGTCTAACCTACTCTCAAGCCTTTCTATTTTGTTTTTTATTTCCTTTCCTTCTAATTGGTTGGCTTTGGTGGCTTCAAATTCTTTGTAGGAGCTTTGTTTTAGATCTTGTATGAACTTCTTTACTTCCTTAATTTGGTGTTCATGAAGTGTTTATTCTCAAATCATTGAGTTGCTTGGTTATGGTTTCCTTGGACTCCCTTTCCTTCTGACTGGCTCCATTCAGCATTCCCTTTGTGGTCTTCCTGGATTCCTTCAGCTGTCTGTTTATGGATTCCATGAATGCCTCTATTGATTTTTTGTCTGTTCTCATTCTGCTCATGCAATTCCTGTATTACTCTTTAATTAGCTTCCTCATGCTCACGCAACTCCTGTATTTCTCTGACTGTTCTCAACCTGCTCACACAATTCCTGTGTTTCTCTGTTCTCAGCCTGCTCATGCAATTGTTGTATTAATCTTTGAGTAACTTCCTCACACTCACAAGATACCGGGAGTAATTTTTGGTTAGCTTCATCATGCTCATGAAGTTCCTGTATTAATCTTTGGTTTGCCTCATCTCACCCCATATCATGCTTGCACTGAGTCCTTTGCAGGTTTTCAATCTTTTCATTCACCATGTTTACTAGTAGTGTTTTTAGAGCTTTTTGGGAACTCTCCTCTGGATTATTCATTAACTGTCTGTCACCTGATTATCCCAAGTGGGTGTTGAGATACTGGACTTGCCATTTTTCTTGTGTTTTTCTGGCTTGTTCTACCATTTGGTATGAAAGTAACACCAATTTTTTGCTAGAACTCTATTTTAAGGCAAGTATCAACCAGAGTCCTGTAGTTGCACAATAAAAATGGCTGCAGATACAATCTAGTTCAACAAATACAATCTATTCAACATCAAACAACTATGGATTAAGGGCTAAGAATATCCAAGAGGGATTCAGCAAACCAGAAATTATTAGGTTTAGGGATAATTGTGGGGAAAAATAGGATTAGAAGGATGTGGAAAGGTAAAAGGAAAGAGTTAATTTAACCAAGTCAATCTCAGAGAGGGAAATGGATAGGACAGAATGATAGGAGAGAGATTAAACAAAGAAAAAAAGAAAAAAATAGAAAAAAATGTAAATTTAAAAAATGAAGCACTTAAAAATTATGTAAGTATAAAGAAATGATATTGAGAGAAGAACAGGATAGGATGACAGGAAGAGAGTGATAAAAAGGAAAAATAAAAAAATAAAAAGTAAAAACTCTTAAAATTGAAATACTTGAAAATTATGTAAGTATAAAGAAATAATACTACTATTAAAGAAGTTAAGCCTAAGAGATTGTGAATTGAGTACTAAATTTCTGGATTAAGTATGTACACATTGAGGGATAAGGCCTAATAATCGACGATGGACATATATCTGGGGTTCAGCAGAACAACAATTAAGTCACACAATAAAGAAAGAAAGAGACACAAAAAAGGACTAAAAGGTCAAAAAAGAATTATACACACACATACACATGCATACACACGTGCACGCGCGTGTGCGCATGCACAGGCACAGGCACACATACACACCTAAACTAAAAATTATGATAGAAAAAAATTAAATTAAACAAAAAATAGGTAGAAAAAATAGTTCTTTGATTTTTTTTTTTTTGAGGATGGGGAAGATCTTGTATCTTCCCTGTGTCCATAATCAGTCTGTTGGTGGAGTCTCTGGTCCAATTGTGTTGTTTGGGTTTCCTGTGGCTTGATTGGTTTCTTAAGTCAGTTTGTTTGAGCAGGCAGAAAAATGCTGTACCTTACCCAGGACTTTGTGATCCTCCTTCCAGGCTAGTTCAGTGGGAGGGAAATCTACTTTGAGTATCACAAAAGAGGTAGATCGCTGTTTCCTCTAGCTTGGAGTTGCTGTGATGAGGCTAAGTTCTGGGTAGGATTCAGGCCTATCAGCAATCAGTAGCTCTTCCGTGAGGGGCTAGCTCCTGAGACACTCATAGAGCCCTGCCTGGAACCATTCTCAGGGTTCATGTTTATTGAGTTTCAATTGCTTGTCTAAGCTGCAGTGGGGAGGGGCAGCCTCTGGCTCTGTTTACCCAGAGAAGAAAGTCACTCCTCTGGAGTTGGAGCTTTCTCTGCCTGGGCAGGGTGACTTTCCTCTAGGTGGAGCTGAGTGACATCAGGTTCCTGTGACCTGCTGAATGGCTCCTATTGTTTTCTTCCAAGTCCTTAGTTGGAGCTACCATCTCGGAGATAGAGATTTTCTTTTTTTTTTTTATTTTTTTTATTTTTTTATTGTGAAAATACTGTACAGAGGGGTTACAATTACATGGGCAAGATAATGAGTACATTTCTTATCAAGCATTGTAGCCTCCTCCTTTGTTACCCCTTCCCATCCATTCCTATCCTTCCCCCGCCCCTCCACCCAATCCTCCCTACCCCCTACCCCGCACCAAAGTTGTAAAGTTCGTTTTCGACATATCGACTTGTACACAATGGGTCCACCTGTATCCCTATTTAAATGATTTGTTTTTCCCCTTCCCCTCCACAAATTATACCTACATCAAATACAGTGAAAGCAGGGGTTATACTGTGGGGGAGGGACATACAAAGCAACAAAGAAATAATCTTATAGATGTGTTAGAAACAATCTCAAGAAAGAAAGAAAAACATTTGAATACATATCTTAGGGTTCATTTACCTAACATCACCTTATCTGACCTTTTCTGCTTGACTCAGACATATACTAGATATTACAAATAAGGGAAACCACGGGACCTATGTTTCTTTGGGCTTGGCTTACTTCACTTAATATAATTTTTTCCAAGTCTTTCCATTTCCTAACAAATGGGGCAATGTCCTTCTTTCTGATGGAGGCATAGAATTCCATTGGTATATATACCACATTTTCTTGATCCATTCATCTACTGAGGGGCATCTGGGTTGGTTCCATATCTTAGCTATGGTAAATAATGCTGCAATAAACATAATTGTGCTGGTAGCTTTAGTGTGGTCTTGTTTGTAAGCATTTGGGTAAATGCCCAAAAGTGGGATTGCTGGGTCATAGGGGAGTTCTATGTGGAGTCTTTTGAGGAACCTCCATACTGCTTTCCAAAGTGATTGAACAATTTTATACTCCCACCAACAATGCAGTAAGGTTCCCTTCTGTCCACATCCCCTCCAGCAGGAGATGGAGATTTTCTCTGGTGTTGGGGGAGGGGCTGCTTTCCCACCATTGCTCTGTGAGAAGGAGTGAGAATATCAAGGTTCTACTCACTCCAGACTCCTGGTTCCTGGGCCATCCCTGGTTTGTGATCAGCAGGATGAAAATTTCTGATTCTTGTCAGTTCTTGCTGGTGGTGAGTAGAATTCATTCACACACCAAATCTGGCACCTTTCCCCGGACTCTCTCAGTTGATATGGAGGCTGCAGCTACCAGCAAGTGCTTAGATCTTTCTCTTTGACCAAGCTGCCTGGATTTTCCCTCTCTGGCTAAACTGTCTGTACTGTAATGGCATACTTGGTGTGATTTTCTAGACTAGGACTGTTATTGGAACACTAAAACTGCTTTCTATGTGAGAGCTTGTTTAGCCTCCAGCTTCTCCTCTGCCATCTTCCTCCAGACTCTATTTTTTTTAAATCTTTAACTTTTTGAATGTATATTGGACCCTAGGTGTTGTATATATTTTTATCTTTACCAGGTAAGGGAAGGGTGACAACAACATGGTGAGACAAAGGACAAAGGGAGAACCTATACAACAGTGATACAAGACAATATGTTGGAAATGATCTGTACAACTTGGGAAGGTTTTGGGGGTGAGGGAAAGAGGGAGAAAAATGAGTGAAGGGGTAACAAGTTAGACAAGATATGTAGTCACTACCTTACTTAACTGTAACCTCTCTGTACATCACCTTAACAATAAAAATTTTTAAATATATGTAAAAATATAAATAAAAATAATAAAAATAGTAGAACTTTGTGTTACAAATGGGTATTTTTTTAACTTCTGTTTATGGTGGGATTCATGTACCTGGAATCCATTTTCCTCATTCTATTTGTACTGAGCCAATGAGTATATAGTTACATTCGCATTAAGGTTAATCCCTTCCTCATATCAAGTATTTCCTGTCCCTCTCAGAGTTAATTATCCACTTCTCCCATGGTTTTCTGCTTGCATATACACTTTTCTCACATTTTTTCCCTTATATCCCAAACTTCAAGCTATATCCTTTTGTTCTCAATCCAGAGTGCTTCCCTTCCTTTAGCAAACAAGGTTCTGAGCATGAAGTCTACAGCAATATTTGGTCAGATATTGAAGTGGAATTAGAAATCAAAGAGATTTATTGAGAAATGATACTATAAGGTCCGCTCCTGGAGAGCGAGCAGCTTCCCAGCCAAGTCTCTGCCCATTACCCGCGTTGTCTAGACAACTGGCACACCTGGAACAGGTCACATCTGCATCTGCTGAGGTCACATCTGAATTCGGTGTGGCCACACCTTCTTCCTCTCCTTCCCCCCTGCCACCCTAGATAAGGCCTAGCTGAGGGTCAGACGCTCTCTTTCTCAGCCCCGTGGAGTGGAGTGCCAACATGGCCTGGTGTCAGCCCAAACAATGAATAAACCTACTCCTTACTTGAATACCACATGCATGGTGTACTTCTTACTCAGCTTCTTCTTGGGAAAGGCTTAAAGTCAGGATAGGTAGGATTCCTCTTTGTTTGTTTGTTTGTTTGTTTGTTTGTTTGTTTGTTTGTTTTTCATTTTTTCCCATTTTTTTGCTCTGAGGAATACTCCAGTTCTGACTGCCTTTTTGAGAACTGGTCTGCTGCAGACACGATGCATCAACACCATTGCTGTCCTCTACATCCACTTCCATGCTTCTACATTTTGTTGAATGAACTACTCTCTAAGGGTTCTCTGTTGCTCAGTCTCTCTCCAAACATGGTATCCTGCCAAGAACCTGCTAGACCTTTATCTGAAAGGCTGGTCACCTCTGGAGTCCAGGACTTTGACTCTGGTTGCTTGAGTGCTTGCCCTAGAGGGCTTGGTGTTGTTGGGATGCCACTTCCATCCAATAACCCCTCCTTCACTTACTAAATTTTTCTCTCCTATGCTTTTTAATGGGGTGCTATGTGTCAACTCCTGAGCTGTGAAACCCCTTGGAATTGCCTCCTGCGCTCCCTGGAAAGCCAGAGCATCTCTTCTCAGATTTAGACAGTTTTGCCACCACAATGTTCAGAAGCCTGTTTACTTTCAGGCTCTCTTTGCTCTCTCTGCCAATCATGTCCAACTTTGCTATCTCTCCCTTTCTCTTTTCTACAACTCTTTGGCTTGTTACCTGAAATCTGTGATGGAGGCTGGGTCCTGGGGACCCCCTTCTAGATTCCCTCTCAAAGGCTAGCCATTCCAGGCTTAAAAATTGTCAGTTTCCATATGTTCAGATTTTCTTTGCATTTTTTCAGAAATTCGCAATCTTGGCCACATGGTGGGGTAGGTTAAGGGTTTGGTCTCATCTTCCATCAAGCTTACTACAACTCGACCCACTTATTCTAATGTGCCTTGCTAACAAGTTGCTACCTGTTCACAGGCCCTTGAAACTGAGACCTGACCACTTGATGTGCTTTGTTAGCAGAGCACATCATTGTTGTTAAAAATTTGAGGTTTTGAGCTTTGCCCTTGTTGTTTGGTGTTGTATATTCTAGTACTGACTACGTGGTTCTAAAATATTGGGCCTATTTGTGCTAAAATTCTCATCACATCTAATGAGTTTTGTCATTGCAGCATATTTGTTGGTCAATTCTTGATACGGAGCAAGTATTCTATTTGATCTCCTTGTTGGTTTAATTGGAAATAATACAGGGTTTTGTGGCAAAGATTGCAGTTTAAAGCAAGCCTGGGCTGAAAAATCCCTGAGACTCCATCTTCCCAACTAACTTGTAAAGAGCCAGGCTGGAAGCATTCTTAAAGACACTTATCTCTAACCAGCCAAACACTGGATGTGGACTAAAACTCGAGGTGGTAGAGCACTAACCTCAAGCAGAAGTGCTCAGGGACAGTGCCCAGGCCTTGAGTTCAAACTTCTGTGAATATCAACTGGGATGAGCTATCCCAGCAATGATCACCTGGACCCATGGGACTCAGCCAGTCTGGGGAACAAGGGACCATGGAGTGGAGTAAGAGATGATGTCACATCAGCCACTTTGTGCCTGCCCTTCTAAAATTAACCAGAGCTGGGAGGTCAATAGAAGTTAAGAATGTCCATACTTGTCTACCTTTTAATTGGACAGTAATTTACATTCTTGCCTTTGTCACCTGATGTTCTCCCCTACCTAGTCGCCAGATGTCAGAAGTAGGGATATTTCTACCAACTCCAGGACAGCCTGGAATGCAGAAGATAAGAACTAGCCATTCTAGCCAAGTCATCCAATATTTAATTTTCAGCCCCAAGTCCTTCTTGTCATTTATTTGCTCTTCAGTATTTTTTTCCAGCCCCACAATGCCTCATGAGACTTTCTCCAGACTTCATCCAAGAGACTTGCCTCCTCCAGACTTCATCTAAGGACTCATCAAGGGACAGCTGCTGCTCACTGCCTTCTCTGGAAGGGGACCATATTCTGACCTTTACACCTAATGTTGACACCCTTTATCAGCAGGAAGTAGCTAGAGCGAATCTGCACCTTATTTCATGATTATTAAAAGGCTGGAATGTAAGGTCTGCTCCTGGATGGTGAGCAGACTCTGCCCTCCTTGAAGCCAAGTCTCCACCCACTACCTGCATTGCCTAGATAACTGGAACAGTTACCCTAGATAAGCCTAGCCCAGGATTAGATGCTCTCTTTCCCAGCCATGTGGAGTGCCAACCTGGCCTGGTGCCAGCCAGAATGATGAATAAACCTACCCCTTACCTGAATACCACGTGTATGGTGTACTTACTTGGCTTCTTCTTTAACAACCTAACAGATACCTTGATCACAGGCAGTGGAATTGGGTAGAAAAGTCTCAGACTAGAATGCATTTTATGAGAAAGCTCCTTAGCCAAAAAAGGAGTTCAGAGCAAAGGTGCACCAGTTAGAGATGTTTTACATTGTGCAGAATTTTCAAAGTAGGCCCTTCAATCTTTACTGTTACTAGTCATTTTAAGGGGTTGCTCTGGATAAATTTGATCTTGTTCCCAATACAATGGGAAGGTAGGCATTAGTGATTCACATCTATGATCCTAGCTATGTTAAAAGCTGAGATCCGAAAGATCATTGTTTCAGACCATACCATGCAGAAAAGAAGACTCCATCTAAATGGAATATGCTGGTAGCATATCTGCCATTTTAGTGATGTCAGGATGCCTAAAATAGAAGGACTGTGGTCCAGGTACATATGTCTGAGAAGAAAATTAGGCCATATTACAATAATAACCAGTGCAAAAGAGATGGAGGTCAGACTCAGTGGAAGAATACTAACCCAGCAATCACAAGACCCTTGACTTCAAGTTTCTATGTAGTAGAAAACCCCTACTCAGGCAGGCAAGCCCACCTAGTTGTCTGGAGAGACAGAGCCCACTGCAACAAAGTTGTTAACAAAGAAGCAACTTTACTGAGAAGGTTCTTACACTGACCAGTCAGGGTTCCAGCACAGGCTTGGGAGCTAATACTGTGACCCCAACCTACCCACATACTTTGGTTTTTAAAGGCAAAATCGATGTAGTCAAGCCCGGTCATGCATAGGTGACCAATGGGATCATAACATACACAAAGGATTGTACAGTCATAACAGACCACACACAGGTGGCCAATGAGGTTACAATTTATCCATAATGTCCGTTTATTTATTTTTATATATTCATAAATGGTTTTATTTCAGAAAGAAATCATACATCAAAAGAAGACATGTTTAAACCAGCCTATCACCTTGGTTTAAAATGGCACACAAATTTAGCGGGTAAGGCGGGGTAAGGCAGAGTTTACCATAAGCATGTGGAAAAGGTGGGGTTTACAGTGAGCACCTGGATTCACCAATTTAAGCCAGATTACAACCTATCTGTTTTATTGGTAAGTCTTTAACTGAACAATCAAGGGTGGATTAGGTTGTTGAGGGGAGGGGAACCTGATACATTTTTTTTCATTCTAAGAACTAGGCCTGTCGCGTCTAAAATCCCTAAAACAAAGGCAAAGCACAAAATGGAATCATACTAGCTTGGGCCCCATCTCAGGGTCCACTTCATCTATATCACCAAAAGAAAAAGCTGAAGCAAATTCTAAAGTCAGCTACGTAAGCTCTTTGCAAGTGAATGTCAAGGTATTCATTAAAATTCTGCAAGAGCATTTAACACATAAAAATAAGGGTGAAATAGGAGTTGTAAAGCTAGGAATGAGGATGCAAAGTCAAGCAGCTAATTTCTACATTCACACAGACAGATTCTCTCAAAGGGCATCACAGACTGTCCAAGATTGGTTTGGAAAGTTACATATATTTAAAATTTTTTGTTTCAAGAAAAGCGTTCTGCACCGAAAGTCTATACAGTTCATATTGGCTTATGAATTTGTCTTCTTTTACCAAGAAACTAAATTGGCCCTGTTTAATGATTTTTGAACAATCTTCAGAATATGAGAAAATAATTCCTTGTGAGTCACATAATTCTATTTATTACCCTTGTAAGCAAATTCATACGTGAAACATGACAATGAAAAACAGTTGGTCTCTAAGTTTCATAAACAAGAAAATTTAAGAGTCTTAATACTTATAGAACATGCAAAATGGCTTATAATTATTTGTCAAAAGTAGACTATTGAAAAGCATTTCCAACATTAAGATAACTTAAAGATATCAACATTAAGATAATGATTAGCTAATTATTAGTAAAAGTAATGTTGCTAAAAATTTAAATAAAATGCAACTTTTTTTGTTGTTGGTGGTGGTCATGGGGCATGAATTCAAGGCCTGGAGCTTTTCTCCTCAAGGCTACTGCTATACCATGTTGAGCCACAGCTCCACTTCTAGTTTACTGGTGAATAATTGTGGATGAGAGTCTCATGAACTTTCCTGCCTGGGCTGGCTTTAAACTGTGATCCTTTGATCTTGGCTTCCTGAGTATCTAGGATTACAAGTGTGAACCACCATCACCCAGCTACAATAGACAGTGAGTAATGAGGTCTCTATAATTTTAAAATATTTCCTATGAACTTTCTAGTCAGAAAGTCCAAATACTTTGAATTTTAACTTTAAATAAAAATTATTAATGAAAACCATAATTATCTGCAAAAATTTATAGTAAAATTCACATTCTATGCCTCTACTGACTTAGCTCAATAAATACTTTAACAAGAAAACAATACAACTGATTTTTTAAAAACTAAATATGTCATATATAAAAAAACAATTATTCAAAAGCTGGGCACCAGTGCTAGCTACTCAGGAGGCTGAGATCTGAGGATTGCGGTACATAGCCAGCCCAGGCAGGAAAGTCCCCATGACACTCTTATCTCCAATAAACCACCAGAAAAAACAGAAGTGGCGCTGTAGCTCAAGTGGTAGAGGGCTAGCCTTGAGCTGAAGAGCTCCTTGACAGCACCCAAGCACAGAGTTCAAGCCCAATGACCAAGCAAAAAAATAAATAAATAATTCTAGAATGAATATTTTACAATGAGGTATTTTAAAATAAACCTACCCTTCCAATTGTCATACTCAAATAGAAATGGAATCAATAATGATGATTATTAAATACTACATTCATTATGATTTCTCCAATACATAATGATTTTCAATTTTAGTTATTTTACTCTTGTTTTTTGAAGGTGCTTATATTAAGGACCTGGTTCTGACTAGTCAAATGTTCTGCCATTTGAACCTGGACCACAGCCCCACTATAAATTTTAATATATTTTCATTAATCTTTAAGTAGTTTTACAAGGAGCTGTCATTCAACAGCTTATGAATAAGTTTATGCCTCTTGAATAATGTCACCCCATTCATCATTCTCTCCATTCCCTCCCAAACCGTCCACTTTCATCGTTTTGTTTTAAATTTTGTAGGATATGCTTTGAATTTTATGACTGCATTCTTTCTTCCTTCCTCTATTCATCTACTTTCTCCCCTTGATTCCATCTCCTAATGTCTTAAAATATTCTTTGCTTTCTAAATTTCATATTTAGATTTTACATTCAGAGTTCTAAATTTTTTTCAGAGAAGTAGGCATTTTCTAAGCAACAATCTAAAGGTGTACAGCTGTTATTTAACCTATCTTCTAGAGATACATACATACACACACACTCACACACACACACACACATATATATGTATATATATATATATATATATATATATATATATATGCATTCCCAGGAATATGTTGCTACTGAAAAACAGGATTGGCTATGTTATTCACATCTAATATTATAATTAGAATACTTAAGGTCAAATTAATACATTTCAGCAGCAAAAATAACTGTGCAAACAGTTCAGACCCAATGAGTTAAATTTATGAAAAAAATAAATTTATACAACTTCTAAAGAAGATCAAAAATACAACTTTCACAGGTTATAGCATAGTTCATAAACTACAGTATCTTCTGTCAATAGCTTACCTCCTTTACCATCTTTCATCAGTTTTTCCAAATATGCTTTGTAGATTTCCTCCTTTATTCCCTTTGCTAGCATCTTTCATTATGAAAATTAGAATATTAAATCTTCAACAAGACAGACATTGGTATTTGAGAGTGAAGAAGAAAAATATAGGCTCTTTGAGTGGGGGCTTCATGAATATAAACAAGATAATATAATTTGTATCATGATATCATATATGGAACTCACCTTTAATTCACAATTATACAAAATGTGTATATGTTATAGGGAAACATTTTTAAAATATGATTCAATTTAGCAGTGTATCTTGAAAAGATAATTCATGGTTATTACACCACTATCAATATGTTCTCCTTAGCCTCAGTAATCTATGAGTTTATGTGCCTTAATGACAAAATCACAAAGGTTTGAAACTACTGTAAACTACATCTTAACAGCATCCAAGGCTTAGTCATCCTTGGAATTCTTACTATTCCACACATTTGCCTTGGATGTCACTAAATCCTCAGATAAGTCACTAACTCCTCAGATAACATCTGGCCTCTATTGCACTTTGCCCTTAGGTCACCTCCTGCTGTCTGGAGGTCAGCATTCCAAAGGCTTCTGCTGCTTATACTATGCACACTTATCTCTGTGCACAGGCACGGTAGCGCCCCACAATTTATTGCTATGATTCTGGTGACAATATTGTTTTATTTGAAAGATTGAATTATAGGTTAATTTTAAAATGCAGAAAAATTAACTTCAAATGAAGTATTTTCCCAGAAGTATATGATACAGTATTTATGCAATTTGTATAACTCTAAAATACAATTTTTGCAGTGGAAACTCAAATAAATCTTGTGAATTTAAGTAAACATATATTCCCGAGCCTATACTAAAAGATGCGTACTCTTGAAAGTTTTTGTTTTTGTAGGAATTTTTTTTTTTTTTTTTTTTGGTCGGCCTTGGGGCCTGAGCTCTGGACCTGGGCGCTGTCCCTCAGCTCTTCAGCTCAAGGCTAGCGCTCTACAACTTGAGCCACAGAGCCACTTCCGGCTTTTTTCTTTTTGCTTATGTGGTGCTGAGGAATCGAATCCAGGGCCTCGAGCATGCAAGGCAAGCGCTCTACCACTGAGCCACCTTCCTAGCCCCTTGTAGGAATTTTTTATCCAGAAGTTTATGCTACTTAAATGTCCATCTACACTGATTGTGATTGTACATGTAAACTAATGGTTAATTGAAATAATATTGTTATGATTTCAAGATAATAAAAATACATTCATTGTATTTGATGTTGATATAATTTGTGGAGGGGAAGGGAAAAAACAAACTGTTTAAATAGGGTTACAGGTGGACCCATTAAAACAATGAGATGTACAAGACGTTATGTCGGAAAACAAACTTTACAACTTTGGCGGGGTGGGTGGTAGGGGTAGTAGGTGGGTGTGGAGAGGGGAAGGGATGGTATGGGGAAACAAAGGAGGAAGCAACAATGCTTGATAAGAAATGTACTCACTATCTTGCCCATGTAATTGTAACCTCTCTGTATGGTATTTCCACAATAATAATAATAATAATAAATACATTTATTTACCAAATAAATGTCAGCTAGCGGTCTACCTCTTTTGTAGACATTTCATTAGTTCCATGGTCAACCAAAGATTTCTTTGAACTCATCAAGCATAAACAATGCTAATAGCCAGGAATGACAGCTAGATCCTAAGAATGGAAGGATTCTACTAATTATAATAAAGTAAAAGTTCTTCTCTACTGGATATATTTGGAAACTGACAAAAGAGGAAATATATGAGTCTACTAATTCAAACCATATTTAGCTATATCAAAAAGTCTAAGAGTTCTTGTAAAATAAAGCCTGAAGGTTTCCTGCCTTATTTCCCCAGGTCAATCAAGACACCAGGTGTACACAGTCATTCCAACCTTGGCCTCCACATCCCAGGGCCTGGCTAAGGATACCACGCTTGTCCTCCAAGAGACCATAGCCCATTTTTATTTTCTGTTTCCTTGTTAAGCCCTATATAAGCCCACGCCAAAGTCCAGTGCCCTGCACAAACCTCCAAACCCAGGGGAAGATCTGTGCCCCCTTCTGGCAATAAACAGTCTGTTTATTGGACAATCAGGTCCAGGCTATTCCTTTTCAGTTTTCCTCCGTTTTCCTAATTTATGGTGCCAAAACCTGGGAGAGGAAAAGCACCAAGAGCAACTGGGTTCCCTCGGCCTGCCTCCTGGCCACCTCTCATCCAGCCTTTTACCTTCTCTTTCCGAGGACTTTCTCCATTGGGAGGGAGCACAGAGCGCTCCGAGATTACTTTGGGCTAGACAGCCACCTGAAGCGACCTTGTGGCTTTTGCTATATAAGCGTGCAAGCCTAATGGACAGCCACCTCGCATGATTTGAGGTATTATTGGTCCCCTGAGTAAGCCCAGACAAGGCCTATTCTCTCTCCCTCACTCTGTCCCCGGACTCTGGATCTCCAGGCAGGAGGCTCTTGGCTGTTTGAGCAATTCCACCCACCACCCAATAGCCTTCAGGACCGGTAACCAGCTTTGGTCTGTAGTGGAGGTACCACCACTGGGACCTAGGGACCTCAGGAGTCCCCCCCCCCCCGTTCCTGTCTGAGACTCTGGGAGTCTCTCATGCCTTGCTGACCTACTGACATCCTTTAATTAGGACCTTTGGGGATGCCATCTCTGAGTTACTGGAATCCATTGCTTTCCCAAAGCCATGTCACCTTGTCAGCCTTTGGCCTGATGTCACCTGGTTCTGCCATCTTGTCAACTTTTTGCCTGATCTCACCTTTTTCAAGTTTCTCTTTAACAGGATAACAGCCCTGGATCAGAACACCACCTGGGAGTAACAAGGCCATCCTATTATTGCAGCCAACCGGATGCCTCACTTACACTGCCCTTCCCAGAGCAGACCTAGACCCTGAAGACACAGCCCCAGTGGCTCACTGATGCCCCCATATCAGCAGGAAGTAACCAGAAGGACAACCACTGACCCCTTTCCCTGGTCTCCTCTCTCCAACCAACATTTTTATGTAACCCAAGACCCTAAATGAAGTACTTGCCTCTCCTCTCTCAGACCAACCTTTCAGGTATCTAAATATGGTATATGAAGGATTCCTGCCTTATTTCCCCAGGTCAAGCAAGACACCAGCTGCACACAAATAGGCTTGACCACGTGTCTGTCTACAGGAATAAATTGAAACAATTTCCCTTACACAATAAAGGGTTCTACTCCATTTTATAAGGTTATTTTTAATGTCATTGTCTTGTGATATGTCAGCATTTATATCAGTAAAGAGTTGGAAGTGATGCCATTTAATATAGATCTAAGATTTTCAGAAAGCATGGAGCTGAGAGTGATGATGCACTCCTGGAATTCCTACTACATGGAGATAGAGGGAGGAAGATGGCAGTAGGAAGCCACTTGCCCTGTGTAAAATCAGGAAAGCCTAACTAAAAAGAAATTCAAAAGTCCTGGGGATCTGTGTCAATGTGTCTCAGATGGTAGAATGCTTGCTGTGCAAGCGGGACACCTTGAATTCAAATTTCAGTACTATTTAAATAAATAAATCCATAAATAAATGTAAAATTTATATAGTATTTACCTGCATTTGTAACAGATTATCAAAAAAGTTTTCAAGTGCAAGGAAATTATTATATTACAGCTAACTTTTAGCCTGAGTTATCAGTTTAAATAATATAGAATGTTTATTTCCTAGGTTTGCATAAAGAAAAATGACATATCAACTCTAGGTTACTTTAGGTACATTTTTTTTTAATAACGCAACCTGATACAGTTAAGGCAATGTATTGACTTAGCTAATATTTTCCCTATGTAAAAATTATGTCTTAGCATGAATATTCTCTGATTTATCTATAATCATATGATTACCTGTAATCATATGATTATAAGGTAATAGGCGTGTTCACAGAAAAATACATTCTCATTTCTCAATTCAATTTGAAGGCTCCTGTTGTTATACACCTGAGATAATGAACAGAGAGGAAAAGTTGAATTTATTTTGTGAACTTTGTATTTCTAGCCACAATTTGCAAACTGTTTTTGTTTTTTGTTTTTTCTCATGCTGATTCTTTTCTCCAGGTAAGGTATCAGAAAACTCTCTTTCAGCACAGTTTTTGTTTCTTTCAAAAGCTTACTTAAAAGTATATACCAAGCTGTGGTAAAAAAGAACAACCTGTGGGAAATAGTAACCATATAATAAAAATACAGAGGAAGATTTTTGTCTCATAGTCTTAAACTTTCAAATGCATTTTGTTAAGAAGACAAATTTTCACCCAGTAAAGAAACAAGTCAATAATTATCAGTGTAAACATTTCAAGATACAATTTGCTATCCAACTAAGGTATAAATTTAAATGTGACAAAATTAATTTTTCTTCACTTATAAACTTCGATAAAAATATTCCATTTTAAGCAGTGACATGGTATTTAATATATAACTTTGTTTTATATCTGTTAATACTATGTTAATAAATGAATGCTCATAGTCCTGGAACCCTTAGCCAGGGCAATAAGGCAAGAAAAAGACATTAAAGGGATCCGCATAGGGAAAGAAGAAGTTAAACTATCCCTTTTTGCAGATGACATGATAGTATACCTTCTTGATCCCAAAAACTCCACCTCCAAACTCTTAGAAATTATAAATCACTTTGGCAAAGTAGCAGGATACAAAAATTAACACACAAAAATCAGTCACCTTCCTGTAAACTATCAATGTACAAGCAGAGAGGGAAATACAGGAACCAACCCCATTCACAATAACCCCCCAAAATAAAATATTTAGGAATTAACCTAACCAAAGATGTAAAAGAACTATTTAATGAAAACTATAGAAACAAAGAAAGAAATTACAGAAGACACTAGGAAATGGAAAGACCTTCAATGCTCTTGGATAGGCAGACTTAATATAGTGAAAATGGCAATACTGCCAAAATTAATATACAAATTCAATGCAATTCCTATTAAAATCCCAATGACGTACATTTCTGAAATACAGAAAACAGTCCAAAAATCCATATGGAACAACAAAAGACCTAGAATGGCCAAAACAATTCTAGGCAAAAAAAGACAACATGGGAGGGTTCTCAATGCCGGACTTCAAACTCTACTATAGAGTCATAATAACAAAGACAGCATGGTACTGGCACAAAAACAGACCCCAAGACAAATGGAATAAAATAGAAGATCCAGAAATAAAACCACATGCCTACAGTCAGCTGATATTTGGCAAAAAGGAGCAAAAGACATACCGTGGAAGAAACACAGCCTCTTCAACCACTGGTGCTGGGAAAATTGGGCAGCCACATGCAGAAAACTAAAAGTGGACCCCAGCCTATCACCATGCACCAACATCAACTCAAAATGGATTAAAGACCTTTACATCGAACCTGAATCTCTGAAACTACTGCAGGACAGAGTAGGAGAGACACTTGAACTAATAGGCACAGGCAGGAACTTCCTGAACAGAGTCCCAGGGTCACAACAAATTGGAGAGAGACTTGACAAGTGGGACTACCTTAAAATAAAAAGTTTCTGCACAGCTAAAGCTATAGCAACCAAGCTGGAAAGACAACCAACTAACTGGGAAAAAATATTTACCAGTAATATATCAGACAAGGGGTTAATATCCAGTATATACAGGGAACTCAAGAAACTAAGCCCTCCTAAAACTAACAAACCAATTATTAAATGGGCAAGGGAACTAAAGAGACACTTCTCAGAAGAAGAGATAAAAATGGCAAAGAAACACATGAATAAATGTTCACCATCTCTGGTTGTGAAGGAAATTCAAATAAAGACAACCCTGAGATACAACCTTACCCCAGTCAGAATGGCCCACATCCTAAAGTCAGCCAACGACAAATGCTGGAGGGGATGCAGAGAAAGAGGAACACTATTTCACTGCTGGTGGGAATGTGCAGTCTGCAGGGTCCTCAGAAAGCTAAATATTGACCTCCCTTATGACCTAGTCATACCACTTCCAGGCATCTATCCTGAACAACAGGAACCAGTATACAAGGACACATGCACCTCCATGTTTATTGCAGCACTGTTCACAATAGCCAGAATATGGAAACAACCCAGTTGTTCCACCACAAATGAATGGATCAAAATTGTGGTATCTATACACAATGGAATATTATGCGGCCATTAGAAATGACAAAATAATGGCATTTGCAGGGAAATGGATGGAGCTAGAAGAAATCATGTTGAGTGAGGTAAGCCAAGAGCAAAGAGACAAATGGCACATGGTCTCTCTCATAAGTGGATGTTAAATCCAAAATGTTAGGTGATAATGCAAAATTAACAAGACTTAAGAAACAAAGGACTTCCACTCATCTGGTCGAATCACTACTAAATAACCCCATGCTGCTCATCACATATATGGTATATATGGCATATATGTGCATACCGGAGGGAAACCAGGAGGACGACACAGAACTAGAGGGAATCAGGGAAAAACATACGACAGCAGGACCCAACAGCTGCACTGGACATTGACCAAAATGAACTAAGCAACTCAATGGCAGCGATGGGAGGGAGGGAACAAGTGGGAAAGAGGGAACAGCTGATGCTATGCAAAACAAAGGAAATGTACATATCACCCAATGTGGAAGAAATAACTGTATTGCAAAGCTCATAGAACTCATAAATGTTATAGACCATGATAGACAATTTGTCCTATGAAAGTTAGAATGTGTTTGTGACTTTAACTAAGCATCACTATCCCATAATACTGTGAAATTTGGGAAATTATGTAACCACTAAATCACAATAAAAATTTGAAAACAAAAGAATGCTCACTGAACACCAGTAGCTCTTACCTGTAATCTTAACTACTCTGGAGGTTAAGATCCAGAGGATCAAAGCTTGAAGCTAGTTTGAACAAAAATCTCCAAGACACTCACTCTGTAAAACAGCCTATTCATACAGAACAATATAGAAAAATAATAACATATAATTTAACAATGTGGAACACAGAACAAAAATAAAACAGAACTTTTTTTTAATGGAAGCATGACTCAAGCAATAGAGTACCAGTTTTATCAAACAAGCTAAACAAAAGGAAAACCCTGCATTCAAATACCTAGAGAATCAATAATAAATAATATTTTTCATATATGCATATTTAAGTCATAAGAAATCTATAATACTAAGTCATATCACACTACCAACAGCTCAAGTATCATTTTTAGAAAACCATTTTTCCTTAAGAGAACTTCTTTCTTATAGTCAAACTTTTGGAGTAAGTTTTAAGAAAAAAAAATCATTCCTAGAGAACTGAATACACTCATAATCTTTTTATGCTATTTTCCAAAATCATGTGAAATATTAAGGGTTATCTTTCTAATATCACCACTAAAACTTGCTATTTCTCAATTTACAAATAGTCCAACTTTCCATATCAAACTTGTGTGTCATTATTTTCAACTTTCTTCTCAAGTATTATAGTATTTGTAGAGTATCTAATGTTTCCTTTTTCACATCCAAACCTTTCTGTTTTGCCTTAGGTTCCTTGTAAGCAAATGTATGTTTTCTTTATGATTGCATTTGTATGTAAGAGAAACACATTTCCTGCCAATTTGGGGACAATGTTCCTTTTTTTTTTTTTTTTGGTTCTGAATTTGTTGAAATTCTTTGACACCTATGATAGTGTTTCTGCTGCTGATGCACTTAAAGAGCATTTTCTTCCCCTGATATAAACTCTCAGGTTTGGTCTCTTTCTGCTGAAATTTGGTCAACATCATCCTCAGTATAGCTCACACTGCTGTCTGTTGAAACAGGTTGCCCCATTCTGTCTGGATACCAATTAAAAGTGCTATTAACACCTGAGACATAGCTGTTGGCCATCATTCTCCACAAGCCTTCTCTGGTAAAAGAGTGTTTTCAGTTGAAACTTTTCTTTTTCTCCATATGTGAATACAATGTGTATTCTATGCATTCTGTTCTCTTCAAAATGCCTAATCATATGTGGCCCAGATGTGCTTTATTACCACATTTTAAATGTTTCATGCTCATTTTTAATTACTTCCACTTCTGTTACATGTTTTGGCTCAGATGTGTCCACATATTTTGATGTTCTTTTCAATAACTTTATTCTTTTTTTCCGACAGTGTCTTTTATATAGTGAATCACTGCTTTTTCTTCCTCATACTTTTTCTCAAACTTTCCACCTGCACTTTTCTATTACTTTCTTCCAGTCTCATAATAACTTTTAGCTCCTTTCTTCTTAAGAAAAGTCTACGCCAACATATTATTGTTAGGTCTTCCCATATTTTAGTAAAACAATTTCCCTCAAGTTATATGATATTTATAGTTTGATTTTGAGTCTATTTATTTTATGTCAACAGTTTTATGTACAGGAACTTCATTGGTTTACTTCTGATTAAAACCTCTTTTTCAGGAATAATTTTTCTATTTTTATTATACAAAAGCGTTTCATGGAGATATTTACCACATGCCTATCATGCATTTTGATCATGTTCATCCCAACTCGATTAGTTTTTCTTAACTTCCCTTTCCCCTTCCCCTCCTTTTAAGCAGTTTTTAGTGGGTTTCTTTGTTTTGTTTTCATGTGTATACAACATACTTCTGCAATATTCACCCTGTCACCCACTCTTTTTCCTTTCCACTCACTTAAACAATCTTCCTTTACAATCATGTTATATTATAAATTTTTAGGGTTAATTCTTGCAAATGAATATGTAATATTTGTCTTTTTGTAAAACTCATTTTTGATAGATTCCTGGCCTTGAACAAAATACAATAGGAAGAGGAACAATGAGGAAGAGGAACAATGAGGAAGAGGAATAGAGAGAGGTCATTTTCTAAAATACATGCTCTTCTTTTTTTCTTTTCTTTCCTTCCTTCTTTCCTTCCTTCCTTCCTTCCTTCCTCCCTCCCTTCCTTCCTTCCTTCCTTATCTTTCTTTCTTTCTTTCTTTCTTTCTTCCTTCCTTCCTTCCTTCCTTTTTTTCTTCCTTCCTTTCTTTCTTTTTTTCTTTCTTTCTTCCTCTCTCTCTTTCTTTGAGTCTCACAATATTTTATACATTAATTTTTCCTACACTTTTGCTCTTTGAGAGACTTATGGATGTCTCACAAGCTCTCCTTTTAGCCTTTGTCTTGAGATCTGCCTTCTTTTCATTCTGTTTCACTCTCTTTAATTTCTTGAAGTCTAGAAAGTCAACTCTAAGCAAAAGATATTACTGTCAGCTTAGTTTTTCTCTTATCTTCCTGATTGAGTTATTTTGAACTGTTATTTTGGACATCCTACAGAAAACCCATGGCAATTGTAGACTTGAACTGTAGCGCTATTGCTTCCCATTAAGGTGATAAGGTTTGGGCAATGTGTGCAGGGCTGTGTTTGGCGGCACCATGTGAGCTCTCAGCATGCCCTCCTCTGGGCAGAGACTTCATGGTGCTGCCAAGTACATGCAGTGGTTTGAGGTTTGAGGTTATGGTTGTCTTTTCATATGACTGAGAGATATTTCCCCCCTTTTATATTCCTTTCTGTTTGTTCAGTCAGCTTTGAAGAATAGTGAATTAAAGTTTCCTTATTCTCTCACTTTCTCCACAGCTTATTCTGTATGGTTGCTTTATTTATTATATTATACAAATAATTAAACTTCATCACACATGAATCTTTGGTGATCAGCCAGTGTTGAAGTGTGCTATATATATTTTAAAAGCTATTAGAAAAGATCCTGAACATTTTCACAGCAGAGTTATAATAAACATTTGAGGATATGGACAGGTTCATCTCAATTTGAGAATTATACAATGAGTACATGTATCAAAACCTTGCATACTTTGAAGTGACACTGTAGTTCAAGTGGAAGAGTGCTCACCTTGAGCTGAAGAGCAAAGGGACAGCACCCAGGCCCAGAGTTCAAGCCCTATGACAAGACAAAACAAAAACAAAAAAAGTCACATAGAATACCACAAATATACATATTCTTATGAATTTGGTAAAATTAATATTAACAATTTTTTGTAAAAATTCTGTTAGTGAAGTCCTAGTGAAAGAGTATTGCCCTCACCCATTAATATTGGATCTCCTAAATTTACAAGCTATTTACTTTTCTATAATGACTTTGTTACATTTTGGTTTGGTTTGATCAGCTTCTGAATCCTATTCAATATCAATTTGGATAGTTCCTCTTCGATACTGGAAAATAAACATTTACTTATTTTCTCATTTCCCTCCCAAATCACAGTAAAATACTTAGTTATTTAAGCTTTTTAATTAACTTAATTCACAATTCAGCTCTCAAATATCATTGGTAGTTTTTAAGGTAGGATGTAAGTTAAAGCAATTCAGACATCTATGTTAATATTGGAAATATTTGCAATTATTGAACTAGAGTTGGTGCTGTCTTTCACTTTCTTGACATGAGTTTGTCCCCACATTTTTACTAGTATCGGTTTGTAGTACAAGAGGGTTCACTTTGATAGGTCCATATAGTTGTACAAATTTCATGGCTGAGCTTCACTGCTTGGTCACTCTTCCTCATTCTCCCATTCCCAAGCCAATTTCAACAAGCTTTATACCAATGGAGGACTGGAAAAAAATAACAAGTCCATTTACAACAGCCTCAAACACCATGAATACATAAAATAAAAGACCTAGGGGTAAGGAAGTGAGAGACTGGAACAATGAAAATCCATATCACCTTGAAGAGGAATATTGACTAATAGATCAGAAAATGGAGACTTTCTGTGTTTATACATTGGCAGGATTAATATTGTGAAACATTTTATCAAAAGCAACCTATAAATTTCATGCAATCTTCATCAAAAATCCTGATATCATTCTTCACAGGGAAAATGTGAGTTTTTCTTGGATATTAATTTTATCATAAAAGTAATTTTGTGTCTTTCTGGCAAGCTTACTGACATAAGAAACGCTCTCAAGATATCCTGGATTCACTAGCAACTTTGAACATCATTACATTGTTTTCTACTGTTCTGTCTTCATAACTTGAATTACATACTGAGGTTGGCTTAGTTTTAGTCTCTGTGTAGGTTGTGTGTGTGTGTGTGTGTGTGTGTGTGTGTGTGTGTGTGTGTGTGTGTGTGTGTGTGTGTGTGTGTGTGTGTGTGTTTTCCTGGTTAAAGATATTCTATTTGCTCTTGAATTTCAAAGCTGTTATATAGATGTTGCTCAATGCCCACTTCATTGTATAATTATTGTTTCTCTGAGGTCACTTCTACATTGGAATTGTATTTTCCACTTTTCAGCTTTCTGATACTTGAGGATTACCAAGTTCCTGGGGAAATATAATTTATACACAATGACTCCTCATCACATTATCCCCTAATTCCATTTAATTATATTCCTTGCTCATGCAAACTATTCATCCTAGTAAATGCATTGTTACCACTTCATTCCTTTCCTAGATCTTCTCTAAATTATATTGTATTTTCAGAAATCATTTTTGCATCTATGAATTTGTATGGAAATAAAGTATATATTTAACTAACATTTAACTAAAACTTGGCACTTTCTTTGGTAGTAAATATTGGTTTAAAATATAGTATTTTTTACAATAAAATATAATTTATAATAATACAAATAACAATTATTATGTATAATATGGAGCTATAATGTACTTGGCTAATTTTAGCATTTGGGAGGCTCAGAAGAGGAATCATGCTTATTCACCGGACTGCTTCATGTTCCTCCTGACCTGTTTTTTTTCTCTCTCTCTGTCTCTCCATCTCTGTCTGTCTGTTTCTCTGTCTCTCTTGTTCCCCCAACCCTCATCTTTGGCCACCATGATATAAGTTGCTCTGCCCTGAATACCTTCCTGTAATAATGTTCTAAATCTTCTAAAACTATAAACCAAAAATAAATCTTTCCTTCTTTCAAAAAATAAAATATAGTAATAATAATTTATCTTGTCATCAGTAGAAAAAATAAAATGAAATAAAATATAGTAATAATAATTTATCTTGTCATCCGAAATTAAATACATATTCCTATATTATTGCAGATGTTGTAGGCATTTCTAACAATTAACTCTAAACATGACTGTGAAATTATTTACAGAAATACTTACTTTGTAAAGGAATATATCATACTTTGATAACATTATTTTATTTTATTTTTAATTTTTTTGGGTCTAGTTGTGGGGCCTAAACTCAGGGCCTGGGCACTGTCCCTCAGCTCTTCAGCTCAAGGCTAGCACTCTACCACTTGAGCCAGAGTGCTACTTCTGGCTTTTTTTTTTCTGCTTATGTGGTGCTGAGGAATCGAACCAGGACCTCATGCATGCAAGGCAAGCACTCTACCACTGAGCAACCTTCCCAGCCCTGATAACATAATTTTAATACTTAATAAGTACCTTGAAATGTAATTGGTTTTCTTTGAAAGTCTCACTATTTTATTTTAGTTTTTAAATTCAAAATCATTTTTTGAAACAAAGTCTGCAAGCTTCCTCAGATGGGCACAGTCATCCAAACACAAGTAAATCGTACCTGGTACAATGGGCCTGAAGGGGAAGAGTCAAGACCTGAGGAAGAAAAAGAAAGATGAATTCTACTTCAAAGTGCTTCATTTAGGAACAGAGACCATTGTCAAGAGTCAGAGGTCTCCAGGGGAAATGGAGAGTTTAAATCTGAGATACCTGAATTTAAGAGCAATCTAGATTCAGAAGTGATGATCTTCTTTAATGTGATCTTCACCTCTGTATTGATAGTTCATATATTTCAATTCCAACTTATCTTGCCTTTCTTTTTGTGGTAGCTACTGCTCATTATTTATTCTGTGTTTTCCCATTAAAGCTCAAGGCTAGGATCCTGATGGGCCCACGATAGCTATTGAATATATGAACATATAAAGCAAATGAAGAGAGATGTGATTTAATTGTATGAGATAATTGCTTACTTAAATAAGATTGCCTTTTGATAATGTCTTAGCTTTGAATGTCAATAGATTATGAGTCCAATGAAAACATAATGGGAGTTTTCCACTAAAAGCACATTTGTAGGTACATGCTGTGTTTAACACCTGCTTGAATTCTTTTTGTCTCCTTTGGTGGACCAATAAAAGAACTGCACAGGGCTGGGAAGGTGGCTCAGTGGTAGAGCGCTTGCCTTGCATGCATGAGGCCCTGGGTTCAATTCCCCAGCACCACATAAGCAAAAAGAAAAAAAAAGCTGGAAGTGGTGCTGTGGCTCAAGTGGTAGAGCACTAGCCTTGAGCTGAAGAGCTGAAGGACAGTGCCCAGAGTTCAGGCCCCATGACCAGACACCCCCCCCCAAAAAAAAAAGAACTGCACAGATAATTTTGAATTTTAATGGTTTCCTGAGCTAACCAAGAAAGCAATTGTTTGACTTAACTCATTTAACATAATCTATTCAAATTGGAATTTATAATTAATTCAAAGAACCCTCAAATCCCCTATAATAACAATTTCTATGAATAAAAGGAAAGTTAACTTACTGACTAGAATATTACATTGTTGAATAAAATATTTAGTGACTTGATATTCAAGGGGGTAAAATAGACTCCTCAGTATAAAATATGACAAATACAACACTCAAGTCAAAATAAGTTCTTGAAAGGTAAGCTCTATTTTTTGAGTTGTCAGTAAGACATGAATCTACCAAAATATTGGCAAAAATGTCAAGGAAAATTTAAGCTGAATCCTTATAGTAAAATGACACGAAGATGGACTCATCGTCAGAGTTTTGGCTGCTGATTTGAAGTGGCCAATTATGATTTAACTTCTTAATAATGCATAGTTAAGAATATATTCATGACCAGATTGTGATCACCAGATGTAAAATTAATTCTTTGGTTTGCATTTTAAATTCCCTCTATGAAAAAAATTACATGTGTGCTATGATCTAACCATGTGATTTTACTGCACTGAGGCAACACACAGCAATACCATCGCATTGTAGAAGGGAAGGTTTGACCAAATATTACAAATTTAACTATCTAGTGAAGTGAATCAATGAATGCCAAAACAGACCACTCATAGAGAAAGTGATATATAACAAATAGGTAATAATTTCCTTGGAAAAGGGATTTAGAAAATACTTGATTTTGAGTCAGAGCTATAGAAGAAACCCATGTAGAATAAAATTGCAGTCACATGTCAGAGTATTTTTTATGTATTTGCACATTTATTTTTTCATTTATACTGGTTGCTGTCACAAATTGCATTCTCAACATTTTTACTTCTTTCTTCTCTTTCAACCTACCCACCACTGATAACTGTTTACTTACAAGGCCATTGATGCAAGCACAGTAACAGGATAATTATGCTAGACATAAATATGCTAGACATAAAGAGAAATAAATTTATAAATGATTCTTGGTCAATAAGAAGCCATCATTTACTTACCATTATACATGTAAATTTCTGGGGTCAGACTTTGTTAGGATTATCTATCCCAACAATGACAGAGTGACTCAGATTTTTCATCTGATCCCATAAATTACAATGCTGTTCTGGAGAATTACTATGGGTATTTGCCTAGTCATTTAATTGTATAGTATAAGGAGAGGAAAAAGAGTGTTTTAGTATTCTTTTCCAAGTCTTGTTGTATTGCGTTTTCCAAGCTCAAATACACAAACTTTTTTGTCTCATACTTACTTCTTCCACAGAAGGTTCTTTGGTTAGTCTTTTGTTAATTAGAGTTTTGAGGAATCCACAAAAATTTGAAAAATCTCTTCTATTAAGATGCCAGGAAGAAAAAAGTACACAAAAGTTGTCTCTTCCAAGAGTACATTTCTCCTTATTGTAATAGTTGAAATAAGTAGTTTACATGGCTCATCTTATAACTGCTGTGCCTCATTGTAGCTACAATTGCTACACTTTTCTCAGTTATGTTCCAGTTCAAGAGTAAAGCTTGTATAAAGTTGTCTCTTCCAAGAGTACATTTCTCCTTATTGTAATAGTTGAAATAAGTAGTTTACATGGCTCATCTTATAACTGCTGTGTCTCATTGTAGCTACAATTGCTACACTTTTCTCAGTTATGTTCCAGTTCAAGAGTAAAGCTTGTATAAACTAAGAGTTTAGAATAAAAATGGGTACATTTGAGTTGATGACAATATTTCAATTTTATTAAAAATAAAATACGAAGAATATGTTGATTATATTAAAAAGGAACCAAAAGTAGTATCTTAGAAGGTGGAGCAAAACAATTACCACATATTTAACACCAAGAACTCTACACAGGGTCAGTCAGTGGAGCAGAAAGACAAAACTGAGGTGAATCATAAAATATTTTCACCAGTATTTCCTCTGCTTCCTCATAAATCATTATGTATTTCTTCCATAAAAATTAGATTTTTCAGTTGATTTTGTTTTTCTAGTTAACTATGTGTGACACTGCTAGTTAGGAACCTCAAACTATTTTTTTTTGTCTCTGGTGGATACTTTCTGTGTCCTATTTTTTAAAGCCTGGACTTTTGAGTAAAAACTATTTTGAAAAATATTCTGAAATCACGAGGTTTCTAGAATACTCTGTGATTATAGAATATTTTTAAAAAATCTAGTAGCAGATGTCTCAATGGTCTCACACAATGTGAGAAAATAACTTTTGTTTGGGTGTTACTACAGTTTGACTTAAGGCCTTGTGCTTACTTGGCTTCTATTTTAATAATCAGTAGTAAAATTGAAAATCGCTATTGTTATACTATTAAAATCTCTATTGTTAGACTATTGTATTTTATCTCTTCATGTCTAGTAAATATTTGATGTACAGTAAGCTTGGCTTGTTCATGGATTTGTTGCCTGTTATTTTGATGAAGCATTGTCAAAAAAACATACAAAACAAAAAATTCACAAACAAAAACTTATATTTTCCATGTTCACCTGATACAGCTCAGTTGATGAGGATAAATTTCAGTCGATCCCACACTAACCTCAGTTACATTTAAGTGAATATGTGATCTACTGTTGCACTGCCTTCAAGTTTGTAAAAATATATCTTAGCAAAGAAAATGATGCCCCAAGGCAAAACACATTATTTTATTACAGTGAGCCAACTTCCCAAGCTAAAAGGGGCATGTAACAGGCTTAATATTATCTTTAAAATGAAATGTTTATGTATGATGAAGGGCAAAAAAAGCATGTGTTCAGTAGAAAGTAGGCTACATTATGGGAAAAATAAATAAAATATGTGGAATACAGTAAGAACTGTAGCCTGAGCATTTATAGATTTCTTAAATAGCAGTCTTCTTGCATCCAATATATAATAGTGGAGACTAAGAGTCTACTGTATGTATTTAGACGCTTCAGTATTGGGTACAAATACATATACAATAGCTATGTTACTTTGAGGAATTGACCCTCTTATCATTACATAAGATCCTTTTCTCTTGCGGTCAGTTTTTTTCTATATGTCTATTTTATTGTATACATAAGTACATCTATCCCTGCTCTCTTTTTTAATATATATATTTTATTGTAAAGATACTGTACCAAGGGGTTACAGTTACATGAGTAAGGTAATGAGTACATTTCCTATCAAGTATTGTTACCCCCTCCTCCTTTGTTTTTCCCCTACCATCCCTTCCCTCCTCACCTCCCCAACTTCTCCCTTCTTCCTTCTCCACTGTAAGTTTTAAAGTTCCTTTTTAACATAGTATCTTGTACATCTCATTGTTACAATGGATCAAACTGTGTCCTTGTTTCAGCACTTTATTTCCCTTCCCATTCCCAAATTAGAAAAATATATATACAAGATTCAAGGCACAGAAATCAAATACAGTGAAAACAAGGGTTATACCATGGGGGAAGAACATACAAAAGAAACAAAAAATCACATAGTACACTATAAGTACATTGAAAACAACAACAAGAAAGATTAAACCTCTTGTGTCCCTATCTTGGGGTTCATTTTGCTTGGCATGATCTTATATAGTAATTTTACATAATTTTTGAAATTTTCTGCTGTCCTAGATGCATATTCATTATTACAAATAAGGGAAACCATGAGACCTATGTTTCTTTGAGCTTGGCTTACTTCACTTATTGTTTTCCAAGTCTTTCCATCTCCTAACAATAGGACAGTGTCATTCTTTCTGATGGAGGCATAGAATTCCACATTTTCTTGATGCATTCATCTACTGAGGGGCTTCTGGGTTGGTTCCATATCTTAGCTATGGTGAATAATGCTGCAATAAACATAGTTGTGCTGGTAGCTTTAGTATGGCTTTACTTGTGATGGTTTGGGTAAACACCCAAAAGTGGGATTGCTGGGTCATAGGGGAGCTCTATGTGGAGTCTTTTGAGAAAATTCCATTCTACTTTCCAAAGTGGTGAACAAGTTCACACTCTCACGCACAATGCAGTAGGGTTCCCTTTTGTCCACATCCCCTCCAGCATTTGCAGACACCCTGGTGACATTACAGAAAGGAATAGGAGAAACTCTAGGGCTCCTTGGCACAGGCCCAAATTTTCTTAATAAAGACCCAGAAACACAACAAATTAAGGAAAGGCTGGACAAATGGGATTTCATGAAACTACAGAGCTTCTGCATGGCAAAGGACATAGCTAGCAAGATCAATAGAAAGCCCACGGATTAGGAGACGATCTTCACTAGCCGTACAACGGACAAGAGCCTCATATCTAAAATATACTTAGAACTCAAAAACTTAAATCCCCTAACAACAAATCCTTAAAGAAACAACCGCCAGATTAATAAGTGGGCTAAAGAGGATTGGGGGTTGGGGGGGGTGGGAAGATGGGAAGGGATGGGAAGGGGAAACAAAGGAGGAGGCTACAATGCTTGATAAGAAATGTACTCATTATCTTGCCCATGTAATTGTAACCCCTCCGTGCAGTATTTTCACAAAAGAGAGAGAGAGAGAGAGAGAGAGAGAGAGAGAGAGAGAGAGAGAGAGAGAGAGAGACTTCTCTGAAGAGGAAATAAGAATGGCCAATAGATATATGAAGAAATCCTCAACTTCTCTAGCCAGAAAAGAAATGCAAATCAAAACAACCTTGAGATTCCACCTCACCCCAGTTAGAATGGCTGTAATAAACCCTGCTCTCTTTTGATTGTAATTTGCCTGGAATTTCTCATATCCTTTCACGTTTAGTCTGTGTATTTCCTTAAGGCTTAAGTCAGCTATATTATTTCTCATTGATATTTTTTTGGGGGGAGGGTCGGGTCATGGGGCCTGAACTCTGGGCCTGGGTGCTGTCCCTCAGCATTTCAGCTCAAGGCTAGCGCTCTACCACTTGAACCACAGTGCCACTTCCGGCTTTTTTCTTTTTGCTTATGTGGTGCTAAGGAATCGAACCCAGGGCCTCAGGCATGCAAGGCAAGTGCTCTACCACTGAGCCACCTTCCCAGCCCTCTCATTGATATTTGCAATCTGACTTAGTTCTAGTTCTTTTATACGGTGTGTTTAATTTTGCCATGGTTCTTTTTTTTTTTTTTTTTTTTTTTTTTTTGGTTGGTCGTGAACTCTGGGCCTGGGAGCTGTTCCTTAGCTGTTCAGCTCAAGGCGAGTGCTCTACCGCTTGAGCCACAGCGCCTCCTCCAGCTTTTTATGCTTATGTGGTGCTGAGGAAGCTCTCTCCAGCCCCAGCCATGGTTCTTATTATGTGAAAATAATTTTATTTAGTAGCTTAAAAAGCTTTTTGAGATGATTTCTTACACCTGAATATTGCTTCTCCAATCAACAGAAATTATTACACTTTCAGTGACATAGTATTTTTTTCCTCCTAGTCTTTCTTTACATCAATTGTTACAATGTTTGAAATTCAAAAGCAACCAATATAAAACAACTAAGGAGGGATGGATAACAATGATTGACAAGTAATGTACTCATTGCCTTACTCATGTAACTATAACCCTTCTGTACAGCATCTTTACAATAAAATAAAACAAAAGAAAAAATGAAAGAAAAAAATAAGTTAACTCAATACTTTGAGCAACCTATGATGTGCATGTCACTCTTAGAAATAATCCTTGGGTGATGGAAACTATCAACAGCCACAAAAGGTGGTCTGCTGTCTAGCTCGTGTTATGGAAAGAACCCAAAACATTCCATGACAACTAATATTTTAAGGTAATCTGCATGAGCTTACTTTAAAAACTAAATACATAAGTAGATCTGAAAGTATGTAAACAAACGATAAATTTAGATTTTTATGGACTAGAAAATAATTTGATGAAGGGACGTTGGAAGACAGCTTGCCAGCAAAGGGACCTTTCATTTTTCACTCTATATCTATATTCTCATTTTAAAAAAATAAAAAATGCTCTCAAAAATTCTGTATTGAAGAAATATACATCCCAGTATCTTTTTACTACAAGGTAAAAAATTTAAAATATGAGTCTCAGATGGGCTTTTTCCTTATTTTGAAACTTTTTTTGATTTTTAAAAAGTACCAACATTACTTTTCACCTTGTAAAATGTGAATTGCAGCTTACCCTCAAATTACTTATAAGATTAAAGTTTGTCTCATAAGTTCTTGTGCTTGTTTAATGATTCAATAACAATTTAGAATTCTTGGCAGTATGCACAGGACTAAGCTACATATCTGACAAAATTAGAAAATTGGGAGTCTTAGGGATTCCTCCCATTTTCTCCAAATAAAGACATGCATGTTTCTATGTGATATGTTATTGATTCTTAAAACCAGCTTATCCAAAAGGTTCTTATTAGATTCTTTGTGTGTGAGTGTGTGTGTGTATGTGTGTGTGTGGCTATGTGGTTGTGTGTGTGTGTGTGTGTGTGTGTTGAGGGAGATTACTTGGATTTGTTTTATTTGTGTTTTGTTGATTGCTTTGTTTCTCTATATTTCTTTTATTTTGTTCTTTCAATACAACTCAAGACAATGCTCCTTCTAGGCAAGCACTCTACCACTTGAGACATATCTCCAGATCTTTTTGCTACTGGATTATTTTTCAGGTAGAATCCCATGATTTCAGCCCATGATCCTTTTATCCTTGCCTCCCATGTACCTGGAATTATAGATATGTACCACAATATCTAACTTGCTTGTTGAAATAAGATCACACTAAATTTTGGCCATGTTGGTACTGAATCTATTTTTGGCCAATCTATTCCTCCCAATATTATAAGGGCTTCTCGCTTCCATTACTATTTTTAAGTTGAAGATCATAGAAAATAGAAAATGTATCTATAATTTTCTACTGTGTTTCTGTTGTCTGCAGTGTGCTGGGTTATTTTTTTAGTGTACTTTTATCTTTTGTATAAAGTTACAATAGAAAATTATACTGCTTAATATTTTTTTCAACCAGTTATCAGTTCAAAATATGTGCTCTATTCTTTTTCTCAGGAATTATACATTATGACTAGTGAAGAGTGATAAACTAAGCTTAGCAAGTTCTAAATTCAAACCAGATCCCAAACCAAGGCACAAGCTTTTGATCCTTCTGCCCAGAGAGGCAAATTTCTACCCAGTCTGGCTATAACTGGATCATCAACCATCAAAAGCAGATTTTCTGTCATTGCTTTCATGGGGAGCATTCCAGAAATTGATTCAGAAATTTCAAATCACAAAATTTGTGGAATATATTCATCATTTTGCTTAAAAGTGGGCCAAATCAAATGTGGTATATATGAACAATGAAATTTTACTTATCCATTAGAAAGAATAATACTATATCATTTGAAAAGAAATGTAAAGAAACACATGTTGAGTGAAATAAGTCAGGCCCAGAGAAAATAGGATGCATGTTTTCTTTCATATTTGGAAGCTAGAATTATTTTTTTAAAGATGTAAGTAAACACTTTGTGGTTATATTATAAGCATACACAAATGTATTAACCAAAATATGGCAGATTCAGGAGAAAATTCTAATGTAATAATTCCTTAGAAAGGAAAACTCTAATAAAATAAACACTGGGATATGTGTACTTTGAAAATACAGCAGGGAAAGTGTGTGTTAAAAGGAAGGGAAGAGATGAATAAAGAGAGAATGAAGTGATAAAATTTAATAAAATTCAGTGTTTATCCTAAAAAATTAAGAAAATTGAGGGAAGGGATGGGGTTGGAAGGGATGCAGAGAATGATGAAAGAGACATTGAACAAGATGTGTTGTATTCATAAACTGCCTTGTTGAATGGCAATTTCTTTGTACATCTACTTAAAGATAATATAGATAGACAGACAGACAGACAGACAGACAGACAGACAGACAGACAGACAGACAGACAGACAGATAGATAGATGATAGATAGATAGATAGATAGATAGATAGATAGATAGATAGATAGATAGATAGATGATAGATAGATAGATAGAGTGGGTTGTGGGGCTTGAATTCAGGGATTGGACCCTGTCCCTGAGCCTCATAGTGCTCAAGGCTAATGCTGTACCACTTGAGCTACAGCTCCACTTCTGGTTTTTGAGTGGTTAATTGCGGATATGAGTCTCATGGGGACTTTTTGTCCAGGCTGACTTCGAACCTCAATCCTCAGATGTCAGCCTTATGAATAGCTAGGATTATTAGCACCCAGCTATAAAATGCATTTTTTAATGGACTAGGTTCCATAATTAAAGTGGCAGAGTAAATCAAGCCCTTAGATGCTTTCCTAGCAGTTCAAATGGAAACCTTCAACTTAACTACCTCCACTTTATTAATTAATTTATTTCCAAAGCCTGAGATCACCCTTCATACAGGCCATATCTGATAATAAGAAGAACATTCAAGCAATCATCCAGATGTTGCTTTCTAATTTGACAGTCAACTAGATTAAAATAATATGGTGATTGGTATACTGATTCTGTATGCTGATTTCACAATAGTCAGCCAATGTCCTTTCTACAAGAAAGGAAGTAGACTGCTGAACATCAAACTCCATTTTCAAAGCTGTTGTGCATGCTGCAGATGGGGCAGGGCTGACAACAGGACAAGAACATGGAGATCTCCTGATGACAACTGTGTGCCCAAGGGGCCTAATGTATTTTATGACAAAACCTTTGCATCCACTATACTGACACTGTAATTGTGATTTCACCTCAGGAGGTTTGGCTTTTATTTTAATTCATACTCCTTGAGAATTAACCATAAATGTGCACGTTTAAAAATAGTAGCCAATGACCTAGTTAATCCCTTGGATTTATGACATGAAAAGAATGTGAGCCAATGTTGTGGTACTCACTGGAAATCCTCCAAAAGTTTCACCCTTTTATTCCAAAAAGGGTATTACCAGTACTTAGACACTGAACAAACCAAACACTGGAAATGTTACACAGCCTTTTTTTTTCTTTCCAGAAACTCATCCATGCATGTTTTCAATTTATTCCAAAACCATCTTTAGAAATTAAAACACACAGAGATAATGCAAGGTTACCTTCCAAACCTATTTTACAAATAAAATTCTTAGTTGCTCTGTGAAAAGAATTCTACTAGATTGTGGAAATCTCACCTTTATTTGAAGTTCTAATTAGAAACAACATTTTGGACTAGCTTGCTCCACAAAGGCTATCAACAAATCATTTCCATGGTGGCACAGATGGATAAAGTTGTTTATAAAAGGTACTCTGGTAAGATATACTATATTTACACTAATAATAAAGTTCTGTTAAGTAAGTGATAAGAACCAGAATCATGTGAAGAAGTATGATATGGTACCATGTCTCAATGTATTTCTTTATTATTCAGCGAATATCTTTTGAACAGCCATTTTGATGTGTATAGTAGATATGCTGTCTGCCCCCTGAAGGTTATGAGAAATACAGATAAAAATATGTTGCACAAATGAAGGTACAATTTGATGAATGATGGAATGGAAAATAATAGATTTTGAAAATGAATAACAAGATAGATAGGTATTTTTTTCTTTAGATGGGGTGTTAGAAAAGTATGGTGGGAACACAACATTTGAACTATGATGTAAATAATGAAAGTCCAAATATTCAATGATTGTTCAATATAAACCACATGCCTTATGTAATAGGCATGAAGAAGTTAAGAGGTACAGAATTGAAAGAAGATTGATATGGCTAAGACTATTAAAAGTGGCTTGGATTACATAATATTTGAAAGGTCATGTGGAAGACAGATTATGGCTTGTAAGCCATGGATTCTAGATTTATTTATATTATAAATTCAGTTAGAGAAAATGTTTAACTTTTCTAGGCATTTGTTTCTTCTTTTGTAAGTTGATGTTTATTGTATTACATGATTCTTTCATAAAGATTAAATTAGTTAAAATAAATAAACTTGGAAGAGTATTCAGTATAAAGGAAGTACTCTATTATTGCACTATTACTATTTATTATAATAAAATATTGAAAGCCTTGAAAATATGTGCCAGTTGGTGTCATTTTTCAGAACATAAATCAGAGGTCAGACAGTATTTAGACAATGAATCATCCTCATATGTTCCATATCACAGACACCTAGCTTTTCAAAAGACAACTCATAAATGAACAAATGCATTTCTGCTTAGCAGAACCTCATATGCAAAAACCCAGCCATGAGCAGATTGCAGATACCACTCCCTTAATAACACAATGACCCAAATTAAACTTTTGTAGGTATCATAAGTTCCAAAAAGAGCTAAAAATCTGGAAGTTCATCAACTTGAGTTAGTATTAAACAAAAAGTTTCTGATTGATAGAGGAAACAGATCCACTGATCAACACCCTCTCAAACTTTAGAATCTAACCATTGTCTTCCTATCTAACCTAGCAAGCACCTACAAACACATGAAAGACGTTAGTTGAGGTTTGCCAAACCCTGGTCCAAGTCAGTTCAACTAGCTACTACTGCTGAACTTGGTGATGACACAGTCATGAAAAAGTAAATGTTGCTTTAAATTACTGCATTTAACAATAGTTTTCAATGTAGAAAAAGCAAACTGTAATTCATCTACATTTGGTACTATTGTCAAAGCATTGAACAGATTATTTTAAGTGATGGCAAAATATGAAAAATATAAAATAATTATATAACATACTTAGGAATCATGGTTGAGGAAAGTGCCAGAGACCAGAAGACTGAGAGTATCTGCTTTGTAAAAGTTAACATTTGTCATGTTCAAAACACGATTGCCAGTAAGAATTGATTTTTATACTAATACAGGAAGTTACAGGTTTCTGTAATGGTCCAGGCTTATAATCAAAGATTATGCTTTCGCAGTGCCCAAAATCATCACTAAGAATCTTAAAAAACAAAAAACAAAAAATACAGTGCTTAGCAAAGCTCTAGCCAAGATGAATTAGAATCCTACAGCATTTGATAGTCTTTAGGAAACAGTACCACTGGATTTCTCCTGCTTTTACTGGTTGCATCTAAAATGAAGAATAATACTGTGGCTTATTCTTTCCACCCAGTTTTACTCTACTGGACAGTTTTTCTCCACATGTGGTGTTCACAGAGCCTTTTTCCCCTTGTGAGGCTGTTGAAAACAAAGCTGTAGGTATGTGAGACTTGAGCATTCACAAAGGAATATTGGCGGAACTCCAGTCCTTTGAAGTTTAGTTCAATTCTTTAGGCTGTAATAGTTTCCAGTCTGAGTTGCAGCTCCAGTATTTTGCATCTTATAAATGTTTGCTGTTGGAGTTGTTAAATCTATTTAAATTTGGTAAATTGGGAACAATTAAATGACTGTATTTATAATAAATACCTGCAACACAATTTCATCTATGAGTTCTTTTAAATTAAAAACCAAAAATACTCAACTTTCTCCAGTGCTTACAAACTACCTAATAACTACCTTATTAAAATGTATGTGGTAGCTATATCAAAAATAATCTGTTTCTCTGTTCATGAATTTCCACCATATTACTAACCAGAAATGAGATACACTGCATATTCCCCAAACCTTTAAATCTCTGCCATGTCTGTGGTGAAGAAAATAAAAGAAAGAATGAATGGCAGTTCACCCATAATCCTACATTCAACCATAATCCTAGGTTCAAAATATGCCTAGAATTATTTACATACAAATTATCAAGTCAAATATTAAGTGTAAAGAAATAAAAATTTCTCACTATTTTAGACAGCTTTTATGTCAAAGCCTCTCTCCTTAGCAAAATAATGGCTTATTTTAGAAAAGACTTTCAGAGTACAAACTATCTGACAGTGTATTTATACTTAAATATTAACACAAAAAATCTGTTTATATTACATATATTACTTCACATTCTTTCCTTTTTCTTCTCCTATTCTGTGACTGGGTCTCTGTGCCTGATGCTTTCATTAATTGGCTGCCACTCTACCAATGGAGACATGCCTCCAACCCCTTGTTCATATTCTTGATTTTTAAAAATTCATCTTGGGTTAATATTGCACGTAATTTTCCTTCTTGTATCTCAATGTCATAGCATGAGCCTGAACAGAAAGCAACATCCTTCCTAAAAGGAATAGATAGAGATTAGAAATCTGAGGCTAGGGGTGAGGGGATTGAGGGGCAGATTAAGGAGTCAGTACTAATCCACAAAAAGGAACCTAAATCCTGAATAAAAGTTGCCTTGTGGTTCTTGGCCAACTCTTAAGTTACGAAAGCACAACGTGCAACTCAGTGAAAACAGCCCAGGGCAGCACTGGGGTGTTGATTGCTGAGCAGTGATTTCAAACGCCCTACAATGCCAAGGAAGGCCTGAGACTGGGACTGGAGGCGTAAAAACTTTTTGTGAACATGTGAAGCGTTCAGCGGGATGGAGGGAGGCTCCACACTCCACACTAGAAGCACACTGTCATGAACGTGTTAGAACAAATGTAAATGAAGCAATTGGACATAGCCTGAAGTCTGGCCTTGTACAAGGTGGAAATCCATCATGGGCCAGGAGGTGAACTGTTTTCTAGAGCCAAACCCAATACCTCTGCGGAGGTAAGTTAGAGAGAAAGAATTTATGTGTGTTATAACTATCATTTTACTGGTTATGTATAAAGAAATTCTGGGTGGTTACTTACAGATTTTAGAACAGATTTGTGTCGATAACTTTGCTTCTTTGAAGACGTTTCCTTACCAGGCGCAGTCTGCCCAACTGGGTCAACTCTTGCCCTGGCTGTTTTTCACCCAAGAGCTCGTTTAAAAGAGTGGAAAATATCTAATAAATAAATGCTATGTATTGTTGTATTCCAGTTTCCTAAAGGTGAATATAAGCTGATTCTTAACATTATCACCTTTTTGAACTTAATAACAAAATGAAGAACTAGTACTGTACAATAATATTCTTCTCAGTCTTAGACTACAATGTACTGTTACAAAACAGGTATTTAGATAAGTGAGTAAAATATCCAAATAGCAAGGAAGTTGAATATTTATAATGAACCCAAATTCCAGATGATGGCAGTGATAAACCCTTTAAGAATCTAGTTTGTCTTCTTTGCAGATTACAAATGGCAAACTAAAAGAAGTCTATGGTAAATGGGTAGACACAATATCTTTGATAGAAACAGAAAATGAGAGAACATAAGACTTCTAAAAAAAGAGTTAAAAGGAAAACTTTTTTGGGGGGAGGGGAAGAGGGGGTTCCCGTCATGGGGCCTGAGCTCTGGGCCTGGGCGCTGTCCCTCAGCTCTTCATCTCAAGGCTAGTGCTCTACCACTTGAGCCACAGCACCACTTCCGGCTTTTTTCTTTTTCTTATGTGGTGCTGAGGAATTGAACCCAGGGCCTCATGCATGCAAGGCAAGCGCTCTACCACTGAGCCACCTTCCCAGCCCAAAGGAAAACTTAAAAAAAAAAAAAAAAGGCAATCTTTAGTGATCAGCAAAGCACTCTGTTTTCACTCAGCAAGCCCAAGTTTACCTAGGTTGGCATTCTATTTCCTCGTCTGATAATATCATAGGCAAGAACTTCTCTTCCCTTAGACACTGGTACAAGATTTAAGGGATAAAATCTGTATAAAAGGCTTAGCCAATCTTTGGCATAAAGTCAGTCTCTGCCAATGATAGTGTGTGTGTGTGTGTGTGTGTGTGTGTGTGTGTGTGTGTGTGTGTGTGTGTGTGTGTGTGTGTGTGTGTGTGTGTGGTGTCTCCTGCGGCTTGAACTCAGGGCTTGAGCCCTGTCCCTGAGTGGTTTTGCTCAAGTTTAGTGATCTATCACTTGAGCCACAGCTTCACTTCTGGCTTTTTTTGTGTGTGCTAAATTGAAGAGTCTCACACTTTCTTGCTTGGCTGCAAATTACAATTTCCTCAGATCTCAGCCTCCTGAGTAGCGAGGTTTATAGGTGTGAACCACTGGCACTGGACCATAGCTTTCTCAAAAAAAGACAAATTTGAACTTATAAAAATATACATACTATCCCCTATGTTATCTGTTTGATAGAACAGGGAAGAATGCATTTCAGAAATATATACAGAATCTAAAACAATTAAAAATGATGAAAAAAAATGATGAAATGTTTTATGTTTGTCAAATTGCAGTTTGTCTTAGAAAATCCACTGATGTCACACATGATCTCTTTCAGAGACAATAGGATAATTTATAACAATCTACCTAGTCTATGTTTTGCATTCAATTAATGGGTTTTCATTTTAAAAAAGAGTTAAAAGGATATTTTTATAATTGTTCTTGGAAATAGATGTTTCAGCTTCACCATTTTTGATAGATAATGTAGAACAATATGGAAATTTACCTTCATAAGGAACTCAATTTTTTAAATCATTCTTATTCATTCTTATATAACCTTTGCAAAGTAAGATTCTGTGATGTGGCAAATTGGCTCAGACAAAAGTGAATACTGACCAAAGAGCAGGATGTTTCTTTCTCCTGATTTTAGAGGAGTGGCTCTTCATTTTCAGTTCTTCCCTGTAAGGCACTCAGTTACTTCCCAGCCACTCCTCTTGGCTCCAAACAACAAGAATATGTCATCAATTCCCAAAGAGGCAGCTGTATTCACTTACTGTGCTGTAGGCATGCACACATATCAGAATGACACCTAATTAAATACTGAAATCATAAGAAAAAGAACTCTCACGTTCTGTGTTTGAAAGAAAACAAAAATAAATTACTATTGTATATTATATAGGTACAGCATGAAAAGTACTGCAGAAGGCAAGAGATTGAAAGGGAACACAAGCACACACAAAATGCACACTCAGGCTAGGGTAATAGCTACACAATCTTGTATCCTGTTCAATATTTTCTCTATTTTGAAATCCTTCAAGTAGCTTCAGGTCCTTGTTTTCCAAAATGTTCTAGTTTTGGGAAACAATTTGAAGCAAACGTTCCATTCTGTAGAAAAGATGTGGAAAATATTCACTAATTAACCTAATACCAGTGACTTAGGCTTATAATCCTAGCTACTCAGGAGTCTGAGAACTGAGAATTTCCCTTTAAAGGCAGCCTAAGCAGAAACAGCTATACAACTTTTCTCCAATTAATCATCAAATTGCCAGAAGTGGAGCTGTGTCTCCAGTGATAGCATTCTAGCTGAAAAGCCAAGCATAAGTCAGAAGTCCTGAGTCAAGCTCTGGTATGGAAGAAAGAAAAAACAATGAGAACTTATGTTAGAGCAGTGGAGGATGACACATGATCTCAGTCATGCTTTCCATACAATTAAGGTCAAAATAATACTTAAATGTAACTTGACATCTCATAATCTGTAGATAGCTCTGCACTATCATGCATAGATTCACTTTTTTTCTTTTTAATTTTAATAAAGCTTCCTTTGTTTGTGTTTGCCATTTGCTTCTGTTGCTTATCTTCCATGGAATTTATTGCTTATGTTTTTGCTTATTCTCATCTTTTCAAAAATAACTGTAAAATTAAACATAAGTCAAAGAGCATTCCTTTTAGATTTCCCATCATTCCTTGGAATGTACTAATCAAGAAAAAAATATTAGCAGGGTGTAATTAAAACTATTTTATGAATAACTTGGTCCCAGACAATTTTTAATGGTAATCTTCCCAGGCAGATTAGAAATGCAAGATTATCTTTATAGGCTCCAGATGTGTTGTCCAATAAAAGACATCTTTAGAGCTATTTAATGTATGATTCACTTGTTTCCGCATTTATCAGGCAGAACAAAATTTGACCTAGCATTATATAAGGTATCTTCTTTCAAAAACTGTTAAAAAACCATCCATACAGCTGCTCGTTAATGGAGTCTTTTTTTTCTAGTAAGATTTCATGGACAGGAAATACATCAACAGTAAAGACCTGCGGATATACTAAAGTGCACCAACGTAGGCCGTTTAAAATAAGCTCTTTGAGACCTACTAGTATCCCAGTGTGAAGGTTAAGCTATGTAGTTAGATAAAGTAGAGCATATTCACTCTGTAGTTTCACTCCTTTTATCTATATAGGATTTGAGTTTGTGATGACTCACATGACATTGTTTATATCTCAGCCAGATGAACCCCTCCATTTGTGTCAGCACTTCTTTCTGATACTAGAGAAGACTATGCATATTCCCACTTCACTAAGTCTTATAAATCTCAGGAAGGGGATCCAAGTTATTCATTAAGTGTTCCAAATAAGATAACTGATTGCTAAAATACAGATGGCAAAGGCAGATTAGTTATTAGAAAAGTATTTCTGACCATTTTGTTAGTACAAGCACTTGTCACAAAATGAAAGAAATTTAAAAACACAAGTGAAGAAATCAAATGAAAATGTTAAAGCACTCCATTTACATAAAATACTTAAAACAGATAAATTCATAGAGATAGAATGAAGAATGTTTGCCTCATGCTGAGGATGGGAAAAAATGAGGAATTACTACTAGATGGGTCTCCATTTAATGAAAATACTTTGGAACTAGACATTGATGATGGTTATTTACGTGCTATTATAAATACCATTGAATTTTGTACTCTGAGATGATTTAAATAGTTTATATTGTGTATATACACCCTAGGTTATTTTTTATTTATTATTATCATCTATCTATCAATATCTCTCTATTTTGTTTGTCAGTACTGGAGTTTGGAGTTTGAATTCTGAGTTTTATTTTTCATAGCTGCTGGAATCACAGGCATGTACCAGGCCATCCAGCTGTAGTTTCAGAAGGGAACTTGTGAACTTTTCTCATGGACTGGCCTCAAATCTTGATTCTCTCATTTTCAGGTATGAACTTTCAGTGCCCATCCCAGGCACAGGTTCTTGAAAGGACATAGTTAACAGCCATAGACCATGTAGCCTTCTGTTAGCTTAAGAATTTATAAATGTATTTACATATTTATTGAATTCTTATCTCATAGAATTTTAATGTTAATCACAGTAAGTAAATTTGTAAATAGATATGTCAGTAATAAAAATTAGCTGATTGAAGTAAAATCATCAAGGAGTAATTGCAACTAATAATTACTTAGAAATAAGATGACTAATAAACAGTTACTGTGCTATCTATTTATACTCTGTTATCAGTTGACAAGCCAGAATTCCCCTAATCTATTCACTTTACTTGATGATAATAATACTTATGAATGGAAACAGGACAAGTAGCTAGAGTTATTTTTAATTTCCAGGGTTCAATTTTGAATCATGCCTTATTAATTTTCTTTAAAAATAATAATACCTTTGTTCAGAAAGTTTACAAAGACTGGATTACAAGTTTTTATCCATTATTAAAGTCAACTTCTAGCAGTAGAGACCATCAAAACATTGTTATGTTTTGGAAATGTTATAACTGCAGTTCCTGCCAATATATCTGTAGTGAGAGAATATGACTTCTAAGTACTGGCTAAGCAAAATTTGCACCAAACTTAGTTATACATCAGAGATCTTCAGTCTCTTGGTTAAATTATTTTTGTTATCTTACTGTGTGTGAATTTTGGCCATTATTCAAAATCTTATCTAGAAGCTAAAAGAATCTAGGTCAGCTTTAAGTAAAAACCTGATTCTCTGAGAACGTTAAAAGGGGGATTAGAAAGAGAAGGGTGGGAACTCTGGAATGTAAACAGTTTTGCATTTAATATATGTGTATTTGAGTTCTTCAAAGAGTAATCCTTATGTTATCTTCAACATTCATGTCCCCAGTAAATAGTAATCCCTTGTATAACTCTGAATTTTTAGTTTACATGAGGCAGACTATCATCTCTAGAAGAGCTTTTAAATTGTATGTTCCACTGGTAGTTGGAGATATGGGAAATACAGTAAACTCATGGGGAAAGAATATGAAGTAGTGTATGAAGAAATTTGAAATGTAATAGATTCAAGAAATCAAAAGATCAGAATGGATACAGATGGAGGTAGACTCTGTTATGAATGACACTCTTTCTGACGCAACAATCTCCCTCATAAATATATTTCAGGTCCTATTACCTAGTAGGGAAAAACACAGTAAAGCAGCCATGGAATACGAATAGAGAACTTATTTGGTTTCTGCCATATTAAGTTGACTTTCCATCTCTATTAGCTTCTCATTAAAATTAAGCTTTTTGTCATAAGCTTATACTTTTCAGTCAAAATTATTTTATTATTTTAGGATATGATTTAATTTTTATGATAATTTCAGAACCAATCTCTAAAAAAGTTGTCTTACTTAAATTTACTTCCTCTGAGGAAAATATTTTCATTTGTGTGTCAAAATAAACAAAATTATATAGAAATCTGAAAAAATTTTGATAATTTTGTGCTTTAGATGACTATTTAACAAAAATATCTGATTTTAAAATTGAGATTATATCTATTTAGATTATAATTTTGACTCCTTTTTCTTTTATTTTACTTTTACAAAAACTGAAAACAAAACCTCTTGTTAAAAAATATTTTCTGAAATATTTCTTGAAACTTTGCTTTTGGTTTCAAGGTAACTCAGTTTCCTTGAAACTGACTTGAGAACTATTTAATCCTCTTCTATGTTATAAATAAATTGTGTAAAATTGTTATTACTTCTCAAAAATGTTTTATAGAAATAGTTTATGAGCCATTTAGGCCTATGTTTTCTGAATATTTTTATTATCTTTAAGTAGTTATACAATGGAGTTGCCTTTCAACAAAGTAGTTTATGAATGCAGTGCATCTTGACCAATGTTATCCCTTTCAACCTTCTCACCCACTCTTCCCAAGCCACCCCTTCCCTCACTTATCATAATTTTAGGTTATAGATTGAATTTTTTGCCATTTAGCAAAGTGGTTTATTATGCAATGCATTTTGATTCATGTCATCCCTTCAACATCTCCCCTTGCTCTTTTGACCTACCCCCCTTAACTTATATTTCTCAGTTCTTTAATATATACAATAAATTCTTACTTACATTCTTCCCTTTTCCCTCTTAGTCTTCTCCTCCCTCTCCCCTTGGCTCCACACACCCCTCTTGAAAGATAAATATTGGAATTTATTTTGTTGTGCTTTGACTTATTCTTTTTAAAGAATTATACTATTTTCACTCTCCCCAGAGTCTATTATACTTCAGTTAATTCATTTGGAACAGCTTGCTTACCATTGCTACTTATAGGTACATTCTAGCTACCACAAATGAAGGAAACCATGCAATGTATGTTTCTCTAGTTCTGAGTTTCTGCACTTAATATAACTTTTTCCAAGTCTTTCCATTTCCTTACAAATGGTACAATATTATTCTTGCTGATGAATGAGTAGAATTCCACATTTTCGTGATCCATTTTTCCATTGAGGGGCAGCGGAACTGATTCCATATCTTGGCTATGGTAAATAATGCAACAAGCTAAATAGAAAGCCTACAGAATGGAGAAGATCTTTACCAGCTATGTCAGACAAGAGCCTAATGTCCAAAATATACTTAGAGCTCAAAAAATTGAACCCTCAAAAAAAGACTCTCAAAGAAACAACACAGTAGGTAGAGAAAGAATTAAAAATAGCCAATAGACATATGAAGAAATATTCAACATCTCTGGCATAAAAGAAACGCAAATCAAAACAACACTGAGATTCCACTTCACGCCAGGTAGAAAGGCCATTATCAAGAAAATTAACGATAACAGATGCTGGTGGGGATGTGACCGAAAGGGAACTCTACTACCTACACTGTTGGTAGAAATGTAAACTTGTTCAGCTGCTCTAGAAAGCAGTATGGAAGTTCCTCAAAAGGCTAAACATAGAACTTCCTTATGACCCAGCAATTCCACTCCTAAGCATTCGTCCAATAGAGCGCAAACAAGGCCACACTAAAGCACCAGCACAGCCATGTTTTTTTATTATTTTTTATGCGTACTTTTCCAGATAAATCTCATATTTGAAGTTTCCTGGTACAAGATTGATGATCATTCCAATTATCTATTTGGTGGCTTACATAGTCAAGGAATTGTTCTAATTGATCAGAACAATTGACCTTGATTTTATAGCATTTTTGATAATATTATCTGTTTCAATGTCCTGAGGAGTGAAATAATATTTCTTCTTTTATTCTTATTTGGTAATTGTATTCTGCTCTTAACTCACAGAAACTTTTTTTTTGGGCGGGGGGGTCGGTGGTGGACCTGGTCACTGTCCCTCAGCATTTCAGCTCAAGGTGCTCTACCACTTGAGCCACAGTGCCACTTCCAGTTTTCTGGTGATTTATTGGAGATAAGTGTTTCACAGACTTTCCTGCCCAGGTTGGCTTTGAACTATGATGTTCAGATCTCAGCCTCCTGAGTAGCTAGGATTACGGACAGGAGCCACCCAGCCTTACAGAAACTTTTTGAGGCTTTAAATTTTTTTTATTTTGTTAAGTACATTCAGTATTTTCATTTATTTAATGATTATATTCTAACTTACTCCAAAGTGGAATAAACTTGAATCATTCAACAAGACTAGACATAGCAAGGTTTTGTCACCAGAATCAAGTGATGCTTTGAGACACAAGGCTTTAGATTACACTTGAGTGTTTCTATAAGCCTTTTGGCTGTCTATATCGTCAAACTGAGCTTTAACTCTCTATATGACCTCAACTATTCATGTACATAGGATGTAAAGATGAGTTGTCTTTTGATCAGACAACTCAGAGTTGTTTTTTGATAGATTGTTTAGGTGTATAGCAGGAAAATAGAAATAGATTATTTTCTTAACTAAGTCTCTATATCATTATTTCTTAGTAATTTCATTTGGTTATAAAAGGCAATATAACTAATCATACCGTTACAATGAAATCCTTTTATATTCCTTTTATTTCTGACTAATTCTTAAATTTTATTAATAGCATAGTATTATCTTTTATTTAAAAGGCAATGTGTCAGAAAATATAAAGTCAAGATAGGATAAAAGAAAATTTAAATTTTTGTAACAAGGATGGTTATTACCAAAGTAACAAAATATTGTTAAGTATTGGTGAGGAAGTGGTGAAAAGTAACCTTTGTGTATTGGTGGAAATGTTAATTTGCACAGCCATTAGAGAAGCCAGTATAAGCTTTCTTCAAAAATTTAAAATAAAGTAAAATATAATTCAGCCCACTACTGAATATATATCCAAAAAATTCCAAGTATGTTCAACAAATATCTGCACTCTTATGTTCAATTCAATATTATTTGCCAAGGCCAAGAAATACAAACAACCTAAGTATTCCTCATTTAATTAAGAATGGAAAACTGCCCACTCATAGAATGATGAAATCCTGTCATTTGATAAAACATGAATAGAATTATAGGACATTATGTTAAGTGAAACAAGCCACTTATGGAAAGATATTTCATCCCATGTAGAGTTCTAAAAATTGATCTCGTGGAAGCTGACAAAAGAATGGTGACTGCCACTGTAGGCTGGGGAGAGGAGGAGGAATGGCAATATGGGTACTAAGTTACAGATAGTAGCAAGATGTTCTACTGAGCTACTGCACAGTAGGAGTAATGTAAATTGCAAGAACCAATCCTAGCTACTCAGGAAGCTAAGATCTGAGGATCATGATCAAATGAGGCTGGGTAAGAAATGATGAGAATTTTCACTACCAATAATTTCCAAAAGCTGTAGCTCAAGTAGTGGAACTCTAGCCTGAATCAAGAAAACTCAGCTCCCTGGACAGATCCCAGGCCCTGAGTTCAATCCCTGGGACTGTCACAAAAAAGAAGGGAAGAAAAAAAGAGGGTGGGAGGAAGAAATGAAAAAAGAAAGGAAGAAATGAAGGAGGGAAGGAAGGAAAGAAGGGAGAAAGAAGAAAGGAAAGAAGAGAAAAGAAATGTCCTATATTTAAAAAAAAAAAAACCTAGGAGATGAGACTTTAAATATCTTCACAACAAAGAAATGATGAATGTTGAAGGCAATAGCTGTGATTATAATTTCAACATTTCACTTATATATACCAAAATGCCATTTGTACTTCTTAATACATACAATATATTATGCTTTTAAAAAAATCAGTTACCATTTTTAAACAGAGGAAAAAGGAAGCTTGTTTTGTAGAAAGGGCATAAAAGTAGTTCGCTTCATACTCATATAAAAAGCAGAGACAGCAGCAAGCCTAAGTAAGTTTATAACAAAATGTTGAAGGAAGAGTAGCAAGAGTATTTATTTAGGATTTGTTTCATGGCTGCAGAGTTATGTTGCTGTGCCTGTCATATTGGCAGAGTTGATGTCTCATTAGTATTGTCTTGAATCTTTAAATGTCTTTAATCTTAGAATGCAAAAGTGAGCTGGCAGTACCAGCTAGATACTAAAACTTCATGTCTCCTCCAATCAGATGTGAACTATAAGAATATTCTTTCATCTTAGCTATTCTACTACTATACTGGAAGCTTGTTTTGAAGTGGAGTTGAAATAATGTGCTCAAGGAGATAACTTCTCCATGAAGCACAATTTAGCAATACTAACTAGCTTGTCTGACATTCACAGTCCTCTTGTTTCTGTCAACTTTTGGGAATCAAAGGAATCTCTAAGAACAAAAGCATGTCCCAGAGCAGACATCAGACTTTTCAAGAACATCTTCCCTGCTGCACAGATTCAGATGCAGGATTCATTACAATATTCTTTTTGCCTAGAAATATTATCTCCAGGCTTTACTTGTCCAGATTCTCAATCCATCATAACCTGTTTTGCATTGTGAATTCTTGTTGTTGTTGTTGTTGTTGTGGGGCTTGAACTCAGAGCCTGAACGCTGAGCCTGGGCTCTTCAGCTCAAGGCAAGCGCTCTACCACTTGAGCCACTGCGCCACTTCCAGTTTTCTGGTGGTTAATTGGAGATAAGAGTCTCACGGACTTTCCTGCTTGGGGTGGCTTTAAACCACGATCCTCAGATCTCAGCCTCCTGAGTAGCTAGGATTACAGCCGTGAGCCACCAGCACCCAGTTTGCATTGTTTGTTATATACTTCAAATCTAGCTTTGCTCATCATCTGATCCATGTGTGGTCATCCCAGCGTGGGAGAATCTTATAGATTGATACTTCTTCCTTACATGGTTCTTAAAATATCCATACTTCTCACGATACTCAAGCCAAGATAGAACTTCAGGTGAAAGTAATTATTATGTTTGAAATTTGGTTAAATTGTATTTCCTTACAACTTCTTTACTCTGTATTTCGTTTGTCCACATTAAAATAAGACTTTGGACCCGGGTGCAAATGGCTCACAACAGTAACCCTAGCTACTCAGGAGGCTGAGATCTGAGGATCATGGTTCAAAGCCAGCCTGGGCAAGAAAGTCCGTGAGACTCTTATCTCCAATAAACCACTCAGAAAACCAGAAGTGGTGTGGCTCAAGTGGTAGAGTGCTCACCTTGAGGTGAAGAGTTCAGGGACAGTGCCCAGGCCCAGAGTTCAAGCCACATGACCAACAACAACAACAAAAAAAGACTTTTGTCTCTAGTGCTCCAGGAAAAAGATATACATATAAAAACATAAAATATAATATTAAGAACACTGGTTGATAACCAAAGTTTTATTCTTCTCTATGATACTGGAGAGCATCCATCAATCATAGCCTCTGGAATGTAGGCTTGGATTTTGGATTAACTGCAGCTAAACAGACATAACTGACATGATAAGAAATGGGCTTTCAATGTGTTTATGTAGATAAGTTTTGCTCTTTCTTTTCTCATTTGCACTTTAACTATAAGCCTTTTGTAGCTACTGGCTCAAGGTGGTGCAGACTTAGATCCAGCTTACAACTTGGACTCCTAAATTCCATTTAATGGCCCTGCCTGGACTTACTACATGATAACCTGGTAGTGAAAGAGAACAAGTCCATTGAACTTAATGACCCAAGATGAAAGATATGTGCGCAAATATCTTTGTTTGTTTTTTGCTAGGGAAGTTTCAGGGCTTATTCAGAAATCTCCAAGAATGCTGTATGATAGCTACAGCAGAGAAATGACAGCATACCATTTAAAGTCATATGAAGGCAGGACTGACACCTTCTATTCATATACTATGAAAGAGTATTTATATTTCTGCTGCTCCACTTTCCCAAACTCAAAGAAGTTACAGCTTTGGGTTTTGGATAAGGAAGTACAATGGCAGGACTTGCAGGCTAGATATCTAACCAGATATTTGACAAGAATCCCATAAAAACCAATAACATAGTAATATCAGCAATTCCTTGTGTCTCAAAAGATGTTGGCATGAAATCACAGCACAGCGTTGTTTGCCTATTCTATAACCTAGCATTATCCGTAGGGAAAGGAGCTTAATTGCAGAGCTCCTGAACCACAGACAGATTATTGATTTTTGGACAGAAGATGTTAACAAGCTCTGACAGGACTCATGGCATGCACTGCTCATACTGGAGTTCCTGTCCATCAGCCCGATTCCAGGTTTTTCATGATTTAGGAGGGGATTCTGCTCATTGCAGAGGAAAATGCATTGTTTCTCATTATCTTTAGATTTGGTAATAAAAAGGTTTCACTATTGGGGGGGAGGGAGGAAGCCAAATGTATATTAAGGCCTTAAGGAAACCAGAAAGCAAGAACTGTGCTGTGGTAAATATGATCGCCTCCCTTCCTGAAGTGGTCTTAAGAGCTTCACCAACAGCACTTACCCTTACAAATGCCTAAACACAGGATCACCCACGAAGCCAAGCTGGGAAAGATTAAACTATTTAAAACACACAAACCTGGAATTTGTACTTAAAATATTGTAAAATAATGTACTGCGACAGGACAGGAAAACTTTCAGATGCAAGAGAAATATGCATATATCAACATTTTAAATATATTGATTTCTTTAACACACACATGATGGTGCTTCCCTAGGCATAAGACAAGTAAAGTACAAGCATGCTCCACCTACGAGGTCCAGCACTGAATTGAAACCTGCAGAGAAATATACCACAAAATAGAGACAGATCTCTTTTGACCTTATGTTGTCATTCCTTGTTATAATTTATTTTAAATAATATCTGTTTTGATTTTCTTAAAAACCTCAATCATTTCAGCTCTTGTCATTGAACTAAAACATACTCTTGTGCAGACAGCCTTCATTTTTCTACCATAACTTTCCATGCAAATACCTAGAAAACATTAAAAGAAATATATCCAATCATTTCAAGAAAGCACTTGACATGGGTACTTGACATGTTTGCTACCTATGGGTACATCTCCATGAGTACTTCCAAACTCTAATAAACTCAGTAGGTCAAGAATTTTAAAGTAATTTGTCTTGATTTAAAGTTATTCTTATTGCAAATGGATTTTGAAAGTCGAATATACCATTTTCCTAACTCACTGTTACTCTAGGACATGAATCTTTAAAAAATTATTTTCCTAAATTGACTTGAAGACTACAGACCATATGAATTTACCAGCAACAATATTCTTAATTGTCTTAACTAAGACAGATCACACATGCTTGTGGTTCATGCTTACATAAGGAGGCTAAAATCTGAGAATCTCAGTTCAAAACAAATCCAAAAGATACTTATATCTAATTAAATAGCAAAAATCTGGAAATAAAGGCATGGTTCAAGTGGTAGAGTGTCAGCAGTGAGAAAAAAAGCCAAGCAAGAGTAGGAGGCCTGGAGTTCAAGTCCCAGGATTCACACACACACACACACACACACACACACACACACACACACACACACACGACGTGCATACACTCACACACACATTAATATAATCTCATAGCATCATGAACTTTCAAATACTAATCTAAAATACTAATACTATCTAAAAAAGTGTGCTTATTCTTTTCTTCGTCAATCAATTATATGATTGATTTTCTAAAACAATGATTCCAACACTTTTAATATAACTTTACCCATGTAATATGACACACACTGCAATTAATATAAACCAATTTTTTTCTTTTAAGAAGTAGTTAATCCTTCTATTAAACATTTTTTAATTTCTTAACAAATTGTTGCTTTAAATTGATAGCATTTTTTTCATGAGATACTAGTATCAGAGCAAAAAATATGTATGTCAGGAATAACATATTAGTTTATTTTTCAAGGTGATATTGATTTTATAATGCTGGTGATTGAAACCAAGACCATGAGCTTGCTAGGCAAAGCACTCTAACACAGAGTTCCATCTTCAACAGTAATGTATTTTCTCTGTTAATGTATATTTTATACTCCTTAAGTCTTGATTTCCTTCTCCATTTCAGATATCCTGAATAATCCATTATTTGAAGAAATGATGGACTGAAAGCTAGAGTGAAAAGACCCTGGCAACTGCAAGATTCTACTGAAGGATTTCTGCTCCTTAGGCTATGTTGATCTGACATACCTGTTGTTCAAACTCAAAGACTTGGTTAGGATATTCCACAAACTCTCTCCTCAATACCATCTGAATCTATGGATCCTTTATAGAGTTCCATCCAGAGATACCTAGATTTACTCTTTCTCAGTCAGAAATAATGTCACTCATATTAAACAATCCCTTTTGCTGAAGGAATTAAAGGTTATTTAAAATTGTTGTCAGGCAATAATTCTGAGAAACCTAAAAACTCCCAAACTCTAATCTCCTCCCAGGAATCAAAACTCTTCCTTTTTTGCCAACAGAGGACCGCTTGATTTTTCTGCTATCAAACCCCTGCATTCCCTGAGAGTCTATCATCAGTACTTCATCTGTTCGCCTCCGAAAGCAGTCTTTTACATCAGAAATTAATCAAGAAATGGCCATTGTGACTAGCTGAAATAACGGTAACACTCTGATCTGGGTCAGCTTTGATTCAAACATATTTCCTCTGCTTTTGCTGAAGCCCTCTGATGTAGACATTCAATCTAAAAGGCATACTGATGTTCTAGCCCTGAATGAAATGAAGTATTTTCACCTAAATGTATATTATTGTGACTAAGATTAATTTTCAAGAGTGTGTTATAATGGAAAAATATATGTCATTACTGTCATTGAACTGTTTGAGAAATCTAATAATAGGATTAGTTGAAATTGTGAATGTTGATGGTAGATTTTTCTGGCAGTAGTTTTGTTTTCACTATACAACGTTATCTCAATGATAATAGCTGCAGAAGCAAAATCATGTAACTTGTGCTATAAAGTGCCAAGATGAAACATAAGAAAGTAGATTTCTTATATTTATCTGTGATTCTTGGTCAGTTTAAACTATATTTATAATCATCACCACCATTTACATGTATTCCATGATAATAAAAATAAACACTGAAATCTTTAGTTTCCAAACAAATGAAGGTCGAAGTAATGCTCTATATGTATAAATTTATCAGTTTTATAAAATTAGCTTATCAGTTTCATTCTCAATAATTGTGTTAAGAAACAAAGGAACCAAGCACCAATGGTCCATGCCTGTAAACCTAGCTACTCAGGAGGCTGAGATCTGAGGAAGGTGGTTCGAAGCCAAGCAGAGAAATCCCTTTGAGTCTTATCTCAAATTAACCACTCAAAAACTGGAGGTGGCGCTGTCACTCAGAGTGGGGTATGCTAACTTTGAGCAAAAAGAGTAGGTACAGTGGTCAGGCCCTGAGTTCAAGGCCCACAATTGACAATAAAAGAAAGAAATAGTAAAGGCTGTAGTAACCCCTCTGTACAACATCTTGATAATAACAATAAAATTACATTAAAACAGTAAAGTCTACCTCATTGAATAATGACTCCTAAAAGTCCATGCAATTTCATCAAATAGATTGATACGGTATAGACTATTTGTGCTGAATTTCTTTTACACAGTAACTTATTGTTTGCTATTGTCCTGTATTGTGTATGAGTTGGGGGTTCATTTCATTTTAGTGTTCAGTAGTATCCCATGTTGAATGTGCTAGCAATTTTTGTATCTCATTGTCTGGTGATGAACATCTGGGTTGTTTTCAATTATAGATGAACCTGCTGTGAAAATTATTGTCCAATTCTCTGTATAAAAATGAGCTGTGTATATGTCTAGGACAAGCAGAAGAGGTCAAAAGCTATGTACACATGAACATATAACCTGATGCTAAGCGAAATGAACAACAAGAGATTTTTATCTTTCTTGTTGTTCTTTTTAATGTACTTATAATGTACTATGTGATTTTTTTGTTTGTATGTTCTTCCCCCATGGTACAACCCCTGTTGTCACTGTATTTGATTCCAGTGTCCTGCATCTTGTATATACATTTTTCTAATTTGGGAAGGGGAAGGGAAATAACAAAATGCTGAAATAAGGATACAGGATGACCCATTGCAACAATGAGATGTACAAGACAGTATGTTGAAAACGAACTTGACGGGGGGAGGAGTTGGAGAAGTGGGGAGGGAAGGGATAGTAGGGGAAAAACAAAGGAGGGGGTAACAATGCTCAATAGGAAATGGATTCATTACCTTGCTCATGTAACTGTAACCCCTTTGTACAGAATCTTTACAATAAAAATGTATATTTAAAAATGAGCTATCAATTCAACTCTGTATAGAAATGAGCTGTCAATTCAACAGTGATACTCAGGAGACACTATGCTGGAAATGAACTTTACCACTTGAGGGAGAGGGTAGCTGAGTGAGGGAGAAAATGAAGAAGGTAACATTGTTGCAAAAGAAATATGCACATTACCTTACTTAAACTGAAACCCCTCTGTATATCACATTTACAATAATATTTAACTAAAAAAGATGTGTTGGACTGCCCCTCTATATAATAAATGTAAGGGTGTTTTAAATGTTCAATGTCTATTACGATTTATTTAAATAAATAATGGAATGCAATAAAAAATGAGGTGCCAAGGCCCTTTTCTTTGCACCTTCAAAAGTGCTTTGCTTTCATCTCAACACGGACAGCAATAGAACGTGACTGAAACACCCTGAGTCTGTGTCCTATCTCAATCCTTTGTCTTATTCTTTCAGAAATCTGATTGCCTTTCCACTCTACAAGACACCAGGCTGCTGTCTGAGACTGCTAGTTCCATGGTGAATAGACCTTGAATGATTATGTATATTCTTATGACCCATTCAAAACGGGAACTATTTGAACAGATTATTTCCCTGAGAAGATGGCTGTTTCAATCAAGTTTTCAATTATTTTTGGCATCAGTTATTTATTATCCTCTAATTCAAAAAATATTACCAGAACAAGTGGTGCTGTGGCTCACATGGTAGAGTGTAGCTTTGAGCTGAAGAGCTGAGGGACGTGCCCAGGCCCAGAGTTCAAGCCTCACGACCGACCAAAAAAAAAAAAAATTAACAGAAATTAATTGTACAAATGGTTTCACTATTTTTACATACTTAAATAGAATGTAGTTTGATCAATTTCATCTTAAGTTACTTTTTAAATCATCTATAGCAGTGTTTAGTGCATTTCATTATGCTACTTTTACATTTTTATAATGTACATTGATTACATTCCTCTTCTTCATGCTTTCCCTCTCCCTCTCCCAGATGGAGTTGTTGTTTGGGTAATAGGGCACTGCCTAGGCAAGCTTAAGGCACAGTACCATCAAAAAATTGTGGCTGAGCCGGGTGCTGGTGGCTCACGCCTATAATCCTAACTACTCAGGAGGCTGATATCTGTGGATTATGGTTCAAAGCCAGCTCAGGCAGGAAAGTCCATGACACTTTTATCTCCAATAAACCACTCAGAAAACCAGAAGTGGTGCTGTGGCTCACATGGTAGAGTGTAGCTTTGAGCTGAAGAGCTGAGGGACAGCGCCCAGGCCCAGAGTTCAAGCCTCATGACCAACCAAAAAAAGATCCCCGTGCCTCTGCCTTTCAAGGGCTGAGATTGCAATCATTTCCCACCATGCCTAGCACAACCTTTTATATATTTTTTTATGTTTGTTCATTCTTTTCTATCATAATTCTGTATATGATTTTAATTCTGTATATGATTTTAATATATATTTTATTGTAAAGATACTGTACAAAAAGATTACAGTTAGATGAGTAAGATGAGTACTAGCATTTAGTTCTTTACAATTTAAAATTAATCTTTTTATTTAAAACATGAGTTACTGCACTCACTTATAAGTAATTTATGTATTCAATATTTCAGCCCATCAGTTGTCAGTATTACAAACACTGCCTTCAAAGGCAATATTAGCATAATATCTGAAGAGATGAATCACTTCTAAATTTTTTCATTTTTAAATGACAAATATGAAAATATACATTTGTAATTTTCAATTCATTACTTAAAACCTTTATCAATATTCACATATTGATGCCTTGTTAACACTAAATTATTTGGTTATATAATTTATATTCAGTGACATGAGATTTGTGCCTACATAGTTGATAAGAATATTTTCATAAGTATGGTGACAAGAATAATTGGGATTAATTTTTAAAAACTTGAAGTTATATAGTTTTTCTTTAATATAGTTTTTAATCTTTTTAAAATTATTTCTGAAAGTATCTTTAAAGAGTTGTACAAAGGGGTTTCAATTTAACATGATTATTTATAAGTATAACAAGTCTTGATAAATGTTATTTTCAATCTTATTTTCTACATTATCTTACCCATGTAATTGAAACCCCTCTGTACAGTATTTTCACAATAAAAAAATAAAAATTGAAAATCTTATTTTCAATTCAGTTTTATTAAATTATATGTGACCATTTCCCCTTAAAATACATTTATTATGATAAAAGCCTATATTTCATTGATTTTTCTTTTTTGAATATATGATATAATTATAAATTTAATTACTTGTCAGAAAGCATTAGAAATTCATTGCTATAACTGGTGCTTGAAAATAATGGCAGCCAGTACAACACATATGAACAAAATCTAGCTTGTCAAATATGGTGAATTTAACTTTTTTTCTATTCATGTGTGAATTCCTCTTTAGCTAAGTACTAACAGAGTACACAACAAAAGCATCTATAGAATGAGGAAAAACTATCTTATGTAAGAAAAATTATGAAAGCTAAGTACTTCCAGATTTAGTTAATAGGTGCCACTGTTCAAAGCTTCCAGGACTCTGTATCTTCTCCATAATTTTGTTTCATTCATAACTGCTTAAAGACTGTGAGGCCTAGGTTAAGAGGAATCTCTACTGTAGAACTTGTTGTTTAGAGTCACATAGCAAGAATGCCGACTGTCCCCATAAAGTGTTTTTCCATGCATCTTTCCCAATGTTCTCACATCCAAAGGCAATGCTATCTGAAGTCAAGGGTTATGTGGCTTGCTGTCCCTCCATGACACAAAGTACTTCTAAGTTTGAAGATATCAGAAGAAAAACACATTACCAAAATATAAGGTAAATCAATTTACTAAGTTATTCCTCCCTAATAGAATCAATCAATTATGTCTTAGTGCTGTCATAGTAGAAGGAAAGACAACAATTAAAAATTTGTTGGCTTGTTTGTAACTTCAAGTATTTAAATCTACAGTATGTAGGTTTTCGTTTGATACCTGATCTGGGCCTTCTAAACTTGTGCTGAATGAACAAAAGCAATGTTAAGCCAAATTAGGCTATACACACAATTATTTGAAGCAGGCACAAAATAGAAATATATATATATATATATATATATATATATATATATACATATATATGCATGCTTATAAGCTCAGTCAGTTCTGAAGTTTCATTATGCCAAGAAGAGCTTGAATTGGGACTTCATTTGAGCCAGAGTCAACACTATTTTCATGGCATGATTCTTTTACTGTTCTAATCAGAGATAAGACCAAGTTGCCAGCAGGTGACTTTGAACACAGCTAATAAATATTTTAAGCCTAGAGTATTCTCTTACCACATTGAACAGCTTATTTTTTCTAAGCAATACACATGATTTCTTTTTTGGGGGGGCGGTCAGGTCGTGGGGCCTGAACTCTGGGCCTGGGCATTGTCCCTCAGCTCTTCAGCTCAAGGTTAGCGCTCTACCACTTGAGCCACAGTGTCACTTCTGGCTTTTTTCTTTTTGCTTATGTGGTGCTGAGGAATCAAACCCAGGGCCTCAGGCATGCAAGGCAAGCACTCTACCACTGAGCCACCTTCCCAGCCCCACAATACACATGATTTCTACAACCATTATTAGAAAAACTTCTATCACTAAAGTAGATTATAATAGACTTATCTTAAACTCTTCTTTTTTAAGTCCCTCAGGTGTATGGATTCTTACTTAGGGGTCTTTAATATGCCATTTAGTCTTGAATGCTGTATGCTTGATTAGGATTCCTGCTCTAATGTATTCATTAAAACATAGACACAAATAGTATCATATATACTGATACATTGTCAGGAAAAGTAAATACTGCTATAAGGACCTCAACTAGCCTGTCTTGAAATCTAGCAAGAACCATGACTTTCACTTACTACAGTGCCATTTTACTCATTGTTTTGGAAACACTAAGATCACCACCATTCACTTCTTCAATTGGCCTTCTGCACAGGTAGTCAGAACAGGTCCATTGGGATGACAGAGACACGCTTTTTGCCTCAGCCTCTGGTTTTACAATAATTCAGAATCTCTGTTACCTGTTCAATCTGGCAATGACTACAAGTCTAGATTTGTGGCTAGAGAATCTGAATAGGAAACTTTGTAAAACCATCAAAATTAATTTTTATATCAACACCAGACTGCTTATGATATTTATCTCCAATTATGGATACAAAGGCCCATGTACACTTATCTCAGAAAAATTGCAAAAATCCCTAAAATCAAGAATGGAATAAATGTTGTTCTTTTTTTTTAACCTTCTTTCTTACCCTTGTCTCAGGCTGGAGCGAAGAAATACTTTGGGAACTTTTATTGCCTAAATGTAAGATTTCTTCACCCTTCCTCTTGTTCTTCTCTCTCTCTTCTCTCCCCTCTCTGCCATTTCTCCTCTCTCTCTTCTCTTTTTAAGACAGATTCAGGAGAAACAGAATTTTATGAGGAAACAAATCTTTATGAGAACATTTCTCTTCCAAGACCTCCAGGAGTTTGGCTGCCAGCCCTAATACCCACAGGAAAAATATAATGATGCATTTGGTTCTTTTCAGACACCATTACCTTCTGATTCCTGCCCTTCCTCCAGGAATTTTCTTGACCACAGGTTAAACAAAAGCTTGCAAAAGAAGTATCAGCCTACTAAGCTTTTCCTAAACTCCTTTTCAAAGCTCTGTGATCAGAGCAAGGCCCAATAACAGACTTCAAGAGTGCACTTAGGCAGACATGGGAACAAAGAACCAATTTTGACCTCCAATTGATTGGCCTGGCTTGAGTAGGTTACTAAAACTTTCTGAAACAAAATAATGTATGTTCTGCAGTCTTTTGTGTGTACACATTGAGTTTTTTAAACCCTAGATGTCATAATCTTGTGGAAGGAGTCATTAAAAAAATATTCACTTAAGGACCTACACATCCCAGCAGTCTATTTCCAGTTCTGTGCTTTGTGTTTATAACCAGAGTTACTCCAGAGAACAAAGATTCAGATCCCTTAGAATCTTCCAGCTGGGCCTTTGGAAGCACTCACTTCCATATCTCTTTTCTCAACTGAGAGTATCTCAAGCTTGAATTAAAATATTGGCTAGCCATAACTTGTAACCACTCACAAAGTTCTATTTTTTTCAGAATTATTTATATCCCTAGGGCAAGTAATGAAATAGATTATCTTTAAACAGCAGAATAACAAATCCCAGATCCTGCAGCTGCACCACAAGGATTATACTGCAGGACCTTTTAGATGAGATACCTAAATCCCAAGTTCCATAGTCAGGAAATGCCCTGGTTTGAGCCTTTATCATGTTTCCACTATTGGTTGTATCATATGCCACTTGTTCCTGGTGGTCTATGCTGTTAGCCACATGCCTCTTCAGTAGTCATTCTTTCTCCTTATCCTAGCATCTCAAGTTTTCCTACGGTTATGGTTAATTCCAGGACAAGAAATTGTGCACAAAGATCCAAGGCAAATATCCTTAAATAAATGATTCACCTATATTTTTTAATTTTAATTTTTTTTGTCAGTCATGGGGCTTGACCTCGGGGCTTGAGCACTATCTCTAAGCTCTTCAGCTCAAGGCGAGTACTCTACCACTTAAGCCACAGCACCACCTCTGGCTTTCTAGTGGTTTATTGGAGATAAGAATCTCATGGACTTTCCTGTCCTGGCTGGCTTTGAACCGTGATCCTCAGATCTCAGCCTCCTGAGTAGCTAGGATTACAGGCATGAGATACCGGCACCTGGCTCTCCTACATTTCTTACCTGCTTTGTCCCATAAAGGTCAGTATAGAAGGCATAGCTTAAATAAGGCAAAACAGAAACGTATGTGTGGGTACATGTGTGTTTCTTTTGTGTAAAATAATCATTTAGAATATATTTGTTTGTTTTACATTAGTTAAAAAAGTTATGTGTGTTACCTCTATACTCTCTGGTAACTGAATCATATTATTTTTAGCAAATTATTTTGATGTTTTTAATTAGGACTGTGAATTCTACTATGAAAGAATAAAACAAGAAAAGCCCCTTTTTGGGTAGTGGGCATGAGTGCTATTGAAGAAATTCAGAAAATGTAAAAGTGGAGGTCAGCAGTAGATTAGAAAGGAAGAGAAGAAAGGCTAGGGGTATTCAACGTCTATTATAATATCTAAAAGAGTATAGAAATTATAGCCAAAAGAAAAACATGCCAGATGTGGAACCAAGCACAGAACTGCATCAAAAGATTTACTACAAATCTTGAGTCTTCTCTTATTGAATGTCTAGCTTTCACTCTAATAGGAAACTGTAGCCACACACATCTGGGAAACTGATCAATTTACCCACAATAAAAAATCTCTAATTTTCCAGTAATGGCCTCATGGGAGTGATGTTTGTTTGTGCTGTACCACTTTGCTCACACCAAAGAGAATCCAGTAAATTCCCTTAATCTCCATCTACATCAAGTGTGTTAGTCTGTTTTCAATTCCTGTTACAAAATACCTGAGATTTAGTATTTATAAAGAAGGTTCATTTATCTCATTGTCTTGAAGGACTAAGAGTGTGGTGTTAACTTCTGCTATAATGAAGGTCTTACAGCATATGGTATCACAAATGATAGAAATTTATGTGGAAGAAATCACACAGTGAAAACAGGGAGCCAGAGACTAGGGAGGGGCCTACCTCGCTCTTTTGTAAGAACACTATTCATTAGGAACTAGTTCATATTTTGCAATGATCATGAATTCCATGTAGGTCTAATTACATTGTACTCAGATCCATCTCTTGATGGGCCACCACACTGGTATTAATCTTCTAATACCTGAACTTCTGGGATACAAATTCAAACTACAGTAATGAAAAAGACTATACCATGTATGATTGTATATTTGAAGGTAGGTTTTAGAGACAAAACTAAGCAAGCTGCAAATCAATTAGTCAATCAATCAATCAATCAAATGATTGTAATATTTCCACCACCCAAATATAATGTAAAGATATGCCTTTCTCATTCCTTGACTCTTAGCTTCACACTCTGGCACTATACAAGATCTCTGTGCTAAACAACTGGGTTCCAATAGACTTTAAATATTTTCCACCGATTTGTTTATATGTCTTGCAGCTATAGTACTAAGTTTAATAAGCCTTATGGGCTGAGAGTTGCCTTGAAAATGAATCATAAGAGAGACTATTCAATGTATTCCTTATGCATTTTGTATTCTACATTTTAAATTTCCTGGATTGGGTCTCCTCATTCACTGGAATGCAAAGTGAGACATAATTAAGAAGTCTGGCTTGGTTTGTGCAGTAGGAGGTACTGTGTATCAGATATGGACTAATGTCAGAGATGTGAAGAATTAAGACTAAGGGGATAAATTACATGAAGTAAAGGAGAGTATGGAATCCAGACAGAAAAATTTAGAACTTCATAAGCTTTTAATGAAGTGAAACATCAAAGTAATTTATTGAGTGAAAGGAAAAGAGTAAAACCTGTCATTTTTAAACTTTATTTCAAAACAATATAGCCCATAGGGAGTTTTGGAACATAGTTAAGAGTAATCAAAAAAATGGCACATAACTTTAAGCTATTACTGAAATTGCTGCTATCCTAAAAGAAATATTGTATTCTTACAGACTAAGCATTCTGAGCTTGTAAAAAGAGAAGAATTTATTTTAATCTTATTTTATTCAAGAGTCATTAAACCCTTTCTTAATATTAAGAAAAAGAATTTGTAAAATTTGTGCTAACATATTAACATTGGTAATTGTATTATTCTCCGCACTAAGATATTAAATCAGTGTTCATTCTATAAAAGAGGATAGATCTTTTCTTTTTTGTGTGTTCTGATACTGGGGCTTGATCTCAGGGGCAATGCACTTTTGGTTAGCTTTTTCTGATCAAGGGAGGTGTTTTACCACTTGAGCCATGCCTCCACTTTCAAGCGGGATCTTAGTTTACCATTTTTTTAAACCTGTCTTCTAGGAGCTCAGATAACTGAAATAAAAAATATTTTAGGGGCAGGGAAGGTGGCTCTGTGGGAGAGTGTTTGACTCGCATGCATGAGGCCCTGGGTTCGATTCCTCAGCACCACATAAACAGAAAAAGCTGGAATTGGCATTGTGACTCAAGTGGTAGAGCACTAGCCTTGAGCTGAAGAGCTCAGGGACATTGCTCACACCCAGAGTTCAAGCCTCATGACCAACTTTATATATATATTTCATTCCTGACTGAGAAAATTTGAATAATAAAAATGAAAACAACATGTAAGAACAGTTCAAGTTACAGTATTGTCACTTCAAGATTTTATTAGTTAAATACTTTTTAGATGAGTTGATTAGGAGTTTCTATTTTAATTCCAAAATAATAAATTCAGAAGTAGATAGCTCAGGGTTGGCATAAGGACTATATATTAAAGCTATTAAACTAGTTCAACAAGTGTCAATGATATTGAGATACACAAAAGGACTGTCTGACCCTCCTGGTTTATGCCTGTAATCCTAGCTACTCAGGAAGCTGAAATCTGAGGATCAAGGTTTGAAGCTAGCCTAGGCAGGAAAGTCCACGTGACTCTTATCTCCAGTTAACAACCATAAAAGCCTGAAGTAGACCTATGGCTCAAGTAGTAGAGGGCTATCCATGAGAACAAAAGGCTCAGGGACAGCATCCAGGCCCTGAGTTCAAGCCCCAGGACTAGCAAAGGAGGAGGAGGGGGAGGAGGAGGAGGGGGAGGAGGAGAGAGAAGGGGGAGGAGGAGGGAGAAGGGGGAGGAGGAGGGAGAGGAAGAAGAATAAGAAGGAGGAGGAGGAGGAGGGGGGAGGAGGAGGAGGAGGGGGGAGGAGGGAGGAGGAGGAGGGGGGAGGAGGGAGGAGGAGGAGCAGCAGCAAAGAACAACTAAAAATCATTTAAAATATGAAAGAATAGGATTATTTCTAGGAAAGAAAATACTAAATTAGAGTTTTCAAGAGAAAAATAAGGTCATTTCTTAATAAAAGTCTTATTTATGGAATTTGGCAGGACATGGCGATAGCATGTCAAGCCACTGGAAAAACAGACTTATCAAGGCATGCACCTCTTCAGGTTCCCTCCAATGAAAGCTAACAGTTTTACAAGAAATTGTCCGTTTGCAGCTATTTTACAATAGCTCTGTCTGAAGCTCATGAAACTTACACAGAGGCTTAGATCAAAGCCACAAGACATGTTGAGGTTCAGCTTGTGCTTGACTTTATCCAGAAACAACGGAAACATGATATCATTCCACATCAGGGAATAAACCCAAGTAGAAACAGCAAGTTTCACTGAAGGGTTCAGTCTGTGGTCAGGTCACGCAAGAAAAGACGGGAGGAAAAATAAATTTCTCTGTGAAACTGGATTTTCTTTATGAGAAAGTAGCATCACATTATGATCCATAACTTCAATAAGATTTTACCCGAAGAGAAACTCAGTTATTGAATCACTACAGGCAATGAGTTACATGAGAGGTTTTCTGTTCTCTTTCCTTCCCAAGGCTCAGTAGTTAGTGAGAAGACTATGAGGTTCCCTATGAGGCCAGCTCTATGGGTCATAATTAGAAGTGTGAAGTCTTCTGGAAGGAAGGCAATGTAATCTTCATTTCTTTCAGATAACTACATGAAACCTAAAGGACTGATTTAATCTTTTTTAAGCACATTCTGTCTTTCCTAACAACTACAAAAGTTACAAAGGCAAAGTTGTTCTCTTTTTTTCCCTTACTTTAAATGTATGATAGCATATCCATACACGTTTGAGTTTTCAAGCAGATTTTCACTTTAAGTAACATATGCAGGTTCATTGAAGATCAAGTCCATGCTTAATTACGAATGAAACATTGTATTTAAATCTCCTCAGTCCCTTCCTGACATGACTAAGGAAAACAATTTGTATTTGCAATTACATACTTTTTTGTGATCTTGGGGCTCTTCAGCTCCCATAGGGACACTTCTGGCTTTTTCTACTTATGTGATTCTGAGGAATTGAATCCAGGGCCTCATGCATACAAGGCAAGCACTCTACCACTGAGCCACCTTCCCAGCCCTATTACATAAGTTTTTTTTAGTGTAGCAGAGCTCTATTATTTCACTTATCCTCCTTATCACACTGGATGGTTAAAAAAATACACTAGGACATGATAAATTATACAGGTCTTTAGACAGTTACACAATGAGACCAAAGGACCATTCATAGGAGTAGATCACAAAGGGTCAATAGCTATGTACATAAGATCATAAAGTAATATTTTATTTAAAAACCCAAGATATGGAAACAAAAGATTTTTGTTGTTGTTGTTGCTGTTTTGTGGGGTTTTTCCTTTTTTTCTTGTTTATTAGCTTATTTGTCTTTGAGTGGGTAAGGAGGAGCACAGAAATGGTGGGACAAAACATGAACAAATACAGCAGTGATACTCATTAGACACTGGAAATGAACTAACTTGTGGGTGGGGATTAGAGGGAAAAACTGGGAGAGGGTGAAGGAAGGGTTGACATGGTTCAAGAAGAAATGTACTCATTACCAGACTCATATAACTGAACCCATCTCTTCAATAACAATAAAATATAGTTTTAAAAAAAGATAATGAGGCATGAGGCTGAGAATTTACTTCAATGTTAGTGATAGAGCACTTGCCTAGCAAGTGTTAGTGATAGAGCACTTGCCCAGCAAGTGTGATACCCTGGGTTGAATCTATAGCACCAAAGCAATAATAAAATAAAACCAGATAAAATTAAGGAAGTTATAAAGAGATTAACTTTTCCTAGGTTATACATCAAGTGTTAGAGTATGGATCTAAAGAGGATCTCCATTCTTCAGATTACTTTATTGTTTTAACTTGAGAACAACTGACAACAATTTCTTTTTTTTTTAGATTATCTTTTTTTTATTTGTTTTTTTTTAATTTTTATTTTTTATTGTGAAAATACTGTACAGAGGGGTTACAATTATATGGGCAAGATAATGAGTACATTTTCTTATCAAGCATTGTAGCCTCTTCCTTTGTTTCCACTTCCCATCCCTTCCCATCCTCCCCGCCCCCCACCCAATCCTGCCTGCTCTTCCCCTCCCCCCCCACCAAAGTTGTAAATTTCATTTTTCGACATAACGACTTATACATCTCATTGTTGCAATGGGTCCACCTGTATCCCTATTTAAACAATTTGCTTTTCCCCTTCCCTTCCACAACTTATACCGACATCAAATACAGTGAAAGCAGGGGTTATATTGTGGGGGAGGGACATACAAAGCAACAAAGAAATAATCTTATAAATGTGTTAGAAACAATCGCAAGAAAGAAAGAAAAACATTTGAATACATATCTTAGGGTTCATTTCCCTAACATCACCATATCTGACCTTTTCTGCTTGACTCAGACATATACTAGATATTGCAAATAAGGGAAACCATGGGACCTATGTTTTTTTGGGCCTGGCTTACTTCACTTAATATGATTTTTTCCAAGTCTTTCCATTTCCTAACAAATGGGACAATGTCATTCTTTCTGATGGAGGCATAGAATTCCATTGTGTATATATACCACATTTTCTTGATCCATTCATCTACTGAGGGGCATCTGGGTTGGTTCCATAGCTTAGCTATAGTAAATAGTGCTGCAATAAACATAGTCATGCTGGTAGCTTTAGTATGGTCTTGTTTGTAAACTTTTGGGTAAATGCCCCAAAGTGGGATTGCTGGGTCATTGGGGAACTCTATGTGGAGTCTTTTGAGGAACCTCCATACTACTTTCCAAAGTGATTGAACAAGTTTACACTCCCACCAACTATGCAGTAAGGTTCCCTTCTGTCCACATCCCCTCCAGCATCTGTTGTTATTAGAGTTCTTGATTTTAGCCACTCTAACTGGAGTGAGGTGGTATCTCAATGACTGACAACAATTTCTAACTAAAAACCTGCACTTTCACCAGGCGGCTCTGAGTGTTCTGGAGCAGGTTATTAGCCTATTGTATTAACTTACATAGAGCTTCCTAGAGTTTTTAAAATTGTAAGGGATATTTTGAATCAAGACTAGAAACGTTTACATGTTCCATCAAAAATTTCTCTTCATTTGTAGTTGTTTATGCAACATGAAAACCAATGATGGATAAAAGGCATTTGTTAGTCTTCTTCCTGTTGTGCACAAAGGTATTAATATTTCTATTAAATACTTTTATATGTGCAAACTTTGATCACTCAAAAACTTTAAACCTTTAATTTTAGGAGTAAATAAAATCAACTACTCAACACTTGTGAAACTATAATAAATTTCCCTTCTCTCTTCTTGGTTCTTTTTTTCTTGAACACTTCTCCCTTCTACTTCTTTTTTCTACTTCTTTTTTTCTGGCCCAGTACACATATTAAACAATCTCAATTCCCTTATTATTATTATTATTATTATTATTATTATTATTATTATTATTATTGGTATTGGGGCTTGAACTCGGGATCTGAAAGCTGTCCCTATGCTTTTTGCTGAAGGCAAGTGATCTATCACTTGAGCCACAGCTCTGCTTCTGGCTTTTTTTTTTTAATTCTGAAAATACTGTACAGAGGGGTTACAATGGGATGGGCAAGGAAATGAGTACATTTCTTATCAAGCATTGTTGCCTCCTCCTTTGTTTGCCCTTACCATCTCTTCCCATTTACCCCACTCCACCCACATACCCCACCTCCCCCGCCAAAGTTGTAAAGTTCGTTTTTTGACATAATGTCTTGTACATCTCATTGTTGCAATGGGTCTGCCTGTATCCCTATTTAAACAATTTGTTTTTTCCCTTCCCCTCCAAATAAAATACAGTGAAAACAGAGTTTATAGTTTTAGTGGAGATAAGAGTCTCATAGACTTTCTTGGCCAGGCTAGCTTCAAATCTTGATCCTCAGATCTCAGCCTCCTTAGTAACTAGGATTATAGGCATGATTCACCAGTCCCAGAAATCCCCCTTATATTTTTAGAACAGATCTATTTTACTTTTAAAACTAAGTTCTGGGACAGGGAGGATGACTCAGTTCATAAAACAACTGCTTGGCAAGTAAGAGACCCTGAGTTCAAACCTCAGTACCACAACATTTTTATTTTACCAGATATCTAAGAATTTCAAAAAATATATTTGAGTCATTTGTGAATAATAATATGCCATTGTATAAAATAGATTAAAAATCCATGTATTTCCCTATACATATACAGAGAAATTTAGGGAAATGAGAAAAAAATAATGAAAATATATAATAAAACTCTTCTTGGGTCATGAAAGTGTCTCTTTTTTTATTGCGAAATTTTTTTCAACACCCACCCAAAACTTTGTCTCTTATTCATTGACTTTCGATTTAGAATTGGGTAGAACTGATAACACAGCCCATATGTATGTGGAGTCAGTGTTGAGAGCAACTGCACTGTCAGTGTTCATCTCAAAAGCCATTAGATTCTTCATGCTCCCACTCCACTAGGCACACAAAGGGACTTACTATCACTGAGCATCCTGGGCTTCTATGACACTTATCGGTTACTGTAAATTGTTCCTTTGGTGTGAATGTCTGGCTCTCTGCTTTGCTATTGATTTAAGCCTGTGTTATTCTCTTGGACATTAAGAGCTTCTTTTTAAGTATCTAAAAATGTGCCACAAGACCTCCATCATATTCTTTTTCAAGACAATTTTCAGTTTACCAACAGTTTTGGTTATCATCGTATTCTTTTTATTTTCTTTTCAGTGATAAAACAAAAAATAAAAATAGTAATAAAACACAACTGAACCCTAATTACTATCAGAAGAAAATATCCTAATAGACAGGAAGTTCTCCTATGCTCATATTATGTCTACAACTGAGGCATACATCTTTTAAACAAACATCCTATGCCATGTATCTCACCAGTGGCAGATGTAGTATAGACAGATTAGAGCCCACTTCCTAAACACTATAACATGCCATTGTTCATTACAAATCAGTCAACAATTATTTATGAAATACATTAGCATACATTGAGTTTCTTATGTTCTGAATGGTTTATTTCTAATTATAAACTCATTAGATTGGCAGCTTAGGAGCAGGTTGTTTTTTTGTTTTTGTTACTGTTGTAGTTTTTGTTTCTAATTTACATATGATAAGGAGGCCCCTAAAATCTGTCCTTCACTGTTTCTTCTGCATACTGTAATTGTTAGTATAAATAATCTGAAAGGAATCTCTTTCGAGCTCTAAATCCATTTGCTCATTGGCTTTCCAATCAGTAGGTTATGTTCATCAGACTCAGTTGCTACTGTCTCTGAAGTACCACCATTGATCTGGTATCAACAAGAAATCCAGGTAAAAGAGGGCAAAGAATATCCTTCCCTTTTGTATTTTCATCAGATTTTATGAATGTAGGCTTGAAAGGCAGATGAGGTTTTTCTTGAACAGATTTTCCACGTGTGAATTCCAGACTCTAGATGCCACAAGAGATAAGAGATTATACATAAAGTATGGATTTGAGGTCTTAAAGATAAATAGATTTCAGGCAAAAAGGATTCCACATTGAATAGACAACCTGGAAATAAATGCAGGCAGCAATGAGAACCATGTTTTGTGAGTAGGAGAGAGAAGCTGGAAAATACTGAAATGTTTTTATTTTGCCTTATCTTGAGAAACAACAGAGGGCAAATAAATCCAGCATGAGTTGTAGAGTGTGTGGGTAATGGTTGATCAATTGCTGCATGATCAAGAGCCACAAATGCTGTGGCTTAACAAAACACTCCTTTGTTATGTCAATGTCTGGAAGCTAAAAGGCTACTCATGGCTTAGCTGAATTCTCTGCTCCGAATCACACAGGCTCAACTCAAGCTCTTGATGATCAGGCTATCTTATCTGAGTGGCAGAGAACTACTTTCAAGCTTATTCAAGATCTTGACAGAATTTTATCACCTAGTGGTGGTGGTATGATTGGCATCCCCATTTTTTTGGTAGCTGTCAGCATGGGCTGACGGCTTTGTGGAATTTACTGTTTTGTAGATTTCAGCAGGAGACTGTTTCTCACAAGAGAACCTCTTTTTTATTAACTCAAATTCTACTGATTAATGGTGTAATTATGAACATAGTGTAATTATGATCTTAATTCACTGTAGTCATTAAGGACTGCCCACATCAGTGGAAAGAGTTAATCTAGAACACATGAACTGGAGGTTGTGAATCTTAGAAGACATCTTAAAATACTGTGCACCATGGTTGGACAGAGAAAACATGGTATTAATAGGGAATCATTATGAACATTTACAGTTTTTTTTTCATTTTGCCAGATTATTTTATTATATAAATCAAGGACAGAAGGTGTATCTAAGCTTACAGTGTTTGGATTTTAATCAAGCACTATCCAAAGGTATAGATACCTCTGCTTTTCAGATACTTTCAAAGAGTCAGTCATGTATTGTTTTGAATGCTGGCTATATTATCACTGAGGGAGCATAGATACATTTCTCCCTAAGAATTGCTCTCTGCTAAAATGAGATGCTTCAATAAATTACTCTTAAACATCAGGGTATGCTACCTACAATGATTGGGCTAATGGGAATTATTAATCTTCTCTAATTCTGGGCATTGCTGAAAAAACATTCTAGCTTCCTTGTTTTCTATGACATCATTTAAAGTCTCTACTGCACTAACAATGTGCAATAGTAATGTGCGATAATTTCTTTCTCTACCTAATCCCACTGCCTTCATTTCGGTACAGGCATTTTGCAACATTACAGTAGAGTTTATTTTCACAGAGGAGAAAATAAACTATAAGAACTAATATAGGAAGGAGCCTTAAAGATAAATAAACTATAAGAACTAATACAGGAAGGAGCCTTACAGAGTAATCTAAAATGGAATTTAGAAACAAGATTACTTCCTGAAGACTATTGGTCATAAGTAATCACTACTGATAGAATACTGATCCAATCTAGAGTGTATTAGCAATAAAACTAATATGTGATAAAATGAAATATATGCCTGCGCAAAGGAACACATTAGCAAATAAAATCTTTAGTTTTTAAAAGTTTGGATCAATGGTTACTTAGTATGTTGATATATTATGAGAAAAAAAGCCCAGTAGTTCACTAATGATAATCATTAACCAGTATAAAAAGTTAGGAGAGGCAAAATACTCTGTTCTCTTGCACCTCAACGGTAGGAAAAATTAGAGGATAAGTCTCGGGTCTTAAAAGTAAAGTAGGCTCTGGAAAAGGTTTGATTCATAAATCTGGATGTCTCTTATGGCAATATAAAAGCTGTTCCCAGGAACACATAGACTCTGAGACATTATTTGAAACATGTGAATCAATTCAATTTAAAAATGTGAATACCAGGCTTGCTTTGACTCCTCCTAGATGATTAAATTCCTAAATTTCTGGGTTAAAGATTTGTCTTCATAATTCTTTTAGAGGCTTAAGGCATCTTAAGCATGTAAGAAAAAACTATTAGGATCTAATATCCATGTATTCGCTATAGAAGCAAACAATAAAGAAACAACTGGAGTCAAGTCAAAAAACAGGAAGTACCGTGCCCACAAAGCAATATGTTGCAAAAGCTATACACTGGCAATAACTGGAAGAACATTTAAAGGTCAAGGGAAAATAATGATTAATGTTATGAAGAAAAATACATTGTTTGAGGTAACACTCTTGTGATGCTTGATTTTATGCTATGGAAAGACAATATTAATGTGGTTATGAGAGCAATTTTGGGTAGGTCAAGAAAGTTATATGCCAGCATAGTAAGATAGACATGAATACAGTGTGGTACATGATGAAAGAAGATTTAAAAAAAAAAAAAGGCTCTGGTTAAGCCAAGAGCAAAGAGCAAACGGCACATGGTCTCCCTGATATGTGGATATTAAATACAAAATGTAAGGAGATACAACGAAGAAACCAGGACTCAAGAAACAAAGGCCTCCACTCATCTTGTTGTATCATTACTAAATGACCCCATGCTGCTGACCACATATAGGGTATATATGTGCACATCTGAGGGAAACTAGGAGGAGGACACAGAATCAGAGGGAAACAGGGGAAAACATACAATTGAGGAACCCATCAGCTGCACTGGACATTGATGAAAACAAACTAAGCAACTCAAGGGCAGTGATGGAAGGGAGGGAATGAAAGGGATAGAGAGAATAGCTAACAGCTAAGCAAAAGGAAAGAAATATACACACCACCTGATGTGGAAGAAATGGCTGTATTGTCAAAGCTCATAGAATTCACAAACTTTATAGACCATGATAATGACAATTTGCCTCATGAATGTTAGAATGTGTTTGTGACTTTAAGTATCACTATCTCACAATACTATGAAAATTTGTGAAATTTATGTAATCACTTAATCACAATAAAAAAATTTAAAGACCCATGGTAATGCTGTTCAATGGACAAAATATATAAGGCCATAACTAGAGTCACCCAGAACATACCTTATTTGCCCCAACAGCAGAGAATATGCTTGTGTGAGGAGCACTAGTATCTGGGAAAAATCAAAGTACCTGTTAATCTAATTCGGCTGATGATGGGTAGTATTGACTCAGAAATTAGATGATAAATAATGAGCACAGTGATAAGATCCTCAAAAAGAGACCAAGTGGAATCCATTAACCATCCAAAGAAGATCACAATGAGACAAAATGTTGTCAGGTAGAGGTTCTTGACTTGCATAAAGAAGATTGACAGAACATGTCACCCCTAGGATCATATATATGGCTAGCCAATGAGAGTGACATTCCATCTATAGCTATGGTATTGATCAATCTTTATAATAAAAAGAAATTGGTACAGATAATTATATGTTCCAATGAAAATTCATAATTCATTGCCTTGCTTTCTGTATTGAGAATGTTTTCAGAGACAGAGCCCAGTATAGGAAGGAATGATAAAAATTCTTAGTAATAAGGACTCTGTGTAATACCACAATATCTTCAAGGTGGTCCTTAAAATGTGGGTTATAGACATTACAGTGGAGTTAATTAAGAAAGAGCTAGTGAAACTATATTCCTTTCAGACAATATTAAATAAAACCCAACAATAGATACTGACTTCTGGGAGAATGGAAGGCAGAAATAGCAGTGATTAGTTTTATTGTTAAAAGACCCAAAGAATTCAGATTTGATGGTCCCACAGACCCTATTTAATTCAACAGTATAAGTTTTACTGGATAGATTCTAACAGATATATTTAGTAAATAGTATGTGTGCCAATCTAGAAATGGATGCTGCTACTTTCTACTGTCCAACAAAACAGTCATAATAGGAAATCCTCCAAATGGACAGAACTTTCACAAAGCACCTTTGCATCCATTTTATGAGGAAAGAAGACTGGCTTCTGATAATAATGACTCCAAATTGACAAGAAAGGGTAGCCGAATCTGTTTGTCATAAGACCTTGAAAATTAAAGGCACCAAGATCTGAGTTTAGGGAATGTGGGTGGCACTATTTTGTTAAGCATGAAATATGAAAAAATGTTGTGGCACATGTTAACAACCACCAGAGAACACTCACATGGAAGAAGCCATAAACAACTGAGAAGGCAGATTGACCTGATGTCTAACCAGCTTCTAAGTTTAGAACAATGGGTAGGAGAGCAGAGTGCCATTATGACGAGAAAAGTGGATATAAATAGGTCTAGAAACAGGCTCACACTTTCTAAGGCTAATCTAGTCACTGCCAAATTTCTGATATGCAAGCAGCAGAAAACATACAATTTTTTGAAATGGTACTATTGTGTTAAGTAAAAAACAAAAGCAAACAAAAAATGTATTTGATGGCAAGTTCATGGTAATGGACCATATCTGTACTGGAAAGAGTAGTAATTCATTGTCATGGAACTCAATATATACTTTCCATAGGGTTTTACCTTTCTAGCTTATAGTAATTCAAGGCTTGGTCCTATTCATATAGGATTCCTGAACAACAGCACATCAAACCAAGTATTCTACTTTATAGTACAAAAGGCACAGAATTACGCATACATCCATAGTACCCACGAGTCCAATTACATATTGTACAATTCCAAAACAGTGCTTCTTGATAATGCGTAAATGTAGAAATTTTGGAGATAATTCTCTGAGAGTTTAGAGGACCATTCTCTAGGATGCTGTATATACACAACAGAGTCACATGATCTGTGATGTGCCACTGACTAGTAGACTATATCATAGTACTTTTAGCAAGGGGTAAGAGCCAATCAATGAGCCATTTGGAGAATTTGTTTTTCCATTTTCTCCAAGTATTAATTTTGTTATTTCAAAAGTCTTGGTCCCTAGTGTTTGGGTTTCTTTTGTGAAGGAAGCAATAAGCAAGGATCTCAATAAATCTGAAGCTATCAACATATTCTCCCAAGAAAGGAAAAGTTGATAATTGGCAAAATAATTTCTCTTGAATTTAGAGTAGAGATAGGACAATTGTTATACAGTAGGAGCATCTCTAGGCTAATGACAAGAAAGTGTCTAGAGTATGAGTCCTCTCAATAATTATATTCTTGCTCACCAAACTAGAGCAAGGATGTGAACTGGAATTAATGCCATACATGACAGGAATTTAAAAATCTACAGCATTTGTTTACAAAATAGGACCTTCAGTAATAAAAGCCTAGATTTTCCTTTGATTTTTGTTCTGCATATTTCCTCACCAAAAAAAGACCAATAAAAACTATGGAGAAACTTTTCCCAAATGGGAAAATCCTATTCAATCCCACAACTGCCCATGAAAAAAAAGTTCTGAAGGCATTCATGATCCTGGAATGATTGTCTTCTAAAGGTTTGATAGCTGAGTTTCTCTCTAGGAGTTGTTTCAGGCTTAAAGGAGTTTTGTTTTGTTTATTCCACTTAAAGTTACTGCCGCTCTTCTAAAGCAAAGTGCATATGAAAATTAACATCACAACAATGAATAATAGGATGATACACACAGATGTACAGACAAGCAGTCACTTTTCTCAGCTCTGAAATATCCAAAAATGGCCAATGTAGTGCTCCTGTGTCCTGCTGGAAATATTTATTGCATCACATCCAGTATCTGTCTCTGTGAATCTCTGCCTTTGCAATAGTGGTGATCACCAAGAACAATCTTAGTGAGTCCCCTGCATTTAAATATAAATCTGTTTTCTAGAGTACCTATTCAGCCTTATATTTCTATGAACTTGGCACATACTTAAAAAAAATTAAGCAGAAATTTCCTAATGTCAACCTGACTCTCAATGTTCTCCTTTAAAGTATAAGCCTCCCTTCAACTACAAATCCTTGAAGTTATCCTTTCGCCTTGCCTTTTACCCTATGAGTCTGAAGATTGGGTATCATTTCTTACTGTGTTCACCAACATGTAGAATCCTGGTGTTCTGCTCATCTTTTCCTCCAGATGTGAATATTCATAAAACTTCTAAGTTATAGCTCAAATGCTCCAGATTTTAAAAGCCTTCCTGTATTTATTCTCTTTTCTTTCTCTTATATGAAATATGGTTTGGAATTATCTACTTCATGTCTTCCATTCTGAATGATCTATTTCTTAATATTCACATTTCATTTTTAATCCAATTTTCCACAGTTTTGCTAAACGTATGTCACCTGTGCAGTTTCTGTTTTTTCAAGAAACATGGAGATTATGTAAAAATATTACAAATTTAAATTATGAAAATTCCTATACTGATGGAATTTTTTTTTGGGCGGGGGTCCGGTCGTGGGGCCTGAACTCTGGGCCTGGGCGCTGTCCCTTAGCTCTTCAGCTCAAGGCTAGCGCTCTACCACTTGAGCCACAGTGCCACTTCCGGCTTTTTTCCTTTTTGCTTATGTGGTGCTGAGGAATCGAACCCAGGGCCTCATGCATGCAAGGCAAGTGCTTTACCACTGCGCCACCTTCCGAGCCCACTGATGGAATTTTTTTGTTTTGTTTTTGGGTCCAGTCATGGGTCCTGAACTCTGATCCTGGGCGCTGTCCCTCAGCTCTTCAGCTCAAGGCAAGCGCTCTACCACTGAGCCACCTTCCCAGCCCCCCACTGATGGAATTTTAATAATGCTTCTCTCCATTGAATTAAAATTATCACATGATTTCAGCACCCAGACATTAATTACATTTTAAGCAAAAATAGAATTTTGGAAACATGAAAGCAAGAAACTTTAGAAGAAATAATGAACAAAAGGGTGATTGTGAATCACAATCCTGTTTGCAAGTCATGTGTTTACCAAAAACTATTCAATTCTGTTCTGTTCTATTCTCTTCTATTTTATTTTTTTGGATATGGTGGTCCATGGCTATAATTTTAGCTACTTGGAAGGCATAGGTAAGCAGATCACAAAACAAATAAAAGTAAAAAAGGGCTGTGGGCAGTAGAGGGATGGCATACCAAGCTTGATGCCCTGAGTTCAAAATCTCATTACTACCAAAAAACAAAGAACCCTCAATGGATAGCAGCTATGTGCTTTCAAGTTGACAGTGGTGCATACCGCTATTTTTGTTGCTGCTAGTAAGCAGCCTATCCAAGTACAAGGGGCCAACAAAACTATGAGGGCAAGGAGACTAATATGTGGAAGAGAACAAATTTGCATATGTAAAGAGGGGAAGAGGAAAATATGCAGAATAGAATTATTTTATGCTTCGTGTTCACAATGCTGAAGGAAGCAAAACTGGACAGACACACTGTCAGCAGCCAGTGAGGGCTCAACATATCTTAATTGCCTTAATACTCATATTTTCTAAGAGCTTTAGCCAAGTTTGGTTTGAGTCTGAATTCTTCCTTGAGATACATTTCAAACCATAGAAAAAGCCCAGAGTTCTTGGCTTACCCATAAGGCAGTCTGGATTATACTTTGTGGGAGTTTTGGTTCCTCCAGAAATGCTCAGCACAAAGGCTTCTGGCAGACACAAACTCATTTCAAAAGCCACACTAATGGCTGTCACAGCAGGAATAAGCCCTTCCCTGGACCAACATTCCTGTTTTCAATTAGGTAGGCCTTATGATGATTTATTAAGTTTTGGAGATCAATCCTGGAAATGTTGAATCTCATTTTCCTTAAGGATACCATATAGAGCAAACAGGCAGATTGGTATTTTAGAGTATTCTGAACACACTAAGTCAACCTTAGTTTTTGTTATTTTCTCATGAAATACACAGATTATCAAGTTGAAATAAATAGGGTATTTTTTTTTTCAGTTGTGGGGCTTGAACTCTGGGTTTGGGAGCTACCCCTGCATTCTTCAGCTCAAGGCAAGCACTCTACCACTTGAACTACAGCACCACTGCTGATTTTCTGGTGGTTAAATGGAGATAAGAGTCTCATGGACTTTCCTGCTCAGGCTGGCTTTGAACTGTGATCCTCAGATCTCAGTCTCCTGAGTACCTAGGATTACAGGCATGAGCCACTGGTACCTGGATTTATAACATTTTTGAAATTTAAAATTAGCAAATTTAAATTTGAAATTTTTTTCTGATTTTTTTTAAAAATTTTTATTTATTTTTTATTGTGAAAATACTGTATAGAGGGATTACAATTACATGGGCAAGATAATGAGTACATTTCTTATCAAGCATTGTAGCCTCCTCCTTTGTTTCCCCTTCCCATCCTTTCCCAGCCTCCCCCCACCCCCCCACCCAATCCTCCCCCCCCCACCAAAGTTGTAAAGTTCATTTTCGACATGACAACTTGTACTTCTCATTTGAAAAATTAATGTCTACCAAATTCTAATTTATCATCACTTCTATATCTATGAATTCACAATACTCTTATATATTTTAAATTTAATAAGCTTTTTTTAGGTGCAGGTCAAGACAAAATGAGCATTGTTATATCAATAATTGAGTATCTAAAAATAGTTTATTATGTTAATTAACAATTTTTGGGCTGGGAAGGTGGCTCAGCGGTAGAGCACTTGCCTTGCATGCCTGAGGCCCTGGGTTTGATTCCTCAGCACCACATAAGCAAAAAGAAAAAAGCCAGAAGTGGCACTGTGGCTCAAGTGGTAGAGCACTAGCCTTGAGCTGAAGACTGAGGGACAGTGCCCAGGCCCAGAATTCAGGCCCCACGACCAGACACCCCCCAAAAAAACCAAAAAAAACCCCAAAAACCAAAAAAATAAAAACTTTAGTCAGAAAATTATTGTCTCTGTCAAGCTATCCTATCTCTCAAATACTTGTTCATAAAGTTGTATATTTTGGAACAGTTTTAGATATTTGGAAAAATAACACAGGTAGGCAAATTCCCTTATATCTTGCACATATCACTATCATATTTTATACTATATCAAAAATCAGTACATTATTCAAAATTATTATTATTTATTTTTACTGATTTGCTTTTTCTTTTCCAGGATTCCATTTAGAATACCACTAAGACATTGCATTCAGTACACATGTCTTCTTAGGTCTCTCTCTGCTGTGATAATTATTCAGGCTAACTTTAATTTTGTTTATTTTTGACAAATTTTAGTACTACTATTCAAGTTATTTGTACAAGGGGTCTGATAGTTTTTACTTGTTTTGTTTTTGTTTGTATAATTAACTTGGGATTATGGGTTTGGGGGAGTAACCTCACAAAGGCAAAATACCATTTTCATCACATCTTATCAAAAATATATATGTATTGTGAGGTATGGTAGTATATGCTTGTAATGCTAGCACTAGGGAAGCAGAAGTAGATTATTACTTCAAGAGCATCACGTTTCAAAAAGAAGGAAAAAATCGAGAAAGACAGTACATGCACATACATAATTGATGAAAAAATATCTACATAAATAACTTCTCGAGGAGTTCTCTCCAATTTGTCCAGACACTTTGAGTTCATATAAGGTCATGAATATTTTATTTTAAAATTGTTCAACTTTTTGTTGTTTGAAAGTCAGTTGACTTTTGTGTCCTTTTGACATATCACAGTGATTGTATCACTTTTTCTTACTTCTTTTTTGAAGCCCTTTAGTTTCTTAAGCTACAAAATATGCCAAACTTTCCTCACATATTTTCTTGCCAAAAGATAGAATCAGCATATTTTCTAAAAGGGGCTGTTTTCCATTTTTTGTTGTTGTTTTTTGATGTTGTTTTCTGTTTTTAAGTAACAATACTGGAAACAAAGATTTACCTTCCATCATTTATCTTATGTCCATTCCAATAGTGAGAAAATTGGCCACCACCATGTGCCATGTATAAGCAACACAATATAACTCAGAGAATCAAACTTAAAACTTTAGAGCAGAAAGAAATAACAATCCAATTCAACAGAAAAAGTGTCAAGCAGAGCATAGTGGTTCATGCTTATAATCCTAGATACTTGAAAGCAAGAGATCAGAACTGTAGTACTATCTCAACCAACAAAGTGCTGAGCGTACCTGTTATCTGAGTTATGCAGGATGCACAAATCTAGTTTGGCCTTTGCAATTTGTTTGGAAAAGAATAAAAACAAAAAAAAATAAGGGCTTCCATGTGGCTCATGTGATAGAAATCCTGCTGAATACATACAAGAACTGGATTTCAAACCTGAATATTGCTCTCCAAATAATGTGTCATGTATTTGATAGTTAAGAATATTTACACCTATCAGATCATCAGTAATATTGACAGTGATTTTGTACTTGATCCATTTTGAAAAATCATGAGTTAATATTTCCTTACAGTCTTTGTGTAATTAAAACAAATATGAAGTGGGTTTTTTTTAGCTTAGGTGTTCATATAACATTATTGCCTTTTAAGTTTTCATTTAACGAGATCATTATTGCATCTAACATGATGGGAGTTACAGTTGAAGGATATCTGAAACAATATTGAAACTACAGGAAACCCAGGCTATTTCTATAAAGACCCACTCATTCATGTTGTATTGTCCCAAGGGTAGTCATGAAGGGTCATAATACAGGAAATGAATTTCCAGTTAAATAATTCATATCACTCTTGCTAATGCCCTCTTAGTGCAGCAAGCTTCGTATCAGTCTCATAATTCATATCATTCTAAGTGTACTGTGAAAAAAATTGCTAAAGCAACTAATTGTAAAATACCTCTGTATCATTGCATGAACAGGTTATTTCCATGCTATAGAATTAACTCAATGGAAGGGTTAAATAAAGAGATTTCTGGCATAAATAACCATGTAGAGTCAAATTAATGGATTACTTGAAATGAGCATTATTTAGATAGATAAGATAATTTTAAAGTATTATGTAGAATGAATTATTGTTGCATTACATTAGGAAATGTATAGAAATTTTAAAAACTAGAAAACTATTTTGTATATATATTTTTAACATAAAATCAATACAAACTATTTTATGAAAAGTATCCATAAATACCAAGCAAGAAAGAAACTATGGAAGCTTAAAGAAATACTATGTGTGTCCTGCACCAGTGAGTGACTCCTGCCTGTAATCCTAGTTACTCAGGAGGCTGAGGTCTGAGGATCACTGTTTGAAGCCAGTCCAGGCAGGAAGGTCCATGATACTTTTATCTCCAACTGACCACTAAAAAGCCAGAAACAAAGTGGAGCTGTGACTCAAGTGGTAGAGCTCTAGCCCTGAGCACTAAAGTTAAGGGACAATGTCTAGGGCCTGAGTTCAAGCCCCATAACTGGGGGGAAAAAAAAGTAACAATCAAAATAAAAACAAACACCAAAAACAAAAAATCCAAAAGCCTCATTACACATCAGTAAAAACATCCATGCTTTTGTTCTTTAGTCAAAATAATTAGTAAATGCCAGTAATGGGTTGGCAATATTTCATAAAGGTACAAGGCAGCATTTCAATAAAAAGCAATAATCCAAAGATTGCATGTGTTGGGCACTAAGTGAATCAGGCCTGTAATCCTAGCTATTCAGCAGGCTGAGATCTGAGGTTTGTGGTTCAAAGCCATCTAGGGCAGGACAGGCCATGTGACTCTTATCTCAGATTAACTACCTAAAAATTGGAAGTGGAGTTGTGGTCAAGTGGTAGAGTGCTAGCATTGAGCACAAAAGCTCAGGGAAAATGCCTGGATTTCAAGCTTCAGGACCAGACAAAAGAAAAAAGATTGTGTGTTGATTGAAAACATGTCTTCATTTGATTTTCTTTTTAAACCTGTTATTTTTATAGAAGCTTAAGATACTGTGATTCTCTTTCTCTCTCAAATTCTAAATTTGTCTGGAGCATTGCCTGTAAATATTAAATATAAATTAAAGTTACGCTGCAAATACATAACTGCCTTAGCCCTAATTCAGATGAATTTATAGCTTCTATGAAGAATTAAAAGTCAAGAATAACAGCTGGGATGGTGGAGCATGTCCATAATTCTGGGACTTAGGAGCCTAAATAAGGATTGCTATTTTTTGAAGTTAGCTTGGACTCATTGAGAGATGCTGCTGAAAGCAACAGAGGAAGAAAGCAAACAAAAACAAAAGAAGAAAAAAGAATAACACATGAGAATATCTGGACAATTTTATGGTTAAAAGTGATAAAATTTGCAGTCAGGAACCATTGCCTCATATCTGTAATCTCAGCTAGTTATGAGGGTGAGATCTGAGGATGGAGGTTCAAAGCCAGCCATAGCTGGAAAGTCCCTGAGACTATTATCTCCAGTTATCTACCAAAAAGTTGGAAATTGAGCTGTATCTCAAGTGGTAGAGGACTAACTTTGAACAAACAACCAAAACAAACCGAAAAACACTAAAGGACAGGTCCCAGGCACTGAATTCAAGCCCCAGGACCAGCGAAAGAGAGAGAGAGAGAGAGAGAGAGAGAGAGAGAGAGAGAGAGAGAGAGAGAGAGAGAGAGAGAGAGAGAGAGAGAGGGGATGGGGGAAGAGGATAGGAGGGAGGGAGGAGGGACAGGGAGGGAGGGAGGGAGAGAGGGAGAAAGATTTCTGTTATGCTGACAATACTCCATACAAAGTGGACTTTCACATTCTGTGAACAGAATTCATTTAAGCAGACTAGGAATATTTTGATGGAATCCAACTTGATTGAACAAGTTCCTTGAAAGTATTTTGCAACTACCTTTTCATGGGAGATCTTAGTTCTAATGAAAAGTAAACCATTATAAAGTGCTGTTTACATAGCCTACTTTAACATATTTCTTTGTAGTTTGATAATAACCATTTTGTCTTATGCTGATCTGCAACTTTCAAAGCTATATTTTTAACCCAAGTAGTTGGCCCAATTTCTAAAGCAATGGTTTTCTTCTGGGAAATCTTGCTGCTGCGATTAGTGGTTTAACTGCAGTATTTCCAAATCACTACAGTAAGTTCCCACTGATGCCTTTGTGGTTTCTACTTATACCAAAGACTGTTCTATGAGTGCTGCATGGAAAAGCTTGTTCATCTCACAATGCTCTTTCTGGCCACATAGAGGTATCACATCTTACAATAATCTTGACATTTAGGCACTCAAAAATAAACATTATTTTTGCATATATTTTCAATATTTTTGTCATTTTTACTTCATGAGTTTGTTTAGAAACTAAATTGTAAATGTTTTTCTAATATGTATTTAAAATGGGCATTCCAAGTTAATGGGAATTTTGCTTAGATTATATTTAGAATTATATTGCTACATCCTCTAGTTCTATTTCCTACCATCTATCTATCATCTTTATCAATCTGCCTTTATTAACAACTTACCCATCATCCATCTGTCATCCGTCAATCAATCTATCATCATCACCATCACCATCGTCTATACTTCTGTCCTTGCAAAGAAATGTGATTACAAGGGGGATGCAAACAGGATGAAGAAATTCAAATTGCCGATTGTTTTTAAAGAATTCAGAATATGTATAGCTGAAGTGCATTAAACAATCAGGGAAAGACAAAAACTTCTTATTCCCTTCTATAATCACTAAGGAGAACACAGATTCTCTTTGGCACAAAAAGACCTCAATCAGAGAGTTCTTTGAACATAAAGCATGCCTTAAATATATGATTTCAGTTTGCCGCTTAAATACCATCACAGTTGACCTTTTGAAACAGAGCTGAACTTACTCTGCTTTATATTGTTCATTCTCATGAAGAACAATAATGAATTAATGCATTTATTTTAATTCCACTTGACCTTTCTTGAGAGCAAGTACATTCCAAAATAACTCACTCTGTTCCTTTAAACATTCACAAAATGAATTCATTATTATAATTTTCCTGACAATTGTTAAAGAACAACGATACTGGTATTAAAATCAAATTGAACATACAACGGAGACTTGAAGCTTAAAATTCAAAATGAAAAGATTCCATCTTCCTTTTGCTGTTCCATTTATTTTGTTTGTTGTTAGACAGTTTTCATGAACAATGTTTGGTGGTGTTTTTTTTTTTGAAAGATTTGTCCAATTTTCCTTTGGCCTTTTAATTTTTACTTGGAAACAGTGTGGGAAACAATCTGGTTTTGATGGAGCCCCAGATTTTTGTGAGTGTATGTGTGTGTTCTAAATAAACTCAACTAGGTCATATGACTCATATGCTTTCCATGGTCTCATTGACTTCATTGTGTCTAGCAACTATTTAATTAATCTTATTTGAGCAGATCGACAGTTTTGATTGCTTCTTTTTAAAAAGATGAACTGTTTTGCTCAGAAGATTGTTCTTTAAGTTATTTTATGTAAATTATTTTCTAACGAATGTGTAGAAATTTGATCGATTTGTATAGTAAAAATAAATACTTCAGTTCTTGTGGTTTGCAGGGACAGCCATTGTCTAGCTTCAGCTTTGTGATTAAGCCTTGAGGAAGAAATACAGAATGATGAGAAATGCACCAAGAAACTACCGCCTTTGGAAAAGTTAACAGGCGTTCTGGGGATTTTATCTTCTCTACATTTTCATTTCTTTATAGTAAAACAAAACAGAAAAGCTTACCAAAATGACCACGTGAGAGTATAACTCAGTATGTCCGAGGCAAATTTCATTTGAATCTATTCAAGAAAACATTCGAACACATTCATCTACATAAAGTTTCTTTATAAAATTTAACAACACAGAGGTATTCCTATAAAAGCAGATATATACAATAACTATAAATGTGTGCATTTCCACATTTATGTATACTTATGTCTTGATATTTTAGTTTTGCATTATAATATCTTACATGTTGTAACATTTTTTGCTAGTATTTTCAAGATTTAACCTTGATTTGGAATATTCTAAGGTCTGTCTCTATGTGTCCATAGATTAGAAACGTTGGGAAAGGAGAAAATCTTAAAATCATGCATTTACTTTGCATTCAGTGTTGACAAGATTTTTGATAAAAAAAGAGATAAAGGTTAGGACAGTAATTTTTTATTTTTTAAATCACTCCTATCCTCTTTTATGAGATCAAAACTACCTCCAATTCTCATCTAGTAATCACTGATTCAGCATGTATTAATGACTTGTATGCAACTAAATATCACATGCATGCTTCCTCTGATTTTTTTTTTTTTAAGTCTTAGGCTCATTCCAGGAACTTTCCTTTGAATACCACGAAGACCTAATGCATGTGAACTTTAGGATGATTCACTGCAATACCTGCCCAGCAAAGGAGCAGACTTTATATGACTATAACATCATAGCATTTCAGATTTTAGTTCATTGGGTGTTTGGATGAAGCCATTTTTAGAATGAATATTAATTAGTATTATTATTCTTAAAATATGTAAGAGTTCAAGTGAAATATGAGTTCAAAATTTGAAAACTTAAATACTTGAGCTGAAGGAAGTAACCTCTTTTTTCTAATTTCCAGTCAATAAGACATGAGACAGTGGCCAGTTAATTTTCAGGTATTTCCCTTTTTAATTCTTTTAATATAGAAAAGGAGATGGTAGGTGTTATCAGAAAACTAGGAAACATTAGAAAGGAATTGTTATAGAAATAGCCTCTCATATAATTGCATCATTCGTCTTACTTTCTGACCGAAAAATAATCCAAGTTGTCTGGAAAATGAAGAGGTCAGATGTTTGTGCATTTTGTCAAGTGTGGTTAAGTTGATATCTCTGAAGATTTATGACTCTCTTTCATTACCTGTCTTCTCCTGTTCCCCAGGCTGTCGACTTGTCTGATACTCTAATTTATTTTTAATTAAAAATAGTTAGGAAATAGATGAAGTTACATGGAATGTGTGTGTGTGGGAAGAGAGAGAGAAAGAGTTAGAATTTGCTGGATCTTTGATAAAGTCTCTTCGTATATTCTTTTCTTTCTTTTTTGATTTTAATTTTATTGTCAAGGTGATTTACAGAGGGGTTACAGTTACATACGAAAGGTAAGTACATTTCTTATTGAACTTGTTACCCCCTCCCTCATTTTTCTCCCTCTGTCTCCCCAACCTTTTCTCTATATATTCTATGACACACATATTATTTATTAAATTATTTAATAGTATAGTAACTGATTTTTAAAGTATATAAAAAGTAAAATTAAATAGTCAAATTAAAGAATAATTTTAAATGTATCCCATAATTGCAGCTATAAAAACCCATTAATTTTTTTTTCTTTCAAACTATAGCCAAGAAACAAATATCTTTCGTTGTTTTCTTTGAAGGGAAGAACCAGATTCTGGATTATTTCCAGGCCATCCAGACAGTTATTTCAACTGGAACAACTGACCTTTGGAAGAGACTAAAACATAGCAGCCTAGCCAGACAGAGAAGAGGGAGTGGTTAGTTGGGAAGATCTTCAATGTTGTTCTTATGAAATCTCATTTGAAGAGGACACTAAAAAAATTAAGAAAAATGAACCTTAAAATACTTAGAACTAATGAACCACAACATCAACAATATAGGCAAAGGTGAATATGTGAGCTTTCTTTAATGCATCAATTCAGTCTCTTAAATACAGGGAAAATTTTAAATTATATTACGCTTACCTTTGAATTTTCATATCCTTCCAATAATCATTCTTTTGCTTTCCTCCCTCAAGTGGAACAGATTTCCTTAAGCCCCTGACTTCATGGTATTTGTTAGTTGGCATCTAGGCAATTATCAAAGTTCTATTTAGCAAACAAAGTACTGCTTCAATAAATGTTAAATTAATGGTAAAAGTTTTATTAGAGAGAAGAAAGTAGTCATCATCTTCCAATATTTATTTAGAAAGCATGTGGTAATTTCCTTTCCAAGAGAGCATAAGAAATTTGAGTTGACATCATTAGCAAGAGACATGCTAAAGGATTATCTAACCTCTTGCTAGATATTATAAAGTGCTTGGCACCAAAAAGAACACAAGGTAATCCTTTGTTTGGAGTGGTTGAAGAATTAGTAGAAGGACTTTAAAATATTTTATTAAAAATGCAAAAGGGAGATGTTCCCAAGACAATATTTTTAACGATTTTTGAAAATAGAAAGGGTAAATCAATTTGGTCCAAGGTCTAAGGTCTGAAGAAATGCATGGGGTATCAGAACGTATGTTGGTAGGAAACTAATTAGGTATAATGCAGAACTGGAGAACCTTGTAGAGTGGAACCCCTATACTTTTTAACCAGGTCCACTTCATTGAAAACAATTGCACTTAGAACTCCTAATGTATGTTCTAAAGTGTCTGTCCAAGTGGATGCAAACTAAGAATTTTGTTCAATAGCTTGCCTCTCACATGCACCTGAATGCATATGAACACTATGGCTTAAAAGCTGGCACTAGAGGCTGAGATCTAAGGATCTTGGTTTAAAGCCAACCTAGACACACAAATCCATGAAACTCTATGAGTAGAAAAATAAGTTTTTAGAATGGTAATGCAGTATGTATATTTATAAAATATTCATATTCCAGAAACATTCATTTCAAAGCAAAGAAATAGAAGACATTCAGTGATTTAAGAGTCAGTATCTTTGCTAGAGTAAAGAAATGCCACTGCAGATGAATTGAAGGCCAAATATACCTTTAGGGTAGAAAATGGGATACCTTAGATTTTAAATAAAACATATGATGAAAACATGGAGCAAGTACAAAAGAATTAATGATTCTGTGAAGTTTAAAATAGAAGGATAATTCTTCAAAGATAACTAGCAACTAGCAAGGACAAGACACTTCCTGTAGCAGCCAGAGATGCAAGAGCAATGACAGCCTTGTCCATTATCAACAGCTTGTTAATTGCCTACAAAGGGTGTAGGCAATCTGAGATTGAGGTGGAATCTGAGATTGAGTTGTCAAAATTGAGTCCAAGATTCTACAAGCAATTTAACAGAGGCTGAAACCCAAAATCACAAGTAAATGTTGAATTTGGAACTATACATGGAAACACTGGAATAGAATAATAGTAACAGCTAGTTTTTTTCATGGTTATGGTAACATCAAAAATAAAAATGAAATGTAACATTGTAAAATCTATCAGAAATTCTTGAGTATTACTTTTTGTACTACAACTTGACAAAAGTCCCAATCCAAAATGTCAGAAACAAAGAGAGAAGAAAATCTTTATTCTTGTACTGGATTCCCTCTGGATTACTTACTTAGTGAAAGTAGTCAAAGTAGCTAGTTCAAGGCACACATAATAAAGCAGATAATATAAGTGTTCTCGGGTTACTTTTTGGTTTCTATAGTACTTCAATACATATTATTTTTATAAATTCTATTTATTAAGATCATATACTTTCCCTATATGACCAACTGAAAGTAGGGATCTTGTCAAGTCAACAAACAATATATGTAATCAAACTTACTAGGTATCTTCTTATCCATATGATATAATATTAAGTCACAGAGAGAAAGAAGTACATTTTACAGAGCAAACTTTTGATTTGTTGGGTTGCTGAAGTTTGTGTGAATGAGACCAGTGTGCTTCTAAAACATTTTAATACTATACTTTGGATAAGTTCCAAACGTCTTCATGACTGCACATTAGTAACAACCCCAATCCTACTATCAAGGCTTATCAGTCAAATCTTCTTTGTATTATTAACTATAAGAAAAGAGTCCTAATCTTGAAACATGATGTCTATATATAATGTGGTTATTACCAACAGATGCTTTGGTGAAAAGAAATCACCCTAGGACATCTCTTACCAGCAAGGCTAAGCATGTGTCTCACAACTCTTAATATTGCTCATAAAACAAAATGTATGTGGGCTGTAAGAAATGAAGTTACACATAAAACCTTTTATGGATGGGATTTGGAAAAATTGGAGAGGATAATGGATAGGGTAACATTGCTTAAGATGTACTGAACTCACAATATGACTTGTTGAATTGAAACCCCTTTGTATAACCACATCAAATAAAATTTTCCTTGTATTCAAAAAAAGTAAAGCCCTTTCATTCTCTGTTCAGCTTTGATTTATGAACAAGAAAATTTGTTCAATTTTCAAGTATATTTAGAGACTGTTTAATAAACAAATTGAATAATTTAATTTATCTAAAATCCTTTATTCTCAGCAAAATCAAACATATCATTGAATTTACATAGAAATACAATTTTTAACCATGTCTTTCTTCATAAAAATGTACTGGTGAAATAAAATGTTCATAATTAATGACCAATTATGCACTGTTTAATCATGCCAGTAGCAGAATTGACTACTATTAAAAAATGGTAAAGTAACATATCTTAAATATGCAAATATCATCTCAGTACTCTATTGTGTTACCATTGATAATAAATGCCCACTAAATATATACCTATTGCATAAAGCTTTTTCAAGTACAATAAAAATACAAATTCTATCTGTTAAAAAAAAGCCATGTGGCTCCTAAACATCCTCATTATACAAATTCCAAAATTATAAAGACTCTACTTTGTGAAATATATACTGTCCTCTAATTACGGTACAACTTAGAACGTAACAAAACACAAACGAGAAGCTTCACATATACTATACAACATTATGGCGATGCATACCAATACAATATTGCGTAAGCACATTGATTTCTGTTCTTAGAAAATGTAGCTTTAATGCTTGAACAAAATTCCCATGTGTAAAGAATCTATTTATCTTTGGTGACTATCACCAATCTAAGTCCATATTTTCACTCATTTTTCTTAATTCTTTGATAAAACAAAGTAGAAACTGATCATTGTTTTTTCTGCATGATTGCTGGTTCTCTGTTACACCATGGGCAACAATATTCAGAACTTATCAGCAAATCAAGAATGAGATTCCAGGAAATTTTATTGCTCATGTTCATGATGCAGCTCATCAGAAAATTTATTTTGGTGAAAATTAAGATTTTGACTTTAACAGACCAAGTACAAATTTAGATGCACTAAATACCTTGATAATATCTTTAGAATAGTTCTCTTTATATTTTAAAATATCAAAAACAATGAGACATCATAAAATAAACTTTGGTGAGAAAAACTATAGTTGGTAATATAAGGATAAAAACAACTTTAAATCTAGAGATGATATACATTCCAAATGGTTTTCCTTATGAGATAACAAATGTAACTTACTCACACGTTAGATGTGAAATAAAATGAATCAAACATTTTGGAATACAACTGAAATTAACTAGAAAAGATTACTTAAATTTCATTTAATTGTCAGTGAAATTTATATTTTTTCTTTACTAATTTAAAAATTTGAGGACTGATGGCATAATTTCAAAGTTTAAATTTTCCCAATTATGTGAACATTATACACATAAAATAACATTGTCTCATGCATATTCATTGTCTGTCTCATAATATATTCATTGGTTTGAAAAGAGAACACTAGTTTAGTTTGGTGTCAACATATCTCTTCAGAATTTTAAAATATTTAAGTATGGTTTTTTTGGGGGGGAAATCAATAAAAAACTAGCAGCCTGGAGAATGAATGCATTGCAATTATTTAGAACTCAGACCAGAAAAATATATAGATAACTTGATTTTCAATGATAAATTCATCCACAACAGAAACATGAACAAAAAACTATGACATACATTACACTCACTTGTATTTAAAATTAAAGATACTGATCAACAGTCAATGTGGAGAGACTTCACTACAAAAGCTTTCAAAACATTAAGATATCCAAAAATATATTGGCACATGTTTAATACCTGTCTTAAAATAATAGTGAATGCTATATGTGTATATAAGTAAATTTAATATGAGTCAGGATCTTTCTTTCTTGATATCAGCATTTGCTGTCTACTGGATCAAGACAAAACACGGTGCCTTCAAGAGTTAGTCCCATTTTGAACCCCTCCTGTAAAACACAATAAAATCATTAAAATAGGAACATCACATGACAGAATAAAATGAAATAAAATCAGCAGGTAAAAACAGACTAAATAGAACTTGAATCTTAACATTTTAAAATATCAAAACTTACAAGAGTGAACAAATACAACGATGGAACTGATGAGACACTTGTGGACGAGGACGGGGAGGGAAAAATGGGAAGAGATCAATGAGAGGAAAGACATTGTTCAAAAAGAATTATACTCATTACTCATTACCTGATTCATGTAACTGTAACCCCTCTGTATAGCAATTCTCCAATAACAATAAAAAAATAAAATATCCAAAAAGTCTACATAGTAGGCCAAATTAATTGCCTATCAGCATTTCATGTAGATATCTTCCATTGGAAATGTTCTTATAAACATTTTAATGTTTTAAAGATATGAGAGATTAGTGTATATGAGAAAAACATAGGAATATATGAAATTAAGAAGTATTTTTTTTCTGGTAGAACCTAAAGAATATGTCAATATTTCCCTTTGAGATATTACTGAGATTGTTGTGCATCAATCTAATGAGAGGTTCTGATCATTTTGATTATTTGGTTCCTATTACCACTGCCCAGAACCTTACTTTCTGTAAATGCAATGCTGTTCTATGTGTTCAGATTGGAGATTACATGGCTTGGCCATGAAGAAAGGACCCCATCTTAAGTTCTACTTTTGCTTTTCAGTGGCATGGCTCCTTGGATTTTGTTCCATTTGCACATTTTAGAAATTAAACAGCCATTAATGTATTGGCCCTTAAGCATCTAACAGCCATGAATATGTTTTGTTCTTTTCTCCTAAGACTTTTGAGCAAAGAAGCCTGTCCTTCTCCACTTCCAGCATTTTTATTTTGCTAACTAAACTGTGGGCTACTTTTGGTCTTTCTAGCTGCTTCCAGCCTCATCTGGTTTCTTAATCTATGCACACTGGCCTACACAGAAATGAAAAGCACACAGCTTGGCAGGGGTGGCTCACGCTTGTAATCCTAGCCACTTAGGGGGCTGAGAGTTGAGGACTGCCAGCCCAGCAGGAAAGTCTGTGAGACTTTTCTCCAATTAGTCACCAAGTGGAGTTGCGGAGAAGTGGGGCTGTGGTTTGAGTGGTAGAGCTCTCACTTTGAGCAAGGAAAGCTCAGTGACAGCACCCAAGCCAAGCCGGAGAGAGAGAGGAGAGAAGAGAGAGGGGAGAAGTGAAGATAGGAGAGAAGAAAGACAGGGAGAGAGGGAAAAGCAGAGAGACAAAGAGAGAGGAGTCATGGATCAGTGGAAATGCAAGTCACTTGGCAAGTTCCTAGGATAAAAAGTGTGGTAGTGTCCCCAAATTACTTTCATTTGAAGTAACTATTTGTGTTTATGCAAGCCAATGCAAACATAATGTAGATGGAAAATAGCTACAAAAATATAAGCCATATTTTATTTGTAATTAATGCTCAGAGAATGCTTTAAAAAGAGTAAACATCAATATCATAATTGAAATAGTTTTTCAAATCTTCCCAGCACTTGAGGTACAAATTATATTCAATTGGGTAAAGATCAAAGGAGTTATGAGTGTTACTTAAATTTTTGCCATATTTATTTTAAGTATTTTCCTAATAACCAACACACAGAAAAGTGAATATTTCAGTTGAAAATACTGTAAATAAGCTGTTCTTTTAAGATGCTTGTCCTGAAAATTCTAAGTTTTAATGTGTTAATAATATTGAAAAGTAAAATGAAGTGTTTGTATGTCACAATACCGCCATCATGTTTTTTTTTATTTTTAAGATCATTTTAGATTCCCCTTAGGCTAATGTAACCTTCGGTCTTCTTATAAGGCCCGTTAGTTTCCTTTCCTTTCAAAATAAAATGTCTTGCATATTTTCTTATCTTCCTCAGAAGGTTCATTTTGTAAATCATAATTTAATAAATTTGCAATCATTCTAAATTTTCCATATTCTCTTGAGTTTCAAACTTGAAACTAGGCTTGTTTACATAAGGTAGTGATAGGAATTAATATAAGCTAATATCATAAAGACTGATTTTACAACTAAATAAAAAGCAACTAGGTGAGTGCTGATGGATCACACACTTGTAACCCTAGGTACTCAGGAAGCTAAGCTCTAAGAAACTCATTTGAAAGACAAAATAATTAGCGAAAAGCACTAGCTATGTGCTCTGTCACTTAGACAAGGAAAATATTTCATTGGCCTTATTAAACCCATACTACTTACAAACCTATTATTGCTATTCAAAGATACAAATATTGACTGTATATATTAGGTTAATTAAAATAGAAAGGATCATAACAAACTCATTATAGGCATTACATAATAAGAATACTATTGAACTTCAAATTGAGCTACGAAGTAAATCTACAACTATCAGAAATAAGCGATAAGGTGAACAACGTAACCGCAGCAAAATCGCTGAGCGATAACCATAAAAATCTGTTATGAAACATCCTTAACAATAAATGATCAGTTGTATCCTAAACCATGCCAATATCAAGAATTCAGGTTTTACAGGATTGTAAGCCATTTAAAAGTATTAGGAAAACAATATACCAACCATCTCTGGCGCTACCCACCATGAAAGCAGAAGAGAATAAAAAAGGACATCAAGAACATATTAGAAATAGCAAACACAAATTTCACGCACAAAACCACAAGAACTCCCACCCAGGGCCCCTGTCACATTCAATTCTACATACATACATACATACATACATACATATATATATATATGTATATACATATATATTTGCCCCAGGTATAGCTGCATAACTGGAAAAAAATAATATTTTTAAAAGAAATTGCTTTTGGCAAAATTCAGCATTTTCAAAAGCTAATTGTATGTAATTTGAGTGAAAGTTTCATAGTATTTGAAATGTGGAAAAGGGATAGAAAGTTGGTGTCATCAAACATAAACAGATGCAAAATATTTCTGCTGAATTAAACGTAAGTCTGATATTGTGCTTTTGGTTATAGCCAAATAATTTCATCCTTCCTATTATATCAAATTATTAATTTACATTCTATTAGTGTTATAAAGTTCATTTTGAAATCCTAATAAGACTATAAGAATGCCAATTAGAGTGTGCGGAAGTGAAGCACAATGTGAATAGGAATGGATTATCCCAGGACCAGTAAGCAGAAATACCTCCCCTACCTGACTTTATTGTCCTCATTTTCTCACCCAATTAACTTCATAAAACTGTTTAGAGTCCACTTATATAGTTAGTTTCATCAAAACATGAGGAGCAAATTGAAAGAGAAGACTTTACTTTTTAAAAGTCTATTTACCAATCATGGCCCATTGAATAAAGCTTTTAAAACCAACGTTTTTTTTTTTTTGTCGGTCGTGGGGCTTGAACTCTGGGCCTGGGCGCTGTCCCTCAGCTCTTCAGCTCAAGGCGAGCGCTCTACCACTTGAGCTACAGCGCCACTTCCGGTTTTCTGGTGGTTTATTGGAGATAGGAGTCTCACGGTCTCTCCTGCCCGGGCTGGCTTTGAACCGCGATCCTCAGATCTCAGCCTCCTGAGTAGCTAGGATTACAGGCGTGAGCCACCAGCGCCCGGCAACCAACTTTTTTTTTAAATTTTAAAGGATGACTTAAATTAAAAAAAAAAAAAAAAAATATATATATATATATATATTATGTAGGAAAAAGAGAGGAAAAAAAGAGAGAAGGGAGAGAGAGAATACCCAACTGGACTACATTCCTAAATATGTTGTCACTGGTATCTGCTTTCTCAATAAGAGCCGAGAAGTCATGAACCACAGCTACAATGCTTCTTTTCAGACAGAATGATTTCACTCTTACAAAGATCTTCCCTCATTTACCCATTTGCAATTTTGAAATTCACAGTTGTTAAGACTGGGATCAAATCTTATAAATCTAATAAATGACCTTTTAATTTCTGGATTTCAAAACAACAAGCTATTGTAATCCATGACAGTTTATATTTTAAAAAAGGAACTATCTACTTTTTACTGTAAATTGAGCCATTAAAAAGACCATTTAATATTTAAGCTATTCAGAACTATTTTGGGAGGACATGTAGAAACTTTAGAATTACATTTTAATGTACTTATATTAAGAATGTTATATGCCATCAATTCAAGAGAGAGTAGTTTGGGTATATAAGTTATTTCTTGTCCTAGACTAAAAAGAAATAAACCATGAATGGACCAATTTATTAAAGTAGTCACCTGCATCTCATCTAATTTTGATTGAATGTCTGGAGGGAAATCCCCTGCTCCACAGTTAAATGGGTCAAATGGTTCAGCTCCAAAGAGGTCTCGTTCTAAAAGGAAGAAAACATGTCAAGTAAGTGAAAAACAGGAAATAAGTTGTGGTGAAATAGATTTCAAAGGGAGGATTAGATGAATAAATACAAACAGATTTATAAATACAAATAACCCTCCATATGACCAAATAAGCCACCAGCTATCCTTTGACTATGATGCTGCCTGGAGTGTAGACTAACTCAGGGAGCAAAGATTCAGTTTATGATATCAAAAACTGTTTAGTAATAAAGTGCTATTATCCAAAGAAGGTTCTGTGTCTTAATTACGAGCCTATAGTTGTAATCCCAGCCTCTCAGTAGGCAGAGAATGGTAGAATTTTGGTTCAAGGCCACACTTGAACCATTCTTGGCTATATGTTGAATAGTGCTAACATAGCTATGCAGATGTTTCTTGGACAGACTGATTTGATTTCCATTGGACACTTACCAAATACTGGAATAGCTTCATGACCTGGTATTTATTTTAATTTTTAATGAACATACTATTATCCATAATAGCTAGTGAATTACTACTTGCAATAATGTGCAAGGATTCCCTTTTTTTCCATAGCCTTACCAACTCTAGTTATAATTATCTTTTTGACTGCTGTCATTCTAGCTGCAGTGAAGTGATGTTTTTCTGTGGTTTTAATGACATTTCCCTGATGGTTACAGATATTGAATCTTTTCCATGTACCTGTTCACCATTTCTACATCTTCCTGTAACAACTGTTTATTTAGGTACAATGCCAACATTGTGTGTGTGTGTGCGTGCGCGTGTTGGTCCTGGGGTTTAACTCTAGACTTGAAGTCTATCCCTGAATTTTTTTTTTGTTTTTGCTCAATGCTAGCACTCTACCATTTGAGCCATATTTCCACTTCTGATCCTTTTGTTGGTTAATTGAAGTTAAGCATCTCATGCACATTTTTTCCTAGGCTCACTTCAAACAATGATCCTCAGATCTCCTGAGTAGCTACGATTACAGACACGAGTCACCAAGGCCAAGAGTAAAGTTGTTTTAATTGAGAGCTTTGATGGTTATTGTTTTAAATACTTAACACAAAATGTATATAACCACTTATAAACAATACTTAACACAATGTACTTTTTAAGTTCTACAGGCAAAAAAAATAAACTATCCTGCCTGGTATTAGAGTGCTTGATTAAAAGTTCAGAATTATATTCAAAATATTATAATGTGAGTTAGGAAGAATGCAATAAAGTGTAAAAAGCAATTTCTCATTTCTTCAATTTTCCTAAGGGATTAAGAGACAGACTCCTGGCCATTAAAACTTTTCTTTCTGTTTATGTGATGGGGGTACAGATCAATATATAACCAAGATGCTAAAAGAGGACACACTTTGATGCTTCTTGAAGATACACAGAAGATAAATCAATGTCTTTATAGTATCTTGATTATCAAAGAAAAATCATTTCAGAAGGTTATATATAAACAAATCATGAAATTCTAATAATCCATATATTTTTCTCCAGAGGATATCTGTATATTCTACCATAATATCTCTATCCCCTATTAAACATGTTAAAATACTGAAATTATTATCACCACTTATTTTTTAGACAAAGTAAAACATTTAAAATATATCCCTAACCACAGTAAACAAGTAATTAGATAATTTTATTGTAGTTTCAATAAACCTACCCCAAAAGATTATTTTTCATACAATAAGTTTCCACTGCAAATATGGATGTCTTTAATAGTATATTCTGGATTACTACAATTTATAATTGTAAACAATTACCTGGGTGCAGTATATGCATAAAAATAGCACTTCAATGATCCAGTGTTTAATGAGCTTGTCATTTTGCACAAAGTGTGAAACATTTCAATTATATCCCAGTACGGCCACACATACTGACTTACTTAGAACACTTACTGATCTCTGTAGATCTACTAGGTACAGGAGGGGGCTGTGTGCCATTGCGCGCAGGTGTGGAAGACTGGTGTGACATTGGGGAAAATGGAATCATATCGAAGATGTCAGTGGAGGGAGACTTAGATGTCACACTGCCTGCCTGTAATGATGATTATATGCGTTAGCATGGAGACACCTATTTCATATGAATATAGAAATTATAAATGAATTCAGTTGAATCATAACTTACCACTCATGTATTAAAAACAAAAATATCAACACTGTCATAGAGTTTAATCTGTTATGCCAAATGTTTGAAGGAAATTTCTGTAAAAATACTCTGAAAAATGCTACCAAAGATAGCAGCAGTGTAATTGTAGATGAGCATACAGCATTGGATAGATTTTTATGCATCTAGAAATACTAGACATTCATATCAGAAAATTAGAAATGTGGGGAACTGCATAAAATATGCTATCTCTAATACAGTAAACAGAAAAAATCGGCAGTGACCTGCTTTCCCATTTACAAAAATTCAAATACACTGAATATTTTTATATTCTTAGAGTACATCTTAATTTGACTTCATAAGTAGAATGACAACTGGATATATGTGTTGTATTTCATTACTGACAATTTTAAGCTTTTTGTAATAATCAGTCATTTTACAAAATAAATTAATAATTACCAGTATACCATCAAAATCAGTATAACTTGAGTATCAATACAGAACAGTTGCAGGAGAAATAAAAGTCCTATAAGGTAGCCAGGAAATAATCATCACCTTGTCAAAAAAAGGAAAATACCTTAGTATAATCTATAGGAACTGTCTGACCTGATCATGAATAAAAGAGAATTCCCCTCTTGAAGAAATAAGAGAGAAAAAAGGCTTACTATTCCTACTGGATCATGAACAGAGATTGACTGTTCAGAACATATTCATTTCTGATTCATAGATGATACAGGTGATGACAAAATGAGGCCAATTATATGTGCAGAGTGATGGATTTGCTATTCAGTTAAAATGTATAATAGTGTATTTTTTCATGCAGGAAAAAACTGCTCTCATCTCCTTCCCTTTAACAGTTGGCTTTCAGCATCTCTAAACCCTTACTTTTTATTCAAGAATATTACTCTCTTAATTATCTCATCACTTCTATTCCCTGCTTTTCATAACTCTCCTCCTTCTCAGGAAAAAACAAAAAGTACTCATATCCTAACTGTCATTGAAAATGAAACAAAGGACCAAATATGTGTCCTTTTAAAATTTTTTTTAAATTGCTGAAGCCTCTCCTCTTTTTGTTTTTTTCCTTCTTCCTGTTTTTTTCAGGGCTCTTTCAAGACTAGTGTCCTTAAAATAGACACTCGTCTTCCTGTCCTAACTTTTATTTCATTCAAATTAGATTTATTTCAGATCAATCTAGATGTTGCTCTTTTTGCACTAACTATACAAAAACTCTTTTTTATATACACATTACCTGGCAATCATGTCTGATGGGTTATTTGAACTATTTATCTTATTTTATCTATGTGGACTTGTATACTGTCATCATTCTCTGCTAGAACCTCTGATATCACACTATCAAAGGAAATGAAAATGGCACACCAAGGTTTCAGATCCCATCACATTAATTCAAAATATGCCTGCCATTTTTATTACTACATAAAGTAAACATTCTGGAAGAAGTAAAAAAAAAAATAAAAGGAAGATTTTGTTTTCCAAATTACATGAGGTCTTGGAATGCTGTGCTCACTGCCTGGCTTAGGAAGGCCACTTTTAGAAGGTGGAGGTATTAACAGTCCCAGTGATAGTCTGGAATCAGACGAGTTGACAGTAGTGACAGAAATGGAAGACATATTTAGACAAGGAGATGAAGCATCACTATTATGCCAAAGAGAAGATGAGCGTCTCTGAAGCCCAGGTGGCTCATGATCAGACATTCGGTGCAGCAGCTGTAAAGGAACAACACAGAGAGAAATATGCTAAGGAGAAGGAAGAAGGCATGGAAGAAGGGAAAGGTAGGTATGAAAATTCATTTGTAAAAGGATGTTTTGTGAAAACAATAGTATACTTTCACACTAACTTCAGTAAAGTTTGAACACATTGTGGAAGCTGATTTGCTTAGTGTGGTAATCTTGAGGTTCTTGATTGCTTTGATCATTTTTCATTGAGATATCATAATTTTAGGTAGATTAAATATAAGATTGGCTTCACTAGAGCATGAGAAGTAAACAGTACAGAAGAAATTGGAAAATCTTGAGATTTGTTTTAGATCAAGCCAAAATAAATCTATGCAATGAAATGACAAGAGATCAAAGATGGTAGTGAGACCTCAGTAAAATAGGAGTGAACTCTTCTAAGTACAGATCTGAGCAATTTTCAAAAAACATTATCACATGCCTTTTAAGTGTAATGCTCAAGACATTCTTTGTAACTATTACTAATGGCACAGTTGTGTTTTTTAATGGTAATAGACACAGTAATTAAGGTCCAAAATTTCACTATGATCTAGTCTCTGATGAACTAATTTTGAACAGACTGGTCCTACTCATCTTGCCTTTCCTATTAAGTGTTGAGGGTTTTCAATTGTAAGATGTTTGGGGACTGGAAAGAGGAAGCTGTCAATAATCTCAATAAAGTCAAAATGTGACTCTATGTATAATAACTGTTTCTTTTGGGGGTAGGAGGGATCTGGTCATGGGGCCTGAACTCTAGGCCTGGGCGCTGTCCCTCAGCTCTTCAGTTCAAGGCTAGCACTCTACCATTTGAGCCACAGAGCCACTTCCAACTTTTTTTTTCTTTTCTGCTTATGTGGTACTGAGGAATTGAACCCAGGGCGCCTCATGCATGCAAGGCAAGCCCTCTACCACTGAGCCACCTTCCCAGCCCCCATAGCAACTGTTTCTTAACACATTTATTTGGATGGTTTTTAGAGATTATTTCCCATAAAGCAGGGAAACTTACTTCTGAGAGCTGCACTGGAGAGAGCCTAGCTATCGAATGCCATAGACATCAATGAACTAAACTAAAACTAAAACGAATTATTAACTCTTTATTCACTAACTGCAGTTGTAGAAGCAGGAGAACAGGAAGAAGCTACCTGGCCCATCACCACTCCATATTCCCCACATGAAATCACACTGGACATAGGTCAGAGTATCATTACCCAAGTTGGGCACTGGCTTTTAGTTGATAGATCCTGGGCAAAAAGTCCCTCAGGATTTTTGCAGAAGGGGACAGAGAGAAGGAAAAGGGAAAGGGAAAGACTAGGGTTAGACAATACTGAATACTAAGTCATAGAGGAGAAAGTATCTCCAAGATATCCAGAATAACACAGTGAAGGCAGAGCATTTCAGTGTGTCTTTGGCCAAGGGCTCCGAAAGAGGCCTCTAAAGTTAGAAATGCAGATATACGTAGGAGCATGGCTGGCCAGTGGGACTTAGGTCTCAGTTCCTTCAAACTCTGTGCTAACTGGTGTGAGGAAGGGCAGCTTTCCCTATAAGGCTTTGCCTAGTGGGCTTGGTTATTTCCAGTGTTCAGACTGAAAGGATCATGTCTGTCGCTTTGGCCTAGAGCTGTACTCCTAAGCTAAAAGTCACAATGGACAAGGATTTTCAACCAATATTGATAGGACTTGGATGCAGCAAACAAAATGTGACTTCTGACAAACCTAATTGTCAAAGTTAGTGAACTAAAACAAGAAGGATCAACAAGTTTGAGGAACATTTATTACCCAACAACTACCACCTTCCACATTTGTGGAAACGGGGAAAATGAGAGACTTCAGTTGAAGAAAAGATTGAGTTCGGAAGTAAATCACAGATATTCTCAGTTATATTTGACTCTAGTAATATGCATACATGGCAGAATTACTTATTTTGGTTGACATATGACATATGTTAGCCAGAAAATCCTCCCCGATGCCTCAAAATGGCCAAGTCAAAATAGCTTAATATAAAGGTACTCCAGTATTGCTATTATGGTGTTAATACATCATGTTTTCTCAGGATGCTCCTTCCTCTGGGAAAATAAATGGAAAAATAAAGATTACAACTGGTTGTGGTTGCTAGTGGCTATGTCTATAATCTGAGCTACTCAGGATGTTGAGATCTGAGGATCGCAGTTCAAAGCCAACTTGGGCAGGAAAGCCCATGATACTCATATTCAACAAACTACAATTAAAAAAAAAAAAAAAACATCCTTGAGACTCTCATCTCCAATAAACTATCCTGAAAAAGCCAGAAATGGTGCTGTGGCTCAAGTGGAAGAGTGCTAGCCTCAAGCATAAGGAGGCTCGGGGACAGTGCCCTGGCCCTGAGTACAAGCCCCAGGACAGGCAAAAAACAAAAACAAAAAAGAAACCTCACGTTTCTATATCAAGGAGAATTCTACCCTCAAAAATTACTTGTCAATTATGCAGGAGTTGTTTAGCTATTGAGGCATAATAATAGTAAGAGTCACATTTGAGATTTGTAGTTGCTATAGGTTAGGCTCTGGTTGCTATTTTCCTGTGACAACTAGATGAATATCACAACAGGGATGCAATCCTATCATTAGCTATTTAAACAATAAAATAATTGCATTAAAATTATATAAAGTCTGAGGTAATATATAATATATACAGAAATACTAGGACATTGAAATTTTATTCTCTTCTATTAATTATATTGGCAGCATAAACCTCCAGACTCCTTTTAAATATAATAAATTCCAGACTAAAAGCCAGGTGCTGGTGGCTCATGCCTAGCTACTCAGGAGGCTGAGATCTGAGGATCACGGTTCACAGCCAGCCCAGGCAAGGGAAGTTGTGAGATTCTTCTCTCCAATTAACCACCAGAAAACTGGAAGTGGTACTGTGACTCAAAAGCTGAAGAGTTCAGAGACAGAGCCCAGGTTCAGAGTTCAAGCCCAATGACTGACCCCCCCCTCAAAAAAAATCCAGACTAAAATATGATTTTTCAGTCATTAAAAAATTAGAAATTTAAATTTTCATTTGGGATTATATTTTAAAAGTAACTTCCTTTAATTTTGTAATTTAAAAAAATGATGGTTTCAGTAAAATTTTTAGTTAGGAAACTGAAAGATTATATTACACTAAATGTGGGCAAAATAATCGTAAGGACAAATGCTCTAGTAGATTGTTCTAGATTGCCATGTTGCTTTTTATGGTACATTTTAAAATTAATGAGTTGATGATTTAGAATTTAAACCACCAGAAATGTAGCTCTCAGGTTTCTAGGTCCATGCTTGGTTTGTATTAACTTCTTAAAGGTAAAACCTATCATATTACGATTAGTTCAAAAGGCTTCCATGTTAAGTGCTGTGAGTCTCCACAGATCACACAGAGAAAGAGTGGCAAAACGACTTCATCAAGGACTTATCAGAGCTATAAAGGGGACATATTTACTTCTTTTAGATAGAATTTACTTCTCCTAAGTCATCTTTGTTGCAACTAGCAATTATAAAAGTGAAGTTGGGGACTAGTAATCAGTTCTTGTGGGCACCAAACGTTCTTGTACTGATGTTTATGTTTCAACTGTCTTTGTTTAAAAACTCATGCTGGGTGTCTTGTGTAATTGAGAGTTTTCACAATCTGCTCTTCCCCATCTTGACTTCAAGAATACTTGAGAGAGCACTGTGGAAAATTAAATAAGCAGGTTTGTTTACCCACAGTGAAAATACGTATTCTAGGTTATAATAGTCTTATCAAGTGTAATCAGTGGCTACAGTGTTGTCAAATTTTATCAACACTAGGTTTCATTGAAAGGGGGACATTTGTTTTGATCTGCAGTAGAATGTCCAATATTCTTGAGAACTATAATTTTATTCATCTAACTTCCTGACAATAATCTGATTTGTTTAAAAATGTCTAGAATCAATATGGCAAAATGTTAGCACTCAGTTAATGAGTCAAGAGGAACAATTTGATTTAACTTGGTATGTGTGCATAGATAATGCAACAATCTTCTGAGGTGTTCACAAGACTAGGAGGGCAGAATAAACCCCTTTTCTAATATAAATACAAGCAACACTGCCATGTGAATGTAATGAATGGAAATCAGATTGTTCCTAAGTAATCAGTACCAAATGGTGAAAAGCCCAACCTCTAATCTATTGCCAAACCACGAGAGCACAGCAGAAAAGCAAAAGCAAAGTCAAGTAACGGAAATTTTTCAGTGTATTTAAATGTTCATTTAAGACTACAGTCTCTAAAATAAGTGAGAGGATTTCTACAATCTGAATGTGATACAGTGATATGTACTATGAACATTATCAAAGCCAATTTCATCTTCCTGAAAGGGGGCTCATGGCTGAACCAACTGACAGAGACATGTAAACATTCTGAGTAGATCCTTGTACATGTCTAGAGTCATCTGCTTTGCAGAATTTCCTCATAACATACTGAAAGCTTTCTGAGGATCTGATGCCGAATTAACTGTATATCCTGAAGTCACCTATGTTACAATTTTCATGTACATAATGGGATCCATAAGTCATTATGATGATTCTTCTTTGATTAATGCAGAGAACATTGTCTCTAATTCTTTTGTCTCTAATTCTTTAACAAACTGCTGAGAATAACAATAATTGTGCAGTATTCTATCCACAAGTCTTCTGAACTCAAAACAAACAAGTTCTAGAGTTTATTTGGTACCTATGAGGCAATCTGTGAGGTGCTTTGTGGTCTAACCTTGAGTCCTATAAAACAAGATCCAAATTTCATAAGAAAAGATTTAAAACATTTCTGACAACAGAAATGGGTTTTATTTCAGATCTATGGTAAGCTGTTGAGAGAGACTTACATGTTAAATTTATATTTTAATTATCTAAATTTTTAAAATAAAATTTCAATAGTTTGGATCAATAGTAAATATTTGAAAGCAAATATTTATAGGCATGACAAACTTTCATATTAAATAATTCCAAGCAACATAAACTCATCTATTTCTATTTAATGTCAGAAAATTGGGAGCTCATTTTAAATATAGTATTACTAGCATCAAATAACTATTTCATAGCTACATAAATAAAACTGAAAATGAAAAACAAAAATATCAACTGTCTTTTAAAAAATAAAAGCACATAGCCAGGCACAAGGGTTAATGTCTGTAATCCCAGTTGTTGAAGAGATCAGGAGGATTACAATTAGACACCAGCCCAGGTAAAATGTTTGCACGACCCCATCTCAACCAATAAAAACTGGGCATGGTGATTCATACCTGTTACAGCAGCTATAGGGAAGTATAAATATAAAGATTATGGTCCACCTATATGGAAAGCATAAATATTAAAACTTTGGTCCAGACTAGTTGATGCATAAAAATGTTTAAAAAAAACTGAAGTAAAATGGGCTGGGGACATGGCTCAAGTGGTTGAGCACCTGCCTAGAACAAAAAAAGCTTTGACTTCAAACCTCAGTCACAGATAGATAGGTAGATAGATAGATAGATAGATAGATAGATAGATAGATAGATAGATAGATAGATAGATAGATAGATAGTAGATAGATACATGGTAACACATACATCATTTCCCAAATCATTTGACCACATAAACTATCAATTTATATTTTGAATATTTTGCACTTAAATCTTACACCTAAATTTTATTAGCTTAAAATATCTTTGAGTTCATTTTTTAAATCCAATCATTACTTTTTTATTGTAAAAGTGATATGAGGAGAGGTTAGTTACGTATATAGGGTAATGAGTGCATTTCTTTTTGAACAGTACTACCCTCTCCCTCATTTTCTCCTGCTCCCTCCCCTCTTCCCTTCCTCACTTCTCCTCCCCTGCAAAGTTGTAAAGTTTGTTTCCAACATAGTTTTTAATGAAAATTGTTTCTATTTCACTTTCACCTATCACTTAAGTCTAGAGATAGTTGAAACATTCTCGCTATTTTCAAGTATATTGTTATTCAAGCATTGAAGCATATTGTTAGTGATTATATCATGGGACCTACTCTTCCTGCCCAACTGAATTTTTGTACATTTGACTAACATCTCCCTGAATTCTTCCAGTCCCATCTCATAACTCAGCCCAGTAGTGGCTACCATCCTATTTTCTCTCCCAATAACATTAACTTGTTTTTCCAAGAATAAATAAGATTATGTAATATTTGTCTTCCTGTGACTAGCTTATTTCATTTAATCTAATGTCTTCTAATTTTTATCTTAATTTTTTTTATTTTGAAGAGAAAATATGCATCCTTCAGTGTATCATAAAGTTTAACATCGTATGATAATATACAAAGCATTGGTACTAAGTAATTTTAGAGTTAAAGAAAATGTATAAATAAAGGTATCAGTATGTCAAAAACACAGATTTACAAAGTTGTCATTTGCATTATTTGTATAATGATCAATGACACCCTTTTGTGAATATCATTTTAAATGCAAAAATGTGGTTTACAGAAAGTGATTTCATCTTTCATTCAAATTTTAGTTGTAGCATTTGAGGTATTTTATTCAGGTAGACTTACACTGGCATAAACACAGCACCTAAAATGATTATTAACTGTCTCAACTTCACAAGAAGTAATATATTTTAGTAACTATTTTAATGATTTCTCTTGTCTTTGTGTAACTGACTGTTCAATAACAATACCTAGATAAATGCATATATTTGTAGTCTGTATTTCATAGCTAAATAGTCCAAGAAACCAAAACAAGGTTCTGTTCTGTTCATTCTTCACCATATCTGTGACTGATTGGCTAAGCACAGATCACCAGTGGAACTTCATAACCCCAACCCTGACCTACCTTCTTTTCAGTTACCCTTTTGCTAGTCTCCAGCAGTATCTGCTGTGCAGATAGAAAACAAATTATGGGTGAAATCAGTTTGATCATTGTTTGCAAACCTCTTTGGTCCTCCCAAATCTTGCCCCTCAAAAAGAGAGGACACACAAGATAAACAAGCTTTAGATTTTCATTCAGAATTCTGATACATCTCTTCAATTCCTCTGTCACCACGAGGCTGGATCAAAGGAAATGCAATGACTTCCAGACACAGCTACTTCCTTCTGACCCTTAAAACCCAGAATGTGATCCTTCAGTAACTCATTGTACATGCCGGAGGTTCAATACTTCACTCTCAACCTCTCTCTTCTGAGCCATATTATCTCCTTTTTTTTTTTTTTTTTTTTTTTAACCAACCCTATTCAAACAATGGAAAGACCTATTTTCAGCTTGGCACATGGAAAAGAATAATGGAAAATATTTGACCTATTTCCAGGGCATGGCGAGTTTGAAGCCTAAAGTTCTTACAGTGGCGTTCTTCTTCTTGGTGATTCTTTCTGGTTTTGTGTTTTACACACACACACACACATACACACACACACATAACATATAATAGTTTTGTAATTTTTAAAAACTCTTACAATTAAATTTCATGCCATAGAACAGAACATAAATTAGATATCAAATATTTTCAGTGAACAACATATACATTAAGGGAGACTATCATTAGTGCAGATCATTCAAAGAGAAAAAACAGATTTTTGTAAATATCATTTGGCCTTGAAAAAATACTGCCTTAAATTCTACCTTCCTCCAAAAACAATTCTCTTTACTAAAAATTAGGTAATGATTGATATCACACATAGCATTGGAAAAATTCTGGACTTTAAACTTGCAACAAGTCAGAAATAATTTAACTACAAATACTTGACTATTGTCTGCTGAGACAGCCACTCATTTTATTGTCTGCAAAAAAACTGCTTTAGTCCCAGAAGGAACCTTTTGCTATGTAATTGCAGAAACAATATTCAGTCATGTTTTCATTCCAGATTCTATAACGAAGTTCAGCTCTGCAGAAGTAGATGGGCATAGGTCATTACCTGTAACCTCAATGAACAGTAACCACTTGGGATGAGAGAAAGAACATGCTCCAAGAGAAAGAGTATATTAAACTTGATCATCAAACTCAGGTCTGAATTAGTAGAAAATATATCATGAAAGAGGAAAGGGAAAATAACTACTCTGTATTACCTAGATGATTTAACTCTCCTAATTAGCCTAATTGTTTTATAAGACATCTCTCTCCATCCTTAAATAATTGATCAAAAAGTATTGTGTGAACTTTTAAAGAATTTCTGACCCAGAGACATCTCATCTTATAAATCTTTTCTCAAATGAAACATATACATATTCAATATACTTACTGGAGATGTTGATACTTGAGTTATCCTTAACTGGTTTTCCAAATCTTGTACTTTATTTTTAAGTTCCATATTTTCTGTTTCTAAGTCTTGGATCTAAAAAGCAAGTGGTCATTGAGTAACTTTCAGGATTTATTTATTTATTTATTTGCTTGAAAGATAGTGGGTTTTATATTGGTTATTTTAACAAATAACATTTTGTACTATTTATAATTTATACTATTTAGAATTTTTATTTATGCTATTTAGAATGTATTTATACTATTTAGAATTTATATACTATTTAGAATTAATTGCCTGCACACGGCAGACAATTATTTGAAAAACCTTGGGCAGTACTGGAGGATTCTAGGTCATTGGAGAGACACATTCAATTTAAAACATATTTTATGTGTGTGCAAATTTTATGTTTCTAAATGTGTCACCTCTGTATGTTCTTGATACGCTGGGCAATTTATACTAGCAGTCTTGCAGTGTGACCACATGACAGTGAAATTTGCTCCTGGTGATGCAGAAGAATGGAGAAGGGGTGTAATATAATTACAAAGGAATCTGAGCTTCATGGGGAACCACTTACCCAACATCTGCTGCCTCTGCTGCTCTGATCCCCATGAGAAGCATCAGGAAGTGAAGCAAAAAATCACATGAGAACACTAAGTTCTTGTGGGAATTCAATATAAAAATTAAAAAAAAAAAAACAAACAAACAACTGCAGGGGATCAGGAATGAAAAAAAAATCTTAAGAGCACAGTGAAAACCCTCCCAACTAGTGAAAGGGAAATTTAATGATGGTTCTATTAACGTGTTTGATGCTATGCAAGCTTCCTCTACTTACACGACACAAATGTGAAACAACAACTTTAATTTACTCACTCTTTTCTGTAACCCTGCAATCTGTTTTCTTGTTTCCACATCTTTTCCTCCAGATTCTAGAAACTTCCTGTATGCCAGATCAAATGCTTGTCCAATTGTTAACGTTATCTCTTCAGCCTTTGTAAAAATCAAAGAAGATTGCCATTTTAATAGCAGTACGTCTGACTGCTCTTCAAATCAATTAAAACAAAATTCACTGTGAATCGAGATTAGACATTCATAGGAGTTATTCAAAAGGATATAGCACATGAGCCAAATACCTACAACTTGCCAGGCATATTAAAAATAAACAGGTTAGGCTCTGGTGGTTCATACTTGTACTCCTAGCTACTCAGGAGGCTGAGACCTGAGGATCACTGTTTGAACCCAGCCCTAGGCATGAAAGTTCATGAAACTCTTTTTTTTTTTTTTTTTGGTCCGGTTGTGGGGCCTGAACTCTGGGCCTGGGCACTGTCCCTCAGCTCTTCAGCTCAAGGCTAGTGCTCTACCACTTGAGCCACAGCGCCACTTCCGGCTTTTTTCTTTTTGCTTATGTGGTGCTGAGGAATCGAACCCAGGGCCTTGAGCATGCAAGGCAAGCGCTCTACCACTGAGCCACCTTCCCAGCCCGTTCATGAAACTCTTATCTCCACTTAACCACCAAAAAAGCCAGAAATGGGGCTGTGCCAAAAGGGGTTGTAGCACTCCCAGGAGTGCTGGCCTTTAGCATAAAAGTTCAGGGATAGCACCCAGGCCCTAAGTTCAATGACCAGCACAAAAATGAACAAGCAAACAAATACTAGAGGAGGCCACTAATGAAGTTAGAAGGAAAAGTTCTTCCACTCTTCATCCCTTGCATTTGTGGTATTTTTCCTAGATATTTTCTTCATTTTCTCAAATATTTATAACCTATTAAATGAAGGTACAGTGTCTAATGCAGTTTTTCTTGCTTTTGTACTATTTGTTTACTTTTCCTGGTGAGAAGGGTTTGTTAAATTCTGGGAGGGTAATCTGAATGAGGCCAGCAGGATGGTTTCTGTAGAAAACTTGAGGTAAATCCTCTAATTATTGCCTAGTGAAACTGAGCAATTCCAAATTCAGAATAAATCTTAAATACGCGAGGTGAAATCAGAAGTTTGAAAGCTTATACAAATAAGGGTAGGCAGGGTTTTTGTTGTTGTTGTTGTTGGTAAAAACAAGGCTAACTGAGCAAAATGTAGCTGTCATCTTGAAGTTGGTTTAGGAAACATTTGCACTCTGGACAGCTGACTAGAGATTGCCATAAATACAGAGTTGACTAGCCCACTTCTAGTTCATTCATATCTTCATTGATTTTGTGTTATCCTGCATTAAGTATAAACTAAAAATAAGGCTTATTTATTATCATTGAAAAGAAGTTTGATAAAGGCATTAATCAATTTCAGGAATGGTGAACAACTTAGTAAGACTAATTTCTACAATGTCTTAATGGCAACTAGCAGTAAATTAGTGGTTACATCAATTAGTGTTACTAATAGTAACATTACATATTGACATCACCATGCTTCTGTTAATCTACTACTGAAATTCAAACAGTTGTGTTACAGAATTTAAAATTTAGATGATCTCATTGACAATGTCATTTTTCTGCTTAAGGAAGATTTCAATTATAAAATAGAGGTTAACATAATTAAACAAAATGCAAAATATAGAAAAAAGCTGGGCATCAGTGGCTCACATATGAATCCTAATCCTAGCTACTCAAGAGGCTGAGATCTGAGAATCATGGTTCAAAGTCTACCAGACAGGGAAGTCTTGAAGACTCTTATCTCCAAATAACCAGAACAAAACTTGAAGTGGAACTCTGTGGATAAAGTGGCAGAGCACCAGCTTTGAGTGAGAAAGCTAATGGATAGAACTCAGGCTTTCAGTTGAAGCGCCAGTCCTGGCACATAAATATATTTAAAAATATTTTAAAATATATTTTAAAACCTTTCTATTTATTAAATTACCCGTTCAATGTGTCTGTCTAATAAGACATGCTATGTTCAAGTCCTCAGTATGCTTAACTGATAAAACTGTTGATCATTCATATTATTTATAAGAGCTTAAAAATATTCTTTTTATTTATTTTTTAAATGAGTTTTTTATTGTGAAAATATCGTACAGAGGGGTTACAATCACATGGTAATGAGTACATTTCTTATCAAGCATTGTTGCAGCCTCCTCCTTTGTTTTTTCCCTCATATCCCTGCCCTCCCAGCATGACTACACCTCCCTGGCCCGGCCCCCCTTCCCCCGCCCCTGCCCCAGGGTAAAGTTCATTTTTCAACCTAGCTTCTTGTACATCTCATTGTTGCAATGGGTCAAATCTGTATCCCTATTTAAGCATTTTGTTTTTTTGACTCCCAAGTCCTTGCATTTCAGAGAGGAAAAGACTGGGAAAGTTAAGATTTATATACAATGGAATGCACAGACCATAATTGTACAGTCACATGGTTAGATAAATTTCCATGTTAACAAAGTATCCTATTATTAATACATGAAATATATTTATCCCCTCAGAAAGCATCCTATGTTTATTTCTAGTCAGATCAAATTTGTCATTAGTAACCATTGCTCTAATTTACAAGACTATGGATCAATTTTGCTTGTCCTTGATATCCATGAAAATAGATCATTTAGTATATACTTTTTGGTGTCTACATGCATTTGTTAACATAATGTTTTTTGAGTTTTACATATGTCACAATATTCCATTTTGTTTTATTTATTTTATTAGTTTTCAATGCTATACATTTACTGTCATTAATTTTTCCAACTTTCTGCTGATGGACATTCAAGGCTTTTTCAGTTATAAACAAAAAAACTACAGATGTCCTTTGAAGTCTTTTTTAGTATCTTCTGATCGCCACTGTATTGGTGAGTACTTTTTGTTTACATGTAGAATCATGTGTCTTTTAATTCCCTATTTTTAAGACTTAATAATTTCTTCTTTCATATGTAATCTATGATATAACTAAAAGTATACAGATGATAAATAAGATAGATAAATATAGATAGATAGATATCCTGAAGTTTGTCAGACTTCTCAAAATTATAATTGATATATTTAATTCCATTTGGGGATTTTTTTCAGGCAGCAGGAAATGATTGTTTTTAAAAAATATACAATTTAGCCGAGTGCTGGTGGCTCATGCCTGTAATCCCAGCTACTGAGGAGGCTGAGATCTGAGGATCACGGTTCAAAGCAGCCAGGTCAGAAAAGTCCCTGAGACCCTTCTCTCCAATAAACCACTTGAAAACTGGAAGTGGCGCTGTGGCTCAAGTGGTAGAGCGCTCGCCTTGAGCTAAAGAGCGCAGGGATACCGCCCAATCCCAGAATTCAAGCCCCACGACTGACAAAAAAAAATTAGAATATAACTGTAATTTAACTTCAAAAGTCTATAAATCAAAAATATGTATCAATACAGATCTCAAAATAGCTTTATGAGACATACCTTTAATAATTCATTCAAAAATATCTTGCTTGGAAGATACTTCATATTCCCACAAAACTGTATTTATTTTTGCTGGTTCTGGGGCTTAAACTTGGGGCATTTTGCTCAAGACAAAACTAAGAAACTTACTATTTTCATTCTAGTAATTTAATGAAATACAAAGAGAAAAAATTACTTTAAAAAAGGATTGTTTCTAAATATTTTAAAAGGCAGCCTATAACTACAAAGAACAAATAACTTCTTATAAGTTGACATTGAGGAAGGACTAGATGCAATGATTTCTCCTATTATTAATTACATATGATTCTTTTGACAATGAGTTATTTTCGTAGAGAAAATTATTGAGTAACAGAGAGGTTGATGTCATAACATCAGCAAAGTGTTATGTAGTAGTTTTATAAGCATATTGGGAACTACTGTTAAATTACTTCAAAATCAAAGTAATGAATAATGTGTTGTTACAAACATTTGAAAAAATTCTGAAAAGGAAATAATGGCTAATTGGTTTGACACTGACTATATTTGACTTATTAAATCAAGAAGCCAATTCAACCATCACAATGAACTCCATATTTCATCTTTTTTTTTTCAATTTAATGAGATGGCTATAGAAGTTGTATATGTAGGAAACCCTCATAATATAACATCATTTTACCAGGGAATTGAATTCCAGTCTTGGAGTATATGAAGTCATGCAATCAGAGTTAAACTATATAGTTGGGCTTCTATAATTATTTATCTTTTGTTACTCTGGGAATTGCAGTATAACTGTCTGGCCTGTGTTTACTTAAAATAAGATCAATAGTTCAGTCCAAATAGGCCAGAACGTACTTTTTAAGTGTTTATTATGTAATCATTTCAGATTTACATCCAATTGTAAGAAGTAGTACAGGAAGGTCTTGTATATATTTTTCCAGTTTCTCCCAGGGGAGACATATTACAAAATTACAGTGCAAATCACAACCAGGATATTGATCATTGTAACAATGCAGAATAATTCGTTTACCACAGGAATCTCTGATTTAGCTGTTAGATAGGCAAAACCCTATTCTAGGCCTTTCCTTAGGCCATTGGCAAACTTTAGTAATCTGTTCTTCATTTCTATAATTCTGTCATTTATAAGTGATACAGGAATAGAAGGGAAACACATAATGTTCTGGAACCTTTCCACTCTCTACAGTCAACCAGATCATTGTGCATATTAGTATCTCATTCCATTTTATCAATAAGTAGTGTTCTATGGTTGGGATGTAACCAACTGTGCTTAATCATTGTATTTTGTTTGTATTTTGTGCCATTATAATCATCCTAATACATGTGTCTAGGTTTTTGTGTGAACACTTTAATCTTTGATTTTTCTGAGATGACTGTCTAAATATTTCATATGATAGTCGCATGTTAACTGACAAATTGTCTTTCTAGAGTACTGTGGCATTTTATATCCCCAGCAGCTTTATTTGACTCAACTAGGCTTTCTGACAGTTGTGCAGTTATAGCTAAGTCTTTCAATTAGATGTTTTAATTGAGCATTGTTTTATCTTTGCTCTCTTCAATTAAAGTTCTTTCCAGATTTTTCAAAAAAATTTTTTTTTGTTAACCAGCTCTTGTGTGTGTGTGTTATTGAACATCATGTAGGAACAAGGATTCATTTCATTCTTTAGAGTCCACATGTTATTTCCAGCCTTATTGTAAGGGCTACAAACTTAAGGCATGCATTTTATAGTACCAAGAGTAAAAAATAAACAAACAAAAACTGTCCTTTTCTATATTATTTTTAAAGTATTCATTTTTAACCCCATATAAGGAATCTGTAGTTATTACGATGCCTATAATCAAATTAAGATTTTGTTGGTTTTAACAAAGAGTGTGGATTTTTACTAATACTTTAAACCACAGACTGCTATGATTATATGGTAAAAGACATGTCATGATTTGAAACATTGCTCTTTTGTAATATATGTACTTAGTTATTATTTCTTATTCTCAGAATGACTTTATATCACAAAAATCTTGTTAAGATTTATTTTATATCTGGTTGGTTCATTGATTAAAAAAAAAATTTCTTTGTAGCCAGGTGCCAGTGGCTCATGCTTCTTTCTAATCCTAGCTACTCAGGAGGCGGAGACCTGAGGATCACAGTTCAAAGCCAGCCCAGGCAGAAAAGTCCCCATGAGATTCTTATCTCCAATTAACCACTCAAAAAATGGAAGTGGTGCTGTGGATCAAGTGGTAGATTGCTAGCTTAGAGCACAAACAGGCTCAGGGAAAGCACCTTGGCCCTGAGTTCAAGTCTCACCACTGATCAAAAAATATTCTCTATTAACATCTTTTTGATATATAGACTATACAATTGTTATGATTATTCTTAAAAATTTTACCATTCTTCTAGTCTGAATTTTAGATTAATTTCTCCTTGGCTCAAAGAATATATTCTATATGATTACTACAAGATTTTTATTTTAAATTGAGGTCTGTCTTTTAGCTGAGAAGAGAGTGTATTTTGGCAGATGATCCTTGAATGCTTGAAAATGTGTGGTTGTTGGGTGGAGTGATAACTTTTATTAGGTCCAATTGGTTGATGATTGTTGAGCTGTTATATCCTTGATGATTTTCTTCTGGTTGTTCTATAAATATTGGGATGAGTCATGGTGAAGTTTCCAAAAATAACTATTTGTGTAATCATTTCTGTTCTACCCTTTTTCATTTCTTATTTTGCAGTCCTGTTGGTTGGTCATGTATATTGAAGATCATTAGGTCTTCTTGTCCTTTCTATTGTTATACAATCTTTTTCTCCATTTCTAGTAGCTTTCTTTGCATCAAAGGCTACTCTGAAAGCTAACTTCTGCTATATTTGAATAATGCTTGCATATTACATTCCTTCCCCATCTATCTTCAAACTGCTTATACCACCTAAACCTTCCCATTTACAATTCGGTATAGACAATATGGATTTGAGTTATGCTTAATACAAATTTAATATGTATTTAATTAGCTTATATGGGATTTATATTTAATGTGATTTTGTATGTTAGGACTTAAGTTTGTAGTTAACAATTTTCCAATCTCTCTTCATGTTCTGTTTTGTTTTCACTCAATCTCTGTAGGTTTTAAGGTATTTATTTAAAAATTTTTTGTAATTAAAAAAATAACTGCTTTTAAATGTATCTCATACAGCTTTTTAGTGATTGCTCTGGGATTCTCACTGTGTTTGTTTTATTTATATTATTTATCATGGCTGGAAGTTTTCTGGTGCAAGTATAAAAAACTCCCTTTCCTCACAGCCTTTCAAATTCCTATTGATATTATAGTTGTTCACATATTTCTCTGATGTGTATATACATATACACTTAGAATCAAATCAGAATATAGCACTTTTACCATAATACATAAATCAGAAAACTATATTTACTAACATGCTTCCTAATCCTTTTCATTCTACCTTCATCTTTTCTCAAGGCTTTGTCTTCTATTATTCTGTTTAGAGACATGCCCCACCCCAGCAAACTATACTTAGGGAAGGTTTAGTAGGGAAAAGTTTGTCATTCATATGATAATTCTTTAATTTCTTTAACTCCTGAAATATATATTGGCCTGGAAATTTGATTCTGATTTGACAGTGATCCAACCACAGTATTCAAAACATTGTGTTTCTTCCTTCTTACCTTGATGGTTTGTTAAGATAATCACACTATCATGTAACTTGACCTAATTCTATAGATAAGGAACAGTTTTTATTGGTGTCAGATTTTCTGTCATTAGTTTCCAGAAAATTGACTATAATGTGTTAGTATGTAGGTATCTGGAACAGTGCTGTGTGGAACTCATTTAATATTTTGAATCTATAGATTTATGTTATTTGCCAAGTCTGGGACATTTTCAACTACAATTTCTTCAGGTATTTTTTTTAAAGTTAAGCAGCTTTATTTCTTCTTTCTTTTCAAGACTCTGATAATGTAAATTATTTGATGAATTTAGTAAATGCTGAGTTCTTCAGTCTCAGTAGCAATTAATATTTAATATAAGATGAAAGAACTGTGTTTGTAAAAGTTCTGAAGTAATTGTGAATCACTAGTTTAGGCTTAAATAAATCATATTCAACCTTCAAGGAAAGAGAACTTTAATAGACTATATCCAACAAAAAAAAAATAAAAGGACTGGGAATTAATTATAGAAAATATGATTTGGAATAAATAGGATTTATATTTAAAATTTAATGGAACTTTACAAGAGTTCCATTATGATCAAGAAACAAGTTTGTGGATGTCAAAGAAAGAAAATCAGGGGTACAAATCTATAAAAGGTTGATATATATCAACAGTTCTGATTATGAACCACTTTATAGAGAGCCATAAGGAATTTTATTTCTATGGGTAAGCCAAATCTCTTCAGTGCAAATGGTGAAAGGTTATTATGTCTTACACATAGAAGATATTCAACAAATATAACCTCTCAATCACACCATAAAAACATCTGCAAATTACCACAGTTAAGAAGCACATTAAATATTCAAAATTAATGCTTTCATTCAATAAATTTCAAAAACATTTTGAACTCCATAAAAATGTCTTTTTCTGTGGGTCTACAACACTGTCTTAAATGATAAGCACATTTTTCAGAGAAGTTGTCCATAATGTTCACTAATTCCAAGAGGCTATGATGCCAAAGTAGCTTAGCATATTTGCTTACCTTCTTTAAAGGACTTAAGTTTAAACTATACAGGAAATAGCCTGCATTATTTTTGGTACATTTTCTTTTTTAGGGGGGGGCGGGGTCCAGTTGTGGGACCTGAACTTTGGGCCTGGGCACTGTCCCTCAGCTCTTGAGCTCAAGGCTAGCGCTCTTATCACTTCAGCCACAGTGCCACTTTCAGCTTTTTTCTTTTTGCTTATGTGGTGCTGAGGAATAGAACCCAGGGCCTCAGGCATGCAAGGCAAGCGCTCTACTACCGAGCCACCTTCCCAGCCCATTATTTTTGGTACATTTTCAACATAGAATTTTCCTTATGGAAAAATTACTAGCATCTGTTATCCACCAGATACAGAAATTATATATAAAATAAAAAGGCATTTCTTTTCAAAGAGCTCACATACTGAAACCAGAGGTTTAAATTCCATTATGGTCATCATGATAGTAAGTAGTCTGCTATGTATTGAGAACAAGAAAAATAGTATATAAATGAGTAAGTAATGTTCTCTTTCTTTTTTAAACAAATAATGCTGTTGAATTTAGATGTTCTTTCTCTACTGAAGTCATCAATGGCTGCAATGTGAATGGAATGCACATTTTCTGTTTTATATCAAGAACTCAGAAAAGGTTATGTATAAAATTAGCTTGTGCTTGTAAGCACAGTATAGTGATATGGGTTTTCTTTATAAATCCAGATGATTAAAAGGCTATTGCATGACTTATTTCTGGAATTCCCTAAATGTTCTGTTACATTACTTTCACTCATACTCTGTCTGTCTTTCTGTCTGGCTCTCTCTCTCATTCTCTCTCTCTCTCTCTCTCACACACACACACACATACACACACAAACGAATGCATGCATATGTACATGATTTAATTACCTTTCATTATATGAAATAATTTTCAATGTAATTGGAGACTCATTTAAGAAGCCATGCAGCTTTTATTTCCAAGGACTTACAGTACTGATTACCATTAAGCTTATCCCTTTCAAGAAAAAATATAAACCTAAAACACACTTTTCTTCAACATTACTCTGCATTATGTGCATTGTACTAAAAAAAATGGGTGGAAATAAAATTACAAACAAATTAAATGATTAAAAGAGACACAAATACATAGAATGAGTAGGCATGGTGTTCTAATGAAAGAAATTTGCATGCAGGCATTTGCTTGTGAACATAAGAATTTAGTTAAGGGTGAAATCCTGAAGTATACTCTCATGACAGGATGAATCTATTAGTGCACGTAAGTATTTGCAGACCTCATTCTTTTCCAAATGCTTTACTAATGCCGGAAACAAGACAATTCCTGGCTTGTAAAAGAGAACAAACCACCCTAAAACATCTGGCATACTTACACACTTTTCGCTGTCAAATACATAGCACAAATGTTTATTTGATTCTGAATCTTTGCATATGAAAGTGAATATCCTCTTGTCAGTTTTATCATCTGCACAGAATGATATTCTATGAAGCTGGCAATTGTGCTGGACTTCCTGTGAACACAGATGGAAATGAATATAGTTGATAGCATTTCATCCACTTTCTGAAATGCCAGCTTGTGTTAATAACATAGAACTTACAACTTGAAATGTGTAACCATTATCTGTCACACTTTCTTTTTATAATTATATAGACCCCAAACTTAAACAAATAAACCACGAGGACGATATTCTGGCCTGAGGACTAAAATGATAATCATTCCAATAGTACTCAGAAAAATGCAAGCATAATAAAAAGGATCAGTAGGTTACAAATGGCAAAGAACATGAGCTGCAAAGAATGTAAAGAGAGTGTTTGGTTTGCAGCCTGCAAGTTTATGAAGGAGAGAATTGAAGTTCAAAGAGATTAAAATATTAAAATATCTCCAAAAGGTTATATCATGAGGACCCTTTTAACCTGAAATTCCCTTCATTTACATCACTGATAAATAATGAGTATTATAACTTAGAACATAGGCTTGTCTGCACAAAATTTCACATGAAATATATAATTATTTCTTCCTTCTTATACATATCTCATGATTTCTCCAACACTCATGAAACTTTTATATATGGCGTGGTTAAACTTGTTCATGATGGAAAAGCCCCCAAATGACTGTGGCTATTCAGTAGAAAGACAAACACATAAGCAGGTAGAAATACTCGCAGCATACACACATATACATATACATGCACACATCAAACTATAAAACTCAATAAAAATACCAGATAGGAACTTAATTAAAAAATGTTCCTATGAATCCATAACTTACTATTTAAGCAAAGGACTTGAACTTCAGATAGTATTTAGATTCATATGAGTCATCATTAATATTATTTATCCTTACAGTTTTTTTTTGTGGGGGGGGTCCGGTCGTGGGGCCTGAACTCTGGGTCTAGGCACTGTCCCCCAGCTCTTCAGCTCAAGACTAGTGCTCTACCACTTGAGCCACAGCGCCACTTCCGGTTTTTTCTTATGTGGTGCTGAGGAATCGAACCCAGAGCCTCTGGCATGCAAGGCAAGCGCTCTATCACTGAGCCACCTTCCCAGCCCCTTACAGTTTTTTAAAACATGTTGTACGTAGAAAATAAATTTTATTTAACTATGACTGATATAAAAAATAAAATCATTCCTTTTACTCTTATGGTTATAAGTATTTTTTAATTGCATTTTAACACCAGGAATTTTAATCAGAATCTTAGGTCACTCATATTATTTAGTTTTAAAACACTAACTATGGAAGTAAGAGTAGATTCACCAAAGAGGATTGAATGAATTCTTCCTCAAGAAAGCTTTATTTAGGTCAGATTTCAGTATTCCTGTAAAGGTAGTTTCAGACAACTGCTAACACAATTACCTAGGGTGCCCGTTTCCTGGACTCAGAATCTTGCAGATTTTGATCAACAAAAAAACAATGATGAACCAAGACTCTTCTCTCTATAAGCTTAACATTGGTTTGTTGGTTTATATCACTTTTATTTGCACTATAGTTCATCACACTACTCAGAGGCATTAAGTTCAATAGTAAAAAAATAAAAAGAACAATGTTTAAAAAGAGAGCTCAACTTACATAGGCCTATCTCTTCATGGATATTAATTACAGTGAGTAATGGGTTTCATTGTGACATTTTTATACATGTACAGAACATATTTTAACCATACCCCCTCCATATTTCCCTCTCTAACCATTTTCTCCTTTCATCCCTTCTCCTTAATGCCCTTACTCTTCCCTAAGATTCTCTTTTCTAATTTCCTTTTCTCTTTTGTTTTTAACTTAGGCCTTTGATAAGGTATCTTCTGTTTTTTGCAATTAGTAACTAGAGAGACAAGACAACCGTATTGGTCTATGACTCTTGCTATTATTTTGCCTTATTGTCCAGACTCCTTTCAAATTGACATTTACTTTTATTAGGTATCTATATGATGATTAAATGATAGCCTCTGCAATACCATAGCTCTCCAATACTGACAGGTCTGAGTCAGTTATAAATCTATACTCGTGGCAGAAATGAGATAAGATAGGTGATGAATTTATTTTTGTATCTACAGGGAAGTAAAAATAACATGCCAGGCACACAGAGTTGATGGTGAAGTCCTGAAAGTCCATCATTCACTCAACCTCTGGCACAGTCACAGAAAGGTGTGGGTTTTAAACAGGTGGGAATCATGTTAATATTTGTTGATATTAAAAGGTATCTTTCTACAAAATAAGATTGCAAAGTTCCAGGCACTGTTGGTTCACACCAGTAATCCTTGCTACTCAAAGGCTGAGATCTGAGATTGCAGTTTAAAGCCAGTCCAGGCAGGAAAGGCCAATGAGATTCTTAGCCTCAATTAGATACCAAAAAGCCAGAAGTGCAGCTGTGGCTTCAGTGGTAGAGCACTAGCCTTGAGCTAGGACAGTGCTCAGGCCCTAAGTTCAAGCCCCAAAAGTAAAGTTTAAGTACTAACAATAAAATAAAAAGAAGATTATGAAGCTGAAAGATAATATAATCATTTTGTGAGTGTGTGTGCTGTTTTGTCAGATTTTTATGGAGGTTAAGCGTAGTGTGTATAACTAGTGAGATGGAATAAGGAGATTTGGGAATAGAGCAAGAAAGTGGAATTGTGCTCATCCATTAGAAAGAATGATAATGTATTTGCAAAGAACTGGAAGGACCTAGAAAAAAAGTCATGTTAAGTGAAATAAATCAGTTTCAGAGAGACAAAGTTACATGTTTTCTCTCATATGTGAAAGTTATAATTAGTTTATAAATATGTAAGTAAACACTTTGGGTGATACACGAGTGTACACAAATTTATTAATTGAAAAAACAGTCATTCATGGGGAGAATATAGACTGCATTCTTCCTTAGAAAGGCTAAATCAAAGTTCCACAAACATCAAGAAATGGGTCTTTGCAAGAGGTGGATTGGAGTCAAGTGGCAAGTACCCATTTCCTGAGGTAGAATACAGAGAAGTGGGGTGAATGCGGTAAAACAAAATTCAATGAATATCCTATAAAACCAAGAAACATGAGGGTCAGGGTGGGTTGGGAGGGATAGGTGAGAATGTTGAAAAGGTTCTCCAGCCGGGCGCTGGTGGCTCATGCCTGTAATCCTAGCTACTCAGGAGGCTGAGATCTGAGGATCGAGGTTCACAGCCAGCCCGGGCAGGAAAGACGGTGAGACTCCTATCTCCAATAAACCACCAGAAAACTGGAAGTGGCGCTGTAGCTCAAGTGGTAGAGTGCTCACCTTGAGCTGAAGAGCTGAGGGACAGCACTCAGGCCCAGAGTTCAAGCCCCACGACCGACAAAAAAAAAAAAAGGTTGTCCAAAATTGATCACGATACATTGTATTTCCAACCCGCTTTGTTGAATGCCAGCTCTCTGTACAACCATTTAAAGATAACAAAGATATTTAACAGTATTTTATTGGAATTGAAATAGAAAACTAGTATATGTGTTTATCCCCAATTAATCCGTATGACTTATGTCCAGCACCATATACCAAGTAGAAAGCTGAACAAATGAAAGATAAGAAAGAAATATACTATAACTAATTGTTAAAGAGAAGGCTTTACTCTAATACCCATCCCTCCCAGTGGGAAAGAAAAATTTCCTATTTTCTGTCAAGAACAGCTTTGTTGTATAAATAATATATTTAAAATACTGACATACATGCAACTTAACTGTGCAATTTAACTAAAATAAATTATTTTAGGAGCCTCATATTTCATTGTTTTGGGTTTTTTGTTTTTGTTTTTGTTTTTTTGCTTGCCTGTCATGTGGCTTGAACCAGGTACTGGTACTGTTTTTGAGCTCTTTTGGCTCAAAGCTACTGCCCTACCACTTGAGCTACTTTTGCCTTTTTTATTTATGTGGTACGGAGGAATCAAATCTTCATGCATGCTAGGCAAGCACTCTACCAATGAGTCACATTCATAGCCCTCATTTTTTTTCTAAACTACATGTTTTATCTAAAATAAAATGAGTAACATTTTCTATCTGATTCACTCAAGTTTCTAATGCATAACATTTTCTATCTGATTCACTCAAGTTTCTAATGCATGTATGTAAAAACTCTGTGTATATAAGTTCTCTCTCTCTCTCTCCTCACACTAGCCCTGCTGATTCTAACTTTGAAATACTTAAAATAGAGTCCAGAAAACAGCATCCTGAACAGTGTCTTGTTGACTGATGCTCAGAAGAGCATCTACTTATGTAAAACACATCTTTAGATAAGTAGAGTCATACATATGAGAATTTGTAATATATTAATATGTAACTGAAATTTCAAAACAGCTTAAAGCTTCTAAAACTCCAGGACTGCTTTTCAGACTTTAAAAGCTAAAAATTCAGATGTTTCTTTTCACATTAAAAGCTAAGAAAACTGAGTTTAGGGACCTCTTACTAAAAACTGTTAAATATAGGGGAATAAAAGTTGGGATAAGGAAGAAGAAAATTACATTGTTGATTTGAGGGGAGCCATATGGAATGATGCAAAATCAATTGGGTAATTCACTGATATTTTATTAATGGACTATAGACTGTGGAAGGGCTGCAATTTGATACTAATAACTTATGGAACAGAATGATACTTGACAGGATGTCAATGGTAAATTATTGGCATAAGTTTCCAGAAACAAAAATAGAACACAACAATCCTCTCTTGGTGGGGGGCATTCTGGGGCTGGAATTCAGGGCCTGGGTACTGTTTCTGATTTGTTTGCTCAAGGCTAGCACTCAACTACTTGAGACACAGCTCCATTTCTGGCTTTTTAGGGTAGTTCATTGGAGATGAGTCTCACAGACTTTCCTGCCTGGCCTGGCTTCAAACTCTACCCCTCAGATCTCAGCCTCGTGAGTGGCTAGGATTACAGGCATCAGCCATCAGTGTCCACTTTTTCATGTCACTTTTTGTCTTTTTCTCCTATCACCAGTCACAGTTTTTTTCCCCCCTCAGTGTTTGAATCTATTCACATTATTTTTTTCACAATATCACCTATTGTCCTTTTTAATTTTCCCTTGTATTTCTACTTTTAGGTTTACAAGATAAATTTTTATTTATTTGCATTTCAAGTAAAATCCAATAGCTCAGGAGACCTGGGAGAACAAAACCTGACAAATGATAAGTCACTGGTTAAATGGGCTTCAATGTGTAGCTTTCCCCAGGTAAGCAGGAAGCCAGGCAAGAAAAAGTCATGGGAAATGATTCTTTCATTTGAGGAAGTATTATCATTTTAAAGGTTAAATGAAACTATATGAAAAATAACAGATTTAGATTAAAGATAAGGCTGTAATGCATAGTCATACAAGTCCTGTCCACATTGTGCCCGACTCTATGATCTGTTTATGGCTCCTTTCACAAACATAGACATCCTTACACATGCAACATTAGGGGTAGTCCTTTTGTAGTGTGTAAAGTCTTTATGTTTTATACTTTTTGAAAAATATGCTATTATTACACAATCAAATACTAAATAAAATTTCTCCATATTTATGTTTGAATCATAGGTATATGATTCTATATATATGACAGGATATATAACAACATGCTTATATGACTTAGTATAAATAGGATTCAAATGTGTTTATTGTATATAATAATATCCAAAATTTCTAAATATTTAACTCAGCATTCAAACATACTCCAAACCCAATAAAGAATTTGTATGCTTTAGGAGAAATTTTTCAGTATAAACATGGCCTATAAATGACCCAATTGGGCTGGACGTTTGCCACTCTATACTCATTTAATTTTAAGAGGAAATGCCAGAATAAGATTCCTTTACTTTGTGATTGTATGTAATACTAACACGTAGGCTGCCATTAATTTTTGGTTGTACTGTACCTCTGTAACTTATTTGTTAGCATATTTTCTTTTCTGTAGCCACCCTTCACATAATGAATTTTTCTCTGCCAGCATTCAGAAGGTCATTCCTTATTCTCAACTGTCTTGTTTCGATCAAACTGCATGATTTCATTATACATACATCATCCTTCCTCAAGCCTTTCACTACCTCTTTCACCACCTCATAGCATTATTTTGAGATAACCATTACTCAAGTCTCTGTATCTTTGTTATTTAATACTAAAGACTGATAAATAAAAGGGAGGGTACTACATAGTCTAATTGTGAGAGGTCTTACAACTCAGAAGGCACGTCATTGTTGTTTAATACAGAATTGGAGAACAGAAACCATGGCTGTACCCATGCCATACTCCACTGTCCTTACCCTAACTGTAAATGCAAAAATTCCCAAATTATGATTCTGTAGACATACCGAGGCTTTCAAACTCATTTTTCCAATAGCCTCAGGACATTTTTTTTATTGTGAACATACTGTACAGAGGGGTTACAATTACATGGGCAAGATAATGAGTACATTTCTTATCAAGCATTGCAGCCTCCTCCTTTGTTTACCCTTCACATCCCTTCCCAGCCTCCCCCCCCCCCCCCGCCCTCCCACCTCAGGACATATTTAATGCAGCTTTCCCATGGACTACAACTTGAAAATGAAGCCTGCTGTGTACAACTGTCACAGTACACTATACCAGATGTATGCAAATGTTAAGCCTTATGGAAGTCACCAGGTTTCTTTCTTTGTAAGTTGTAGATTTGACATTCAGTAGGCCTAGATTGGAGCTTGCTATTTCAAATGATGCTGGTGTTGTTGGAAATGGTATGCAAACAGTTAATTTAAACTTAAAGTGCTCTGACATGCAAAAATCAGCCTTACCTTTGTTTTAGGTTCTAGAATCTTTACTCCATAAATTGATATCTGCAGTTCAACCTTGGGGATTTTCTGGCCTTCAGATTTCTTGATGTGTCTTGCAAACTACAAATGAAAAATTATTAACAAAACTAGCATTCTGTTCTCGTGGTTAATAAATACATGTACACATTTTATGTTTCTATTCAACATGAGTGATAAATGAAATATTGCTCCTTGTAAAGTTTTGGAAAAATATTCTCAAAATAGTTACAGATCATATAAATTTACCAATATAATTCAGATTTATTTTAATAACATTTATAAAACATGATCTTTAGTGAACTTTTTCATAATATTTGAAAAATTGAATCCATTTTCAAATTTCCCAAAAAACCTGCAAGTTTCACAAAATGCATACTTTTAGAAGTGCATCAATTTTTTTCCTGTGGAATTTTGCTTTTACTATAGAGAACTTACCACTCACCAGCTTCTGGATGTGCCATCCTTGTACATCCAGAGGTACTTTCCTATTTTAATCCACTGTCTTACCCATTCAAATAATTTTGAAAAAAGGCTAACAATTGAAATAATTATACTAACTAAAACTCTTCATTGTAGATCCAGAGACAATATAGAATTACAAATATAACATCATGAGATCATAAACAACTTTCAGTACTTTCAGAGTAGTATTAGATGTAGCTTTATATTTGGATTACAGTGTGCTAAATGTCTGTTAGGTTCTCTGAGAAAATAAAAAAGGAAACACAAGAGTGTTCAAGTACGGAAGTAGAGCTGTGGCTCAAGTGGTAGAGCGCTCGCCTTGAGCTGAAGAGCACAGGGACAGTGCCCAGGCCTAGAGTTCAAGCCCACGACTGACAAAAGAAAAAAAGAAAGAAAGAAAAAAAAAAGAGTGTTCAGGTACTTAGTAGATGAACTTTCTGCTTCTCTCCCAGTTATGCCAAATTTTATGGTAGAAATATGAGCCACTGACCCATCTCTGTACTCCTAGCCACTCAGGAAACTGAGATACAGAGAAACTAGAGTCAAAGCCAAAGCAGAAAAGTTAATGATATTCTTCCAAGATAATTTTTAGAAAAATAAACAGAACTGGAGATGTGGCTCAAATGATAGAGCACCAGGTGAGCACTGGCTCAAACCCAAGTACAACTAAAATTTAGAAAGGAAAGGAAATGTATAGAATCTCAGTTAAATTTGAATATTAAACAATAAATATATTTTAAGCTTTTTAGAACAAAAATACACAAACACATAAGCACAGAAACATAACACATATGTGCTATTTAGTGTAAATATGTCCAAAGCAATGCTTGGGATTTGCTTTTGTTTTTAAAAAGTTACTCATTAAAATGACAGAGGAGGAAAGTCTGATCCAGGTATAATCTATGCTCTTATGGACATGTCAAAATGGAACTCCCTTGATTCTGATGCTAACTGATAAAAAAAAAATGAGGAAAGAGTTAGGCATTAATTACCTAAAATTTTAAGTCTACTGTGTGTGCTAATTTTATCTGGATACTCCAATATCTCCCTACTTTTCTGTTCACCTCCCTTCTACACTTTCCTTTTTAAGAATACAGGACAAAAAGTATTCTTTTTTTTAGTAGGATTTCTCCTCTTTTTTCTAAAGCTTCAAAAAGTTATTTTCTAGAATAAATTTTTCAGCATATGGAAAATCATCTTAACTTGACTCAAAATAGCTCAGATGTAAGCCGAGGTGGGGCTTCGGTCCTCTTGTGTGTTGTATTTATTTGCATTGTGCATCCTGCTCTAATAGAGGGCAGATGTGAAGACACATGGTGTAGCTCAGTCCTGGAGTGGTTAAAGGCCTTTGCTCTTTTCATGGCTTTGCATTGCCATGGAAAGTAACATAATTAATGTACACATGAATGCCTTGAGCTGTCTGCTTTCATTTCCCTGGGGGTGCCATTTGTTTTATTCTATTTCAAGTCGTGTAACTTTTCAGCTTGCTGTCTTTCATACTTTATGAATGTACAGCTTTTTTTCCCCCTTCTTTTGTCTCCTGCAGTCATATACTTTGCACATAATTCAACCAACGTGTGCCAGGTATTTCCTTTCTTGTCTCTTACTGCAAGAAACATGTTTTGCTTTCAGGAAAGCCAAAGATTATTCTGGCCATCTCTCAAAGAATGTGTATTGACTTCTTCCCTCCTTAACATCTTTCTTGAATTAGCAAATTTAAATAATTTAGAGGCTTTCACCTTGAAAGGTCTAGAAAGTTAGTCAGTGGCTCTGCACCTATGTGAAGGCATCTGAGCAAATCAAATCCCATGATATTGAGTAGCTGCAGAACCAGCCTAATCCTGTTTCCTTGGCACTTCTTTTTCACATAGACACAAGAACATTCAGTGATTTCTAAGGCCTCTACATCTGAACATAAGCAACCATTCCTCTGAATCTCCTATCAAAAGTCTCACCCCGTACCTCCCCGGCCCCCACTCAACACAACCAGTTACAGTAGTGCTATCCTTTTGAGAAGGAAAAATGAAGCAAGGAAATAATGAGCAATAATGTTAGAAACAGACACAGAGACACAGACACAGACACAGATACAGACAGACAGAAAAGACAGACAGACAGACACACACACACCCAGAAGGAGTTAAGATGAAAGTAAGAAAAGAAAGACAAGATAGAGAAAAGAGGAGAATGAGAATAACAGAAAGCACAGAACACCTGATGAAAAGTCCTTGAATCCTTTCTGCTACGCACCAAGACAAAATAACTACTCAGATGCTTCAGAGATTGCTCAGTCCAGTCTGCCATTTCAAAGTTAAGGAAAAAAAAATGTACCAGAGAAGTTAATGCACTTTAATCATGAAATGGTTTGTAGTAACTAATCCTAAGAACTCCACTACACATTTGTTCTGCATGCTGCACATTTTGTACCTAAAAAGTAAAATACTCAGTTGTGATAACATGAATTTCACAGTTTACACTGGTTATTGAACTTGGTTGCTGAATATATGCCACAAAACTCTTGTGCCTAAGGTTATATTTATCCAATTTATATTTTGAACATTTTTCTATCCTCACCAACTTTGTTTATAACTCCTTTTTGTATTTTCCGTAATTGTTGCACAACAAGTTTCAATATGTCAGTTTGTGAGTCCAATGCATTTTGATCAATGACATCCCTTCAGCATTGTCCTCCATCTCTCCAAGCCCCACCTATTCTCTTTCTTTCTCTTAAAACTGAAGTTTACTGTTGGTACTGCCTGCACATTGCTCTTAAATACCCATCCATTTTCCTACATATAAACTACTTACTTGTGTTCGAATCCAAATTACTGCTAATATAGAAGCATGGGAAAACACTGGATAACAAACAGGCCAATCAATCCATCAGCCTATCTTTTATAATATCCTCTTTTCAATTTTAGTCCTTATAAAGGACTAAAGTCTTCATGCAGCTTTCTTTTCACTATTGTTTTAGTGAATTCCTTCCTTGGTAAATTTAGATAGTATGATCTAACTATTTAAACTTGAATGCAATAATTCAATAAAAATTTCAAAGACAGTGAAGCACAGACAATCTGTATATAGATACAGCAAACCAAAGCAAACTTTTGACATCATGGGATGATTGAAAGGTATGAAAGATTACTTATTAGCTAAATATGTATCACTGCTTAACAGAACTGCTAACAGTTTAAAGAGAGCACTGAGTTTTAGTGTCAACCTTACACAATTCATCTATTCTCTTCAAAAGTCTTTTTTTTTTAAGTAAAATCTAACTATAGTACATACATTATTTGACAAGAAAACTGATTTATTACTTAGGAGCTGGTATTCTGTGCTACTTTTCCTCATTTTGTTTCTTAGAATTAAATTGTGAAGTTATTCTTAACACTTATGTGGTAGAATCAGCTATGTTTGAATATATTACAATTCATCTCTAAATACTTTATTAATTAACAGATTGTGAAGACAAAACAGTGTGTCACATTGGGTGATGCTGAAAAAAGAAACTCCTGGGCTGACCCTAACAGGACTTGACAGTGATTCTCAGAGCCCGTGTTTCCTCGAGTTAGCCCTAGGATTCAATGGAACTTCACTAGAACTCCATGGGACTAACAAGGCTTCCTCCATACTTAGGGCCCCAATATTCTTCCCTATGCTGACCTTGCAGGAAAATCAACAAGGTGTGAAGTCATATTCTAATACTTTGTCATATACAAATGTTACAAAAACTCATTTATATATTTTACATTTGAGTAATGCCTGTACTAGTTGTATTAATAAACATAGAAAAATCATTGTTGAAAGTGAAATTCACTACAATAATAGCATTGTTCATATATAAAAGGTTTCTAAATCATAAATTTTAAGATACTAACATGTAAGAAATAGTAATTGTTGAGCATGGTTATGAAATAATTCCTTTGTACAACTGAAGATAAGTGTACAAAAAAATAAAAAACAGTTTTGAATATGTACGAAGAAAGAACTAGAACATTCTGTGACAAAAGCTGAATGTGAAAGTAAAAACCCCAAATTTAACAAAAATGTTTACATTTAAGTAGCTAAACTACAAATTCCCCATAAATAATAGAAAAAAAGTTAACAAAAACTAAGGTTGAAATTTTTTTCTTGAAATTTAACCATGCATCATGAAACACAAAACAAAAGTTAAATTACTTGAACATATTTTAGGTTTTCCACTACCTTGTCTCATGCATAAGTTTTGAACCCTTAATGTCAAATATATTTGAATATAAGTATAAATAGACTGTTAACTTACAGATAAAGACAAATGCTAAGTTATAGTAGATTTTTAATACATTGTCACAATACATGTACTTGAGAAAAACAAGCACTTAAATGGGGTTATGTACATTTGGAAAAGAAATATGCTTTTATTCATAGAGCCATAGTACCACCTGCTGGTCATTTCTACACATGACAAAATTTACAAGGTGTCTGATAAACTTTTTAAGAATACTTTGTCAAAATGAACTCAAACATATGGAAACAAGAGTTTTTTTTTATTTTTGTTGTTGTTTTGGGGAATATTATGTACTATGTGAAGTTATTTCTTTTTTCTTTCATTCCTCCCCCTTTGGTTTATCGTCTGTTGTCACGATAGTTTATTTTGATGTCCTGTGTCTAGTATATATGTTTATTGGATTTGGGGAAGAGAAGGGGAATAATAAAATGTTGAGACAAAAGACAAAGGGTGAACCAATGCAACAGTGATACTCACAAGACACTATGTTGGAAATGAACTTTACAACTTGGAAGAGAAAGAATGAGGGGGAAGGGAAAGTGAGAGAAAAACAATGTGTGGTAAAAATGTTTGAAAAGAATGTACTCAATACCTTACTTATGTAACTGTAACCCTTCTGTACATTACCTTTACAATCAAATGAAATTAAATAATTAAAAAAATACTTTGGGGTTGGGAAGTTGGCTCAGTGGTAGAGTGCTTGCCTTGCATGTATGAGGCCCTGGATTCGATTCCTTAGCACCACCTAAGCAAAATAATCCAGAAGTGGCTCTGTGGTTCAAGTGGTAGTGTGTTAGCCTTGAGCTAAAGAGCTGAGGGACAGTGCCCAGGCCCAGAGTTCAGGCCCCACAACCGATAAAAAAGAAAAAGAAAAAAAAATACTTTGTATTGTAGTCTGAGCTCTCTGAGGTCAGAGAAGACGGCAAAAAAGTAGTAAAATGATTAAAAAAAAAAGCACATATAATCATATAATTGCTTTATGCATTCTCATTAGTGCAGAAATCTTTTGATATACATTCCTGAGATTTGCAAGCATCAGAGTATAGATTACTTATTGAACAAATCTGTATTCCAGAAGACATTTGAGAGCCAACAACAAAAATAAGAGGTTTTTAATTTTGTTGATATCACCAGCTCTCCCTGGACATGGCCACTTCCTCTTAGATTGCCTATTAGGATAACTTTGATATATACAGCTGCTATGAAAATTTTTCTTTGAGCTCAACTCTAACTCCCTATTTTCAACTAATGAATATGCTATTCTAACTATTGAAGAAGTAAGGACACAAGTCCACTTAAGAAAACTAAAGGCAAGCTACTGAATGTCAACACTTAGGAATTGCTGCCATCCCGTTTCTTTTTAGTAATTAGAAGACACCATACCATTGAAAATATACATGAGGGGCTGGGAAGATGGAGCAGTGGTAGAGCGCATGCCTTGCATTCATGAGGCCCTGGGTTCGATTCCTCAGCACCACGTAAGAAAAAAGAAAAAAGCCGGAAGTGGCGCTGTGACTCAAGTGGTAGAGCTCTATCCTTGAGCTGAAGAGCTGAGGGACAGCGCCCAGTCCCAGAGTTCAGGCCCCATGACCGGACCCCTCCCCTCCCCAAAAAAGAAAAGAAAATATAGCATGATATTCAAAAAACAATTGCATGTGCATAGTTATTATTAAAATGTTTTCTTGATCTGATGATATTTATTCATTTGTCCATTTTTAACAGGAGAAAGCTATACTACCCACAAGCTTTAGTTTTACTTTAGTTTTTTTTTTTTTCCATCACCATTTCACACCATTTATTTGAAGGGCTTTTCTTACCTTTAATTTCCTTACAGCATCTCTCACAACTTCTGTTCCTTTTGGCTGCT